>NC_091727.1:120192500-120817500 GCF_042477335.2 Ovis canadensis
AAAATTTCTTCCATTTCTTAAAAAAAAAAAAAAATTTGAATGGAACCTCTTGGACCAAGAAGCTTTAGATGCAGTAAAAATTTTATAAATTAATAAAAAAAAGAATCACCATAGATAATGATAGTATTTTATCCTTCACCAGAATCATCTTGATTTTTATACAAAGCTCTATGTTTTCAGTTACAAAACTATATTCCAACAAGTTCAATATCAGACTGCACTACACTACAGCCCATGGGGTCCCAAAGAGTCAGACAAGACTGAGTGACTTCACTTTCACTTTCACACTACTGTTAGTAATTCATCAACAAGAAGTTAGATGACAATTTTCTTGTTGACTTAATTTAAAATGTTGTTGAGGAAATTAACCTTTCAGCTTCCTTCTTCAATTTTCCAACATGTAAAAATACAAGAGATTAATTTCCAGGGTTTCATATGTGCCTTTTTGTTAATAAGTTTCAGTGAGATTATAAGAATTATAAAATCAACCAAAATAACATTCCAGTAACTTTTAATTAATATTTACCTGCAGGGTCCTTTAGACTGGCATCTTTTGGTACCATTGTACATCTTTTTGGTTTAAACAATTTTATGTATTTCAGGATATGGCAAGAGTAGCAAAATCTCATAGTAAAATTCATTCATTGTTTTATCTAATACATATTTATTAAGTGTTTATCTAGTCTTTGGGTACCTGTCATTATTAGGACAACCCTATTCTAGATGTAGTTACATAAAGCAATAAGCTGGGTGGCTGGGATTACTAAATAAAGACAATAACATTTAGAATAAACTTAAAACAAACATTTAATAAAAACTGAGGCAATTCTCTAGGTAAACTAAATACAGGCTTTTCTGGCATAGAAATAACTAATTTGAAAGGTCTTCTATGAGTATGGTCAATACAGATAACTTTTCTCTAGCCATAAATGCTGAGAGTCAAAACATAAATCTGCTTCATTGTCACCTTCTTTCTTTTGATTTGTAAACACTTACTGAGTGCTTTGTATGCAGGATAATTTTATTTACCAGTCACTATAGGAAAGGTGTCCAGGCTCTATCAGATTTTCAAGGACTCCCAAAATCTGTTTGTGACATTAAAAACTCTTGGCACCCAATTAAGGAGAAAAAATTGTACATCAAGATCATTAAATGCTTAATCAAATGTTCACAAAATGGACATTAAGTCAACTTCATTAATTGTGAAATTTAGTATTCATAAAATTTTAATTGTATTTGAAAAAAATTTATGAATTAGGTCTTCTCATTTAAAATGGGAGAATCTCCAGGTATGTATAATGATTACACAGAAATCACTGTCAATCACAAATCAATGAGTTATTTGCACACAAATAATTTCAAAGCAAAATTACTTTAAAATTCCTTTAAAATTCCGAGTGTTTGAGCCCCATAAATGGTATTAAAATTATTATACATATGGGGTTGACCAAAAATTTTGGAGCTTCCCAGGTGGTGCTAATGGTAAAGAACCTGCCTGCCAATGCAGGAGACAACGGTTTGATCCCTGGGTTGGGAAGATCCCCTGGAGGAGGGCATGGCAACCCACTTCAGTATTCTTGCCTGGAGAATCCCATGGACAGAGGAGCCTGGTGGGTTATGGTCCATAGCGTTGCAAAGAGTCGGACATGGTTGAAGCAATTTAGCACCCATGGCAAAAGGTTCATTTGAGTCTTTCTGTAAGATGTTATGGAAAATCCCCAATGAACTTTTTGGCCATCCCAGTACATGTGCAAGCCTCTGTTCTAGATACCTTGCATAGATTATCTAAATTGATTGTAGCTGCTTCAATTCAATTCAATTCAATGAAACTTTTTGAATACCTGGTAAGACTGCTGAACAAGGTCTCAAAGTGTATACATTGACCTACATTGATCTTTGTAATTTCTATTCAACAGTAGTGTATTATCTATGCTGTGTCTGACACTGTGCTAGTTACTTTGGGTACAGAAATAAGATGGTTATGTACCCTACTCTCAAGGAGCTCAAAGGTCAACAGGAAATTCAGACAAATAAGTAAAAAATGTATATGAGAATGTGATAAGCATGGTTGATCTATGACATTATCTTCTGGATTTGGAGGAATAAAATCAGCTTTATGGAGGAAGATACTTCTAAAATCAAAATTAGTAGGATAAATTGAAGGCAGTCAAGGAAAATGGGTGGAAAGGGAGCTTGCAAGTTCCAGGAAGAAGGAGGAAGAGCATATGCCAGTCACAGGGCAAGAGAGAAAATGGCACATGGAGATAATTAAATTATCAGTAATAAGATGTATTTCTGTATCCTCTGAATAAGTCCAAGGAGTCTGACCATGTGGCCAAAAGCAGACAGAAATCCCTGACAACCCATCAAAAGATTTTTGCATCAAAAACTGCCTTTGATCCAACAGAATCAAGCCTGTTAAAAGAAAAGCTGTCAAAACGTGCATTAGACAAACCGATTTTCTATATAAGGAAGCTAACATCCCCACCCATATCTCCAAATTTATGCCTTCTCAAAATGTCAGCTGTTGTGTAAACATGACCTTTGAAAGAAGCAATTTGACTAATGATTTCAAATCATTCAGTGAAACCATGATACAGCTGCAGCATCAGAAAGAAAGTGAATGGTCCGTGCAGAGCCACTAATATAAGCCGTTAGCCATATTGTGCCTTCAGGAGAATTAGATGACCTTCCAAAGGCAATCCAAGTGTTTTAATGTTCTAGGGACCCATCATGTAAAGTGTAACTGACAAACAGCTTGTCTAAGGCAACTGTGGCCCACAAACTTAAAAAAAAAATGTATTTAGGTGGTGATATCTAATAAACCAAGTTATCTGAACTACACTTTCAGGTTTTAAAGAAGCAATTTGGAAAAAAAATATGATTAATAAAAGACTTCTGGGAGACATTTCTCCATGAATCTACTGCATTTCTGTATGTTTTGTGAACAGATGAACTGATTGTCTTTGTTCTGAACTATAATTTCAGAGATGTTTAAGATAGATAGATTGGCTCCCTCCAGAGCCAAGGGTGGGTTTGTTTACTGTCCAGTATCACAAGAGATATGGATTCAACCCCTGGCTTGGGAAGATCCTTTGGAGGAGGAAATGGCAACCCACTCCAGTATTCTTGCCTGGAGAATCCCATGGACAGAGGAGCCTGGTGGGCTACAGTCCCTGGGGTAGCAACTGAGTGACTGAGCACACATCACAAAGATAACATCCTCCTCTAGAGCAATTTGAGACAGTCGATTACTGGTAATCTAGAGCTCCCTAAGGGCTTCCCTGGTGGCTCAATTGTAAAGAATCCACCTGCCAATGGAGGAGATGCAAGTTTGATACCTGGGTCAGGATGATTCCCTGGAGAAGGAAATGGCAACCCCAAGTGTACTATGCTTGCCTGGAAAATCCCATGGGACACGAGCCTGGTGTGCTTCAGTCCACGGGATCAAAAAAGAGCTGGACACGACTTAGCGACTAAACAAAAACAACAAGGGCTTCCAGTTCCTTGGGTGTGATGTCAAACCAGGGTGTGGGCCACCCTCATATTCCTGTGTTTCGTCGGGGGAGGTCCAAGGGAACTAAGGTAAACATAATGAATAATAAACTCCAGGAGCCTCATGTTTTCTGACAGAGTGAATGGATTATAGCAGGCTAACTTTTTAGACTGCAAGTAGGGTAAAGTCTCAGACTCTTCATCATTCCTAACAATAACCTTTTCATCTTCCACATGTTTGATAACAAATCCATACTGAGAGGATTTATATATTTACATACTGATTTATTCAAACATTTTGTTCAATTTATATAAATAGGTTAAATCTTTGCCTGAGCTGAGTTTTATGACATCCCAATTTGCAAATGGTCCTTATCTGATAAGATTATTCATTATAATTAGACAAATTCATTCCTGCAGTCCATGGGGTTGCAAAAGAGTTGGACAAAAATTAGTGATTAAACAACAAAATATTTCTGCCTAGAGATAATTCATAATGAATAGAAATATTATGAATTAGTGGTTTACCAAGATCAAATTGTAATATGAGAAAGGATACTTGCTTTCTCCTGCCCTAGAAGGATTCTTAGGGTTAGATATCAGAAAGATACATAAAATACTTCTTGCAACTTAATTTCTACTCTTAAATGAGGTTATAGCATGACAGTAATTAACTTCTGAAATCTTATGGGATCTTGTTCCTGTGACAACTGATGGGCTTCTGCCAAAAAGAAAAAAAAACAACAACAAATTATTCCAGGTTATTTGCAATTTGATCCCAAGTTTCCAGTCAATATAGTCAGTCAACTTATTTTCAAAATTGACCTTAATACCTTAAGTCTGGGCTTCCCTGGTAGCTCAGCTGGTATAGAATCCACCTGCAAGGCAGGAAGATCCCCTGGAGAAGGTATAGGCTACCCACTCCAGTATTCTTGGACTTCCCTGGCAGCTAAGACGGTCAAGAATCCGCTTGCAATGCAGGAGACCTAGGTTTGATCACTGGGTTGGGAAGATCCCCTGGAGGAAGGCATGGAAATCCACTCCAGTATTCTTGCCTGGAGGATTCCCATGGACAGAGGAGCCTGGCGGTCTACAGTCCATGGGGTTGCAAAGAGTCGGACACAACTGAGTGACTAAGCACACAACACCCTAAGCCTTTGTTTTACTATCTGAAATATTCTGTTGCATTCTGAACCATATACGCATGCTAGAGTTAGTCCCTGTAATGCAATCAGACTCTAGTTTGTGTCACAGAGTGGCTGCACACTTAAACTGCCACTTTGTAAGCATCATTATATTAAGACTGATGAACAGCCATACAAGAGCAACCAATATACTATAGTAAAATAAAGTCTTAACAAAGGATGTAAAATAAATGTTTTAAAGGCCCTGAAGATAGTAAATACCCCCATAACTTTGATTCTGACCTTCTTTCAAAGATGTGAGTTTCAATCTAATTTTGAAAATAAAGTGGACTAAGCACATATAAATATTAAAAATACCTAAAGCCAATGAGTATTTATTATTTCACATCTAAAATGGTACTGATGTAAAGAATTTCAATCCAGTCACTTTATGACAAGACTAGAAATGTTTAACTTCTAATATTTTACTCTAAATATGCCTACCTTCCTGTCTCATATAGTAAATAGCTTTGTTTTAGATACTTTTAAGAAGTCTTTATAGATTAAAGTTGAAATTATTTTTAACAACTTCAATTGAGAACTGAATCATGGTATTTTGAATTGAGACAAATTTCTCATCTCATCTTGGTTTGAAAAAACAAAATTTTTGTGATCCCTTGGAAAATAATTACTAACTTTTTTTGAGACAAGTAGCCTGATTTAAAATTGGCCTAAGGGTGTGACAAAATTTGAAGTCAGGTAAACTCATCAGATTTCTTTTCTTTTTTTTAATGTAAATTTATTTATTTTAATTGAGGTTAATTACTTTACAATATTGTATTGGTTTTGCCATACATCAACATGAATCTGCCGCAGGTTTGCACATGTTCCCCACCCTGAACCCCCCTCCCTCTTCCCTCCCTGTACCATCTAATGCATATATACGGAATTTAGAAAGATGGTAACGATAACCCTGTATGCGAGACAGCAAAAGAGACAAAGATGTATAGAACAGTCTTTTGGACTCTGTGGGAGAGGGAGAGGGTGGGAAGATTTGGGAGAATGGCATTGAAACATGTATAATATCATATATGAAACGAATCACCAGTCCAGGTTTGATGCAGATATTTTTTCTAAGCAAATAATCCAATGTTCACATAGCATACAAAATATACAACTTCAAGGCAAATAAGCACATGCTAAGCTTTTTACAAATAAATATATTGCAGTAGTATCAATTAAAAATAAAAAATACAATGCAAGTAGCTGAAGTTCTTGAAGAAATACATTTTATTTGCAACATAAAATGTATTTTCAATTCATTCAAAAAGACTTTATTTGGCATCTGCTGTGTGTCAGTTGAGCTTTTTCAAATCCTAAAAGATGATGCTATGAAAGTGTTGCACTCAATATGACAGCAAATTTGGAAAACTCAACAGTGGCCACAGGACTGGAAAAGGTCAGTTTTCATTTCAATCCCAAAGAAAGGCAATGCTAAAGAATGCCCAAACTACCACACAATTGAACTCATCTCACACGCTAACAAAGTAATGCTCAAAATTCTCCAAGCAAGCCTTCAGGAATACGTGGACTGTGAACTTCCAGATGTTCAAGCTGGTTTCAGAAAAGGCAGAGGAACCAGAGATCAAATTGCCAACATCTGCTGGATCATGGAAAAAGCAAGAGAGTTCCAGAAAAACATCTATTTCTGCTTTATTGACTATGCCAAGGCTTTTGACTGTGTGGATCACAATAAACTGTGGAAAATTCTTAGAGATGGGAATACCAGACCACCTGACCTGTGTCTTGAGAAAGCTGTATTCAGGTCAGGAGGCAACAGTTAGAACTGGACATGGAACAGCAGACTGGTTCCAAATTGGGAAAGGAGTACATCAAGGATGTATATTGTCACTCTGCTTATTTAACTTATAGCACAGTACATCGTGAGAAATGCTGGGCTGGATGAAATACAAGCTGGAATCAAGTTTGCTAAGAGAAATATCAATAACCTCAGATATGCAGATGACACCACCTTTATGGCAGAAAGTGAAGAACTAAAGAGCCTCTTGATGAAAGTGAAAGAGGAGAGTGAAAAAGTTGGCTTAAAAGTCAACATTCAGAAAACTAAAATCATGGCATCTGATCCCATCATTTCATGGCAAATAGATGGGGAAACAGTGACAGACTTTATTTTTCTGAGCTCCAAAATCACTGCAGATGGTACTTCAGCCATGAAATTAAAAGACGCTTACTCCTAGGAAGGAAAGTTATGACCAACCTAGATAGCATATTAAAAAGCAGAGACATTACTTTGCCAACAAAGGTCCATCTAGTCAAGGCTATGGTTTTTCCAGTAGTCATGTATGGATGTGAGAGTTGGGCTATAAAGAAAGCTGAGCACAGCAGAATTGATGCTTTTGATCTATGGTGAAGCTGAGCCCAGAAGAATTGATGCTTTTGAACTATGGTGTTGGAGAAGACTCTTGAGATTTCCTTGGACTGCAAGGACATCCAATCAGTCCATCCTAAAGGAAATCAATCCTGAATATTCATCAGAAGGACTGATGTTGAAGCTGAGACTCCAATACTTTGGCCACCTAATGGGAAGAGCTGACTCATTGGAAAACACCCTGATGCTGGGAAAGATTGAAGTTGGGAGGAGAAGGGGCCGAAAGAGGATGAGATGGTTGGATGGCATCACTGACTCAGTGGGCATGAGTTTGAGTAAACTCCAGCAGTTGGTGATGGACAGGGAGGCCTGGCATGCTACAGTCCATGGGATTGCAAACAGTCAGACATGACTAAGTGGCTGAGCTGAGCTGAACTGTGTGTTTGAAACTATACAAAGCATTGGAGATGCAGATACCCTCCTGTCCTCAAGGAGTCTGTAGAGATGAGGATAATGACAGAGAGAGGTATAATAAAACATGCTGTGAAAGCATGAAGTAGGGGCACCCAACTCAGCTTGGGGTCATCAAATGAACAGTTTCCATGACTGAGTCTTTAAGGGTGAGTTGTACTTGTCCCAGAGATAAGAATGCACTAGGATGTGTAAAAGTGTATCTGTGCAAGAAAGAAGTTGAACCTGCTTCCAGCTGATGCTCTAACTTACCTAGGAAAAGTGGGGTGAGCATATGTGTGGAGTAGGAGGCAGCATGTTGTCTGGTGAGTTCCTCTGAAGAAGTCTTCATCCTCAACAAATGAAATTGTGTTTCACTCTGAAGACCACAATTGAGAAAAATTTTCTTTTTATTATAACCTTTTTAACACTATTTACTTTTTAATTTTTATTTAATTATTTATTGAGGTATAGTTGGTTTACAATGCTGTGTTAGCTTCAGGTGTACAGCAAAGTGTTTCAGCTTTATATGCATATACACATATGTCATTTCTCATATTTTTTCCCCTTATAGGTTATTGTAAAATATTGAGCATAGTTCTCTGTGCTATACAGTAGCACTTTGTTGGTTATCTATTTTATATATAGTAGTGTGTATATGTCAACCCCAGACTCCTAATTTACCCTCCCACCCTTTCCCCTTTGGTAGTTATAAGTTTGTTTTCTAAGTCTGTGAGTCTATTTCTGTTTTGTAAATAAGTTCAGTTTATCATCATTTTAGATTCCATATATAAGTGATATCATATGATATTTGTCTTTCTCTGTCTGTCTTAGTTTACTTAGTGTGACAATCTCTAGATGAAGCCCACAGTTATTTTTACAGAGTATATTTGCCAATACTTGCTAGACTTCTCTTATCTGGTTCTGTCTTAAAATATAGCTTATTTAAAATAAAGCTGACCCAGCTCATTGGATTGTAAGAAATAGCTCTGCAAAGAAAAGGCCTATTACAATGTTAAGTAATTGTAATGCCCATAATGATTCCAGGTTTGCTACCATCTAAACTGATGTGTGACCTTGTACACATCATTTAACTTCTCTGCTACAGATGTCATCGATAATTTGGGAGCAATATCATAAATGTTACCAAACTGTGAGCCTTAATAAAGCACTCTGAGAGACTCAAATAAATGGATTATATATGCATAAAGTGCATTATGATTATGAGAACTAATAGTAAATTGTTTCTTGGCACTTTACACACTAATTAGAAATGCAACCTGTTCCAGAGCGTTAGAGGAGTTGAAACTAAGTTGAGGATTCTGTTTCTCATTCTATTGCAGCTTATAAATAGAGTATCATATAATTTGGTAGGGGGGGGCAAGTCAGGATATTGTTGACTGTGAAAGAGCACACTAACCAGATGGAATGCTCAGACAACAGGCATAAATATGCGGGCACTCCTAGGCCAAACAGGATATAGAATCACCCTGCTTCTACATTTATCCCTTCATTGTTTGTACACACATAGCACCTTCCACAAAGCTGAAGGTCCTCTCTGGGAGATTCCAAGTGTTATGGTTGCCATTTGTGCAGAACTGTTGACAGTATCAAAGCAATTGTGGGGCAACTATGGGCATTTTAACCAGAGCACAGACAATAGAAGAATTTTACTGCACTCCACACTGTCAACCTGAACTTTTCACTTTATTTTGTTTATTTCTTTTATTTGGCGGTGCCAGGTCTTAGTTGTGGTATGTGGGATCTAGTTCCCTGACCAGGGATCGAACCTGGTTACCCCACATTGGGAGTCTGGAGTCTTTTTTTCTTTTTTTAACTTGGGATGGTATGGGGAGTCTGGAGTCTTAACCACTGGACTGCCAGGGAAGTTCCAGCCCAAACTTTAAAATGGAGCTCTCGTAACTATTTACACAGTCTCTAATCATGTACTTACCTCACCTTCATTCTCAAAAATGTTCGTTGACCTAAAGATGCATTTACCGCGTTAGCATAAGGTATTTGCTGTGCCCGCTGTATGTAAAAATCTGGCCTGTTTGAGCTCTGACTAATACAAGTCACTTGACATCTCTGAGCCTCAGTTGCCCCATATGAGAATTCAAATGTTCTTTAAACTTCTTTATGGCTCTGATAATGCTGAATTTTTTTGTCTTCTTTGTGTGCAAGAATGAGGAAAAAATATATTCTGTCTTTACTTGAAAATTCATAGAGGTTGATGTGATACAGCAATCCCACTTGTGGGCATATATGCAGACAAAATTTTAATTCAAAAAGATATATGCACTCCTATGTTCACAGCAGCATGACTCACAATAGCCAAGACATAGAAAAAACTTAAATGTTCATTGACAGATGAACAGATAAAGATGTTGTGTATATATATACACACTGGAGTATTACTCTGCCATAAAATGAATGAAATAATGCCATTTGCAGCCACATGGATACAGCTAGAGATTATCACATTAATACTAAGTGAAGTAAGTCAGAAAGAGAAAGACAAGTACCATATGATGTCACTTATACATGGAATCTAAAATATGACACAAATGAGCCTATCTACAAAACACAAACATAATCACAGACATAGAGAATAGACTGGTGGTTGTCAAGGGGAGTGGTGTTGTGCAGAGTGACAGAGTGGGAGGTTGGGATTAGCAGATGTAAGCTTTTAAATATAGGATGGATCAACAACAAGGTCCTACTGCATAGCACAGGAAACTGTATTCTATATCCTATGATAAACCATAGTGGAAAAGAATATTTAAAATGAATATATATATAACTAAATCACTTTGCTATTCAGTAAAAATTAATACATTATAAATCAACTGTACTTTAATAAAAATAAGCAAAATTCCTGTAGGTTGAAGACATTGTTTTTATCAATGCTTTCCCTCAGAGAAGGGGACGACAGAGGATGAGATGGTTGGATGGCATCGCCAATGCAATGGACATGAGTTTGAGTAAACTCCAGGAGTTGGTAATGGACAGGGAGGCCTGGCATGCTGCAGTCCATGGGGTTGCAAGGAGTTGGACATGACTGAGTGACTGAACTGAACTTTCCTCCTTCCCCAACTTGTCCAAACACACACACACACACACACACACACACACACACACACACACACACACACATGATTCATCACATTGAGAAGCAGCTGCAAGGAGAAAAGGCAAGGTAAAGGAAATTATATTGGTGAGGTGATGGTGTTGTTTAAAAATGGAAGGAGGGATGAGAAGATGGTTGGGAAGGGAGGCAAAGGAGGCAGAGCCAAGTGCAGGGCAGTGGGCAGCCTGCCATGCCAAGCACATTCATGATTGCTAGTCATGGTCACGGGCTAGGAAGACAAGGAAAAAGAAATTACTTTTAAAACTAATTTCCATTTTACATTTTCAATCTGTAGAAGAAGTCCAATAATATGTAATCAGTCAATGACTTGCAAGATCATTAAACTCCTACACTAGAAGGAAAGAAGTCATTCTCACAGATCTTCTTAGTGGCAAGTTTCAAAAGAAAATGTAGAAGTTGGTTACCAGGTGCAGAAATCTCTGAACTCAAGTTCAGACGACAGCTCTCACCAATAGTCTCTCAGGCTAACACATTGCTGTTGTTGTTGTTCAGTCGTGTCTGACTCTTTGTGACCCCATGGACTGCAAGCACATCAAGCTTCCTTATCCTTCACTATCTCCCAGAGCTTGCTCAAACTCATGCCCATTGATTGGGTGATACCAACCAATCATCTCATCCTCTGTCACCTCCTTCTCCTCCTGCCCTTAGTCTTTACCAGCACCAGGGTCTCTTCAATGAGTCGGCTCTTCTCTTTGCATCAGGTGGCCAAAGTACTGGAGCTTCAGCATCAGACTCAGTCCTTCCAGTGAGCATATTCAGGGTTGGTTTCCTTTAGGATTGACTGGTTCGATTTCCTTGCAGGCTGACGAATGGACTGGAGCAATTTGAGTCATGGACTTGTTAAAATAAAAATGATTTTATTTATGCTCCAAAAGCACAATTTTCAAGAGATGCTTACTCGAAAGGCATAGAAAATGATATATATTAATAATAATACAATTTGACCAAAGAGATGAGCTTCTGTCATTACTTGTATCTAGGCTAATATTTCACTGTTGTTTGAATGGAGGTGATAAGCACAGATGACTGAGCCTTGAACTGAAGATCCAAAGCTAAAGGACTGTTTGGGGTTTTAAGCATGCTCACTAGGAAGCAGTAAAATGGACACAGGGCAGGAAATATATGTAAAATCTTTCCTTTTCTCTGTATAACTAGCAAGATAATACCCTCTGCCAAAAAAAAAAGAAAGAAAAAAGAAAGAAAGTTTTGGACTCGGTATCAGGATACCTATACATTTTATTTGGTTCTTTAATTTAGTCAAGAAGCATTTATTGAACACCTAAAATGTGCCAGACATTGTGTCTTCTGTTAGGGGAATAACAAGTAATAGAGTTTGGGAAAAGCATAGAACGCATGGACTGGGGTAGGGAAAGGAATAAAAAGCTGGGAAAGCAAGTAGTCTGGGATACATCATTGACTTTGGTTCCTTGTAATGATGTTCCTTAGTTTTCTTACACTAGCTTGAGTAGGTTTGTATCACTTTTATCCTGAAGCTCCTCGCCTAAGATAATGTGTGGCTTACACATGAATGAACAACAACATGAATTAAAAATAGGGATAACATACAAAGTTATCTCAAAAGTAGAACCAAAGGAGATGATGTCATATTGGCCATCTCAGCAACTTGTATTCTTTTCACAATATATCTGTTTCTTTGTCTTATGCTTAACAGTGGTCTTTGCCTGTCCCCCTTTTTGACTTGTTGAGGGGAACAATTAAGTTTGTGGACTATTTTCTACATGTAAATCCTTACCCTATAATGAGGTAGTCTGTGAAAGTCTAAACATGCTTGTTTAGTGTTTTTGCTCCCACAAAACTGGAAATTGTATTTTATGGCCATACCAGACATCCTAGAGAAGACAGGGAACAGAAATTCCTCCCTTCTTGGCCAAAGAGGTACTGTGAAATCACAAAGACAAAAAAGAAGAAGGTGGAGAAGGAGGAGGAGACAGGAAGAGGAGGAGGAAGGAGAAGAAGAAGAAAAAAAACCTTCACTCACACCGATTTCCTTCATCAGTGCTTAACTGCTCAGTCTCTCAATTGTGTCTACTCTTTGTGAACCCATGGACTGCAGCACACCAGGCTTCCCTGTCCTTCACTATCTCCTGGAGTTTGCTCAAACTCATGTCCATTGAGTCAATGATGCCATCGACTTTATTTAAAGACCTCATCATTAAAAATGAGTTCTGACCCAGTGGCTATGTTTGCTATGTAATAAGTGCTGCCCCAAATGAGATATCTGCCTATGTGTGAAACATAGCTTGTTTATCTTTTTGGAAACAACAGAAAAACAATTTTCTCAAGTATAAATACTAGTGGAAGTATTTCCTCCAAATTTCTTCATTCATTTTAGTTGCTACTTTTTGATAACTGGGCTTTCAATGAGGCTATTTATATATTGTGTCATGATGTTGATTTTCTGTCTGTATATCTATTACCTTTCTATGTAAAATAACAAAATTGAAGAAAGAAGAAAAAATTTTAATTCCCAAAATAAAAAATTGAGTGACAAAGTAGTGAAGTTTAAGTTCAGTTCAGTTCAGTCGCTCAGTCATGTCTGACTCTTTGCGATCCATGAATCGCAGCATGCCAGGCCTCCCTGTCCATCACCAACTCCCAAAGCCCACTCAAACCCATATCCATTGAGTCGGTAATGCCATCCAACCATCTCATGCTCTGTCAGCCCCTTCTCCTCCTGCCCTCAGTCTTTCCCAGCATCAGGGTCTTTTCAAATGAGACAGTTCTTTGCATCAGGTGACCAAATTATGGGAGTTTAAGCTTCAGCATCAGTCCTTCCAATGAACACCCAGGACTGATCGCCTTTAAGATGGATTGGTTGGATCTCCTTGCAGTCCAAGGGACTCTCAAGAGTCTTCTCCAATACCACAGTTCAAAAGCATCATTTCTTCAGTGCTCAGCTTTCTTTATAGTCCAACCCTCACATCCATACATGACCACTGGAAAAACCATAGCCTTGACTAGACAGACCTTTGTTGACAAAGTGATGTCTCTGCTTTTTAATATGCTGTCTAGGTTGGTCATAACTTTCCTTTCAAGGAGTAAGTGTCTTTTAATTTCATGGCTGCAGTCACCATATGCAGTGATTTTGGAGCCCAGAAAAATAAAGTCAGCCACTGTTTCCACTGTTTCCCCATCAATTTGCCATGAAGTGATGGGACTGGATGCCATAATCTTAGTTTTCTGAATGTTGAGTTTTAAGCCAACTTTTTCACTCTCCTCTTTCAATTTCATCAAGAGGCCCTTTAGTTCTTTTTCACTTTCTGCCATAAGGGTGGTGTCATATGCATATCTGAGGTTATTGATATTTTTTCCCAGCAATCTTGATTTCACCTGGTGCTTCCTCCAGCCCAGCGTTTCTCATGATGTACTCTGCATATAAGTTAAATAAGCAGGGTGAAGTTTACTATATTCCAAAGCCAAAATTTACTTTGGACTTCCTGTCCTTCAAATTCTTTTCATCCTCATGCCCTTCCCTGAATATAGAAGCTATTAATCAGACCTTAGCTCCTGGCTACCAGGGACAATGCAGTTTTACCCCCAAGCCAGACATAATACTATCTGACCTATATTGGCTTATTGGTTTATTTGCCACTTTATATGCTGAAAATAATGGGGTCAGGCTGACTGGTGACACAGGGTTGACCCATTGAAACTGGCAAAAGGGGAAAAATGTGTCACTTCTTCCTCCTTTCCCAGAAGCCTTCAAGTGAGCACAAAGGATAAAATGGAAATAATTCAGGGTAGCAAGAGAAAACAAAAGAGACCAGACGATGTCTACAGGAGGCTGCCTCATTCATGTCTGAGTCTGTCAGGTGTTAGAAGCAAGTGTCTGAAATAATAATTCACTTCATCTTTCTCTTTCCCTCTTAGTGGGATATTTCCCTGACCCTCAATCTTCGTTTCCACAGCCATGTCCTTGGTAAGGCAGGCAACATCCTCTCCTATAGCAGCCTTCAGTTGAGGCTCCCTGTCTAGTGTCTCTCCTTCTGCCCCACCCAATCTTGTTTGCTATACCCACATTTAACCTTATGAAATGCCAGTGTCTTTTGATTTATTCCAGAAAGCTCAGAAGGCTAAATGAAAATTATCCCCAATACCTAAGCAGTCGTGGAAGAACAGTCTCAGAACTGTTCATCTCAATTGGCTAGTTATGTTTCATATTAACACAGCATCACAAAACTTTCAGAAGGAAAGAAGAATGTTTTGTGGACCATTTGTTTTGTGTGTGGCAATATCATTAGTTTTTTAAATCAATTCTTTTTATCGGAAATGACTTAACCAAAATCTGTCACAGAATTTGAGGCCTACAACACTTTCTTCTCATCCATTGGCTCAAAATGAAATTCTTCCCTTTGTTTTCATGTCCCTGTCCCAACTCCACCCAGTCACAACTTTTCTTATCTCATCTTTTATATTTTCACACTTAGTCTTTCCTTTAGTCAAACAGTTGCCCTACCTATAGTAGAAATAGTACAAGTGTGTACAATAAGACCATATAGGAGGCATTTCCATTATTTTAAAAATTGCTGTCTTTAAAATAGAGGTTAAGTATAGGGAGAATGTAAGGAGAAGGAACATTGAAGGAGGCAAAAGACCAAAGACCAAGCACCTGACCCCACGAACTCCAGGTTGCAGGCTTCCTACTGCTACCCCTCACAGTTCTGTTGTGGCCATTAAGCGAAAAAGACAGTGTCTGTTAAATGCCAACTACATGCCAGGCCCTTTCAGGTGTGTCATTTCATGGAAGATTAATGGCCCTCAAGTCAATGGAATAAAAAGCAAGTGAGCCAAGACCGACTCCAAAAACCCAGTCCTCTTCCATTTAATGTTCTGTCTTTGGTTAAATGAGGTAACAAGGAAGTAGTCTATATTGATTAGATCCCCGCCTCAATCCAGCCTTCAGGCAAACTGGATTAAGAAAGGTAGCTTGTTAATGTAATTGTCTTCCTTTCAGTAGTGCTTTTATTTTATTTTTTCCGCCACAGCACATGGCCTGAGAGATCCTAGTTCCCTGATCAGGGACCTAACTAAACCTTCAGCTGTGAAGTGTGGAGTTCCAACCTCTGGACAGCCAGGAAATCCCCCAATGATGCACTGAGATGGCCTTTCATGGATCCAAAATCAGGAAAGAAATAAACTCACGAAGTCTTATCAGTAGCAACTTTAATCACACAAATATACCTATGAGTAAAATAAAAATATAAAGATTACCTTTAAAATCTAAAGTGTAAATGGATTTCCATTAGATGTAGTTATTTTAAATCTAAAATATAACACATTAATAGAACAATAGCATCTAAATGCAGAGTTCCAAAGAATAGCAAGAAGAGATAAGAAAGCCTTCTTCCGCGATCAATGCAAAGAAATAGAGGAAAACAACAGAATGGGAAAGACTAGAGATCTCTTCAGGAAAATTAGAGATACAAAGGGAACATTTCATGCAACGATGGGCTCGATAAAGGACAGAAATGGTATGGACCTAACAGAAGCAGAAGGTATTAAGGAGAGGTGGCAAGAATACACAGAAGAACTGTACAAAAAAGATCTTCACGACCCAGATAATCACAATGGTGTGATCACTCATCAAGAGCCAGATATCCTGGAATGTGAAGTCAAGTGGGCCTTAGAAAGCATCACTATGAACAAAGCTAGTGGAGGTGATGGAATTCCAGTGGAGCTATTTCAAATCCTGAAAGATGATGCTGTGAAAGTGCTGGACTCAATATGCCAGCAAGTTTGGAAAACTCAGCAGTGGCCACAGGACTGGAAAAGGTCAGTTTTCATTCCAATTCCAAAGAAAGGCAATGCCAAAGAATGCTCAAACTACCACACAAATGCACTCATCTCACATGCTAGTAAAGTAATGCCCAAAAATCTCCAAGCCAGACTTCAGCAATACGTGAACCGTGAACTCCCTGATGTTCAAACTGGTTTTAGAAAAGGCAGATGAACCAGAGATCAAATTGCCAACATCCGCTGGATCATGGAAAAAGCAAGAGAGTTCCAGAAAAACATCTATTTCTGCTTTATTGACTATGCCAAAGCCTTTGACTGTGTGGATCACAATAAACTGTGGAAAATTCTTAAAGAGATGGGAATACCAGACCACCTAACCTGCCTCTTGAGATATCTGTATGCAGGTCAGGAAGCAACAGTTAGAAGTGGACATGGAACAACAGACTGGTTCCAAACAGGAAAAGGAGTCCATCAAGGCTGTATATTGTCACCCTGCTTATTTAACTTCTATGCAGAGTACATCATGAGAAATGCTGGACTGGAAGAAACACAAGTTGGAATCAAGATTGCCGGGAGAAATCTCAATAACCTCAGATATGCAGATGACACCACCCTTATGGCAGAAAGTGAAGAGGAACTAAAAAGCCTCTTGATGAACGTGAAAGAGGAGAGTGAAAAAGTTGGCTTAAAGCTCAACAGTCAGAAAACAAAGATCATGGCGTCCGGTCCCATCACTCCATGGGAAATAGATGGGGAAACAGTGGAAACAGTGTCAGACTTTATTTTGGGGGGCTCCAAAATCACTGCAGATGGGGACTGCAGCCATGAAATTAAAAGACGCTTACTCCTTGGAAGAAAAGTTATGACCAACCTTGATAGCATATTCAAAAGCAGAGACATTACTTTGCCGACTAAGGGCCATCTAGTCACGGCTATGGTTTTTCCTGTGGTCATGTATGGATGTGACAGTTGGACTGTGAAGAAGGCTGAGCGCCGAAGAATTGATGCTTTTGAACTGTGGTGTTGGAGAAGACTCTTGAGAGTCCCTTGGACTGCAAGGGGATCCAACCAGTCCATTCTGAATGAGATCAGCCCTGAGTGTTCATTGGAAGGACTGATGCTAAAGCTGAAACTCCAGTATTTTGGCTACCTCATGTGAAGAGTTGTCTCATTGGAAAAGACTCTGATGCTGGGAATGATTGGGAGCAGGAGGAGAAGGGGACGACAGAGGATGAGATGGCTGGATGGCATCACTGATTCGATGGACGTGAGTTGAGTGAACTCCGGGAGTTGGTAATGGACAGGGAGGCCTGGTGTGCTGCAATTCATGGGGTCACAAAGAGTCGAACACCAGTAAGCGACTGAACTGAACTGAACTGAACTGAACTGAATAGAACATAAAATTGAAAGGGGCTCTTGAAGGTTATTTGATCTTTAATGCCCTGTAAAATGTTGCTTCCACTTCTTGCATGGTGATTGAGATGGCTGCTGTCTTTCACAGCAAATCCTACTTCCCAGCAATATTACTCAAGGGTGGCATCAAGAGCAGATTGAACTTACCGATATCTCACTCTAGATTTTCTTCTGTTGATTGCAGCTAAAGAATACCTTCTCCAGTAGCTGCATCAGACTACTGATGCATACTGAATTTAAAAGTCAGCTAAAAGAGCTTAAAGTGGTTTTCATGAATTGCTGTGAAGTCACACTTCCTGTAATATGCACTTACACAGTTGAGTTGTTTTTCAGGTGAGGTTTGAGAATCCTAGGTCAATATCTTATGGCTAGCTCTACTATAAATGTACGTTATTGGATTCAGACTATCAGGAGACTAGTCAAGGCTGATGGCCAATTTTCTGCCTTGGTTACTGAGCAGTGCAGTTAGAGATAAGAAACTCAGGAAGGAAAGCAGATATAGGGGAAAGAATCAAGTAGTTTTTTTTTTTTTTTAAGGTGTTGAGCTTGAGCTCCTCGTGCTAACACAAGAGAAGAGGTCTGGGACTCAGGCATAGCTCTGGGAATTATTAGCTGATCGGTAGGAATTTAAATAGTGAAATTATGAGGAGGATCAAATGCTTATGAATATTAGTGTTTATGGTATAGTTTATATAGGTTTAAGAAAAGCAAGTTGTAAAGGTTATAAAAAGCAGAGAGAGAAAAAATTTTGTAGAATTATGGTGCATGTGCCATATGATCATCAGTGTCTGACTCTTTGTGACCCTGTGGACTATAGCCCACCAGGCTTCTCTGTCCATGGAATTTTCCAAGCAAGAATACTGGAATAGGTTGCCATTGGCTCCTCCAGGGGATCTTCCCAACCCAGGGATCTAACCCACGTCTCCTCTGTCTCCTGCATTGTGGGTAGATTCTTTACCTGCTGAGCCATTAGGGAAGCCATCAGGGAAGAATTGTGGAGCAACAGGAGTTCAAGAAGAAATCACACTTATAGTGTCAGTTAATGTATAGCAAAGGATGCAAGAATATACAATGGGGAAAAGACAGCCTTTTCAATAAAAGATGTTGGGAAAACTGGATAGCTGCATGCAAAAGAATCAAGCTGGATTACTCTCACCATATATAAAAATAAACTCGAAATGGATTATCAAGTTAAATATAAGGCCTGAAACCATAGAACTCCTAGAAGCAAACAGGCAGTACACTCTTCTGTATTTGGTCTTAGTAATGTTTTTTGATGTCTCCTTAGGCAAGGGAAGCAAAAGCAAAAGTTTAAAAATGGGACTATGTTAAACTAAAAGGCTTTTATACAGCAAAGGTAGCTATCAAGAAAATGATACTACTGAAGATATTTACAAATAATATATCTGATAAGGAGTCAATATCCAAAATATACAAAGAACTCATACAACTCAATATCTAAAAACAGCCTGATTTTTAAAATGAGCAGAGGACCTAAACTGATATTTTTCTTTTGTTCAATATAAATTTATTTATTTTATTTGGAGATAAATTACTTTACAATATTCTATTGGTTTTGCCATATATCAACATGCATCTGCCACAGGTTTACACGTGTTCCCCATCCTGAACGCCCCTCCTTCCTCCCTCTAAAGAAGACATATGCATGGCCAACAGACACACAAAAAGATGCTCAACATCACCAATCACCAGAGAAATGAAAGTCAAAAACCACAATGAGATATCACCTTACACCTGTCAGAATGGCTATCATTAAAAAGACAACAACAAAATAGCATTGGTGAGGGTGTTGAGAAAAGGGTGGGATTGTAAATTGGTGCAGCCACTATGAAAACAGTATGGCGGTTTCTCAAAAATTTAAAAATAGAACTGCCATATGATGACCCAGTGATTTCACTTCTGGGTATTTACATGAAAAAAAATGCAAAGACAGTATTTTAAAAAGATATATGCACTTCAATGTTCATGGCCACATTATTTATAATAGCCAAGATGTGGATGCCACCTAAGTGTCTACTGATGGATAAATGGATAAAGAAGATATGGAATATTACTCAGCCATAAAAAATGAAATCTTGCCATTTGAGACAACATGGATTAAGAGAGTATTATGCTAAATGAAATGTCAGACAAATACTGCATGATCTCACTTATACATAGAATGTAAAAAACCAAGCAAAGCAAACTGAAAACAGATTCAGAAACAAACTGGTGACTGACAGAAGTGAGGGGGCGGGTGGGTAAGTGAAATAGGGTAACGGGATTAAAAGGTACAAACCTCCAGTTATATAGTAAATAACTTATGGGGATATAGTATACAGCATAAGGAATATGGTCAGTAATATTGTAATAATTTTGTATGGGGACAGGTAGTTACTAGAATAGATCATTTCATAATGTGAGCAAATACCAAAAACTAACATAATATTGTATCAACTTATTTACATTTAAAAATTATTTTTTATTTGGCTGCATTGGGTCTTAGTTGCAGCAAGTGGGATCTTTCCTTGCTGCACAGGGTCTCTAGTTGCAGCATGCGGGTTTAGGTGCTCTGCAGCATGTGGAATCCTAGTTCCCTGACTAAGGATCAAACCCTCATCCCCTATATTGCAAGATGGAATCTTAACCACTGGACCACCAGGGAAGTAAACCTTCACTGACTGTCTGGTCCTTCTTTCTGTAGCTATTTCTCCACTCTTCCCCTGTAGTATATTGGACACCTACCGATCTGGGGGGCTCATCTTTCAGTGTCATATCTTTTTGCCTTTTCATACTGTTCATGGGGTTCTATTTATTGGAAGGACTGATGCTGAAGCTGACGTTCCAATATTTTGGCCACCTGATGTGAAGACTCATTGGGAAAGACCCTGATGCTGGGAAAGATCGAGGGCAAGAGGAGAAGGGGGCAACAGAAGATGAGATGATTGGATGGCATCACCAACTCAATGGACAAGAGTTTGAGCAAACTCCAGGAGATAATGAAGGACAAAGAAGCCTGGCTTGCTGCAGTTCATGAGTTGCAAAGAGTCAGACCCCACTTAGCAGCTGAGCAAAAACAGCCAGGGAAGTCTCTATTTCAATTTTCTAAAAATTTTCAATAAAAAGTTAATGTCAATTCACCTGAAAGTCATATAATCACCTTTAATCAAAGACTATCAAGTTAAAAAGAGAAGTAATCAAAAAATAATCCATTGTTTTAAATACAACTAGGGGATAGTTTGGGAAAAGTGAAATTCTGTGGTCTGGGTAGTCTATGCCTGTACAATTTCCTTGATCTTTCTCATCAATGAAAGAAATGGTCTGTTATGATTTTTCTTGGTGACCTCCTGGTGGATTTGGCTGATCATTGCTTTCTCTAATAAGAGCTAACAAACTTTCATAACTCCTTCTCAATTCATGCACAAATTTGAACATGTATCCATTGGTCTGTAAAGGACCCATTTTCTTTTTCTTATCGACTATCTGACTGACTTTTCTCTCATGTATGGATGTGAGAGTTGGACTATAAAGAAAACTGAGCACCGAAGAACTGATGCTTTTGAACTGTGATGTTGGAGAAGACTCTTGAGAGTCCCTTGGACTGCAAGGAGCTCCAACCAGTCCATCCTAAAGGAGATCAGTCCTGGGTGTTCATTGGAAGGACTGATGTTGAAGCTGAAAGTCCAATACTTTGGCCACCTGATGCGAAAGCTGACTCATTTGAAAAGACCCTGATGCTGGGAAAGATTGATGGCAGGAGGAGAAGGAGATGATGGAGGATGAGATGGTTGGATGGCATCACCAACTTAATGGACATGAGTTTGGGTGAACTCTGGGAGTCGGTGATGGACAGGGAGGCCTGGTGTGCTGTGGTTCATGGGGTCGCAGAGTTGGACACGACTGAGTGAATTGAAATGAACTGAACTGAATCTCTTGGTATATTTTCCCATTCTCAGTAATCAACAGACATGTTGAACAATTTCATCTACAGAATCTCTTAGAGACCTGGTGTTTGATGCCCCTTGATCAGGAGCTGTACATTTATTTAGAAAAAAGAAGGGATCTTTAGAAAAATTTCCCCATGTATCTTGAGTTAATATAGTCATTCTGCCATTTTTATAAAAATACTGTTATTCCTTTCCACCTAAAGGACATAAGCAAAATAGTTTGACTTTTAAAACTTCAAATGCCATCATAGTAACTTAGTCAATTTGTCAGTAGAATGATGCCATTGAGTTTCAAAATTCTAAAGGCAAGATGTATTCAAGATCATTCCTAATAGCCTGCAAAGAAGTGTTTTACCCATGTTCTATTAGCTATAACAAGAATGCATATTTAATTCCCTTCAAATTACATTGAAACTTTACTGCATCACATCTTCAGACAGCAGATTTTTATGATCTGCTTAATGGAATTAAATCTTTCAGCATTCTCATAAATTATAAAATGGCTGACATTGCCTCTACTGGTTTAGCTAGAACTAGAACTATCAAGTCATTTAACTATAGATATGAATAGTACTTAAGTTAGAAATGCCTTAATCTTAGAATAGGAAAAACAAAAGCAGATTGTACCTTTACCTGTAACCCTAAAGAAACAACAATTTTATCTCAAGGCAAATTTACAATTTAATACTGAACTCACAGATGTGAATAAGAAGAGAAGCCAGTAGCTTTCTTGCCAGTTTTTTTCTGGCTCTTAGCAGGAAAGTCTAGTTGCCACTTCTGAAAACTCACTTTCTATTTCACACCCCTCTGCAGTACCAGAAAAACTGTGTCTCTTCCATGGCAAAATTGTCTTTCATTTCAGGGGTCTAAAGTAGTATTTCTGGCTTCTCCTATTTTAAATTTTTAAATTTGGGTTGGATAAAACCCTCAAGATCCCTCCCCTTGCTTAACCAATATCTATTCATCACTTCCTCCCCCGCCTCTCCTCCTCCCTTACAAACAGTTGTCTGGGAAAATCAACACAAGGAGATCCAGCTAGATGATTCACCCTACAGCCACACAACTCTTTTCAGAGGCACAGACCTTGGAAAGCTGATGGGGACCTCCTTCTCAACAGCAATTTGGGAGTTAATCCTCAACCAAACAACTCTGTTAAATAATTCAGAAGTACAGTTTCTAAAAAGAGTTGTAGAGAAAATGTAGAACATAGTACCTATATATCACTTTATTGAAAACTCCAGAGATCCTTCTGCCCTTCAAGCAGATGGAGATCCCACTCTATCAAAGGTTTTGTCTGTTAGCTCTTTTAATGAGGCTGGTGCTGCTGACTCTTGCAGAGTAAAAAAGAGAAAGGTAAGGATTTTGCTGATTTACAATTGTCTTATATTTCTGGCTACTTTGGGTCTTTTTTAGGGGCTCATATTTGGTTTAGTTTTATTTAGTTAGTCCCAAATGTAATCAATATTCTCTGAAGTCTAATGTATGACTTCAGATGACTAGTTCTTTGAAAGTCATTTTCAGAATCTTGAATGATAAAATGCCTAACTCTCATGACAGCACCAAATCCCCGAAAAAAATCTAAACAAGTTGAAAAAGAGTTCCACATTATTACAGATTCTATGAAAGACAAACTGGTTTTAAGTTAATGCTCAGTAGGGAATTTAAATAGTGTTTTAAAATTAATCACAGAAGACTGCTCAAAGCCTTCAGACTTTTAAAGGTCAAATAAGAACTAAACATTGCACGAGTAATAAGGGATTCATAATTTTAATTCTAATTTTTAATATGTTCAGGAAACATGGTCCCAGATTAACCATTATAGAAAAACATTCACCATGACTGATATTTTTGGTCATTAAAGATTGAAACCACTTTATATAAAAATGTTTTTAAAGTGTTTCTGGTTTTGACTCTGGATCATTCCGTATAACAAAATTGAATTGCATTTGTATAGCATTTTTAAAGGCATTTGTTTCCATTTTGCATTTATATAAATACTTATGAATAGCTACAGATGAGGAAATGAAAGCAGAAAGGTCTTAAAGTCACACAACAAATTCATAATACGGCAGTTATAAATTCTGCTTGGTTGTTCACAGCTTTTCCTCTGCCACTATCTTTTATAAAGAGAAATATGCATCTTAGTCTCAAGGTCTTGGGTGAATACTACTGCCAACCTTTGTTCCAAAAAGATTGCACTGATTTGAACTATCACTTAGCTGTACGTATGGTGTCTCTGGAAACTGGTCCTTGGTCAGAAAAGGAAATTATACTTTTTCTTCATCTTTTGATGTCCACTGGTACTGTCATCAATTGTGTCTTTGTCCTTTTGTTTTGAATTGTTGTACTTGTCTATTACTTATGGAATTGTAGGAACTTACTGCATGCTTAGGATGTGAATTCTGTGTCATTTGTGAACATTTTCTCTTATTTATTTGCTTTTCAATTTATTATATAATTCAAAATTTATAACCTTATGAATATTCAATATACTTAATCTAGCAATGACTAGAATTTATGAAAAACACACCATACTAATGTAGTTTTGTCAGGTTATCCTTCTGTTTCTAACAAATTTAATGTTTGTTTTTAGATGTTTTGTTTTGTTAACTGGTTGCAGATTAGTTACTGGTATGATTAGAAAGTCAGTGTTGGACTTACAGAAGTTGTGAGATTTTACTTAAAACAGATCTATCAGTCTTACCACTTATGAATTGCAACTGTGATGTAAGGCTTAGAAAATTCGACTCATCCTATGATAACTTCAATGTTCTACCTATATTCTTTTCTAGAATTTAAAAGAAACTTTCAATTCCCGTGGAATTAGAGAGGTATGATTTTCTAGGTGTCTCCACTGAATTTACTGAAACATACACTCTGTCTCACTCGCTTAAAATGCCACTCTGTCTCTCAGATTTATCTCTGGCTGCATTGGCATTTTCTCTAGTCTTTGAACATGCCAAACTCATTCTCATGTAAAGACCTTAATATTTGCTATTACTTGGACAGTGAGCATGGCTCACTGCTTTACTTAGGTCAGATCACCACTTGAATGTTACCTGCTCATAAAGCCTTTCCCTGAACACTTCATCTAAAACAAAATACCACACTCTTTGTAGTCTGTTTTTTCTTCAAAGCACTTAATTTTACTTGATATTTACATGTATTTACATACTGGTTTATTGTCTTGTTTATCATCATATGTTTCATGTGGGCAGAGATTTTGTCTTCTTACTCAGCCTCTATATCCCCAGTACCTAAAGAGTGATGGGCAAACATGAAGAGATCAATAACTACTTGCTAAATAAAGAAATTAATACCAAATGTTAATACTGACCTGTATATTTCTGAAATGTCTAATATATTCCTCTGATTTATCCATCTTTTTCCACACCAATTCCAAAATATGTATCTTTATAATATATTTTTATATAATGTATTTTTAAATCTACAAGGACATTCTTCTTTACTTTTTCATTTAAAAGATATATCAATGTCTAATCTTCTGCATATATCCTTCTAAATGAACATTTTCCCCATTTCCAAGAAAATTGATATTTTAAGTGAAATTCCATTAAATCATGAATTAATGTGGGGAAACTTGATAGCTAGTATTTCTAACCAGGAACAAATTTACATCCAAACATTTAGTTGATTCTTCCTTTCTGTCCCTCAGTAAAGTTTTTATAGTGTCCTTCATGTAAGTTCTGTGCATTTCTTCTTGTGCCTATTTCTAAGGATTATATAGTTTTGTTGTTATTGTAAAAGGAATTTTCATTTTCATTATTTTCTATCTGGTTATAAAGTTAGTATAAAAATTATATATTTATCTGTTATATTTAGCAAATAATTAAAATTTTATAATATACTCAATATACTTAATCTAGCAATGACTAGAATTTATGAAAAATATACCATACTAATATAGCTTTGCCTACTTATCCTTTTGTTTCTAACAAATTTAATATTTATTTTTAGATGTTTTGTTAACTGATTGCAGATTACTGCTGGTATAATAAGAAAGTCAGTATTATCATATTTTTGGTTCATAACACCTCTTTTTGGTCTGTTATATGATTTAAAACACAAATGCATAAACAGTAATTATAAATTCATGTTAATGGTCAAATGATGTGACAGGATGTAATTTATGATGATAACAAGATAAAGGGGGAAGCAAAGGTGTTTAGATACAAATAATAAGTGATATTGAAACTACATTCATATCAGTTCAAAATAGATTGATGTAAATTTAAGATATTAACTGTAATTCACTTGGAACCACTAAGAAGATAACTAAATATGCAGAAAAGGAAATGAAGAGGGAATTAAAATGGCACACTAGAGAAAATCAAACTTGAAAGAAAGCATTATTGAAAGAATTGAGAATCAAAACTATATAAGATATATTTATATTTCTTAATTCTAAATATATGAGTATTTCCTAGTTATTTATTTGAATTTTAACATGTCCAACCCGATAGCACTGTGATCAGATAATATAATCTTCACAATTTCAAAATTCCATTGTTTTATCGAGAATTCAGCCATCATCTAATGTTATTCCTCTAGAGTCAATCTATCTTTATTTTCCTCTGGATGCACTTAAGATTTGATGTTTGATGTTGTTGTTGTTGTTTTTTTTTCCATCAGTTCTATAACACCTAGATGTAGTTTCATTAGTATTTATCTTGCTTTGTGTTCATAAGGCTTTCTGAACATTAAAAAAAAATGGGCTAAATCTCAAAACAATGCTGGGAAAAAGATTACAGACACAACAGTGTATGATTCTATTACATGACATTAGAAAATACATATATATTCTATGGTTAAAGATCAGTGGATATCTGGGGCCAAGAAAGGGAATAAACTGCAAAAGGAAACAATGGTATATTTTTGGATGGTCTCTGTCTTAAATATGGTGGAAGTCACATAAAATTTTGTTGTTTTAAACCACTAAGTTTTAGGGTGGCTTATTACTTTGTAATAGATAACTTATACAGCAATTGGATGTAGAAACATGGTTATGTTGTAATAAAATCCTAAAAGGTGTGACATTTTCTATGGGATCAGAAGGATGCAGAGACTAGAAAAACAGTGAGGAATCTGTTGGCAAAGGCTTGAGGAGTGTTAAGCAGCTAGTGAAAACTATAAGGGCAGTGAAGAACTGCCATTTGAATCTAGCAAAAAGAGAATTCATGTCTTGGAGTAGCAGAACTATTAGCAAAATATCACTCAAGTAAACTTGGAAAATAGGAAGTGTACATAAATAAATTTAGAGCTCTGACCAAGGACAAGTCTCAGGAGAATGTTGAACATGACAATTGGCTTCCCCTAGCTATGCATGACAAAGTACAGGAAATGAAAGATGAATCCACTGATTAATTCCAACAGTTTTTTTGTGGAATATTTAGTGTTTTCTATATATTAATTTTAGGTTGGTGAAAAAGTAATTGCAGTTTCAGACTGTGAATTTTAAATCATTATAGCTAGGTTCAGACACATCTTTATTAATCACAATAGGAACCCTTACAATCAACACATTTTTTTTTTTTTGCCACGAGAAATAAGTTGGCTTATTTCTGTAGCATAAAAATCCTTGCTTTAGGATTCCAAGAACTCTTGAAAAGTACTTTCTGCCTCCTGCTGGTTGAGGAAGAGTTTTCCCTGCAAACGTTGTTTCTTTATTTTTTAATATAAATTTATTTAATTGGAGGCTACTTACTTTACAATAATGTAGTGCTTTGCCATACACTGACATGAATCCACCACGGGTGTACATGTGTTCCCCATACTGAACCCCTCTCCCACCTCCCTACCCATCCCATCCCTCTAGGTCAATCCAGTGCACCAGCCCCGAGCACCCTGTCTCATGCATTGAACCTGGACTGGCGATCTGTGTCACATAAGATAATATACATGTTTCAATGCCATTCTCCCAAATCATTCCACACTTGCCCTCTCCCACAGAGTCCAAGACTGTTCTATATTATATCTGTGTCTCTTTTGCTGTTTTGCATTATAAGGTTATCGTTACCATCTTTCTAAATTCCATATATATGCCTTAGTATACTGTATTGGTGTTTTTCTTTTTCTTTATTTATTTATTATTATTTTTTTGCATTGGTGTTTTTATACTTTACTCTGTATAATAGGCTTCAGTTTCATCCACCTCATTAGAACTGATTCAAATGTATTCTTTTTAATGGCTGAGTAATACTCCATTGTGTATATGTACCACAGCTTTCTTATCCATTCATCTGCTGATGGATATCTAGCTTGCTTCCATGTCCTGGCTATTATAAACAGTGCTGCAATGAACATTGGGGTACACGTGTCTCTTTCAATTCTGGTTTCCTCGGTGTGTATGCCCAGCAGTGGGATTGCTGGGTCATATGGCAGTTATATTTCCAGTTTTTTAAGGAAACTCCACATTGTTCTCCATAGTGGCTGTACTAGCTTGCATTCTCACCAACAGGGTAAGAGAGTTCCCTTTACTCCACACCCTCTCCAGCATTTATTGTTTGGAAACTTTTGGATAGCAGCCATTCTGACCAGCATGAGATGGTACCTCTTTGTGGTTTTGATTTGCATTTCTCTGAGAATGAGTGATGTTGAGCATCTTTTCATGTGTTTGTTAGCTATCTGCATTTCTTTGGAGAAATGTCTGTTTAGTTATTTGGCCCACTTTTTGATTGAGTCATTTATTTTTCTGGAATTGAGCTGCAGAGTATATTGTATATTTTTGAGATTAATTGTCAGTTGCCTCATTTGCTATTATTTTCTCCCATTCTGAAGGCTGTATTTTCACCTTGCTTAGTTTCCTTCGTTGTGCAGAAGCTTTTAAGTTTAATTAGGTCCCATTTGTTTATTTTTGCTTTTATTTCCATTACTCTGGGAGGTAGGTCATAGATGATCCTGCTGTTATTTATGTTGGAGAGTGTTTTGCCTAAGTTTTCCTCTAAGAGTTTTATAGTTTCTGGTCTTATGTTTAGATCTTTAATCCATTTTTAGTTTATTTTTGTGTATGGTGTTAGAAAGTGTTCTAGTTTCATTCTTTAACAAGTGGTTGACTAGTTTTCCCAACACCACTTGTTAAAGAGATTGTCTTTTCTCCATTGTATATTCTTGCCTCCTTTGTCAAAGATAAGGTGTCCATAGATGTGTGGATTTATCTCTGGGCTTTCGATTTGGTTCCATTGATCTATATTTCTGTCTTTGTGCCAGGACCATACTGTCTTAATGACTGTAGCTTTGTAGTATAGCCTGAAGTCAGGAAGGTTGATTCCTCCAGTTCCATTCTTCTTTCTCAAGATTATTTTGGCTATTCAAGGTTTTTTTGTATTTCCATACAAACTGTGAAATTATTTGTTCTAGTTCTGTGAAAAAATACCATTGGTAGCTTGATAGGGATCACGTTGAATCTATAGATTGCTTTGGGTAGTATGCTTATATTCACTATATTGATTCTTCTGATCCATGCACATGGTATATTTCTCCATCTATTTGTGTCCTCTTTGATTTCTTTCATCAGTGTTTTATAGTTTTCTATATATAGGTATTTTGTTTCTTTAGGTAGATGCCTTAGGTTAGGGCTTTTCACAGGATAGTTCTCTCTCTCTCTCTCTCTCTCTCTCTCTCTCTCTCTCTCTCTCTGTCTCTCTCTGAGTATCCCACAGTTTGGGTTTCTATCTCACGTTAGTTCCCTCAGATTGCCCTCAAGGCATTCAAGCCTGGTCCTTACCCTAAGCAATGCAGCCCGTGCCTCCCTGTTCAGCCCCTGCTTGCTGGTGGCAGATGCAAGGGCTGGGAGTTGCTGTTAAGCACATAATCTGTGGATTTGATTTGTTTATTTTTCCTCCCAGTTATGTTGCCCTCTGAGATTCCAAAACTCCCCACAGACCTGGTGGTGAGAGTGTTTCCTGGTATTTGGAAACGTCTCTTTTAAGACTCTCTTCCTGGGACAGATCTCCATCCCCACCTCTTTTGTCTCTCGTTTTATCTTTTATATTTTGTCCTACCTCCTATCAAAGACAATGGGCTGCCTTTCTGGGTGCCTGATGTCCTCTGCCAGGATTCAAAAGTTGTTTTGTGGAATTTACTCAGCATTCAAATGTACTTTTGATGAACTGCTTGGGGAGAAAGTGGTCTCCCTGTACTATTCCTCTGCCATCTTAGGACTGCCTCCAAAACTGATGCTTTTGAGCTGTGATGTTGGAAAAAACTCTTGAGAGTCCCTTGGACTGCAAGGAGATCCAACCAGTCTATCCTAAAGGAAATCAGTCCTAAATATTCTTTGGAAGGATTGATGCTGAAGCTGAAACTCCAATACTTTGGCCACCTGATGAGAAGAGCTGACTCATTGGAAAGACCCTGATGCTGGGAAAGATTGAAGGTGGAAGAGAAGGGGTCAACAGGAGATGAGAAGATTGGATGGCATGACTGACTCGATGGACATGAGTTTGAGTAAGCTCCGGGAGTTGGTGATGGACAGGGAAGCCTGGAATGCTGCATTCCATGGGATCACAAATAGTCAGACATGATTGAGCGACTGAACTGAACTGAAGATTAGCTAAATGTTTATCTGTTTTGCTTACCTTACCTTATTCCATTTTTGAATGGAAGCACCCATCATAGTAATCTTATCCTTGTCTCTTATGTGTGTGTGCTCAGTTGTGTCCAACTCTTTGCCACCCCATGGACTATAGCTCACCAGGTTCCTCTATCCGTGGGATTTTCCAGGCAAGAATAATAGAGAGGGTTGTCATTTCCTTCTCCAGAGGATCTTCCAGACTCAGGAATCAAACCCATGTCTCCTCCATTGACAGGTCGATTTTTTTTTTTTTTTTACCACTGAGCCACTTAGGAAGCCCCTATGTATATCTGAGGGAGGCAGATAATATCTCTGTTACTTGATAGGTCTCAAAATCAAGAAGATCTCCACCTCCAGAGATGTACTGCATGCATGTGTACTAAATCACTTCAGTGTTTCTGACTCTTTGTGACCCTATGGACCATAGTCAGCCAGGCTCCTCTGTCTATGGTATTCTCCAGGCAAGAATACTGGAGTGGGTTGCCATGCCCTTCTCCAGAGGATCTTCCTGACCCAGAGATTGAACCTGCATCTGCTGTGTCTCCTGCATTGGCAGGCGGGTTCTTTATCACTAGCACCACCTGGGAAGCCTAGAGATGAACTTTATCTAATGAGTCTGCTCTATATTTAGATTAGATTTAGATTTAGATAATGAGGTTAAAATTTTGAGCCTGAGCCAAATATCATAATGGGATTTGAATTTTGGGTGACGGGATAAACTATTCGATACAAGGGAGGAGTATAAATAATTGTGCCTAGAAGAAACTATGCTAGATTGAAAAGCATGGCCACAATACATTACAGCTCCCACTTTCAAAAGGTGGCATATTTTCCCCCATTCCATGAATTGGACCTTCCCTATTGTTTTGCCCAGTGAAATATGATAAAAGTAGCATCATGTGTTTTCCAGAGACTAATCCTAAAAAGAAAGCCTTGAAAATTCTGCCTTCAATCACTTAAAATGCTGTCCTGAAATTGAGATACTGTTGAGAAAGACCAGATTAATGTCCATGTGAAGAGAAAGGTCCAGCCATCCCAGATGTTTCGAATGAATCAAGACCCCTGACAACCTGTCAGCTGAATGCAGCCACATGAGTGAGTCCAGGGAAGATCAGCAGAAAAACCAGTCACTTCACCATCATAAAAATAGTAGATAAAACCTTGTTGTTTTAAGCCACTAAATTTGGGAAGCAGTATTATGTAGTATACTAGCTTTCTACTGCTATTTAAAAATTATTCTAAAATTTAGAAAGTTAAAACAGCAAACATTTTTTACATTAAAGTTTCTGAGTGGTTGGATTCTTGGATCAGCTTAGCTGAGTGTTTCTGGCTCAAGGTCTATCATGAGGTTGTAGTCAAGCTTTTGGCCAGAGCTACAGTCATTACAGAGCTTGGCTGGGGTTGGAAAATCTGCTTCCAAACTCACTCACATGGTTGTTGGCAGGTTTCTGCTCCTTTCTGACTGTTGGCCAGAGGCTTCAGTTCCTCATTATTTGGGCCTCTCCATAGGCCAGTTCACAGCATGGCAGTTTTGTTTTTTTTTTTCCCCAGAATAAGTGACCCTATTGGGAGAAAGTACACAAAATGGAAACCACAGTTTTTTTTAAACCTAATCTCAGAAATGACATATCAACATTTCTACTGTATGCTATTGGTCACATAGGCTAACTTTGGTACAGTATGGGAAGGTACTATCTAAGAGTTTGCATATCAGAAAGTGAGGAGCATGTGGTGTCATCTTGGAGGCTGACTACCACACATATCAAATGAGATCTGAAACAGATTATCACAGAACTATTGTTGGCTTGTTTGTTATGAGACATAAAAATTATGCAAAATTTTAAAAAATTATATATACCTCTCATAAAATTTATAAGAATTATATATTTCTCATAAAATTATAAAATTGTTATCTCATATAAACTATATCTCATAAGAATTATATGTCATAAAAATCTCATAAGATTATATATAGTTCTCTTATGAAAAGTTCAGATGTTTAGAAACACATCATCAAGATAGAGTATATTATGATATGGGTAATAATATGTATTTAAAATACTTCAGCAGCAATAATAATAACAAAAAAAGAATAGATAAAGCAAGTGAGGGAATATTAAAGATTGTTGAATATTGGTGATGGGCATAGGGAGTGCATCATCTTATTTATGTAGGCTTGAAATTTTTCCTCTAAAATTTTATCTTTTTATTCTTTTGTAATAACTTAAATCTAGACAGTGTATTAAAAAGCAGAGACATCACTTTGCTGACAAAGGTCCATCTAGTCAAAGCTATGTTTTTTCCAGTACTCGTGTATGGATGTGAGAGTTGGACTATAAAGAAAGCTTAGCGCCAAAGATTTGATGCTTTTGAACTGTGGTGTTGGAGAAGACTCTTGAGAGTCACTTGGACTGAAAAGAGATCAGACCAGTCAATCCTAAAGGAGATCAGTCCTGGGTGTTCATTGGAAGGACTGATGCTGAAGCTGAAACTCCAGTACTGTGGCCACCTGATGCAAAGAGCTGACTCATTGGAGAAGACCCTGATGCTGGGAAAGATTGAAGGCAAGAGAAGCGGATGAGAGAGGATGAGATGATTGGACGTCATCACCAACTCAATGGGCATGAGTTTGAGCAAACTCGAGGAGATGGTGAAGGATGGAAGCCTGGCATGCTGTAGTCCAAGGGGTCACAAAGAGTTGGACATGACTGAGCAACTGAATAACAAATAACTTCATTTTTTATTTATATTGTAGTATAGATGATTTACAACATTGTATTAGTTTCAGGTGTACAGCAAAGTGAATCAGTTATACGCACACACACACACACACACACACACACATCCCGTCTTTTTTAGATTCTTTTCCCACATAGGACATCACAGAATATTGAGTAGCATTCCCTGTGCTATACAGTAGGTCCTCACTAGTCATCAGTTTTATACATAGCAGTGTGCATATGTTCATCCCAATCTCCCAATTTACCCCTCCCCACTTCTCCCCCTTTTTCTCTTTTTCTCTATTTTCCTGGGCTCCAAAATCACTGTAGATGGTGACTGCAGCCATGAAATTCAAAGATGCTTGCTTCTTGTAAAAAAAAGCTATGACCAACCTAGATAGCAATAAAAAGCAGAGACATTACTTTGCCAACAAAGGTCCATCTAATCAAATTTTCAATTCCACACATAAACTCTAAAATTTTAAAATCAACATTTACAACATGCCAGAAACAGAATCCTTTGTAATTTTTTAAACTTGGGGAAATATTTAGATATCAACTTAAAAATGTGTAGGAATACCTACTTTTTTTTTTTCAAATTTCTCTTAAGGGTTATGCAAACAAAATATAAACAAAGACTACTGACCAAAAAAGGGTGACTTTTCTTTTTGCCTTTGAATAGTATCAGCAGCCCAAACCTGAGAACAAAGGACAGTTAAACACTTGACATTTTAAGGAGGGCCTCCAAGGTGGCTCAGATGGCAAAGAATCTGCCTGCAATTCAGGAGACTTGGATTCAATCCTTGGGTCAGGAAGATTCCCTGGAGAAAGGAATGGCTACCCACTTCAGTATACTTGCCTGAAGAATTCCATAGACAGAGGAGTCTGGCTACATTCCATGAGGTTGGAAATAGTTGGACACAACTGAGTGACTAGCACTTTCCCTTTTCATTTTCCAAGACCAAATCCATAATTGTGGTCAGATATCTCTTACGGTTATTAAAAAAAAAAAAAAAAGCTGCTGAACTGACTCTGTTAGCCTAAAGTATCTGGAGAGGCCAATGGCAAAGTCTATAAGAGGAAAAGACTAAAGAGAGGTAAGATAAGTCAGCATTTAGTAAGCACTTTAACAGCAAATGGGCTTCCCCAATGGCTCAGCAGTAAAGAATCCACCTGCCAATAAGAGATGTAGGTTCAATCTCTAGGTCAGGAAGATTTGTTGGAGAAGGAAATGGCAACCCACTCGAATATTCTTGCCTGGAGAATCCCATGGACAGAGAATCTTGGTGTGCTACAGTCCATGGTGTCGCAAAGAGTTGGACATGACTGAAGCAACTTGGCACTTAATGTCAAGATATAGCAGCTTTTCTCTTTCCTACACCTGAAGATATAGGAGATAATTATCTTACTCCTTGGCATAATGCTGGTTACAGCCTGCTTGTCACACTGTTGTAGGAGTGTAGTGGATGAGTAGTGAGCCTTATGGGAGAGCTTGGCATGCGCCTCATGGAGTGTGAGTAGTATATGGAGACATAGCTATTGTTGCCTGCATCTCTACTAGAAATGTCTGCCATATGTATATGATTTTTTCAGAGTAAGAATACTTGCAGAGATAAAAGAAGGGTTATTTCTTTAGACTATACTACAAAGCTACAGTCATTAAGACAGTATGGTCCTGGCACAAAGACAGAAATATAGATCAATGGAACAAAATAGAAAGCCCAGAGATAAATCCACACACCTATGAACACCTTATCTTTGACAAAGGAGGCAAGAATATACAATGGAGAAAAGACAATCTCTTTAACATGTGGTGCTGGGAAAACCGGTCAGCCACTTGTAAAAGAATGAAACTAGAACACTTTCTAATACCATACACAAAAATAAACTCAAAATGGATAAGAGATCTAAATGTAAGACCAGAAACTATAAAACTCCTAGAGAAAAACATAGGCAAGACACTCTCTGACATAAATCACAGCAGGATCCTTTATGACCCACCTCCCAAAGTAATGGAAATAAAAGCAAAAGTAAACAAATGGGACCTAATTTAAAAAGCTTTTGCACAAAGAAGGAAACTATAAGCAAGGTGAAAATACAGCCTTCAGAATGGAGAAAATAATAGCAAACGAAGCAACTGACAATTAATCTCAAAAATATACAAGCAGCCCCTGCAGCTCAATTCCAGAAAAATAAATGACCCAATCAAAAAATGGGCCAAAGAACTAAACAGACATTTATCCAAAGACATACAGATGGCTAACAAACATATGAAAAGATGCTCAACATCAGTCATTATCAGAGAAATGCACATTGAAACCACAATGAGGTGCCATCTCATGCCGGTTGGAATGGCTGCTATCAAATATTCTACAAACAATAAATGCTGGAGACGGTGTGGAGTAAAGGGAACCCTCTTACACTGTTTGTGGTAATGCAAGCTAGTACAGCCACTATGGAGAACAGTGTGGAGATTCCTTTAAAAACTAGAAAGAGACCTTCCATATGACCCAGTAATCTCACTGCTGGGCATATACACCAAGGAAACCAGAATTGAAAGAGGCACATGTACCCCAATATTTTTTGCAGCACTGTTTACAATAGCCAGGACATGGAAGCGACCTAGATGTCCATCAGCAAACAAATAGATAAGAAAACTGTGGTACATACACCCAATGGAATATTCAATTAAGTTCATTTCAGTTCATTCACTCAGTCGTGTCCGACTCTTTGCGACCCCATGAATCGCAGCATGCCAGGCCTCCCTCTCCATCACCAACTCCCGGAGTTCACTCAGACTCACGTCCATCAAGTCGGTGATGCCATCCAGCCATCTCATCCTCTGTCGTCCCCTTCTTCTCCTGCCCCCAATCCCTCCCAGCATCAGAGTTTTTTCCAATGAGTCAACTCTTTGCATGAGGTGGCCAAAGTACTGGAGTTTCAGCTTTAGCATCTTTCCTTCCAAGGAAATCCCAGGACTGATCTCCTTTAGAATGGACTGGTTGGATCTCCTTGCAGTCCATGGGACTCTCAAGAGTCTTCTCCAACACCACAGTTCAAAAGCATCAATTCTTCGGCACTCAGCTTTCTTCACGGTCCAATTCTCACATCCATACATGACCACTGGAAAAACCGTAGCCTTGACTAGATGGACCTTTGTTGACAAAGTAATGTCTCTGCTTTTTACTATACTAGGTTGGTCATAACTTTCCTTCCGAGGAGTAAGCGTCTTTTAATTTCATGGCTGCAATCACCATCTGCAGTGATTTTGGAGCCCCCCAAAATAAAGTCTGACACTGTCTCCACTGTTTCCCCATCTATTTCCCATGGAGTGATGGGACCGGATGCCATGATCTTAGTTTTCTGAATGTTGAGCTTTAAGCCAATTTTTTCGCTCTCCTCTTTCACTTTCATCAAGAGGCTTTTTAGTTCCTCTTCGCTTTCTGTCATAAGGGTGGTGTCATCTTACTCAGCTATTTAAAAGAACACAACTGAATAAGTTCTAAGGAGGTGGATGAAACTGGAGCCTATTATACAGAGTGAAGTAAGTCAGAAAGAAAAACACCAATACAGTATACTAACGCATACATATGGAATTTTGAAAGATGGTAATGATGACCCTATATGTGAGACAGCAAAAGAGACACAGATGTAAAGAACAGACTTTTGTACTCTGTGGGAGAAGATGAGGGTTGGATGATTTGAGAGAATAGCGTTGAAACATGTGTATTATCATATGTGAAATAGATCTCCAGTCTAAGTTTGACGCATGAGATGGGGTGCTCAGGGCTCGTGCTCTGGGATGACCCAGAGGGATAGGTTGGGGAGGGAGGTGGGTGGGGGATTCAGGATGGGAAACACATGTACACCCATGGCTGACTCCTGTCAATGTATGGCAAAAACCACTACAATATTGTAAAGTAATTAGCCTCCAGTGAAATTAAATAAATTAACCCTAAAAAGGGAAGGGCCATCTCATGATAGAGAAATAGTAAATTCATCAAGAGAATATAATAAATAATCATAAATATTTATACATCAAATAACAGAGCTTCAAAACACATGAAGCATAATGTCATTATTTATAGGCAGCATAACTGGGTACATAGATAACCCCAAAAGACATAAAGAATTATTACAATTAACAAGCAGTTTACCAAAGAAACTATATACAAGTCAATGTATGATGTTTTCCAATTTCGCTATTCTGGTGGGTATATAATGGCATCACATTGTAGTTTTAATTAACATTTCCAGGGTGACATTTTAACGTATTTATTGATTATTTAGAAATGTCCTGTACAAGTCTTTTGCCCATTTTTCTGTCAGGTTGTCTGTCCTTTTTCTTTATTGACTTGTAGTAGTTCCTTATATAATCTGTTTGTGGGTGGTATGGTTCAGTTGCTAAGTTGTTTCTCACTCTTGTGACCCCATGGACTCTAGGCTACCAGTCTCCTCTGTACATGGGATTCTCTGGGTAAGAATAATGTAGTGGCTTGCCATTTCCTTCTCCAGGGGATCTCGCTGACCCAGGGATCAAACCTGTGTCTCTTGCATTGCAGGCAGATTCTTTACCTACTGAGCCACCAGGGAAGCCCATATAATTTGTATATGAGTCCTTTGATAGACATACACATGGCAAATATTAGAGGAGTTTTGTCAGTACAGCCAGAACAAAGAGGGGATGCCCTATAGTGTTCTTGGTAGGAAGGGAAGAGTCCTCAAACAGAATAGTAACCAGTACTCCACAGTACTGGGGTGTACAGAAAAGGGCCTCAGCTGTTTCCTTGAATCTACACAAAGGATTATATTGTACAGAAGAGACAAATACAGTGGGGCTACCTAGGCAGCCAAAAAATGAGGAAATATCTGAACCAGAGAAGTTCTTGGGGTGTGGCTCTACAACATTTCATCAGCCAGATAGAAGGCTCAGAGAGATTACACTGTACTCTGTACACTGCCCCACCCTCCACAAAGCCAAAAGAAAAAAACAAAAATGTCTGTGTTGTGCATTACCATTATTTGTCAGTATTGAAAGCCTTTTGATTTCTTGGACTTCCCTAGTAGCACAGCAGGTAAAGAATCTGCCTGCAATGTGGGAGACCTTGGTTCGATCCCTGGGTTGGGAAGATCCCCTGGAGGAGGGAAAGGCTACCCACTCTTGTATTCTGGCCTGGAGAATTCCATGGACTGTATAGTCCATAGAGTCACAAAGAGTCGGACACAACTGAGCACCTTTCACTTCACTTTGACCTCTGGACACATGAAACAGTTGCGTATTGACATTGTGTGATGTGGCCCTGTGGTGTGAACTGGTCACATCACACAGTGGTGTGATGTGGCCAGTTTTAATTTCACACACAATGTGAAATGAAATGTGGGCAGAAATTGCATGCATCTCTTCTATACTGAAGGATATAATTGCCAGTGTTTGGTGCTACAGCCTACTTTTGCCCACTGCAGTGCCTGTAGAAGCATTTATTATTGAGATAACATATTGATTGACACATCTTAGAATACTGAGCCAACGTATGGAGGAATATGAACTGAAGTGTCACCTAGACTCCTGAAGACTTTGTAAGATTAATGAAAAAGCTTTTTTTTTTTCTTCACAAGACACTGAGATTTTGGAGTTGTTTATTACTGTAACAGAGTCTAGAAAATCCTGTTACTCCATCAATGATGGATTAGCAAAAGTCACCAGCAACTGATAGAAAACTTGTTATGGGAGATGATACATGCAATCTCTCTTATTTTTCCATCTCTCAATCTTAAAGAAGTTTTGCTTGAGGAGGAAGAAGTCCAGTTTCCTGTCAGTGGTGGAGAGAGGTCTCCTGATATCACTTTGAGGAAAGCATTGAATCCAATATGAGAGTCAATATTGGAGTAAAGTTAGATGACTTATGAAAATTACTGAAATTGGGTAGTGATCGGAAAGCTACAGCATCTTGTCAAGATAGTTTTAAGGTATTTGTCACCTACTATGGAAGCAATATCAGAAGTAGTACAATTGGGAACAATGATGACAGATAACAAAATTTCTATAAGTGTAACCCACCAAGATCAGAGTGATCATGATCAGTAAACTAGTTATATTTCCTACAAAATTAAAGAACACACTATATACAGAGAGAATGATTAATAGTATCTGCTTTTCTGTTTCTACCATCTGAAAAGTAGGTACCATTTCTTACATTTCTCAGTTGAAACTTCAGAGTGCCCACCACAGTGTTTTGTTGTGTTGTGTTTTGTTTTGTTTTCAGTTGCTAAGTCGTGTCTGACTCTTTGCGACCCCATGAACTGCAGCACACCAGGCTTCCCTGTCCTTCACCATCTCCAGGAGTTTGCTCAAACTCATGTCCATTGAGTCGATGATGCCATCCAACTATCCCATTCTCTGTCGCGCCCTTCTCCTCCTGTCCTCAACCTTTCCCAGCATCAGGGTCTTTTCCAATGAGTCAGCCCTTCCCATCAGATAGCCAAAGTATAGGAGCTTTAGCTTCAGCATCAGTTCTTCCAATGAATATTCAGGGTTGATGTCTTTTAGGATTGACTGGCTTGATCTCTTTGTTGTCCAATGGACCCTCAAGAGTCTTCTCCAGCACCACAGTTCGAAAGCAGCAGTGGTTTTTAGATTATGTCTAACTAAATATTTATGACATAGTTTACTAAAGGACAAGGAGCTCTCAGGATGCAAACTATTTACAGAATAGTCAAATTACAGGTATTAATACAACATCTCACTTATCACTTACATTCAGTTGACTTAGTGTAAATCCTTAGTGTTTTCTGCTTAATTATTTATTTATTTATGGCTGTGCTGGGTCTTCATTGCTGCACAGGCTTTTCTCTAGTTGAGGAGAGTGGGGGTTACTCTCTAGTTGTGGTGCTTCTCATTGCAGTGGATCCTCTTGTGGAGCACAGGCTCTAGTCCCTCAGGCTCAGCTGCAAGTATGCAGGTTAGGTGTTCTAGAGTGAAGGCTGTATAGTTGTGGCACATGGGCTTAGGTGCTCTGGAGCATGTGAGATTTTCCCTGACCAGGGATCAAACCCCTGTGCCCTGCATTGGCAGGCGGATTCTTATCCACTGTACCACCAGGGAAGTCCGTGTTTCCTGCTTTTAATACTTTGTTCTTGTTCGAGATTTCCATTATCTTCATCTGTGGGTTTACACTGTCCTCTCTTGATTTTGTACTCTTGTTTCTATCTGCCAATCTAAGCTATTTTATCTCATCTCCTAAGGCATTTGAGGAAATGTTGTCCTTCCTGAATATCTGCTTCTCACCAAACACCCTCCCCTCACCACCCTCCCCCACCATTTCATAAACACTCCTCAACTCAGTGGCATGCACAGCCTTAGTACAGACTATCCCAGAGTTTGCTCTTTCTCTTGAGACACATCTCACCTCCCTGAACTGTCCCTTCTCCATACATATATGTTCCTCTTGCCCCTCTTATTCCTTGCTAACTAGCAATTCTACTGTCCTCCAGTGCATAGCACACACATTCTCTGGTCCTATTCGAGCTGAGATTACTCTCAAAATGACATGTGATTTTAAAGCCAGGTTTGATGAATTCAAGAAGATAATAAAAATCTCTCATTATAGCTAATGAAAAATTGTATGGGACTTTTCAAATTTCTCAGTCATTTAACAGTCTAGAAGTTGTATTTAGTCACAGAGATTAAAACATATTCTTGAATCTTGTGTACTCCTTGAAAAGACTCCAATTGTAATTTAAAATAAATCTAGATGAAATATTCACTGCTAGTATCGTGCTATTTTCTTTTAATGTCAATTTCCCCTATATTTCTAGTTTATAAAATAATTCTAAACAATTTGCAAATATTAATTGTGGTTTTGATGCAGTTTGAGTCAACTTATTTTCAGAGTTACTCTTATAGCTTGAATAAAAAGTCACTGAATTTAAAAATGGTAAATATAAACTATAGTGTATCTTATTTTTCCATTTGTTTTCTTACCTTTTAAAAATTTTCTTCCTCCACTGTTTTGGTGAGCTAGACATCTACTCTACGTCTTTGCTACAATTCAAGGAGCTGCCACCAGGTGTATGACAGCACTGCTATTAGATGAAATTGGCTCAAGAAGTTCTTTTGTCACTTGTGAGAAAGGAAAATTAATATACATGACCTAGATTATGTTTTAGAATATGCTTGATATAGTAACACAAAAGTGTTAATGTGCTAATCATATCTATTATCTCACAACTGCAGAAGAAAATCAGCTGATAAGTGCTTCATAGTGTTGGAAACCTATAAAACCAACCTCTGAGAAATAAATAAGACAATAAGGCAAAAAAATATAAGATTTTACAAACATGCTATAGTAGACAGATTCACCTATATGTCAAATAGTGCTTCAAAAGGCAGTGCCTCAAGAAAATAGGATGATAAAACTATAATTCCAGGATTGTTTTGAGTAGTTCTGATGCATAAGTCTGTACTAAAAACATAGAAGATTATGTAGCATAAGAAAAATGGGAGACTGAAGGAAAAGCTAAAAGCTAAAGTTTCAAATGGGTCACTGAGAATTCAAGTTCCTGCACCCTGTTTTAATTCTCTTCATATCAAAATGTCCTTTCACACAACAACTTTAAGCCTAATTTTTCCTAGATAAACAGCAATTAGTGATTTAGAGAACTGCTCTCTAAACATTTTAAATCATGCACCCAGATCAGTTTTAAAAAATAGTTCAGGAGAGCAAGACAGAGGAGGAGTAGGTAGACGTGGAGTACATCTCTCTCCACAGATACAGCAGGAATACACCTTCAGACACAGAAGTGCATGCAGAACACCAGCTGAGAGTGCCAGGAGTACCTGACCAGAGGAAAAGAATATATAGAACCTCGCAAAACTCCACAGGACTAAGAAACTAGGGGGAAAAACAGGAGCATTAGTAGAACTGGATCTGCCCTCTGCAGGTGGGGGAACTGAAGCAGGGGTCTGACCCCCACATTGGGGCAGTTGTCTGAGTCAGGGAAGAAACATTTAAGGCTGAAAGTGAAACAGCTGATCTGTAGCAGCCTAAATGGAATGAGAATCAGACAGTCCTTGCTGCAGCCATACATACCCCAGAAGGGATGCAGGTCTCCTGGAAGGTGCAGCAGCTTGGAGCTGAATTTTAGGGATTGTGGAGCAATCCCAGGGCTAGGACTGCTGTTGACTGTGGAGAGACAGATTGGATCAAGGGGATGTGAGGGAGGAGATTGCGGTGGGAAATGCCTGTGGAGGAAAGCCAGGCAGCCATGGAAGCAAGGCGATACTGCTGAGTCACACATAGGGGGTGGAGCCATCACCATAGCCTCTCTCTCCCCACACACCAGCATCAGCATCTGAACAATAGAGAGGCTGGCCCATCAAATGCCTGACACACAGCATTACAGAGCAGGACCCCACCCAGGGTGCTCCTTTAAGTGATGGATGTGCCAATCTACAGGACCCCAGCCAGGGGGGGACCCTCTATGTGCCTGATGTGCCAAACAACAGAGAAGGACCCCAGACAAGGGAACCCTCTAAGTGCCTGAAAGGGTGGAGCTATGGAGAAAGATTGGCCAAAGAGGCCTTCTGATCGCCAGCCACAAGAGGCTCAAAAAAAACCTCTGATAGGGTCATAACTTCTGCAGCATAAGTCTGTGTCCCTGTGCAGTTGGCACCACCAGGGTCCCTGCAATCCAAGCAGTTGTGCCACCTTCACACTCAACTCTCACTGGGGAAGAGCTGCCACAGTCAAAAAAAAATGTCTTGTGTCGATGCGCACAGGGTCACTTCAGTAGTGTCAGACTCTTTGAAACCCTATAGACTGTGCCCTGCCAGGCTTCTCTGTCAGGGATGGTGGTTCTCCAGGGAAGAATGTTGGAGCGTATTGGCCAATACTGGTTGCCATACCCTTTTAGAGCATTATATTTCCTGTTGCCCTAGCCACCAACACCCTTGAGTACCTGGTGCTGCCAGAAGCCCTGCAGTCAAGCAGCTACACCATCTCCACACTTGGCCCTCACAAACCCAAGTCCTCCAAAGCAGCCTCAGGAACAAACCCCAGTGGATGACCCACATGCAGAGGTGGAAATAAAACCACAATTGAAGCCCAGGGGCAGTGTGCCTAAGGAAGAAGACCCAAAACCTTCCCACCAACTGTACAAGCTGCAGATTAAATCCACACGATCAAGTAGGCAGACTCTGTGTCTATGGAATATATAAAATGTCACTGAAAGCTCCTATAAAAGAAAACGCACTCGTTTTGATAGCTATGGACACTGGAGACAAGAACACACAGGAGTAGGACAAGATTAGAATCTGAGCTACACACATAGCAGGTCCAGAGATCAGCACGGTGTTGAAGGGCATCTTAGGGAGGTGAGGTGGACTATGACTCCCAGTGAGGAAAAGACTGACAGCAATGACTTGAGAAAAACACTTATTATTCTTATATTTTGACTTGTTTTGTAGATTCTTTTGGACTTTTTTTCTTTTTTTTTACTTCCTCCCGCCTCTCCCCCCATTGTAGTTGTCGATTTTACTGGAAGTATGAAATCTTATTAAGCTTTTGTGCTTTTATTTTTTCTCAGTCACATTTTTTATTGCTGTTATAAACCTCTGCCTCTGCATTGGGCTTTGACTGTTCTGTGGAGTTTTCCATTTTTTCCCCCTTTTTTCTTGCTTCTTCTGTGTTTTTTTTTCTCTCTTTTTTATATTTTTAATTTTTTAAAAAAACATTATATTTTTTCTACATTTATTCCTTTGTTTGCCTTTCCTACTGTTCTTTTTCCCTTGCAGTTAATCTTTAATGTATATAAATCTTCTTCAACCCCAAACAATAAAGAAAATGGCAATAGGAACATATATATCAGTAATTACTTTAAATGTAAATGGATTTAATGCTCCAACCAAAAGACACAGGCAGGCTGAATGGATACAAAAACAAGACCCATATTTATGGTGTCTACAAGAAACCCACAAGCAAATGGAAAGCAAAAGAAAGCTGGAGTAGCAATCCTCATATCAGACAAAATAGATTTTAAAATGAAGATTACAAGAGATAAGGAAGGACACTACATAATGATCAAGGGATCAATCCAAGAGGAAGACATAACAATTGTAAATATCTATGCATTCAACATAGGAGCACCTCAATCCATAAGACAAACACTAACAGACATAAAAGGAGAAATTGACAGTAACACAATGATAGTAGGAGACTTTAACACCCCACTTACACCAATGGCTAGATCATCAAAACAGAAAATTAATAAGGAAACACAAGTCTTAAATGATACATTAGATGAGATGGATCTCATTGATATTTTCAGGACATTCCATCCAAATGCAGAAGAATACACCTTCTTCTCTGCACATGGAACATTCTCCAGGATAGACCACATTTTGCATCACAAATCAAGCCTCAATAAATTTAAGAAACTTGAAATTGTATCAAGCATCTTCTCCAACCACAATGGTATGAGACTAGATATCAATTACAAGAAAAAAGCTAATAAACACAAACACATGGAGATTAAACAATACATTTCTAAATAACCAACAGGTTACTGAAGAAATCAAAAGGGAAATCAAAACATTTCTAGAAACAAATGACAATGAAAACATGACAACTCAAAACCTATGGGTTGCAGCAAAAGCAGTTCTAAGAGGGAAGTTTATAGCAATACAATTCTACCTCAAGAAACAAGAAAAACATCAAATAGACAACCTAACTTTATATCTAAAACAACTGGAAAAAGAAGAACAAAAACACCCAAAATTAGTAGATGAACAGAAATCATAAATATCCCAGCAGAAATACATGAAAAAGAAGTGAAAAAAATGATAGTAAACATTAATGAAACTAAAAGCTGGTTCTTTGAAAAGATCAACAAAATTGACAAGCCTTTAGCCAGACTCATCAAGAAAAAAGAAAGCAGAATCAAATCAACAAAATTAGAAATGAAAAAGGAGAAATTACAACAGACAATCTAGAAATACAAAGGATTATAAGAGACTCTTATGAACAACTATATGGCAATAAAATAGATAACCTGGAAAAAATGGACAGGTTCTTAGAAAACTTCAATCTTCCAAGACCAAACCAGGAAGTAATAGAAATAATGAACAACTGAATTACAAGCACTGAAATTGAAGCTGTTATCAAAAACCTTCCGAAAAACAAAAGCCTAGGACCAGATGGCCTCACAGGAGAATTCTATCAACATTTAGGGAAGAGTTAATGCCTATTCTCCTAAAACCCTTGCAAAAAATTGCAGAAGAAGGAACACTTCCAAAATCATTGTACAAGGCCAACATCACCTTGATACCAAAACCAGACAAAGACAACACACAAAAAGAAAACTACAGGCCAATATCACTGAACATAGATGCAAAAATCCTCAACAAAATTTAAGCAAATAGAATTTAGCAACACATCAAAAAGCTCATACACCATGATCAAGTTGGGTTTATTCCAGGTATGCAAGGATTTTTCAATATATACAAATAAATCAATATGATACACCATATTAACAAACTGTAATATTAAAAACCATATGATAATCTCAATAGATGCAGAAAAAGCCTTTGACAAAATTCAGCACCCATTTCGAAAAATGGACATAGAAGGAAACTACCTCAACATAGTAAAGGCCATATATGATAAGCCTACAGCAAATATTATTTTCGATGGTGAAAAACTGAAAGCATTCCCCCTAAGATCAGGAGCAAAACAAGGGTGTCTACTTTCACCACTATAATTCAACATAGTTCTGGAAGTCCTAGCCACAGCAATCAGGGAAGAAAGAGAAATAAAAAGAATCCAGATTGGAAAACAAAAATTAAAGCTTCTCACTGTTTGCAAATGGCATGATACTGTACATAGAAAACCCTAAAGATCATATCAGAAAATTACTAGAGCTAATCAGTGAATTTAGTAAAGTTGCAGGACGCAAAATCAATACACAGAAGTCACTTGTATTTCTATATACTAATAATGAATAATCAAAAAGAGAAATTAAGGAATCAATCACATTCACCATTCCAACAAAAAGAATTAAATATCTAGGAATAAACCTACCTAAGGAGACAAAAGAAGTGTACACAGAAAATTATAAGACACTAATGAAAGAAATCAAAGACAACACAAACAGATGGAGAGATATTCTGTGTTCCTGGGTAGGAAGAATTAATATTGTGTAAATATGGCTATACTACCAAATGCAATCTACAGATTTAATGTGATCCCTATCAAATTATCAATGGCATTTTTCTCAGAACTAGAACAAAAATTTCACAATTCATATGGAAACACAAAAGACCCCAAATAGCCAAAACAGTCTTGAGATAGAATGGAGCTGGAGGAATCAACCTTCCAGATTTCAGATTATACTACAAAGTTACAGTCATCAAAACAGTATGGTACTGGCACAAAAACAGAAATATAGACCCATAGAACAAGAGTAACAGAAATAAAAACAGAAGTAAACAAATGGGACCTGATTAAACTTAAAAGCTTTTGCACAGCAAAGGAAGCTATAAGCAAGGTGAAAAGACAACCCTCAGAATGGGAGAAAATAATAGCAAATGAAACAACTGACAAAAGATTAATTTCCAAAATAAACAAGCAGCTCATGTAACTCAATGCCAGAAAAACAAACAGCCCAATCAGAAAGTGGGAAAAAGACGTTAACAGACATTTCTCCAAAGAAGACATATAGATGGCTAACAGACACATGAAAAGATGCTCAACATTACTCATTATTAGAGCAATGCAAATCAAAATTACAATGACATATCACCTCACATCAGTGAGAGTGACCATCAACAAAAAGCCTACAAACAATAAATGCTGGAGAGGATGAGGAGAAAAGCAAACGTTCTTGCACTGCTGGTGGGAATGTAAATTGATACAGCCACTATGAAGACGGTTTGAAGATTCCTTAAAAAACTAGGAACCCTAAGCATATACCCTGAGGAAACCAAAATTGAAAAAGATGCATATGAATCACATTGTTCACTGCAGCACTATTTACAATAGCTACAACATGGAAAAAGCAACAGAGTTCTAGAAAAACATCTACTTCTGCTTTACTGACTATGCCAAAGTCTTTGACTGTGTGGATCACAAAAAAACTGTTGAAAATTCTTAAAGAGATGAGAATACCAGACCACTTGACTTGCTTCCTGAGAAATCTATATGCAAGTCAAGAAGCAACAGTTAGAACTGGACATGGAACAACAGATTGGTTCCAAATTGGGAAAGGAGTACGTCAAGACTGTATATTGTCACCTTGCTTATTTAACTTATATGCAGAACACATCATGAGAAATATTGGACTGGAGGAAGCACAAACTGGAATCAAGATTGCCGGGAGAAATATCAATAACCTCAGATATGCAGAGGACACCACCTTTATGGCAGAAAGTGAAGAACTAAAGAGCCTCTTGATGAAAGTGAAAGAGGAGAGTGAAAAAGTTGGCTTAAAACTCAACATTCATATGACCCAGCAATCCCACTTCTGGGCATACACACTGAGGAAACCAGAATTGAAAGAGACATGTATACCCCAATGTTCATTGCAGCACTGTTTATAATAGCCAGGACATGGAAGCAACCTAGATGTCCATCAGCAGATGAATGGATAAGAAAGCTGTGGTACATATACACAATGGAGTATTACTCGGCCATTAAAAAGAATACATTTGAATCAGTTCTAATGAGGTGGATGAAACTGGAGCCTATTATACAGAGTGAAGTAAGCCAGAAAGAAAAACACCAATACAGTATGCTGCTGCAGCTGCTGCTGCTAAGTCACTTCAGTCATGTCCGATTCCATGTGACCCCCTAGACGGCAGCCCACCAGGCTCCCCAGTCCCTGAGATACTCCAGGCAAGAACACTGGAGTGGGTTGCCATTTCCTTCTCCAATGCGTGAAAGTGAAAAGTGAAAGTGAAGTCGCTCAGTAGTGTCCGACTCTTAGCGACCCCATGGACTGCAGCCCACCAGGCTCCTCCGTCCATGGGATTTTCAAGGCAAGGGTACTGGAGTGGGTTGCCATTATCTTCTCCCCAATACAGTATACTAGTGCATATATATGGAATTTAGAAAGATGGTAATAATAACCCTGTATGCGAGACAGCAAAAGAGGCACAGATGTATAGAACAGTCTTTTGGACTCTGTGGGAGAGGGAGAGGGTGGGATGATTTAGGAGTATGGCATTGAAACATGTATATTATCATATGTGAAACAAATCACCAGTCCAGGTTCGATGCATGATACAAGATGTTCAGGGCTGGTGCACTGGGATGACCCAGAGGGATGGTATAGGGAGGGAGGAGGGAGGAGGGTTCAGGATGGAGAACACATGTATACCTGTGGCAGATTCATATCAATGTATGGCAAAACCAATACAATATTTTAAAGTAATTAGCCTCCAATTAAAACAAATAAATTTATACTAAAAAAAAAAAAGAAAAAAAAACTCAACATTCATAGAACTAAGATCATGGCATCTGGTCCCATCACTTCATGGCAAATAGATGGGGAAACAGTGGAAACAGTGAGAGACTTTATTTTGGGGGGTTCCAAAATCACTGCAGATAGTGACTGCAGTCATGAAATTAAAAGATACTTGTTCTTTGGAGAAAAAGCTATGACCAACCTAGACAGCATATTAAAAAGCAGAGACATTACTTTGCCAACAAAGGTCCATCTAGCCAAAGCTGTGGTTCTTCTAGTAGTCATGTATGGATGTGAGAGTTGGACAAGCTGAGTGCTGAAGAACTGATGCTTTTGAAATGTGGTGTTGGAGAAGACTGTTGAGAGTCCCTTGGACTGCAAGGAGATCCAACCAGTCTATCCTAAAGGAAATCAATCCTGAATATTCATTGGAAGGACTGATGCTGAAGCTGAAACTCCAATACTTTGGCCACCTGATGCGAAGAGCTGACTCACTGGAAAAGACCTTGATGCTGGGAAAGATTGAAGGTGGGAGGAGAAGGGGTCGAAAAAGGATGAGATTTTTAGATGGCATCACTGACTCAATGGACGTGAGTTTGAGTAAATTCCGCTAGTTGGTGATGGACAGGAAGGCCTAGTGTGCTGCAGTCATGGTGTCACAAAGAGTTGGACATGGCTGAGCTATTGAACTGAACTGAGACCATGGAAGTAACCTTGATGTCTATCAACAGATGAATGGATAAAGAAGGTGTGGTACACATACATACACAATGGAATATTGCTCAGCCATAAAAAGGATAGCATTTGAGTGAGTTCTTATAAGGTAGATGAACCTAGAATATATTATACAGAGTGAAGTGAGTCAGAAAAAGAATATAAATATCGTATTCTAACGCATATATGGAGAAGGAAATGGCAACCCGCTCCAGTGTTCTTGCCTGGAGTATCTCAGGGACTGGGGAGCCTGGTGGGCTGCTGTCTATGGGGTTGCACAGAGTCGGACACGACTGAAGCGACTTAGCAGCAGTAGCAGTAGCAGCAACGCCTATATATGGAATCTAGAAAAATGGTGCTGATTGGTACTAGAAGAATGGTATTTACAGGGCAGCAATGTGCCTGGAAAATCCCATGGATGGAGGAGCCTGGTGGGCTGCAGTCCATGGGGTCGCCAAGAGTCGGACACTACTGAGCGACTTCACTTTCACTTTTCACTTTCACGCATTGGAGGAGGAAATGGCAACCCACTCCAGTGTTTTTGCCTGGAGAATCCCAGGAACAAGGGAGCCTGGTGGGCTGCTGTCTATGGGGTCGCACAGAGTTGAACACGACTGAAGTGACTTAGCAGCAATGAAGATACATATATAGAGAATAGAGTTATGGACATGGGGAGAGGGGAGGAGAGGGTGAGATGTATGGAAACAGTAACATGGAAACTTACATTACCATATGTAAAATAGATAGCCAATAGGAATTTGCTGTATGCTCAGGAAACTCAAAAAGGGGCTCTGTATCAATCTAGAGGGGTGGAATGGAGCAGGGAATGGCAGGGAGGTTCAAAACTGAGGAGATATATGTATAACTATGGCTGATTTATGTTGAGGTTTGACAGAAAACAGCAAAATTCTGTAAAGCAACTATCCTTCAATAAAAATGTACAAATATAAAAAAAGAATGGTTCACTTCACATTTGTGTTGATGTCTGTAAGTCATAGGCATAGACATATTGAGAAACTTCGAAGAGGCTTTTAAGTAGTTATGATTAAGTTTAGGGAAATGTTATTAAATATTGCATGGAAACAATGATTTTGAACATTACTGACATATGTTTTGGGATATATGTTAATGTTCAAAGTGCTTAGTTTTTAACATTTTTCTAATCAATATGGCTTCATGCTATCAGTTGCTAATAGTTCATACTGTTGATATATATTTAGAGTGGAATTCATTGTTAATGATAGTAGGTATACATTTGAATTTCACATAGACTTCAGAAAAAAAGAAATTTTAAATGTATCTTGGCCATCTTCCAAAATAAATCTGTACCATTAGTTTTACTGTTTATGATTGATTAAAAAAAAAAAACGGATACTAGAAGTGTCAGCCCCATTTTGTTTGTTCGTACTTACATATTAATATATCCTATAATCAATCTTTTCTTAAATAATTTTCTATTCAAAAGTGCATAATATAATCCACTGTTGTTGTTGTTTAGGTGCTGAGTCATGTCCAACACTTTTGTGACCCCATGGACTGTAGCCTGCCAGGCTTCTCTGTTCATTAAATTCTCCAGACAAGAACACTGGAATCTGTTGCCGTTTCCTTCTCCAGGGGGTCTTCCTGACCCAGGGATCAAACCCTCGTCTCCTGCCTTGGCAGGTGTATTCTTTACCACTAAGCCACCAGGAAAGCTGAATATAATCCATAAATACACTAAAATGAGCACACACATTGTTACATGTGGCAGTATGCCAAAAGCAACAGGGTACTACTGACTTCCCCTCCACATGTTGAAATGCCTGCACTTCCCTGAAATGTCATATACCACATGTAGTATTTGACTATCTGACATGTGGATCTAGTGAGCATGCCTATGTCAACCTATAATACTAAATCTTGGTAAACTTTCATTTTTTTATGTAAATAGAGAATTTATTACTAACTTCCAGCATCCAAGTGAATCTTCTTGCACACTTGCTAGAGTGCTTGTATCTACTTTTAAGGGCATGGATTTAGAGCATGGATTTACTCTGGCAGATCTGGGTTCCAATTTCTGTTCTACCACTTACCAGCTGTGTGACCTCAGGAAGACACAATCTCATAAAATCTGTTTTTTTCTCATCTGTAAAATGAAGATGTTAAAGTGTTTATCTCATGGGGTTATAAGAATTAAGTGAGATAATGTGTGTAAAACAATTGCTGCCAAGCCCAGCACATACTTAATATATGATATATCTTGTCTATTATTAATAAGATTACATTTGTAGGTTCAGAATGATTCATTGAGAATGGAAGGAAAATATCTACTAGTAGCTAGAACTGTCCTCAGAGGACAACCATTTAGGGTGAGACTTTCCCCCAAACTGGCCATGCTTAAAGAACCAGAGTTCAAAATGAATAGATCCATTGGTCCTTGGAGAGAAAACTTTCATTCCTGCTTACTTTCTGAGATATTATCCACTTCTCTGGCCTGTCTATTGCCTGGTTGGTGCATCTCAGAGTGGTAAATTTATACTTATTATACTTGCTTAATGTTAATCTTCATCTATACTTTCTATTCGATACCAAAGTTTTAAGGATTTGGCAAGAGTTAGGACATTAAGTAAATGAATTTCAATCGTGTTTTTCTAGAAATTGCAATTAATTGCTCTCCCTTTTTTTTTTTAAATAAACTTCAAGTTGTGTTGCTCAGTAACACATACCACCAATGAAATCTGTGTTAGCCTCACAAGTTTTCAGGTGTTAATGTTTATGTTGCCTATTCATGACTTTCTCCAGCACATCCTGGCAAAAATCATCCCATGGAGGAAAAACAAGTCTGTTTCACACAAGATCTACATTAAATTATTCTATCATCTTACAGTTTATTATTGTCAAATGCTGTGTGTACTGTTTTTGTACTGCTGATGATTCATTGGGGTTTAGACAAGAGTGAATGTCTTGGGAGCAGTCTCTCAGAGCTATCTGAGAGGCTGCCTCCCAGGCTGTAGTCCTCATTTTGCCCCAAATAAAACTTAACTCACAACTCTCAAATTGTACATCGTTTTTAGACAACAGTTATGGCGACTGATGAAGCGACCCAGAGGGGACTTCCTTCCTTTGACTGGACTCCATGAGGAACCCGAGCTTTGTTACCAGCAGCAGCCCCTTGCACCAATCTGCCTCCTCAGGGAGTGCAGACGAATTTGGTGGTCATGTATGGATGTGAGAGTTGGACTGTGAAGAAGGCTGAGCGCCGAAGAATTGATGCTTTTGAACTGTGGTGTTGGAGAAGACTCTTGAGAGTCCCTTGGACTGCAAGGAGATCCAAACAGTCCATTCTGAAGGAGATCAGTCCTGGGTGTTCATTGGAGGGACTGATGCTGACGCTGAAACTCCAGTACTTCGGCCACCTCATGTGAAGAGTTGACTTATTGGAAAAGACCCTGATGCTGGGAGGGATTGAGGGCAGGAGGAGAAGGGGACGACAGAGGATGAGATGGCTGGATGGCATCACCGACTCAATGGACGTGAGTCTGAGTGAACTCCGAGAGTTGGTGATGGACAGGGAGGCCTGGCATGCTGCGATTCATGGGGTCGCAAAGAGTTGGAGACGACTGAGCGACTGAACTGAACTGAACTGATGTCTCAGTGTGTGTCTTTGTGTTTTTGAATAATATTGCTGAAATTAGTTTGTAAATGAGCTCTAATCAAACTGACCTTTAAAAAAAAGTTAGCACTTACAAATCAAATAATTCTAAATACAAGAGAAATTAACCTAAATGAATTTCAGGTTCATGTGAACTGGGAAATATTCAGTATTAAATACTTGATATTAATGTTTGTTGATCTAACTAATGTAGACATGTCTAAGAGTAATTAACATTAAGCAGAATATTTTCATTGTACCTAGGTTTAATATAAGTTAAATATTATATCTGTTACAAGCTTGTCAGCAAGGAAATTACCTTGAGTGAAGAAACTTCTAAAAAATGTAAATGAAATTATGAGCCTTTAGATAAACTCTATTAAGAATAATTATGCTTTAAGAATATCTGTCGAAAAAATAGTCTCTCCAGATTGGGGTAACTTGAACTTCTAAGGATTGTGCTGAACTAAGTGTTGGAAGTATACTGAATAGCTATTTCCAAATAAAATAAGATTTTGAAACATTTACTATCCTAATTTCCTCTTATAGAGAAACTAAAGAGGTTTGGGATTTTAAAAAAATGAATGATGTTTGGTGCCATCCTAAAATGTTCTAAGAAAGCAAATGTTTTAGAAATTATCACTGATATTTATGCTCACCAATCTATAAAATGCTAATATAAAAGTCAGTTCCTGGTTGCTTAAGGGTAGTAGGAAGTGTGTTTTCGGGAAAGAAGGTATGAGGAATGGAATTGCATTTTGTGAAGGGAAAAGGAAGTAAGCCTGACTTACAGGTGGATTTTTAGGATGCGAGAACACAGTCATGGGTCCAGAAAGTGATAAGGGTTGTGAAAAGTGAACCATGAGGAAAGAGTTTTGTACATGGTTAGGACTAAGTTTAAAATAAAGTTAAATTTACCTGTAAATAAAGTAAGCTGGTGCAAAAAAAAAAAAAAAGAGTGAATGTCTTGCTCTTATGTGTTGTTGAATTCATTTTGAAAACTAGTGAATTTGATCTTAAGAAGGGATACAGTAAATTTTTCCTTTTTAAAACACCTCCTTCATGAATCAGGATCACTATTCCTGTCCTGGCTTCATCTCTGCCTAAGTTCCTGATTCTAATGTTATCATCAATGCTGCCTGAGTCATGATGTCACTATAAAAAGGTCCTTTTGTTTTTTTAATACAAAAGTAACAAGAGGAAGAAACTAAAAGCCTGAAACATCTTAGAGAAAATGTCTCCTGAGAGAACCATTCAGGAATAACTAACCTGTTTGGTTAGTTGGCCTCCAGCTCTGAAAAAATTTCTGCCTACACTACTCTAATAGTTTCACCTCATGTTATTAACACAAAGGAAGTCTATTAATTAGTGATATCTTTGGATTAACATGAATTCTCTTTGAGCAACTTAAGCATTGATGTCAACAAAAAAGGGATTATTGATCATCCAGACATTAAAAGGGACTTAAAGCAGATTGTTTTCTTCTTGACATTGGGGTATAAAATGAATTCTCTGAAAGGAACATATGGCAGTTTTATTAGAGACAAATACAATAGATAATGTTGGATCCTGCAGCATTTTAAACAGCAGGATAAGTCTGTTTGGAATCCCACAGTCGTGGGCAGGGGTCTATGCAGGGCAGCCTGAGGGCATTGAGTTTTGTGTGGCTAAGAAGACACTGGTATGTACCGCGAATCAATAAAATTTTACCTTGAACTGATCATTCACCCTGGTAAAAATAATCTCTTATTTCCCCTCTCTTTTCTCATTCCTTTATTTCATGACCCAAAACCATGACCTCAGATTTAGCATTGCATTTCATTACAGGCTTTGAAGTTGACCTGTGTACTTATTTATTCTGCAAATTGTCTTTAAAGAAAAATGTATTACAAATTTTAAGCAACCAACATACAGTGGAATACTGGAGCCCACCTATTTTCTTAGGTTGAGGACTACCTTAATTCCTATATCATGATTCTTTCTGGGAAGATATAAAGACCCTCTTTGCTGATATTCTGAAAGGGGAATATTTAAGACTATTCTGTCCATTAAAAAAACTGTATTAAAGCCATATTAAAGTGAAAATTATACTCTCCTCTGCCTACTGACATTTTCCAAGAAGTATATGCAAAATGGTGGAATATTTTTAAATATTTGGTCCATTTGTGTCAAATTGTTAATCATCTTGTCCTCCCTTCTAATGAGTTGTAATCTCAGAGGCTGACAGATCGAATCTGACCTTGTTCTGGGGACAAGCTAAGAAGGCCTGCTGAGAGACTTTAGTTCTGTGTATCATTTAGATGTTTGAGGTATAATATCAAAATAAATTGGTTCCCAAAAGAAAAATATCAAATGCATACTAAAAACCTCTTGCTGTCTGCCTGCCATTCCCATCAAACTTCAAGCAATGCTGCAATAAAAGTGACTGATCTGTGTTCTCACATTATCTTGCTTATTCTCCCTCTCACTCAGACCATCTGGTGGGTTTCCGCAGATAATACCCTGCCCAGTTACTATTGGGGAAGTAGCAATTATCAGTTTCTTTTCCTCTTTCTATTGAAGATGGGATTGCTCTGCTCCATTGAAGAAACCTTCCGGTGGACTATGTTGTAGCTTCCATTACATTCAACTTCGGTAAGACGTAAGCTCAAAATCTCAGCTTTCCTCATTCAATTCTGTCCTCATTCCATTTGTTCCCCTTATACACTGCTGTGCAATATTTCTTCAGCACTCTAGGTGCTTTATTTCTTCTTGTGTAGAAACACTAAATTATGAGTTAACATTTTATCACAAATTTCTATCTTTCCTTTGAAGCAATAACTACAAGAGATTCCTCCTCACCCCTGCCCACACATACCAAGCTTTGTCAGAGTTTTTAAGATTTTAGGTAGGTAAGGAAGGTCTTAATGACAAAGTACATGAACTCAACACTCTTTTTTTAATTTAAATTAATTTATTTCTAATTGGAGGATAATTGCTTTACAATATTGCTTTGGTTTCTGCCACACGTCAACATGAATCAACCATAGGTATACATATATCCACTCCCTCTTGAACCGCCCTCCCACTTCCTACCACATCTCACCCTTCTAGGTTGTCACAGAGCACTGGACTTGAGCTTCCTGCATCATAGAGCAAATTTCCACCAGCTATCTGACAGAATCTTATATCGTGTTCTGAATGGTATTCTCTTTGTTCATGACGAGAATAAGTGCTTTGTTTTGTTCTGGCTTTTGTTAATATTTTTGACTGCACTGGGTCTTTGTGGCTGCCCACAGGTTTTTCTCTAGTTGCAAGAGTGAGGGCCACTCTTCGGTGCAGTGCACAGGCACTTCACTGTGGTGGTTTCTCTTGTTGCAGAGCACCAGCTCTACAGTGTGGGCTCAGTAGTTGAAGTGCATGGGCTTAGTTGCTCTGCAGCATGTGGGCTCTTCCCAGACCAGCGATCGAACCTGTGTCCCCTGTTTTGGCAGGCAGATTCCTAACCACTGGACACCAGAGAAGCCCCAAGAATGAGTGCTTAACCAACTTGGTTTATTAAATTCCAGCTGTCAGTCTGTGCCTGTGGACTGACCAGAAAAAATGGCTTATCCAATGGCTGCCTTTGCTCTAGGGGCTGGTTTTCAAGAGACAGTTCTACCCTGAACATTACAGCAGAGGGAAGAAATTGAATGACTGGGAAACTTGGAGATGATCCTGATATTTTTTCAGCAGAAAGCTTGCTACTTCACAGCTAAATGTTTTTATCCCAGCCTGAACTGCTGCTCTCTAACTTGACTTTAAGAAGAAAGGAATCTATGCTTAATGAGTATGAACTTTTCCTTTAGGATGATGAAGTTCTAGAAGTAGCAATAGATAGTAGTGATGGTTACACAACACTGTGAATGTACTAAATACCATTGAATTGTACACCTTAAAATGGTGAATTTCATGTTGTATATTTCACAACATTAGGGAAAAAAAGAAAGGTATCTAGGAAAAAAGAACAGGACTGTTCTTTCCAACTCATTTACCGACTTCCAGTCCACCTCTCCCTAATTGTGTAGGGATTCTTGCTATGCTCTGTCTACCCAGAGCTACAGTTTTCTGCCTCTTTTAAGTCTGGCGTTTCTGAGTCAGTGCTGCACATCACTCAAATGATACTTACACTATCTCTTCAGTCTTGCCAATACTCATGTAAGTTCTCATTCTGTTTACAATGTAGGAACATACCCACCCTTTGGATGAAAATGTTCCTGCTGAAATTGTTCTGTGTTTCCCAGAAAGATAACAGTTTCCCAGAAAGATAACAGTTTCACTCTTTGGATGAAAATGTTCCTGCTGAAATTGTTCTGTGTTTCCCAGAAAGATAACAGTTTGGAACACTGCAGTGGAAATAAACAGAATTAGGGCACAGTATGTTATAAGGAAGCATGGAGTTTAGATGAATGGATAAAGATATATATATATATATATATATATATATATATATATATATATACACACACACACACACATATGTATCATACATATATGTATTATATATATCATACATTTGTATATACATATATATATGATATATATATACATTTATATTTATAGAAAATAGGTCTTTCTAAGACCTGTATCACATGATTCACTTATATGTGGATTCTCAAAAACAAAACAAAATGAAAATAGATTCATAGATACAAAGAACAAAAAGGTAGTCACCAGAAAGGAGAGGGTAGGGGGTAAAATAGGTGAAGGAGTTGAGAGGTACAAACCTCCAGTTACAAAATAAATAAGCTACAGAGGTGTGATATACAACAAAAGGAATAGGGTCAATAATATTGTAATAATTTTGTATAGGGACAAATTGTTACTAAATTTACTGTGGTCGTCATTTCATAATGTATGTAAATATCAAGGCACTATATAGTACACCTAAAACTAATGTTATATTATCAATACATCAACTATACTTCAAGTTTTAAAATTGTACAAATTTTAATTTTGTTAGTTTTCTGACCTTTTACATATAGCTAATTATTTCTAGATAAGAGATTTCTGGATAAAGGAGAATACTGTAATTATAAATAGAGACAGCTTATTTTTGCCATTCTATCTGATCTGTTGCCTTAATTTGACAAATAAGTATAATTATAAAATATTATTGGCAGTACAACAAAGCACCTGGTTTATTTAATTCTTAGTTTTCTATTTAATTGAAAATAGAGCATTATGGGGAAAATATACGTGGGGTTTGGAATCAAGAAGATTAATACTCTACAACCTACTATACAGCACAGGAAATGCATATTATCATGAGCCTCAATATTTTGTCTTTAAAAATGGGACAACGCCTATCACATATAGGAGCTGTGACATTAAAATAAAAATGTGTTTATAGTGTCCCATACTACACACATTTGATAAACATTAGCCATAATCATCCCATCTCTCTAATTGTATAGTTCTGGTAATAACTAAATGTAGAATTTTCATCAAGTCTTTTAATCCTCTGAGTAAAATGAGGAAGGTGAATAATGGGGCATTAACAAAAAGAACTTTATAAATTTCCTCTGGGTTTTTATTTTAGGTCATGTAGGACACAGTTTTGATGATGTACACAGTTTTGAAGATGTACATCTTCTCTGTACACTAACAGAGATCCTAAGTCTTATGGTTTAATGAAGAGTGGATGTAATTAATTACATAATTAATTCATGATGTAATTAATTATATAATTAATTCATTATGTAATTTTTTTTTATTTTATAAAAAGACAATCTGGAATTTACAAAATTCACACAGAATCATATGCTATAATCTCAAATTATAAAAACAGATCTATTGTACACATATTTTCCTTACAATAAACAAATACTCAGATAGATGGAACTTCTAAAATGCTTGGAATTTTTCTTGTTCAAGTAACCATACATAACCTCATTTAGAGAGCCTTTCATCAAAACCGGTGTACTCAAGTTTTGTGCCATTAACTGAGAGAAAATGCACAATTTTACCATTATATTTTATGAAGTATTTGGAATGAAAATATGTTCAGTTACAATTAAATCTTTTTTATGTAAATATTTTTGTCCCGGTAATATATAGTACTAATGTTAATGAGTTACTGAAAAGTTCATTTTTCCTGTCTACTCAACCACTTATGTAGAAAAACTGAATCAACAAAAAAATGTACTGAGTTCTTATGATTTTCCAAGTATTGTGGTTCCTTGCCCTCATGGACTTAGTCGTCTAATAGGACACATAGATATTAATCAAATGCCATGCAGATTAACATAAAATTGCACTTTAAGATATACTAAAAGTAAAGGTACAAGGTGTTATGAAACTGTGTAATAGGATATTAGCATAAAGTCATGGGTGTCAGGAAATGCTTATTGTTAGCTTATCTCTTTATAATGACCCATAGAAGAGCTTCGCTTAATTTTTAATATTCTAAGTTGGATAAATAGCATGCCTGTTCATTCAGTCACCCAAACTTGAATTTCACAATCATCATTGATCTAACCTTCTTTCTGGACTTCTTTTATCCTCATTCAGTTACTGTATCCTATCCTTCTTCAGAGCAAAATCTCACACATACTCTTGCTGCCCACAGTTCTGGGCTATTGCCTCACAGCTGAACTATTACCTCTGTGTTCAATTTTTGATCCTACCTATGCCCTTTCCACTCTCCAATCCTTCCTAATCATTGAGGCTAGAGTAATCTTTCTTAAATTACCTCAGTATCTTCCTTTGCAATATGTCTCTAATGCAGTGATTTCCAAACAGTGGGCCTCAGATCACCTGTAAGACTTTTTCCAATAGAAAATTTTCTGGGATCCCCATCCCAGGCCTCTGAATCAAACCTTAGGATGGGGTCCAGGAATTTGATATAACCAAAAGCTTTCCAGAAGATTTTGATGTGTAGAGTGGTTTGAAAACCATCTTCTCAACACGCCTTTCCAGCCCTGTCTCTCTCTGCTGCCCTACAAATAAGCAGGACTATAGCCATTCCTTCAATACCATCTGTTTTTCCTGTTTATTTGTACTGTTCTCTTTGCTTAGAATGCCCTCACCTCACACATCTGCCAATTACAATCCTTATTTTTGAAGGTTTCATTCTGAGGCCACTTCTTCCACTGAGCTTTGAGATTTCTCCTCAGCTGGAATTGATTTCTCACTCTCTTGTGAGCTCTTGAAGCCTTTAGTTTATAGCTGTTATACATCGTATTAGGATGCCTTGTCTCCCCTACCAGACCATAATCATCTATTCTTTTTCTAAGACAATCTGTATCTACCAAAATGCTTAGCTTAGTTCTTTGGGTAAAGTAAGTGATAGAGGATATATTTGCTGAAAAAAATGAAATAAGTTTTACTATTCTACAAAGAGCAAGATTGCCTGTGAATATACTACTATCAGAACATCTCCTCCTTAACTACAAAAGCTATTAAAGTATACATAGACAGCTGCTGTTTTCCATAAATATAAATATAGCCTATAGGTATTAGAGGAGAAGCAGGGGGTGACAGAAGATGAGATGTTTGGATGGCATAATCAACTCGGTGGACATGAGTTTGAGCAAACTTCGGGAGATAGTGAAGGACAGGGAAGCCTGGTGTGCTGCAGTCCGTGGTGTCGCAAAGAGCTGGACACAACTTAGTAACGGAATAACAACAAATAAGTGTTAGACATGGATATATGAACTCATATGGTTTCAATATACAGGATTTCCACTAATAAAAAATCCCAAGTCCTTTTTGTCATTCACTCAATTTTACTTCACACTCTGACTTCTAATTCATCCATTTTCACAGAGCAAACTAGATGATATGTCTTCTCCAGAAGCAATGCTGATGATGCCATGCTGTGAGTCACTGAGAAAACAGCACTGGAGCAGCAGATTCTTGGCATTTCTTCAAGTAGACCTTCCAGAGGTCATTTCCAAAGTTAGGTTATTTTTAACTTGTTCTCATCCAATGAATCAGTTCACACTGTGGACCAAAATTCAAAAAAGAAAAAAAAGAAGGTCCTGCTATATAATGAGTGAAATGAGTATTAATACTTCAGAAAGATTTACACAAAGATATATGCCTCATTGACTGGATGAAGTCAAGTACCTTTACATAAGTGGGCTCAAAGTCAATAGCTTTTCAGGAATAAGACTTTTAGAGTAGAATATGTTCTAGATTTGTTAACCAAAGTGATCAGGCATTTTATGCGTTGTTGGATGAACATGAACTAACATGTAAATTTTCTCATGGTTGCAAGGCCTCTAGGATGTTTTACTAGCCCAGAAGAAATTGTTCTTTTTAATTGATAAAGTTTTAAATAAAACTGAAACTTGTCCCTGTAGCACCGAAGCACTCTCTCTCTATTGTTCTCACTGTTTAGTTTTCTTTTTTTTCCCTCCAGATTATCAATTTTCTTTGTCATCAAAGATATATTGCCCTAGGAGTTGGGAAATAGGCTGCACATCCCTTCTGGAACCCTTTTTCTGCCCCCTCTCATTGGTCTTTATCTTCCTGCTATTATCTGAAAGTATACACCCTCTACTGTGGTGATTCTCTTCTCTCCTGCCCAGACTTGAACCACTTTCCCATATTATAAGTTCTTCTCAAACTTTATGTGCATGTGACTCACTGGTCTCTTGTTAAAATGCATATTCTCATACAGTAGGGCTGGGTTGGGGCCTATATTTCTAATGATCTCCTTGGTGACCACCACATCTGCTACTTTGGAGAGAGCACTTTGAATATTAAGGTTTTAGGGGACAGAAAAAAACTTTTCATCAACTTATTACTACCAAATAATGGTGTCAAAATTTTACCTTGTTCAGAAGAATGTGCATTTTAAAGTAAACCTTCAATAACTCTTAAGCAAATATAATATGGGAATCTTAAATACTACAGCCATATCAATGGAAGAAATATTTAGGGATAATTATCATTGAATCCCTTAAATCATGTGACAAGGTATACAGATGCTTTGCTCATAAAAATGGCCAGGCCTACTAATTACAGGACTCTGTAAGCAAAAGTTACAATTCCCCCACTTCATGGATGTGGAAACTGAGTTCTAGTTAAATCAAATAACTGGCCTGAGGTCATAAAAATTGGATTGGAGACAAAGAGGATTTAAAACTATTTTTCTGACTAGAAAAAAAAATTCAGTGCTGTTTCTACAATGTAACTATTTCCACCTGGCAGCTAGAGAAATGTATAGAGTCATAAACGGGCTAAAAAATCCCTCAGGGGGCTTAAGACTTTTTAAATTTAATTATCAGGTCAATGCAACTAGATTCTGGGGGAAGGGAAAGGGGCATTTGTTATTTCATTTTGTTATAATGTACACACATGTGCACATAATATTACTAAAAGCAAAAACTTTAGATTACATATTCAAATATATCTCCAAACCTTGGTAAAGTTGATTTAAAAAAGATAAAAACATTAAAAACTCATAGATGAATTTAAGCAATAACCTTCTTAAAAGGATAGTTTTGTTACTATCTTTGGAGGTTTATTGATTTTTGTCCAGCATTCAATCTCACCGTATTTTCTTATCAACTTGTAGAATTTCATTCACTATTTCTTTAAAGCTTGACTACTCTTTTTTAGTACAATTTTAATACACTTTCTACTGAATTATTGAAATATAATTTAAAGTCAGGGAACAATAATAACAGTAGGATTCCAAGTCCAATGTACTGCAGACTGATCTTAAAATAGAGTCTGGAATAATAGTGCCCATTATCAGCTTTAGGACTGAAAGAGACCAAGAAATAAATAATATGTAATGGGAAGGAAAAAAAATCTAGTTCATTTCAAGTTGCAGTTCCTATTTCTTTGTATACAGTCAGCCACAGTCATTTCTTGAAGCTGAATAAATAAAGCAAAACATAACAACTAGCATCTAAAAACACATATAAAATTTAGTAATAATCATAAGCAGGAATATTTTTTCAATTGAAATGACTTCAATTTAGTTGAAATAGTTTTTCTCCTAAGTCAGAAATACCCATATTTTAAACCCCCTTTTCACAATCAGTCTATCTTCCAATAGTTACCAGCCTAAGTTAATGTGGAGACTAGGGGACAGCAGCTCCTTTCAAATTTATGTAGCTCAGGTCAGGACCTTCACCACTGGATCCACCTTAACCTCTTCCTTCCAGAGCAGGCTTTCATGGAAAAAATAGTGAACTGTACCAATCCTATAGAGTGTATGTGTCTAAAGCATCATCTGACATTTTATGAAGACTGCACTTTCCAGAGAATAGAAACAGTGGGTTCTGCTCCTCATCTTAGACACTAACTGAAGATTGCTTGGGGCAATTTCGGTTCCATCTCAGCCATAATTCCCAATCTTTTGATGAGCTAATGACTTATAATCAATCGTTTTTGTCTTCTGCTTGTGACCTGCTCTGGTCTATCTTCCCTGTTTCTCCTTGCATTCGCTCACTTTGATTTCTCTAACTTGAAAGTGTGCTTGGTATGGCACACCAGTCATTTTAGATCTCCAGGCTACTCAGTGGAGGTGAATATGTCAACCCAATCTCTTTCCCGCTTGGTGTCCATACATTCATTCTCTACATCTGTGTCTCTTTGTGCTTTGCAAATAGGTTCATTTGTACCATTTTTTCTAGATTCCATATATACATGTATGTGTTAATATACAATATTTGTTTTTCTCTTGCTGACTTACTTCTCTCTGTATGGTAGACTCTAGGTCCATCTGCATCTGCAAATGTCTACTTGCTTTAATGATTATTATATTTAAAAATTTGTTAGTTTTACATTTCTCACAGGAAAAAGAGCCTATTCTGACTCAGTCTCAAACATACAAACATACAGAAGCATGTTAAAGTACAAAACTTTGGCTTTAGGGGATCATACTCATGCTGCTACTGCTGCTGCTAAGTCACTTCAGTTGTGTCCGACTCTGTGTGACCCCATAGACGGCAGTCCACCAGGCTCCCCTGTTCCTGGGATTCTCCAGCCAAGAACACTGGAGTGGGTTGCCATTTCCTTCTCCAATGCATGAAAGTGAAAAGTGAAAGGGAAGTCACTCAGTCGTGTCTGACTCCTAGCGACCCCATGGACTGCAGCCTACCAGACTTCTCCGTCCATGGGATTTTGGAGGCAAGAGTACTGGAGTGGGGTGCCATTGCCTTCTCCGACTCATTCTACTGTAGGGCATATTTGATTACAGTCCTCATATTATTTTTGTATAATGAATACATGTCACATAGCATGGGTATCTTTGTTTGAAATAACCTGTGGTTTGCTTTGTATCATTTCCCAAATTTAGCTAATTTATTTTGCTTGTGTGGGTGTAATTTAGTTAAAATTAGGTTTTTTTTTTTAACTAAAACGTTATGATTTCTGAGGTTAACTTTAAAAACTGCTCCCCAATGTGTGAAGTCCCTGATGCTCCTACCTGAAACAAATGGAGAAATTATTTTTTAGATGTATCTTCAAAAAACCAGGATGCCTAGGATTTCCACAGAGGAATATGCATGCACACACTCAAACAATAAACACACAATGCAAATCACACAAATTTGTGATCTATCCTTAAGAAGTTCTGCAGCTATAAGAAATAGTAATCCAGAAATAAAAAAACAATACTAACTCCCTCCCCCAAACCAAGCCCTAAAGATATATATATAACATGACTAAAGGCACTAAAGGGAATAGAAGTCACAAGAAGAAAACTAGAGAAAATGACTACAATAATTATAAAACTTCAATCAATAAAAATAGGGTCACTAAATTTAAAAATTAAGTTGATTCAGAATTGAGATAGAAAATATTACAGAGTGATTAAGAGACATAGAAGTGAGAATGACACACCTGACAAGCATTCCAAAAGAAGAGAATAGAAAATATAAAGAAACAATATGAAAATAAGGAAGGATTTTCCAGAATTTAAAGAAGACATGAATACTCAGATTGAAAGAGTAAAGCGCCGATCAAGATACATTGAAGGGTGAAAACAAGATTAGTTGATGTCCAGTTAGCAATCAAAGAAATAAAAGTTAAAATGTGGTGTATATATTTAGTTAACATTTTAAAGACACATATCCTCAATGATGACAATGTGGATACTCATTCTTCTTTATCCATCCATCCATCAGTGGGCTCTTAGGTTATTTTCTTATCTTGGCTATTGTATACAATGCTGCAATAAACATAGGGGTGTGCTGTGATAAGTCATTTCAGTACTGCTGGACATTTTGCAACTCCATGGACCATAGCCTAACAGATTCTCTGTCTATGGGGATTCTCCAGGCAATAATACTGGAGTGGGTTGCCATGCCCTCCTCCAGGGGGTCTTCCTGACCCAGGGATCGAATCTTGTCACTTATGTCTCCTGCATTGACAAGCAGGCTCTTTACCAGTAGTGCCACCATATTGCACATCAAAACTACAATGAGCTATCTCCTCACAGCTGTCAAAATGGCTATTATAAAAAAGACAACAAATTACAAATACTGCTGAGAATGTAGAGAAAAAGGAACACTCAAACACTGTTAATAGGAATGTAAATCGATGCAGACAATATGGAAAAGTGTGATGGGTCCTCAAAAAAATTAAGAATAGATGTACTATATGATCCTTTTGGATATTTATTAACTATTCATATTCCTCCTCTGTGAATTGCTTGTCCATATTCTTTGACCATCTTTTATTAATAACAATTAAAAAAAACAAATATAAAGGAGTTCTTTATGGATTCTTGATCCCTCAACTGGTTTTGATTATACCTGTTGGCATTGACTTCTCCCAGTTGTATGTTCTAATTTTACCTTGTCCTTTTGTCATATGGAAAGATTTAAATTGTTACTTCCTAGAAGTGGAAGTCCCACCTTGTTTTTAAACTCCTCCAAAGTATTCATCATAGTATGAGTTTTAAGGGCAATGCCTAATAAGCAACCCCATGTCCAAGGAGCAGTAGCTGTGTAGGCACAGGAGGGCCAAGGGGAGCTACTCCATGTTCAAGGTCAGGAGGGGTGGCTGTGGGGAGATACCCCTCTTCCAAGGTAAGGAGCAGCAGCTGCGCTTTGCTGGAGCAGCCCTGAAGAGATACCCCACGTCCAAGGTAAGAGAAAACCAAGTAAGATGGTAGGTGTTGTGAGAGGCATCAGAGGAGACACACAAACCATAATCACAGAAAACTGGTCAATCTAATCACACGGACCACAGCCTTGTCTAACTCAATGAAACTAAGCCATGCCCGCGGGGCAACCCAAGATGGGCGGGTCATGGTGGACAGGTCTGACAGAATGTGGTCCAGTGGAGAAGGGAATGGCAAACCACTTCAGTATTCTTGCCTTGAGAACCCCAAGAACAGTATGAAAAGGCAAAATGATAGGATACTGAAAGAGGAACTCCCCAGGTTAGTAGGTGCCCAATATGCTACTGGAGATCAGTGGAGAAAAAACTCCAGAAAGAATGAAGGGATGGAGCCAAAGCAAAAACAATACCCGGTTGTGGATGTGACTAGTGATAGAAGCAAGGTCCAATGCTGTAAAGAGCAATATTGCATATGAACCTGGAATGTTAGATCCATGATTCAAGGCAAATTGGAAGTAGTCAAACAGGAGATGGCAAGAGTGAATGTTGACATTCTAGGAATCAGCGAACTAAAATGGACTGGAATGGGTGGATTTAACTCAGATGACCATTATATCTACTACTGTGGGCAGGAATCCCTTAAAAGAAATGGAGTAGCCATCATGGTCAACAAAAGAGTCCGAAATGCAGTACTTGGATGCAATCTTAAAAACAACAGAATGATCTCTGTTTGTTTCCAAGGCAAACCATACAGTATCACAGTAATCCAAGTGTATGCCCCACCAGTAACACTGAAGAAGCTGAAGTTGAACGGTTCTGTGAAGACCTACAAGACCTTTTAGAACGAACACCCCAAAAAGATGTCCTTTTCATTATAAGGGACTGGAATGCAAAAGAAGGAAGTCAAGAAACACCTGGGGTAATAGGCAAATTTGGCCTTGGAATACAGAATGAAGCAGGGCAAAGGCTAATAGAACTCTGCCAAGAGAATGCACTGGTCAGAGCAAACACCCTCTTCCAACAACACAAGAGAAGACTCTACACATGGACATCACCAGATGGCCAACACTGAAATCAGATTGATTATATTCTTTGCAGTCAAAGATGGAGAAACTCTATACAGTCAGCAAAAACAAGACCAGGAGCTGACTGTGGCTCAGATAATGAACTCCTTATTGCCAAATTCAGACTTAAATTGAAGAAAGTAGGGAAAACCACTAGACCATTCAGGTATGACCTAAATCAAATCCCTTATGATTATACAGTGGAAGTGAGAAATGGATTTGAGGGACTAGATCTGATAGAGAGAATGCCTGATGAACTATGGACAGAGGTTTGTGACATTGTACAGGAGACAGGGATCAAGACCATCCCCATGGAAAAGAAATTGAAAAAAGCAAAATGGCTGTCTGGAGAGGCCTCACAAATAGCTGTGAAAAGAAGAGAAGCGAAAAGCAAAGGAGAAAAGGAAAGATATAAGCATCTGAATGCAGACTTCCAAAGAATAGCAAGGAGAGACAAGAAAGCCTTCCTCAGCAATCACTGCAAAGAAATAGAGGAAAAGAACAGAATGGGAAAGACTAGAGATCTCTTCAAGAAAATTAGAGATACCAAGGGAACATTTCATGCAAAGATGGGCTCGATAAAGGACAGAAATCGTATGGACCTAATAGAAGCAGAAGTTATTAAGAAGAGGTGGCAAGAATACACAGAACTGTACAAAACAGATCTTCACGATCCAGATAATCACGATGGTGTGATCACTCATCTAGAGCCAGACATCCTGGAATGTGAAGTCAAGTGGGCCTTAGAAAGCATCACTACGAACAAAGATAGTGGAGGTGATGGAATTTCAGTTGAGCTATTTCAAATTCTGGAATATGATGTTGTGAAAATGCTACACTCAATATGTCAGCAAATTTGGAAAACTCAGCAGTGGCCACAGGACTGGAAAAGGTCAATTTTAATTCCAATCTCAAAAAAAGGCAAAGCTAAAGCATGTACACCCATGGTGGATTCATGTCAATGTATGGCAAAACCAATACAGTATTGTAAAGTAAAATAAAGTTAAAATAAAAATTAAAAAAAAAAGAATGCTCAAACTACAGCACAATTGCACTCATCTCACACGCTAGTACAGAGAAGGCAATGGCAAACCACTCCAGTACTCCTGCCTGAAAAATCCCATGGATGGAGGAGTCTGGTGGACTGCAGTCCATGGGGTCGTGAAGAGTCAGACACGACTGAGCGACTTCCCTTTCACTTTTCACTTTCACACATTGGAGAAGGAAATGGCAACCCACTCCAGTGTTCTTGCCTGGAGAATCCCAGGGATAGGGGAACCTGGTGGGCTGCCATCTATGGGATCACACAGAGTCAGACAAGACTGAAGCGACTTAGCAGAAGCAGCAGCACACGCTAGTAAAGTAATGCTCAAAATACTCCAAGCCAGGCTTCAGCAATACGTGAACCGTGAATTTCCAGATGTTCAAGCTGGTTTTAGAAAAGGCAAAGGAACCAGAGATCAAATTGCCAACATCCGCTAGATCATCAAAAAAGCAAGAGAGTTCCAGAAAAACATCTATTTCTGCTTTATTGATTATGCCAAAGCCTTTGACTGTGTGGATCACAAAAATCTGTGGAAAATTCTGAAAGAGATGGAAATATCAGACCATCTGACCTCCCTCTTGAGAAAGCTATATGCAGGTCAGGAAGCATCAGTTAGAACTGGACATTGAACAACAGACTGGTTCCAAATAGGAAAAGGAGTATGTCAAGGCTGTATATTGTCACCCTGCTTATTTAACTTATATGCAGAGTTTATCATGAGAAATGCTGGGCTGGAAGAAGCACAAGCTGGAATCAAGATTGCCAGGAGAAATATCAATAACCTCAGATATGCAGATAATACCACCCTTATGGCAGAAAGTGAAGAGGACCTAAAAAGCCTCTTGACGAAAGTGAAAGAGGAGAGCGAAAAAGTTGGCTTAAAGCTCAACATTCAGAAAATGAAGATCATGGCATCCAGTCCCATCACATCAGGGGAAATAGATGGAGAAACAGTGGAAACAGTGTCAGAGTTTATGTTTTGGGGCTCCAAAATCATTGCAGATGGTGATTGTAGCCATGAAATTAAAAGATGCTTACTCCTTGTAAGGAAAGTCATGACGAACCTAGATAGCATAGTATAAAGCAGAGACATTACTTTGCCAACAAAGGTCTATCTAGTCAAGGCTATGGCTTTTCCAGTGGTCATGCATGAATGTGAGAGTTGGACTGTTAAGAAAGCTGAGTGCTAAAGAATTGGTGCTTTTGAACCGTGATGTTGGAGCAGACTCCTGAGAATCCCTTGGACTGCAAGGAGATCCAACCAGTCCATTATAAAGAAGATCAGTCCTGGGTGTACTTTGAAAGGACTAATGCTAAAGCTGAAACTCCAGTACTTTGGCCACCTCATGCAAAGAGTTGACTCATTGGAAAAGACTCTGATGCTGGGAGGGATTGTGGGCAGGACGAGAAGGGGACGACAGAGGATGAGATGGCTGGATGGCATCATCGACTCAATGGACAAGAGTTTGGATGTACTCCAGGAGTTGGTGATGGACAGGGAGGCCTGGCGTGCTGCAATGGGGTCGCAAGGAGTCGGACACGACTGAGCAACTGAACTGAATAAGCTTTGGTCACAGACATGTCCACTTCTTTGCTCACCATCATCTTTTGCCTTTCCATGATTTCAAGATCTAGCCTCTTTCTCATTTCAGTATAATCTTTAGGAGAAAGAAATGGCAATCCATTCCAGTATTCTTGCCTGGAAAATTTTCCATGGACAGTGGAACCAGTGGGCTACAGTCCATGGTGTCACAAAGAATCAGACATGACTGAGTGACTGAGCACAGCCCACAGAATTATTATTATCATAATTTTTGTCAATTGTTTTGCTTCATTTTTAATGTTCTTACCAATTTTATACTAGACCATTCATCTTTGTTCTGTTTTCCAATCTCTTTCCACATCCACATATTCGCGTTCTAACATCACATTGTTTTAAAAAGTGTTTTCTTTAATGCATTTTTATATAAGCAAAGTATCTTCTATTTTTGTTTTTCAAAAATTTCTCAGCTGTCTCATATTTTAATATTTCAGATGAATGTTAAAATTACTTTCTTAAATTTTAAAAATCCTCTTGGGATTTTGATCTGAAATGGCAATCCACTCCAGTACTATTTCCTGGAAAATTCCATGGACAGAGAAGCCTGGTAGGCTACAGTCCATGGGGTCGCAAAGAGCTGGACACGACTGAGCAACTTCACTTTCACCTTCTTTCACAGGTAAATTACATCTGAATCTTTGAAAACTTTGCATGTTTATATTGTTTAGTCTTCCTATCCAGGAACATGTTCTTCTTCTACATGTACGTAAATCTTGTATGTCTCCTAGTGAAGTTTTGTAATTTTCTTCAGCCCATTTTTAGTTTTTTGTTTCTAGGTATTTTGTATATTATGTTGCCATTTTAAGTGGTCTCATTTTCTAACTAGCTAGTATCAGTACAGGACTTCCCTGGTGGCTCAGGCTGTAAAGAATCTGCCTGCAATGTGGGAGACCCAGGATTGATCCCTAGGTTGGGAAGAGCCCCTGGAGGAAGAGAATGGCTACCCACTCTAATATTCTTGGCTAGAAAATTTTATGGAGAGCGGAGCCTGGAGGTCTACAGTCCATGGGGTCACAAAGAGTCAGACTCGACTGAGCGACTAACACTTTCACTTTTTCCCCACTTATTTTATGTATATAAGAAAGCTCTTTAATCTGTTCACTGACTTTGCTTACCGGCACTTTACTAAAGTCATTAGTTCTAAGATTTTTTATTTAGAATTTTTTAGATTTTTCTGTGCAGATATTTCTTATTGCATTCACTATACTACTATTAAATAATTATAGTGATGCAACACAATTGTCTTGTTCTTGATGTTGATTATGTCCCCAGTGTGTTGTTGTTACAGATGTTGGTTATTGTTTTCTTCTCAATATCATAATATTAAGGGCCTAATCTTTCATGCCCAGGCTTTTAAAAAATTAACACTTGGTTTTAATTAATCCAAAAATGGATGTTGAAATTTAGCAAATGAGTCTTTTGGACACCTGTTGAGATAGACTTATATCATTTTCTTTTGACCTATGGAAATGATATACTAGAGATATATTGTCCTGATATTGTCCTCCTAATATTCTGAAATAAACTATATTTGATGATATTAGTTTTAAAATATTGTCCATATTTTATTTGCTTAGTGCTTTGTGTTAGTTTTTTTTTTTTTTCATTTTAAGAGTATCATTCTTTAAATCCTCTGTGTTACACTTGGCAAGATTTTATGTCAGGGTTATGCTAGCTTCAAAAATTGCATTTGCCATGATCTGACTTTTTAAATCACTGGCTATTTAAATACTTCATGAAAATCTGAAAAGAAAAATCCACAAATAATCAGTGTGGGAATTTGAATACAGCTTCCCCATAGAATATAAGCTGCAAGGAGAATTTCTATCTGTTTTGTTCACTACTGTATCCCTACTGTTCTAGAACAGTACCTGGTATTCAGTAAATGTTTGTTGAATAAATAGAAAGTAATGAATAGTCTCCCTGGACATTTAATAGAGTTGCTTGGAAGGGTTTTTTTTTTTTCTTCCTGATTTATCCTGTGTTTTGCTCTATAAAGCTCTTTCAGGGCATCACTTATGTGTGTGCACCCCCACACACACATGCATACATACACACCGCTCCTCAAAAAAAAGTTTATTATAAACAACTCAAATATAAATATCACTAGAAAAATCTGTATTGTACTTAAATTTTCCACTGACATTAATAACAATTATCAACATTTTCCATTATTACAATTTACAAAAAGGCTGCAAATTATATTTTAATACAATTTTCAGGTTGGCATTTCAACGTTTCAGTGACAAACATAATGAATTGTTAAAGTCTCAATCTGAGATGGACATTGTAGCTCATTCTCTTAGTAAAAAAGCTAAAAGCAATTCTTCTTCTAAGTCACTTAATACTTTTCAGAACAGATTACAGATCTAAAGATCATTTAAAATAAGCTCTAAATGTCACTTAAAGGAAAACAATGTCACTGAAAATAAAATACCAGATTTAAGCATCATCATTCAGATTATATAATCTTTTTATTTTGCCTCTATTACAACATCAGGGGTGATATGGGGGTAGAGGAACAAAAACAATCTCAGGTTAGGGTTGATCATAACTATATTATCTTTATCCTTTCTCTTTTTAAAGAAAATAAATATGGTGTAGAAATTTTGACTCAATCTGATTAATTTTAAAGGGCATGTTCTCAGCAAAATTCTATGGCAATTTATATGTAGTGAAGTCTGGATTATGCTGTCAGTGATCAATGATCTGTGGTATATTTAACATACCACTCATTTATTTGACCATGGATTGTATGATGTGATTCCAAATGAAAGGAAACTATAATTGAAAAGCACAGAGCAACCAGAAAAGAAAAAATGAAATGAAACAAACCTACCATGCTCTCTGTTGATGAAATGTGTGACTAGAGAATGTATGATTGGAAAGAAAAAATTCAACATATGTTTCTTAGTTCTTATTTTTAAGTTTTTCTAAATTATGTTCTAATTTAATTTCATAAAATAAGCATTTTATATTCTTCTGTTTTTATAGCATTCAGCGCAAAATTATGTCAGTTAAAAAGAAAAAGTATCCATGTATAAATGGTTAATGCAGTAGGCCCAGTCACATGGCCACGAATAGGTGTGATCTACTCTGAACTCGTTCTGAAAGAACAACAATTGGAAGGGAAGAAACATTTTTAGACAATTTCAATTAAGGCAAGGTAGAAAAGGTAGAAGGATGGAATTCTGAACAAGTCAGACTGCTATCCTCCCTCTCCATTTCCCTAATCTTCAAATATCAGCCAAGTCCTTATAAATGATGAAGTTCATGTGCATCTTATGGGTGCAAGGGTGGGTTGGTATCCTGAGACAAAATCTAAACCTCCTTCTCTAGAAGGTGTCAGAGAGATTGACAGACATCCTTCAATAACTCCTTATCTTCTCCTTCTCAGTAGCATAACCATAAATTTTGATTTGGCTCAGTACACAGAACAAAAACTATATTTCTTGGCCTCCTTTGTAGCTAGATTTGATCACTTATCTACATTCTGGCCAGTAATGAAAGTGGTAGTATTATGTGCTCCTTAAAAGAGAGGAGGCTCATCCTTCTTCACATTTTCCACCAGCCTAGTAACAGAACAATTCAGCAACACAATTTGTCATACTGAGGATGACAAAGCAAAAGAGTATAACAAACCAGGGTTCCCAATACATTTATGAATTCTCCCCTGCCCACACTGAATTGCTTGTCTTTTAATCAACTCTGTGTATTTAAGTTATTGTTACAATGAAATATTCTTCAGCTTTAAAAAGAAAAGAAATTCTGACAAGGGCTACAACATGGATGAAGCTTAAAGACATTATACTTACATTCTGTAAGCAAGTCACAACACAACAAATATTGTATAATTTCACTTATATGAGATACCTAGTATATTCAAATTCATAGAGAAAGACAGTAGAATGGTAGTTTCCAGAGGATGAGTGGTGGGGTGAAAAAGAACTTAGTGTTTAATGAGGACAGATTTTCAGTTGGAAAAGATGAAAAAGTCTTGGAGATGAATGGTTGCACAACAATGCAAATTTACTTACTGCCACAGAAGTGTACACTTAAAATTGGTTAAAATGATAAATTCTATGTTTTATATACTTTACCACAATAAAAAAATGCAAAAAAAGTCAATGGTTAGCAACAATGTGTGTGATCAGAATATCTTCCAAAATCTCTGAAGTGCTCCCTTGGATACCAGTAGGATCAAAATTCAAAATTCTATTGTTGGAGACAGTGTTACTGGGCTTCACTCAATTTTATTTGATGAAACAAGAAATTAAGTGTTAACCACAATTACGTGCCTACACTGACATGAGGGAATTTCTTACACGTCTAGAGCTTCAATTGCTATTTACATGCAGATGCTTCATAAACGTATGTCTTCAATTATTTCCCTGAGATCAGTTATTTAATGTTTCAAAGTGTTAGGTTGGAAGTTAGACAGGAGCTGGCTGTAAGGGATGGAAGCCTATCTCTGAACCCCATCCAAGAAACCCCCAGGAGAGCTCACAGACATGCTACAAAATAACTATACTTTTCAACTCTTGCACATGGGCCCTAGGCACAAGTGGATACAAAATGACCACAGGGGCTTCTCCAAGTAACTTTAGGCAGTTAGGATCTCATTAAGGGCTCATGAATATTCTACATCTAATTATGACAGAATTATGGGAAGACATAAATAATACAACTTGCTGTTATGTAACATAATTGTCAATTGGCCTTGAGCATATGCTTATTTGCATTCCCTTTCATTGATTGGTGGCGGGTGCAAGCCCCACTTTGCATCAGGCATAACCAAAAGGAAGAGACTGGAAGTATAGAAGGGGGAAGCCAAGAGGATTTGACAGGAAGGATGAGGGCAACTTTCCTGGGAGTGTTAGACTAAGAAAAGCTCTGTCTGCTTGAGTTGAATGTTCTACATGTTTTGGTTCATCACTCCAATTTTTTGTTGTGACAAAACAAGAACCAGGGAAGAGAAATAAACCAACCTGACAAAAGTCATGTCATACTCAACACGCCCAATACCAAATTCATGATCAGCATCCCCATACTTGGTTATTTGTCATCCATCTGATTGAGTAAGCCATAAAGCCAGGACCTTCACTCTCCTTTACATCTCACATCCTATCATATGCTTCTGTGCCATCATGTACCTCCTGTTATCAGTTATTTCATTAATACTTTTACATTATTTCTGTATTTGATTACTATATATCTCTCACACTAGAGTGCACATTCTGAGTGAGCAGAGACTTTAGTTTTGCTCATAATCGTATTCCCAGAATATAGCACAGTGCCTGCCCTTTACATGGGTGTTTAATAAATACATGTTAAATAAATCTTTAAGGTTTAACTCATAATTCGGAAAAAAAAGCTTGATATAAAAATGCATAAATGTAATTCCTCTCCTTCCTATTTTTATGAAGATGTGAGTTATTCCCCAAGCAGTTAGTGGGTTACAGTTTGACACTTATCTTGAGATTATCCTGGCTATTGCTTTAGTACTGACTTTTAGTTCATCTTGTACATTTACCTGAATTTCTTGAGCACTTCTAACTTGTACAATGATTTCTGTATCTGTCCCTTCTCATTAATTAATCCAAATATACTGTTCCATTCCTTGGGTGGAGAATAGTAAATATTTGAGGCTCACACGTGTAGGTAGAGGTCCTGAGGATGGGGATGAGGATGAGGGAATGGGAGTTTATCTCAGAACTCAAACTCTGTGGATTCAAGCTGTGCTTTTGCTACTAGTTTCAAATGAGTTTACTTAACACCTGAATCTGTTTCTGCCTTTCCCGAAGTAGACACACCATTAAAGATACCTATAGCACAAAATTCAGAGAAGGCAATGGCACCCCACTCCAGTACTCTTGCCTGGAAAATCCCATGGATGGAGGAGCCTGGTGGGCTGCAGTCCATGGGGTCGCCAAGAGTCAGACACGACTGAGCGACTGCACTTTCACTTTTCACTTTCAGGCATTGGAGAAGGAAATGGCAACCCACTCCAGTGTTCTTGCCTGGAGAATCCCAGGGACGGTGGAGCCTGGTGGGCTGCTGTCTATGGGGTTGCACAGAATCGGACACGACTGAAGCGACTTAGCAGCAAAGCACAAAATTATTGTGAGAGCTATATGGAGAAATGGCCCTGGAATTACTTTTTAAACTGTACAGTGGCACAAACGTACATTATCCCAATGTGAATATAGTTGGAGTGAATCCTAAAATAGCAGCGGGGGTGGTAAGGAGGTATTTGGCCACGACTCACAATATGTAGGTAACTACTTTTACAGTGTATTTCTACCTTGCTTTTGAACTAGTTTTTGAAATGAATAATGAAGTGGTTGCAGCAAGGGAAAAAAAATCTTAACAGAAAAAAAGGTGGGGGAAGCACTTCTAAAATCTAGCATTTAACCAGTCAATTTGGCGTCTTTACTTCTACTGTGTTTCAGCTTCCCCAAAATCCCAAACTCTCCCACCATCTCTAACTATCCTAACTGTAATCAGGTGTGCGGTATGTGCTGCCTGGTTTCCCGTCAAGCTGGTGTTACGTCATCAGATTGTGACGTACTGCCCCCTGTGCGTGCTCAATTGTGAGGTCACACGCTCTCTGGTATATAAAGCTGGACTCTGCCTAGCATCCCACTTGCACCAGGCAGTGAGGGGCGCTGAGCGTCCTGGCCCGCTGCTTCCCGGGCGGCTAGCGGCCCCCTGCTTCCCAACTGCCAGCTGAGTGCCTCAGTTCCCGAGAAGAGGGAAGAGGTTTGAAGAGGCACCATGAGCCTCCTGTTCCTGCTAGTGAGCAGCATTCTGTTTGCCTTCATGTTTGTCTTCTGGAAAACCTGGTTTCAGGTAAAGTGTCTAAGAGAAGTTGGAATTAGATGAAGCTCGACAAATACATGGCTTGGGGAGGGAGGTGTGTTTAAGAGAGTAGATAGTAAAGAGTAAGGCGGGGGTCTCCCTATTCCTTTTTCCTTTGAAAGCACTCAGATGTTGACTCTACCTCACACTTCTCCCATGTTGACCAGTAGTTCCACAGCTGTACTGTGTTGTGAAAAGCCCCAAGTCACTAGGTGATGAGGTCAGTTTTTCATCCACTTGAAAAGTACAGCAGAAAGTGTCCATCTGTCCCCTCCCATTTTAAGAAAGTGTACCTACTCTTCCTCTCTGGCTTTTACTACCCCCATGTGATTCTGTTTGCCTCTTCCTCTCTTGTATTTTCATTATCAGTCATCTTTATGACAGCTTTGGGTGGGTGGAGGGGGCATCACAGATAATTAAAGTCAAAATGTGGGTTTCCTGGTGATGTTTAATGTTCCAAGTGAAGTGCTTTTAGATAAGAATCAGGGTCCAAGTATGGACCTACTGGAATGCCTAAGAAATGTAAGCCAAGGCTATGGCATTTTGGCATCAAAAGGCTACTTTCATTTTTTTTTTTTCCTCTCACTCTTTGGGAAGGACATATTTCCAAATTAATGTATTCATTCAACAGATTTTTAATCTTGGGGGAGGTCAATCAGTTCATTTTGGTAAACCAAGACTAAGAATGTTATTATTTGGTGGTATTTGGACATTGCTAAAGTCAATAAACTACATATGTTTAATTTCCTTCCCTTACAGAGAAACACTGGTGAAATGTCATCAAATTCAACTTCTGTTGCACTAGTAAGATCATACTCTTCTACTCAGTCAACTAAGAGCAATACTGATAAGAGTCTTTCAGTCAACAATCTCTCTCGGGATATCTTAATTAATTTCCCACACTCAATAGCCATGCAGAAGCGAATATTGGTAAACCTCAGGATCGTGGAATACAAGCTGGCTGAACTGGAACAATTCCTAGTTATTAAGGGTTTAAATGGTGCATTAGTTAACCGGAAATCCACTGACAAGCCTACAGAATGTAATAACAATTGAGGCAATCATTAAAGGGACTTTGAGTGGATTCACTTGATTATATGTTTATACCAAATGAATTATTATTTTAAAGGGGAGGGGTGCCAAGTCAGATACAAAATCCAGACATTTGTCAGTTTGCTTACATTTAGAGAGTTGATTATGTTGCTAACATATTTTACTGGAGAAGGAATGAAAGCACAATAGAGAAAGAAACAGTTTGAGTTGTTTTCTTTTTAATTAGCTACAGTAAAAAGAATATAGTTGAGATATAGTGATTTTAACTTCAATTGTGAAAGTTTTTTTTCTAGTGGTTTACAATACAATACTGTAAATGTCTCCAAGTTTGCATTAAAGTAAATGAGATTTGATGGAACTTTTTTCCATTATGCAGAATAGTCTAACATTGAATCTGTGTAATAATACTAAGAGCTATCATTGAGCACCCTAAAATATGCCGGGGACTCTGTTAAGATCTGTGCTTTACATACTTGTAAAGATAGTTACAGAAACTCTTAACTACTCTTCATAGTCAGCTATTGAAGTAGACTACTTTTCCAGCACCACCTCTGCTACTAATTAGATATTTCATTAGAAGTGTGCCTAAATCTTCCCTGAATTGCAAGTCACCTGTAGAAAATTATCTGCATTTTATTTGGTGAAAAACCCATACCTCAAATAGCACCAAAATATAATGGTAGAATGTATATAATATAATATGGCTTAAAATTAAAGTATTTATATGCTGTATTTAGCAATCTATTTTAAATATTTTAAAAAATCTAGTAATCTGTTGACATTCACTAACAGCATTTGACCTACCCTCAAAGAAAACCCTCAGAATATCTAACACAAGTTCATCTTATGTGTATGTTAGTTGGTCAGTCTTGTCTGACTCTTTGCAACCCCATGGACCATAGCCCACCAGGCTTCTCTGTCCATGGAATTCTCCAGGCAAGAAGACTGGAGTGCATAGCCATTCCCTTGTCCAGGGGATCTTCTTGACCCAGGGATTGAACCCAGGTCTCCTGCATTGCAAGCAGATGCTTTACCATCTGAACTACCAGGGAAGCCTCAAAGGAAATCCTCAAAATATCTAACACAAGTTCATCACATTTATGTACATAATTCACTGAGATTGCTCAATTACAGGCCTACCTATCTACCTAACTTCATGCCCCCTGCCCCCAAAATAAGTAACCAGTATAAATTAAAGGAAAACCTTAATCCCTTACTCATTTAATCTTCAATCAAAAGGAAAAGGAATTTAAAATGTATACGAAATTAATGCTTAAATTTATTATTTTACTCATCATTTGACAAGAACAAAAAGCCAGCAGTAGTATATCTGGCTCTTAAACATATTTTAGAGTCATAGATTTCTTTTGATAGTCTGATGAAAAATATGGACTCTCACAGTAGAAAAAATGCATATACACGTACATGTAGAAAAATATTACATGTAATTTCAGCCTCATACAGTCTCTGAAGCCCATGTTAAGAACCTTAAGAATAACTGAAAAGTTTCTTCCATAGTTAGGTAATCCTAGATTGTGATGTTAAACAAGTTAGAAATGATATATAATCAGTGCATAAATCTATTAGTGATATGATGTTTTCATTATCGTTTGTAAAGAAATTGGCACATAGGACTTTCTAAGTTGGCTGCCCTCATTCTTGACAAGCTTCACAAGTTTATCTCCTATAAGTATGTAAATAAGTTATCAGCTGTAAATAGTAACTTATTCAAGTAAAACAAAATCATTCTACTTAACTATATGTTACAATCACAAGATCTTAGATTTGATTGAAGCCATTTCCTCATTAGTATTTTGTTCTATGTTCTATTTGAAATTAGACTTCAGGGTGTATAATGAACTACTTTAAATTTTGTGAAACACAGTAGAAATTAGATGGGTCATGTTTTTCTTCTAACCATAACCTACAGAACACATTTTATGGGGGAAGAAATAACCAAAGCTTCTGGATTCCATTTTCTAGATTTATCACTTACTGGCCATAGTTTTCTGTCTTATTTCACTATTTGTAAATAAAGAATAACTATTAAGCTCACCTTAAAAAAGTGAATTATGAGGGCATGAAGCTTTTAGACATGAATCAAAGATATTAAACAATAGTCTTTATATACATAGTTCATTTTTTCCATATATACATATATGCATGGCATTTCTAATTTTCAGTTTTACCACTTTCTTTTAAATATATTTATTTTCCCCAGATTTATGGAAAAGAAACATTGTGTGCTAAGAAATATAAGCAAACAGTATTTAAAAACTTTTATAATAGAAAATATAACTATTTTCTAAATAATCAGCTCAAAATAAAGCCTTCAGTATATTAGAAAAATATTGTAGCAATACAAAATTTTTATTGTGAAATAGAGGCAGCTATGTATGTGTGAACAGATAGATAAATCACATTGCTAAACATTAGTAGATTCACATTTTTGTATTACATTCCTGTTGAAATTAGAAAGCTCATAGATCTCATTCTGGTTTTCTGCTGTCACTAATATTAGATATTTCATGGTTAGTCTCTTTTTTAGAATCTAACATGTTTTTGTATCTTCCCCCCCGATGTTTTTCCAAGTATGGCCCCCAGTTAGCAGCTGGTCTGCAGCAGGTTGCAATGCGCTGAGAAGCAAAAAAAAAAAAAAAAAAAATTCATTATAGAGTGTTATGTCTTCTTGCTAACCAAAATGAAATAACATAGAAAAGTAAAAAAGTGATCATCTAAATTCTTAATTGTCTATAGAGAAAATGATACTCAAATTTAACCAGTTGTTAATAGAACTGTATTAACTACAAAGCCAAAATAACTGAATATATAAATGAACTCAAAAGGAAGTATGTGAACCCATTCAAGCAACAGTATCACTTCACATACTTTCATTGAATTTCTATCCTGGCTTTAGAGTAAGGGTTAGGTTAGGAGCTAAACCAGTGTATGACTGGGAAGTTTCAAGAATCAGAGGGTAAAGCCATTCATCTAGATCCACTAAACACTGACCTAAATCTTGAATCCAGTCTGACTTCTGAGCCTACCTAGACATTGTCCTACTGAGATATCATAATCAACTCCATTCCCTTAGGCCTCCATGAAAGAGGGATAACTCAGGGTCTAGATTTGGTTCAAGGTAATTTACCAGACTTTTTCCAGTTTTAACATGCTATTATAGTATGTATTATAACCAGATGAAGTTGCTTTGTGTCATCTCAGTTCAATTCAGTCGCTCAGTCATGTCCAACTCTTTTGCAACCCTATGTACTGTAGCCTGCCAGGCTCTTCCATCCATAGGATTCTCCAGGCAAGAATACTGGAGTGGGTTGCCACTTCCTTCTCCAGGGGATCTTCCCGACCCAGGGATAAAACCTGGGTTTTATGTCTCCTGCATTAGCAGGCGGGTTCTTTACCCCTAGCACCAAGATACCATAACTTTTATGTGCTAAGCATTTTAATACGGCCTGAGGATATGATAGTAATCAAGACAAGACCCCTTCTTAAAGAAGCTTATAGCCTAGTACATGGAGACACAAAAATATACATCCAGTATAATACAATGTTATGCACATAGTAACAGATAAATTGTATCAGGTATAAAAGTTACCTGAGAGAGCTATGGTACATATACACAATGGAGTATTACTCAGCCATTAAAAAGAATACATTTGAATCATTTCTAATGAGGTGGATGAAACTGGAGCCGATTATACAGAGTGAAGTAAGCCAGAAAGAAAAAAACACCAACACAGTATACTAATGCATATATATGGAATTTAGAAAGATGGTAACGATAACCCTGTATGCGAGACAGCAAAAGAGACACAGATGTATAGAACAGTCTTTTGGACTCTGTGGGAGAGGGAGAAGGTGGGATGATTTGGGAGAATGGCATTGAAACATGTATAATATCATATAAGAATTGAATCACCAGTCTAGGTTCGATACAGGATGCTTGGGGCTGGTGCACTGGGATGACCCAGAGGGATGGTATGGGGAGGGAGGTGGGAGGGGGGTTCAGGATTGGGAACACATGTACACCCATGAGGAATTCATGTTGATGTATGGCAAAACCAATATGGTATTATAAAGTAAAATAAAGTAAAATTTAGAAAATAAAATGAAGCCTTATAAACAAACAAAAAAAGTTACCTGAGGGAAAGAGTGATTAATTTGATTTCATGTTCAAAATCTCATATTAACCTTCATTTTGATCATAAGTACTTTATATTATAAAGTATAAATAATATTAACATTCTTACTTGAAAGATGTTTCCTTTAGCTTGAATTATGTTTATGACAGCCATGATTGGAATCCAGATAATGCAGAAAGTAATCATACACCAGCCTAGAGCAACTCCCCAGTTAGGGTATGGAATTTGGCCATACTTAGGTCTACGAAACTGTATCACTGACCAGATCAAGATTGACTGTGAAAGTAAAATATGAAAAGAAAATGGTAAAGTTTAGACTTTATTGCATTAATGGTTTCAGTTGTACTAATTATTACCAGTTGTATTCCATTCCTTAGAAATAACTTATCAAAAACAATTAAGATGAAAATACATTCAAGGTGACTAAAATAATCAGGTAACTAGCCAGAAAATCAAATTCTAAATGAACCAATCTAAATAACTTGTATTTGTCTTACAAAAATTAGCATCGATACAGATACTTGTACAACATGTATTTCAGTAAAATACCTTACCATAAAATTTATCTGTTGAAAGTAAAATAGTGTCTGAAATTTATATTATTGAACTTTCATTTATAATAGCATAATTTTATTCTGTGCTATCTGGAGGAGGAAATATGGCAACCCACTCCAGTATTCTAGCTTGGAGAATTCCATGGACAGAGGAGCCTGGTGGGCTATAGTCCATGGGGTTGCAAAGAGTCAGATATGACTGAAGTGACTTAGTATGCATGCATTCTGTCCTGTAAGCTAGCCAGCATATCAGTTAGTTCAATGAGAATGTAAAATACATTTTAGTGAACATGCCTTGTGTCTTGCTTAGCAGTAGTTTCTATTTATTTCCCACTACACAGAGTACCCCTTATTCCACACCCAAAACATACAGGCATTCACACATGGGTACATAGTTACCAAAGCACTTTCTTATTGAAAAAAAAAAAAAAAGACGTTCGGGTAACACAGTGAATCTTAAAGATGAAAACATTTTAAGGCCAAGTTTTTTAAAAAATGTTTTTTAAAAAAACCTCTACTATACTGTTGCAGCATTAAAACTAATTATATAGAAATCTGTAAAGCAAACAAAATGAAAAAAATTCCTTTAATTTCATTATACTAAGTTTATTTCAAAATTACTATAATTTCATATAATTACAAGAGAATGGATGAGGGATAGGAGTCTAATATGTATGACTTTATACAAAATAGATGATAATGTATATCATTTAATATTTAATACCTTTGCATTTTAAAGTAAATCTAGTTGTCAAGCCTAGAAATCAATGAAATTAGCTGGCTAAAATGTCTAGTTAGATCTTCTAAGTTGATAAAGGGCTTATTTTATTATGGAAACTTGTCAAATGAGGAAAACAATATTTAGTAGCACTGTCAAAGCCAAATATTAAAAGCACCCTCTAAAATAAAGTGTAGGTCAAATTAACATAATACCCTTTTCTAGGGAAATCGTTGAAGCATGGAGGCAATGAGAACCAAAACTCATCCTCAATAAAGTTTCCCCCTGCCCCACCCCCACCATTATCTCTAGCCCATAGTAATTTTCTGTCTCATAAAGTGTTTACTTGGCATTCAGCCTTTTACCGTTCTGAACTGTTATTTAAAGTTATTTTTTGCTTTCCTTCAGCTCCTGCTGCTGCTGCTGCTGCTAAGTCGCTTCAGTCGTTTCTGACTCTGAGCGACCCCATAGACGGCAGCCCACCAGGCTCCTCTGTCCCTGGGATTCTCCAGGCAAGAACACTGGAGTGGGTTGCCATTTCCTTCTCCAATGCATGTGTGCATGCTAAGTCGCTTCCGTCGTGTCCGACTCTGTGTGACCCTATGGACAGCAGCCCACCAGGCTCCTCTGTCCACGGGATTCTCTAGGCAAGAATACTGGAGTGGGTTGCCATGTCTTTCTCCCTTCAGCTCCTAAATTGCACTAATTTTTAACATAAACTATTGACGCACGTGAGTTTTTGTAATTTCAGATACTACTTCCCATAAAAAATATGCATTAATAACTGAGTGTTGTTCCTTAGCAGTTAGTATATTTAGATTGAATTTCTTGAAGGCAGAGACTAGGTCTTAAACAGAGAGGTTAAAAACATTGTAAGTGGCTCAGCATATTTTTTAGGGAATGAGCAAATGACTGGTTTTTAAAAATTTATTGTATTGATAATTTTTAAGTGTCTTGTCCTAGGTACTCTTTAGGATACCTTTAAGTCTCAAATAGTAAATGTTTAAGCCTATGGCCTCAGAAATAATGCAACAAAGAAAGGCACTGTAATTTCAGCAACTTGGAGGCACCACCAGTCATGAAAAGTTGAAAATCATTGACTTTAAAATGATATTAATTTGCTTTATTGTATTTAATGTAAATATTCAAGTTTATCTTACAAGTGTTTAAATATATATATATATTATTGATGCCAGATTCACGGCATGTTAATACTTACCATTAAAAGGATAGGCGTAATGACAAACCAGCAGGTTCTCCACCATAGCCAGAATATCCACCTTTTTGCTCCAATCATCATTTCTATATCGTCAATAAACCTGTTCCCTCCTAAAAACAGCAATAAAGAGTGCATTTAGCTCTTACTCATACTTTCATTCATTAATCATTCTGGCTCTAAGTTATCTTTCTATGTCTAAACATTTCCCTGTACTATAGCAGTGCAGCATATAATACCGTTAACTACATTTTATTCATAATAAATTTTTGCCCAGTATATTATACTTAGTTATTATAGTAAACATAATGAAAAGGAATAAAACTAAATCATTTTAATAAAATGTGTAGATCATTCTGTAGTCACTATTTACCATAAATCCAGATGACTCCTATTATTTCCAGTATAGCTGCAATCAAAATGCCCCATCCAGCACAGAAGTGGTCAATCAGATTAACCCAGTATATTCCAGCCTACCAAAAAAAAAAGTCAATTACTTTTAAATATAGTTTTAATTACTTTTATGATTGATGAGGTACTCTGATTGAATCTACTAATTTGATTTTTAACATATGCTCCTTGGTTTCACCTCTGCCAAAATGTAAAAGGGAATGTTTCAAATGTAAACACAAATGGGCCTTTAAATATTTTAAACAGTCTGTACCTTTTATTCTATTCTGAGTCCCTATTTAAAAAATAAGCATTTAGAATAGTTGATTATAAAAATGAAAGGTAGTGTGCTCTTTTGTAGTTGCCAAGAAATATAGCCTATATTACAGCCTACAAAGAAGTTACAGCCTACAAAGTCTGTAACTTTATTGTAATTGGGGAAATTGTCCACTATTGGGCTCCCCTCCCCAAATTATACATGCTATTGAAATTGTGTTATGATGGGGAAAGAATCTGGGTTAAGACTCAGAAAATCTTGAAGTCTGTACTAAACACGCTCTTAAACCATGGCTTCCTTATTTAGATTATAAAGTACATTCCAACTAATATTTTATCTATGAAAAAATACTGTAGTATACCTGAGTCACACAGATGAGGCCAAGGAAAAACAAAACCAAGCAGCAACCCAAAGTTATGGGAGCCCTCATTTTCTTCATCACTTTGGGAAATAAATCTTGAATTGTCGTGGTAATCGTTTCTTCAGAAGGAAAAAAATGACATGTCAATTCATTTGCCAATAATTTTAATCATAGAAATCAACTTCTATTAATTAAGTTTACAAATATATGTTGAGAATATACTCTGGGCCCAACTTCTTGCTTTTAAAAATCCATAGGGTCCTTTCTCTTGGCAGTCACAACTCATCAGTTCTGATAAAAAAATCAAATACAGCTCTATTTGTTGTTTTTAGTGTGTTTTATAAGGTTTTTCATTGGTAGTAATTATAAGGTAATAGTTTCCTGAGGGCTGAAGAAGTTTGAAAGAGGGTTATAGGGAAGGAAGATTTTAGTAGAACTTTTGAATAAGGTGAATTCACATGGCTACAGAAAGGCCTTCTAGGTTTAAGGAGTAAATATGTTCATTAAACAGGATACTGGCTAAAAGTAGAACGATATATGAGTAAAGGATTAAGAAACATGTTTGAAATTTTTGGAGGGCTTTGAAAGTCAACTAGAGGAGGCTGGACTTTTTCCTATAAATTATTAAAATGTTTTATGTAACAGTGTGATATCACAAAAACTGTTTCAGGATTTTTAGTTGTGTACCCTAGGGCAGGAGGAGAAGAGGACGACAGAGGATGACATGGTTGGATGGAATCACTGACTCAATGGACATGGGTTTGGGTGGACTCCAGGAGTTGGTGATGGACAGGGAGGCCTGGCGTGTTGTGGTTCATGGGGTCGCAAAGAGTTAGATACGACTGAGCGACTGAATTGAACTGAACCCTAGGGAAAATTCCTGTGTGTAAAGAGAACCATCAGTCAGTTCAGTTCAGTTCAGTCGCTCAGTCATGTCTGACTCTTTGTGACCCCATGAATCGCAGCACGCCAGGCCTCCCTGTCCATCACCAACTCCTGGAGTTCACTCAGACTCATGTCCATCAAGTCAGTAATGCCATCCAGCCATCTCATCCTCTGTCATCCAGCACTTTGGCCATCTCATGCGAAGAGTTGACTCATTGGAGAAGAGAACCATATATAAGAGTATTACTCAGCGGTTAAAAAGAATTCATTTGAATCAGTTCTGATGAGATGGATGAAACTGGAGCCGATTATACAGAGTGAAGTAAGCCAGAAAGAAAAACACCAATACAGTATACTAACACATATATATGGAATTTAGGAAGATGGCAATGATGACCCTGTATGCAAGACAGGGAAAGAGACACAGATGTGTATAATGGACTTTTGGACTCAGAGGGAGAGGGAGAGGGTGGGATGATTTGGGAGAATGGCATTCTAACATGTATACTATCATGTGAATTGAATCGCCAGTCTATGTCTGACGCAGGATGCAGCATGCTTGGGGCTGGTGCATGGGGATGACCCAGAAAGATGTTATGGGGAGGGAGGTGGGAGGGGGGTTCATGTTTGGGAATGCATGTAAGAATTAAAGATTTTAAAATTTAAAAAATAAAAAACTAAAAAAAAAAAAAAAAAGAATAATTACTGCAGCAGTGCGTGTAACCACTACAATATTGTAATTAGCCCCCAATTAAAATAAATTAATTTTTTAAAATTGGAAATAATCCAAATGCCCATAATTATGGTAACAGATTGTGAATTAACTTGGTGACTCAGATGGTAAAGAATCTGCCTGCAATTCAGGAGACTCGGGTTCAATCCCTGGGTTGGAAAGAGCCCCTGGAGAAGTGAATGGCTACCCACTCCAGTATTCTTGCCTGGAGAATTCTATGGACAGAGGAGCCTGGAAGGCTAAGTCCATGCACAAAGAGTAGCAAAGAGTCAGACATGACTGAGCAACTAACACATGTCTGTGTATCAACATGGATTCATAATACATATAGAAAGCAACTGTCAGAATGGTATGTATGCTATGAAACTTCACATCTATGTGAAAATTTAAAAATTTTATCTTATTTATGGATATATATATATCTTATTTATGTATGTGTATATATATATATATATATATATATATATATATACAGTGTACACAAATAACATATATAATCCATGGTGACAGTTGCTTTCTAGGAAGGAAGAAATGTGAATTGTATTAGGCAAAGAAACATAAGGGACTTCAAATTTATCTGTAACAGTTTATTTTTCTAAAAAATGTCCGAAGCAAACGTAAAATATTAATATCTGTTCCTTTTGAGTATCTGATACATGAGTATGTTTTCTTTTTCCATATTTAAAATTTAAGTTAAAAAGATTTTTCAGAAAGATCATTCTGAGAGTAAAAGCTAGACAGGGGCAACAAGGGTAAGAAAATGATGTTTTGAAGCAGAGTAAAATATGAGAGGGATATGTTAACATTGGGAGTATTACTTACCAATGGAAGCAAACTGAGAGTCAAGACCCAAAGTCAAAAGCATGAAAAAAAATAATATGGACCAAAATGGCCCACCTGGAAGTTGAGCTAAAGCTTCTGGATAGGCAATGAATGCCAAATCAAAACCTAGGAAAAATTAATGGAATTTTAATTTAAATTAAGTTAAAGAAAATTAAAGAAATTCACATATTTGAACATTTTTCAAAGTAAGATACTAGAAAACTCTCAATTTGACAGCTCAATGGATAATATACATTCTTTAGCAACTGTTTCACTATCACTTTTTTAAAAGTGTTCATGTAGGTTGTTCTATAATATGATAATGTAAACATGTGTTGTGAATTAAGCTAGTGAGATAAATTTTGTAAATGGTACATTTCTCACATAAGAAATCTTAACTACATCACTGATGTTTGGCTGATTTTACTTTTATTTAATTAATGAAGAGCAGCTGTCTTAAACTCCAGTCAACTCTCTTTCCAATGTTTACCCAATATCACAATATGTAGTGTCATTTATTTTTTTCACTGTACATTTCACAGCTATGTAATGCCAACTTATTTTTTATTGAAGTATAATTGATTTACAACAATATTCTGTTTGTTTTGGTATACAACATAGTGATTCTGTATTTTTGCACATTATATTCCATTATAGGTTATTACAAGATAACAGGTATAATTTTAGTGTCATTTAAATTATTATATGGACCCCTGCAAGATTGTATGTAATAAAACTATAAATTGAATCTTATTTTCCATTTGATGTATGTTGCCTTTAGAGACACTTGTCAACATTTTTTAAATCATATTATATAATACTTAGTATTTTAAGTGTCTCCAACCTCCCAGGGGACTGACCTAGGCTTCAGGAGAATTCGCTTCTAGTCTAGACTCTATCACTTCCTAATTTTTGATCTTCTGCAAGACATAACATTTCTATGCTCAGTCCCGTCCTCTGTAAATGAGAAGTGGGACACTACATGATCTCCAAAGTCCTTTCTAGTCCCAACATTCTATTCTCACTCATCAATCTCTCCACCAAATGATACTAACAATAAATAGAAATTTAGTAAGAAAAACTGACTTAACCCTAGACTTCTGTTCCTAAGAGTCTTCAAAAGTGAAAGTGTTAGTTGCTCAGTTGTGTCTTTGTGACCCCCATGGACTATGGCCTGCCAGGCTCCTCTATCCATGGAATTCTCTGGGCAAGAATACTGGAGTGGGTAGCCAGTCCCTTCTCGAGAGGATCTTCCCCACCCAGGGATCGAACCTGGGTCTCTTGCATTGCAGGCGGATTCTTTACCGTCTGAGCCACCAAGCCAGATAATTAAGCATCTCTAGTTAATGTCTTTAAAGTTAAGATATTCATTAATCAGATTCCTTTAAAGCTGGACACAGCTGTATATGCAAAGTCAGTTGGGTTTCAATCTATATGACATTTGTGCATTTAAAAAATTCAGATGTAATGGTGTAATTGTACATGGATTAATTTTCATATATAGTTTCTCTCACATATTCATATATATATTAATACACACATGTATATATATGTATGTGTCTTTATATACATGCATGCAAATGAAGATAATGAATATAAAGTGCATAGCATGATGCCTAATACTTGCAATTGTGCAGTAAGTAGTTCATATTAACCATAAGTAGTTCATATTAAGCACTAAACAAAATTTGGAAAAAAATTTAAACAATTGTTCTGTAATATAGTCTTGTTTCTCAGATCATCTAAGAATTATGATTTAAACAACCAAGTTATTTAAGATGAAATGAGAAAGAAAAAATACCCTAAATGTTGAGTGCTTTGGAAAAGAAACGCAGAAAAGCAAAATGTCTGTCTGAGGATGCCTTACAAATAGCTGTGAAAAGAAGAGAAGTGAAAAGCAAAGGAGAAAAGGAAAGATATACCCATCTGAATGCAGAGTTCCAAAGAATAGCGAGAAGAGATAAGAAAGCCTTCTTCAGCGATCAATGCAAAGAAATAGAGGAAAACAACAAAATGGGAAGCACTAGAGATCTCTTCAAGAAAATTAGAGATACCAAGGGACCATTTCATGCAAAGATGAGCTTCATAAGGACAGAAATTGTATGGACCTAAAGAAGCAGAAGATATTAAGAAGAGGTGGCAAGAATACAGAGAAGAACTGTACAAAAAAGATCTTCTCGACCGAGATATACACGATGGAGTGATCACTCACCTAGAGCCAGACATCCTGGAATATGAACTCAAGTGGGCCTTAGAAAGCACTATGAACAAAGCTAGTGGAAGTGATAGAATTCCCGTTGAGCTATTTCAAATCCTGAAAGACGATGCTGTGAAAGTGCTGCACTCAATATGCCAGCAAATTTGGAAAACTCAGCAGTGGCCACAAGACTGGGAAAGGTCAGTTTTCATTCCAATCCCAAAGAAAGGCAATTCCAAAGAATGCTCAAACTACCACACAATTGCACTCATCTCACACACTAGCAAAGTAATGCTCAAAATTCTCCAAGCCAGGCTTCAGCAATATGTGAACCGTGAACTTCCTGATGTTCAAGCTGGTTATAGAAAAGGCAGAGGCACCAGAGTTCAAATTGCCAACATCCACTGGATCATGGAAAAAGCAAGAGAGTTCCAGAAAAACATCTATTTCTGCTTTATTGACTATGCCAAAGCCTGTGACTGTGTGGATCACAACAAACTGGAAAATTCTGAAAAAGATGGCCTGCCTCTTGAGAAACCTATATGCAGGTCAGGAAGCAACAGTTAGAACTGGACATGGAACAACAGACTGGTTCCAAATAGGAAAAGGAGTCCATCAAGGCTGTATATTGTCACCCTGCTTATTTAACTTCTATGCAGAGTACATCATGAGAAACGCTGGACTGGAAGAAACACAAGCTGGAATCAAGATTGCCGGGAGAAATATCAATAACCTCAGATATGCAGATGATACCACCCTTATGGTAGAAAATGAAGAGGAACTAAAAAGCCTCTTGATGAAAGTGAAAGAGGAGAGTGAAAAAGTTGGCTTAAAGCTCAACATTCAGAAAACGAAGATCATGGCATCCGGTCTCATCACTTCATGGGAAATAGATGGGGAAACAGTGGAGACAGTGTCAGACTTTATTTTTGGGGGCTCCAAAATCCCTGCAGATGGTGACTGCAGCCATGAAATTAAAAGACCCTTACTCCTTGGAAGGAAAGTTATGACCAACCTAGATAGCATATTCAAAAACAGAGACATTACTTTGCCGACTAAGGTCCATCTAGTCAAGGCTATGGTTTTTCCTGTGGTCATGTATGGATGTGAGAGTTGGACTGTGAAGAAAGCTGAGCGCTGAAGAATTGATGCTTTTGAACTGTGGTGTTGGAGAAGACTCTTGAGAGTCCCTTGGACTGCAAGGAGATCCAACCAGTCCATTCTAAAGGAGACCAGCCCTGGGATTTCTTTGGTGGGAATGATGCTGAAGCTGAAACTCCAGTACTTTGGCCACCTCATATGAAGAGTTGACTCATTGGAAAAGACTCTGATGCTGGGAGGGATTGGAGACGGGAGGAGAAGGGGACAATAGAGAATGAGATGGCTGGATGGCATCACTGACTCATTGAACGTGAGTCTGATTGAACTCCGGGAGTTGGTGATGGAGGGGGAGGCCTGGCTTGCTGCAATTCATGGGGTCGCAAAGAGTCAGACACGACTGAGCGACTGAACTGAACTGATATCAGTGTTTCTTAAATGAGCTATATAGAAGCTATATATAGCATTACATACCTGATTTTACAACTTGTGTGACTTCCTTTCCAGATATATGAGCCATGTGACCCAATATAGAAAAAATAGCAAATCCAGCAAACACACTAGTAAGGCAATTTGTCACACAAACTACAATGGCATCTGAGTAACAGTTGTTATTGAACTTATTGTAAGATGATAAGGCAACCAAACCACCCCAGGCAACTGACAGAGAATAAAATATCTGTGTGGCAGCATCTTTCCAAACCTATAAAAGGAAATAATATTTTAAAACACACACTTTTAATTTTTCACTTGTATAAAATATTTCATATATGCAAGTCAATAACATAAAAACAAAACAAACACCTAAATACCCACTACTGAGCTTAAGAAATAAAATGTTGCTAGGCTATTAAAGCCTCCCTGTGCTCCTTCCTGATTATATCACACTTCCAACTTCAGTGGTAACTGCTATCCTGACTTCTGTATTTATCATTTCTCTGGTTTTCTTCATATTTTTACTATCCTAAACAATATGGCATTTAGCCTTGCATGTTTTTAAGTTTATAGTAAAGTTATCTTAGTGCGTGGAAACTAATACAACCTGCTTTTTTCATTCAGTAGTATAAGAGATTTATCCATTATCAATTTGAACCATATGAAATTTCAATTCAACTAGATATTGCCAAATTATTCTCTGAAGTGGTTGTATCAGTTTGCACTCCCACCAGATGGTATGAGAGTTCTCACTACCCCACATCCTTGCCAACATCAGTCAGAATTTTGAATGCTGTCCAAACTAATGGCCGTAAAATGAGTGTTGATAACCTTAAATAATTTATAAGGCTTAGCATGTTTTTATTTGTTTATATTCTATAGTTATTTTTTTTTCTGTGAAATTCCTGTTCACATATTTGCCAATGTTTTATTTGGGTTATTTGTCTTATGTGACCTCTAGCAATTCTTTATGTAGTCAGATTCTAATCCTTTATCTGTTATAAGTCTTAATTTTTTTCTCCCAATTTGTGGCCTTTTCCCCCCCTCTTAACACTGTGTCCTTTGATGAACCAAAGATTTTATTTTAATGTAGCTGAAGGTATCTATCTTTGCTTTTATGTATTGTCCTTGATTTCTATGACTGAAAAAAAGAATCCTTAGCCCAAGGTCATAAAGCTACTATCCTATATTTTCTTCTAAAAGACTTAGTTTTGCTTATATCCTTAAGTTCAATTCATCTGAAATTGAATTTAATGCATATTAAATTAGAAATCCTAATACATTGTTTTCTAAATGAAATATCAATTGAAGATAATTGATATTATCCATTATATTATTTGGATATCAATTGTATCAATTGGATAGTCCATCCCATTCCCATTGATTGTATCCCCACCTCTGCCACATATCAAGTTCCATATGTTCATGAATCTGTTTTTGAGGCTACTGTTCTGTTCCACAGGCCTGTACGTGTATACCTATGCAAACACATTATTTTAATACCATTAGCATTATAATACCATTTTATATCTGGTAGGACAAATCTTCCTCATTTCTTATGAAATGCCTTGCTTTATTGCATAAATTTTAGAATAAATTTTCAGGTTCCATGGAAACTGTGCTGGGAATTTGATTGGAATTCTGTTTACTCTGCATATCAACTTGGGGACAATAAAAACATATTCTTAACAAGGATAGTACTAGGGAGTTTTTAAAGAATGATGACACATTTAGACATCCCTTCAATCATCCAGTTCCCTCATTCCATGTTTTGATTAGAGCCCCATGTAGCTGGCCTTATCTCTTTAAGCAGTGCTCACACTCTTCATCTAATTCAACCCCTTTATCTTTCCCCCTTTTACAATTTACCCCTCCTATGTCTTTGCTAAAGGGAAATAATTAGTCTTAGAAACTAACCTAGGTAAATCCATCTTAATAGTGAAATTCTATAGATATAACATTACTCTGAAGAAAAATCTAATTATGGAGACTTCAAATAATAGGGTTGGTATATAAGTAGGCAAAAGTGTATTTTTAGTCTATCTGGAAATATGATTGGTCAATGGAAGGCAGGCCGTGTTAACATGGTGACTTAACAGTTCTAGCTCTGGAATCAAAAAGAATGAAGTCTAAATCCAATACCTCTCACTTTCATTGAATTTGATTTATTTTAACATCTTCAAGCCTGTTTCATCATCTGTAAAATGGAGATGATGATGATAATTATAGTAGTAATAACTATGTGTCCTAAGAATGATGTGAGAATTAAATGAGATAACATATACAAAGCAATTCATGGGATATTCAATGATAGCTATTATGTTTTTATGGAAAAGAAATATAAACTGATACTCAGTTTCATTTGTGGAAGTTAAAAACAATAATTTTTTCTTTGAAAGGTATATAATCTATTTCCAATTTCAATAGAAATAAAGTTGTTAGGAGTAAATAAATATTTACTAGGTCTTCAGAATATAGCTTGATATTAGATGATTATTATACTAAATTGCTTTATAATGGCAGGAAGCCAGTAGAAAGTAAAATGGATGGATAAATAGATGGGTAGATAGATGCATAGATAGACAGCTAAATCATGGTTATTTCACTTATACATTTAACAATTGGTTATATGTAAGTGGTGACTCAGCAGTGAAGAATCTGCCTGCCAGTGCAGGAAACGCAAGAGACTCGGGTTTGATCCCTGGGTTGGGAAGATCCCCTGGAGAAGGAAATGGCAACCCACTCCAGTATTCTTGCCTGGGAAATCCCATGGACAGAAGAGCCTGGAGGACTACAGTCTATGGGGTCACACAGAGTCAGACATGACTTAGTGACTAAACAACAACAAGATAAGAAAATCATGTGAGAAATAAGATGCACTCATTTTTTAGGCAGTTTTACATATCAGGTTGGCCAGCACAAATGAACTTTTTGGCCAACCCATATTAAGAGATGAACAATATGCTTATGTTAGTCTCTCAGCTGCTTTGACTTGATACATTATGTATGCATATGTGAGTGGGGTGAAGGGTCTGGAGGTGGTGTGGCAGGTCTCGGTTATGTAAGAATGCTCTGCATACCATGAATGATGTAACTAAGCTGCCTAGTTCCAAACATACTTATCGTCTCTATACCTACCCATCTCACAGCTATATAAAAGACTATTAGTTTAGGGATTGCTCCTGCTGCTGCTGCTAAGTTGCTTCAGTCATGTCCGACTCTGTGCAACCCTATAGATCACAGCCCACCAGGTTTCTCTGTCCCTGGGATTCTCCAGGCAAGAATACTGGAGTGGGTTGCCATTTCCTTCTCCAAGTTTAGGGATTAGGAAATCTTAATTCAAGATGCACAAACAGGTGATGTAAATTTAACTAAATGTGAATCTTCCTGGATCTCAATTTTTATCACTGTAAAATGAAGGAGTTAGTAAAACAATCACTGGCTATCAATTGATAGCCCCTCTAGCTATCAATTTGTGTGGTTCTCTACTCTCCTAGAGATATCAATAGAGTTCAAATATTTAAAGAAAAGGAAAAATACATACTTGTGATTGCATGCTTAGAATATAAATTGGAGAGGAATAAAAAAATCTAAGAAAATATTTTCATTGCCAGCACACCCAAAGAAGGGGTGAGGGTAGTGTTTGTGTTGGGATGGGGAGGTAGGAGAATTAAATTGTATGTTTCACACAGAACTTTAGGCTTAGCTCTGATGTTTTAAAGATAATAGACACCAAAACATAGACCAATATAAAACAGTCACATAAAAATTGCAGGATAGTCTCATGGAGCTATAAAGCCTAGGTTTCTAAGGCTTTAAAAGCCACTTAGAGGAATATCAAAGGAGCTTTTCCACTGTGCTCAAAGTTATGAGATTTAAAGAAAATGTAGGGTTCATTTCTTAGGAAAAATGCTACATTCTACAATTATTTAGTATTACATAACAGCAATAATTAAAATACTTGTGTGATCATTTATATAACAGTTTACCATTTTTTCAAAGTATATTAACATATTTTATCTTGTTTAATAACCTAACAGAGAGAAGATGATGAATCCCAACTTCCATTTTATTTGTTTCTTATCCATCATCAAAAATGGTCATCTAGTTGGGAAGAGATTAACACACAAGGTTAAAAAATGTGAGGCCTAAGAAAAATGAAGAAATAAGCAGTGGCCTTTGGATACATCAAAGTACGTTAATCTCCAATGCATAAACAATAAAAGTTCATAGTTCTAAAATGATTTAGAGTCATCAATTTAGATCAATGATTTAGAGTGATTTTTTGTGATTACTACTGAATGAAAAAGATTTGGACACACAGAAGGTAACCAAAAGCTGGAGACCGACCTCTCAATTTTCAAAAAGGTAAAGGATGGATTTCCATGACTAAAAATTGATAAATTTGACTTGGTTATCAGAAACATTCTACAAAAAATAATTAAATATCCATATTGTGAGTATTTAGAACATAGCAACTGCTGAAAGCATGAGTTCCACAAAGAATACCATAGCAAGCTAAAACTAACATCCATTTTGGCTAATACTACTAATATGATATTATAGTGTTTCTTGATTTTAATATAATATTGTGGGATTTTGCCTGACCAGAAGCTTAATGTATTCTAAGAATGTGACATGACTACTAAAAAAGTGAAAGTGTTATTAGGCTGTATCAATAGAAGGAAAGTCTATGGAGTATACTTACTGGCAATGCCCTCTGCAGTTAAAATTTTAAAAGATTTTCTGTACATATGATACACATAGCCATTATCTGAAGACAGACTAATATTAAAAGGGGTTACAAATTCATATTCATGACACATATTTATGTGTCTTGTATACAAGTAACAGTTTTGTTTATGGAATTCTTCATTTCAAATTTATGTTTTAACTTCAGAATATTAACTTTTGAAGACAAAGTTTATATTAGACCATTAAACCATCAACTGTAATTTTTAAATCTACTACGCATTTATCTGATAAGTCATATGCATGCTAAATCACGTCAGTTGTGTCTGACTCTTTGCAACCTCATGGACTGTAGCCCACCAGGCTCCTCTGTCCGTGGGATTCTTCAGACAAGAATACTGGAGTGGGTTGCCCCTTCTCCAGGGATCTTCCCAACCCAGGGATTGAACTCACGTCTCTTATGTCTCCTGTATTGGCAGGCAGGTTCTTTACCACTAATGCCATCTGGGAAGCCCTGGTCATCAATTTGTGGGTATTCATGCATGAAATATGCTTTTTCAGATTAATAAGCCCCAAATCCTTTTGATCAAATAGGATCAGTTTGAATAAAATGACTTTGAAAATCCTGTTACTAAAAATGACTGTCTCACTTCTAATAAGACAGCATTAGTGTCATGTTAAACACTTAAAATCAGGCATCCTAGTGGACAGAAACATTAATAACTTTAACTCCATATTCTTTTACAAGATATTACATTATAACACTCTAGGTAATCAAAGATTTTCAGTATTGACTTTATCTAAGGTTGACCTCCTTAGATATGTGAAATCCAAATTGTCTTACCTCAGCATCCTTAAGTTTTGCAAAATCTGACTGTGCTCCAATATAGTATGAAATGCCTTTTGATGCACCTTCCAGAGTTGCCCCTCGAATCACCAGGATGAGTAGGACAACATAGGGGAAAAGAGCTGTAAAATACACCACCTACCAAGAACAACCAAAAGTTATTATTTTTAAAACTCATGGTATATAATTGTATACAAAGAAAGTTACTAGCCAGTTGAGATGTTTAGCCTATTAATGTCTGATAATACTAATACCAAAGTTGGCATAATTTCCTCTTTCTGTTTTTACCACTCTTCGAATGATCCACTTTCAAAACACTCTGATGTATGTGGCAATGTTTCCCGGGTTTATGTTGTAAATAAACACTATATCAGCAATGGTTATTTGAAATCCAGATGAAGTACTTTCCTAAATGTATCCTAATAAATGTTTGTAATTTCATCTCTGGTTCCTCTGCCTTTTCCAAATCCATCTTGTATATCTAGAAGTTCAAACTACCATACAGTTGCGTTCATTTCACATACTAGCAAGGTAATGTTAAAAATCCTTCAAGCTATCCTTCAACAGTACATGAACCAAGAACTTCCAGATGTACAAGCTGGATTTAGAAAAGGCAGAGGAACCAGAAAAAATTGCCAACGTCTATTGCATAATGGTAAAAGCAGGGGAATTCAAGAAAAAAATATCTGCTTCACTGACTACCCTAAAGCCTTTGACTGTGTGGATCACAATAAATTGTGGAAAACTCTTAAAGAGATGGAATACTAGACCAGATTACTTGCCTACTGATAAACCTGTATGCAGGTCAAGAAGCAACAGAACCAGACATGGAACAACGGACTGGTTCAAAATTGGGAAAGGAGTATATCAAGGCTGTATATTGTCACTCTGCTTATTTAACTTCTATGCAGAGTACATCATGCAAAATGCCAGGCTGGATGAAGTACAAGCTGGAATCAAGATTGCCTGAAGAAATATCAACAGCCTCAGATATGCAGATGATACCACTCTAATGGCAGAAAAGTGAAGAGGAACTGAAGAGCCTCTTGAGGAAGGTGAAAGAGAAATGTGAAAAAGCTGGCTTAAAACTCAACGTTCAAAAAATGAAGATCATGTCATCCGGTCCCATCACTTCATGGCAAATAGATGGGAGAAAAGTGGAACCAGTGGCAGATTTTATCATCTTGGGCTCCAAAATCACTGTGGATGGTGCCTGCAGCCATGAAATTAAAAGATGCTTGCTCTTTGGAAGAAAAGCTATGACAAACCTAGACAGCATATTCAAAAGCAGAGATGTCACTTTGCCAACAAAGGTCTGTATAGTCAAAGCTATGGTTTTTCCAGTAGTCATGTACAGATGTGAGAGTTGAACCATAAAGAAAGCTGAACATGAAGAATTGATGATTTTGAATTGTGGACTTTTGAGAGTCCCTTGGACAGCAAGGAGATCAAATCAATCAATCCTAAAGGAAATCAACCCTGAATATTCATTGGAAGGACTGATACTGAAGCTGAAGCTCCAATACTTTGGTCACCTGATGCAAAAAGCCAACTCATTGGAAAAGACCCTGATGCTGGGAAAGATTAAGGGGAGGAGGTGAAGCGGGTGACAAAGGGTAAGATGGTGGATGGCATCACTGACTCAATGGACATGAGTTTGAGCAAACTCCTGGAGATAGTGAAGAACAGGGAAACCTGGCGTGCTGAAGTCAATGGGGGTCGCAAAAAGTCAGACACAACTTGGTGACTAAACAACAAATGTCTGATAGGAGTGAAAATCTCCTCTTGGTAAATTAGTGCATTAAGGTGGGAAAGAAAATGACTTTAAAGTAGTTTAAAAAGTAAACTTTTAACTGAAGTAGTTAGTCTATGCTCAATCCCAGAGAAGAAAGAAAATCTCCTAGTAGTAGTCCAAATCCTGTGAAAGTTTTTAAAGTGAGTACTGGACACTTGATATTATTATCCTTAAAGCTACCATTAAAAGTGTTTGAGAGCACACATATATACATGTGAACTGCTTGTATCCTAGATAACACATGGTTCCAGATGAACAGACTGCCTTTGAGGCTAGCTTTGCATTAATGTGGGTAATTTCTTTGCTCCATAGATGTCCTATGTTTGGTAATATGCCCAAGGAGACGATTTAAACAAACCATCCCAAGACCAGTAAAAATTAATTGCCTGGGTAAATGGATTTTCATAGATTTTTCAATATTAACATCAGAAACAACCAAGAGCTTCAAAAATGTACAATCACAACACTGTTTTGGAAAATTTCCACTGAATTTGTGATGTTCCTGGTATTTTTGTGATCTACCAGTATGTCTCATTACAATGTAACAGTAACTGTGCTAGATATTGTACCGGGAACACAAAGATAGTATCCACAGTTATTCTTGTTCTCTGTCCTTATGGAAATTTCAGTCTGGTAGTTACAAACACACACATGTTTATTTTTCTGGGTATTGTACAGCTGCTCACAGAGAAAATTTCATGTTCTCTGATATTGCCGCAGTACTCTCTGAGAGTTTAAAAATAAAACAATAACATGGGAAATGTTTTTCAGAAGAGGACTTTCTGCTGAGAGAGGGTTCTGAGTCAGTTTCGGCAAGCTTTGAGAGAACACTTGTATAGCTTTATTTTTTTCCTTCTCTCTCCAACAATGGAATAATGGGAATCCTGACACTATTACCCTATATAACATATATAACAGGGATCCAGACTTTCCAAACCAAAACTTGTAACATATAATTCCACTCAAGATGCTTCTTTATTATAATAGGATGGAAATTTTAAAAATATACTCCCAAGCCTCAGAATGCTGTATCAGCTAGAAGGGTCCAAGATTAGAGAAATGACACACATCTAGTAATAGTTTTTGCTAGTTTTATTTTTAACAATAGCAGTGTTCTTATGTATTTTCTTAGAGTGAGGCTGCCTACTCAGAAAGCTTTTCACACATTCAAAGGATCTCATGATAGAAAAGAACATGCATTTGATACTACTTGGCATTGAACTACGGTGAAATTGGAAAACAGTAACATCACTGTCTAAGGTGTTTTCTAAATTACCTTTCCAGAAGACTTTATTCCTTTAAATAGTGCTGCTCCAACTATGAGCCAAGCCAGAAGAAGACAAAGTGCTAAATACCAAACAATGACTCCAGTCTCATCCAGTCCACTTGACCGTTGGAGTGCCACTTTACTGAAAACACAGATGTCCTTTGATTAACACACAATCATTCATCTTAATACATTGAATTTTGTAATATCTTTCATACAGGGGAAGCTTCATGAGTATTTTACTAATACTCATACTAATTCATATTTATTCATATTAATACTAATATTAATTAGTATTTTTTAATGTTACTATGACATCAATGTCACATGAGCCTTTTACTGATACAGTTGTATGGAGGGGCAAAAATAATTCAGTGATAAGTCAGACTCAGAACTTTCTGGTTAACTGCAGCCAATCCAAAGTTTCAAATCATAGAATAAAAGATCCACTCATTCTTTTAGCTCCAATTTTCCCCTAATATTTCAAAGCTCCTCTATGGGAAAAAATTAACATCAGATTATTTTACTCATTATGGTATGTTTTTCTCAAGTTAAAATGACAGAGAAGACATTTTAAATTGTATTAAATATTTTTGTATTCATCATAGTGTTAGTCACTCAGTTGTGTCTGACTTTTTGCGACCCCATGGAGTATAGCCCATCAGGTTCCTCTGTTCATGCAATTTTCCAGGCAAGAATACTGGAGTAGGTTGCCATTCCTTTCTCCGGGGTATCTTCCCAACCCAGGGATCGAATGTAGACCCAGGGATCAAACCCAGGTCTCCTGCATTGCAGGCAGATTCTTTACCACCTGAGCCAGGGAAGCTCTAATTCATCATACTTGTTATTATCAAAGCTAAATGGTCCCATTATTTATACCTTTTTCAAAGGCTTTCTGTAAAATTCCATGATTTCCACTAGGGACATATATAGATATAGGATTTTACTTCTTAGCTTGATGTTTAGAACATTTCAAGGGCCAAATTTTAAAAGGGTCACACAGAGCAGTAACATGGAGGTGAGGAAGATTTCGTTACAGCAATAGTCAAAGAAGTTATATAAGGGTAAAGGGCAGGTATACAGTAAGGAGATTAGAGATCATTTAAAATTAATAAAAGCAAATATAACCCCAAACATCTATTTTGTCATATAATGACAACTATAAACAAAATGAATAATGAAGAATTTCAGCTGTAAATAGCAATTCTGCCCTTAGTATTATTCATCACCCAACTGTTTATCATTAGAACTTTCTCATTATAGTCTAAAAATTGCATATTTTTCTTCAAAGCAATGTCCTAACATAAATAATAAGCACTATATAAATCATCACTGATGACCTTGTGCCCCATTTAATAACTAACTTATGAATGACAATCTATTAGCTATGGGCTAATTTTGCAGGCTACTACTATTCACACAGGATAAACATTTGAGTCAAATGAAGTATAATTTGCTCTTATATGAGTTAAGAGCTGATCAATATTTTATTGTTACTTATAAAAAATTTTATTAACATCTGCTTAGGATGTAGATAATGTACTGTACTCACTTCCAATACTGTTCACTGGGAAGCTGCCCTGTCTGATAAACTTCACTTCCATTGATGCAGGTAAGATTGTTGGCATCTACCCAGCTTTTATTCGCTTGAAAGGTTTCATTTATGCTTATACTCACATTACAATGTGTCACTAAAAATTAGAAAAAAAAGAATACACACAGGCATGTACTTAGTTTTAGAAGAGTGCTTTCCTGGAAATAAAGTTTAAATGGTGAAATACTTAAGGTACTGTCTAAATTGTTATTTAGTGAATGTGGAGTAGAAATTTCACAAATGGAATAAGCCATGCACACTCAGCAACTTAAATTTTCTCTACTACTAAGCTGAGGGTGAGTATGAAAATATCTGCCCTTTTAAACAGTATGCATTTTTATATTTACAGTATATTTTTATATTTACAGTAACAACAGCTGTAGAGTAATAGTCATTTCAATTGGGATTCAGTACTCTAGGGAAATTTTCATATGTGGACTTATTTAACATATATAGATAAATGACACCTTTAAATTCCTAAGAAGTGTTAAATCTGTATCAATTTATTCTCCAATATACACAGCCAATCCCAGTGGTAATAGTCTACAATATCAATGCTACATTATTCCAAAGACTAGCAATACTCACCATCTCCTGAACACTACTATGTATCATAAACAGTGATTTTCTCTCTTACCACTTTCCCATTTTCTTCCTTGTCTACCACCCACAACCTAGGTCTGCAAGAAGTACTCCAAGTAGTGGTTTAGCTTTACTGGCTGCCCTCAGAAATTAACATATTGCATTAATCAAATTTCAGATTATACATGATTTATTCTGATTTCACCAGTAGCCTGTGGCTCACTTAAAGTTGAACCTAAATTTGTTAGGAAATGATTTAGGCCTTTAATCGTTAGAAAATATTAAAGAATGAATGATTCAGAGTTCAGTTCAGTTCAGTCGCTCAGTTGTGTCCGACTCTTTGTGATCCCATGAATTGCAGCACACCAGGCCTCCCTGTCCATCACCAACTCCCAGAGTTCACTCAGATTCACGTCCATCGAGGCAGTGATGCCATCCAGCCATCTCATCCTCTGTCGTCCCCTTCTCCTCCTGCCCCCAATCCCTCCCAGCATCAAAGTCTTTTCCAACAATAAGTAAATGAATTTTACCGAAAGGAGATCTGCTACAGTTTCCATCAGCCCAACTGATGGAACATTTTGACCATGGTAGTTCACGTTGAAAAGAAGCAAACAGGTAGTAAAGACTATAGGCAATTATGACATTATAATAGATTGTCACAAAAATGGATATCAGGACCATTGTAATCCCCACACCTGGAAAAGAGAACAATTAAAAAAAAATAAGTGAAATTTCTTTTGCTAATTCATACAGCTGCATTCTCAATTTCCACAAAATCTATTTTAAACTGAGAAAACTGTTCCAATGTTTTCTCTTTATTGGAGAGGTGGAAGACAGTACTGTTGTCTGAATACCTTCTCAAAATTATTTTGATGATTGACTTTTTGAGACAGATTTTGAGTTGATCAGGAAAAGGTGCTAAGATTAAAGATCTATATTAAGCCACTGAATTCACATAAAGAAAAACCATGTTTATTACTCATTCTTATTAAGTCTGTAAATTCTTGTCAGAGTGTGTACTACTAAAAAAAAAAAAACAAACTATTCAAAGCTTATATCCTATCAATTCAGTAACCAATACTCCCATCTTCATCTATAAACAAGCATTTTGACAAGTAGAAGATAAAGCCTCTGAATGAATGTCCTAAGAGGAAAATGTACAGCATTTCTACAAGTGTGTGTAAAGAAAATTCAGTAAATTGGTAATTATCTGAATTTAAACTTCTGAAATTTCTTTAACTCTCTAGTTTCAAAATGCAGCTTAGCATACTGAATATAACTCCTTGTTAAGACTAACTTTTGAGGTAGCTTCCTTCATATTCCAGCATGATAGTCTCTTCATCTCACTATAAATGTATTTTTGATGTTACATTGAAACTTTTACAAGTAGCTTTCAGCAGCTAGCACATACCAAAAATGATATATAATCTTCAAACAGAAATGCTGTTTGATGTTTAATAACAATCAAAGCATTTTCAAAAAAAAAAAAAAACATTCCCAGTGTCCTATTCCATTAAGATCATCCAAGAAAAAAATAGTGACCTGCCCTTCAACTTTCCTGAATGAGGCATTGTAAAAGATATGCAAAAGCAAGAAGACAGAGACCACAGAGGAAGTAGAAAAGAGAGTCATAAAGTTAACACACAAGACTGTTTGCCAAGAGAATTCAAAAGGTGAAAATAGGAAAATAGTAACAACTTCCTCATATCCTTCTTAACCCTAACCATATCTGCAGCCCAAGATAAAGAGAAATACATATTAACATTTGATTTCTAAATTTGATGGTGGCAAATAGAAAAACAATGTATGTCTCTGCCTTTGAAAGTTAGTTGCTCAGTTGTGTCCAATTCTTTGCTGCCCCATGGACTGTATAGCCCACCAGGCTCCTCTGTCCGTGGATTTCCCAGGCAAGAATACTGGAGTGGGTACCGTTTCCTCCTCCAGGGGTTTTTCCTGACCCAGGGATCAAACCCACATTTCCTGCATTGCAGGCAGATTCTTTACCACCTGGGCCATCATGTCCAGATGTTAAATGCTTTCATCCACGCAGTGAGGACAGCTATATGCAGAAACAAACCAATAAGCACAATAAGGAAAACATTTTAATACCAACCTTGAAACAATGGAAGAATCCTCCAAATTGAAACTGGACCTAAGCTAGAAAATTGTCCCATGGAGCACTCTAAGAAGAACAAAGGTAAACCAGCCAGGGCTAGCATAATCACATATGGTATCAAGAAGGCACCTAGAAAAGGCAAAAAAAAAAAAAAAAAAAAAAAAGAACCAAAGTACTATTATATGCCCAAATCTTGATGGCACTTTGACAACCAACACAACATTTTGAAAGCACTCTGATATAGTGGAGTCAGAGAGAACTGAGTCTGGGCTTAAAATCTGTGAGAAAGTAGTTGATTCTCTAAATCATGGATTCCTCATGCATGAAATGGTGATGCTGGTATTACCTAATGAGGTTGTTGTGATTATTAAAAACAATAAGCCATAAAAAGCAATTCAAAGAAGTTGAATGATCATAGGCTTTGAAGACAGATAGACCTAGGTTTATATCCTGGCTTCATCGTGTACTAGTGATGTGACCTGGGGCAGTTTATCTAACCTCTCAATCTTGGGTTCCTCATAAATGGGAAGAGCAATGCCAACTCATCAGTTTGTGGTAAGGGTTTGATCACAGAGCCTATGTGAAAACACTTCACAAAATGGGCAGGCGCATAGTATATGTTCAAAGCTAGTTTCCCTCCTCTCTCCTTAAAAAAAAATCTGCTTTTAAGACTCAGGGTTTAAATGTTAAATGTGGTTCAAAGTAGAAGCTATTGCAGTTAAGTTCATTATTCTCCAAATAGTCATGTGTCTTCACTCAATGTTAATAAGAAACATTATTTTTGGTAGAATAATCTTGAACCCTTGAGATGCATTCAGAATTAACATTCAATTTCATAAGGACTAATTTTCCTACATTTGGATTATTTAGTCCCATTTTTGTTTTTGGGTTTTTTGTTGTTGTTGTTGTTAAACCTTTTATTATTTTACGTTTATCCTGTCTACTTTTAGGGCATACAATTCATTAAAACTTGGACCAGATTTTTGGTAGAAGCAGGGACAGAATATTAAATTTGTTGTTTAAGTAGTCTAGAAGTCTTAAATTAACAATGTTTAATAAGAAATTGAGATAAGTGAGTAAAATAGACTTTGGGTTGGATTATGTATGTTTTTTTCTTCATATAGTTTTCCCATTATGATACTGTAACATCATACCTGGGGATTACATTTTTTTCTAACCCTAAAAATATATTTTACTAAAAATAAGACAATAAAGTACTTGTTACATACAAGTCACTAGTCACCAGAACATAGGGACAAATATGTTTTTACAGATGTTGCAATGCACATACCATCATTACTATGACTAATAGAAGTTTAATTCCCACCAATGGCAAATATGAAGAAAAAGTAATACAAAATCTCTGTTTGAAAAACAATATGCAATGTTTTGCTAGCCCAGTGTAAATAGTTTTTTAGACACATACAGAAAACAATTTCCCTCAGTGTTATTGATGGCTTTTCTCCCATTATATTATTTCATTATTAATAACAACCATAACTGGTAGATTAGCAATACAAACTAGTGGTCAAATTGTTAACACTACTGACCTAGACCCTAAGGTAGTCTGATACTTCTCTTTCTTATAGTGTTAAAAAGTATCTAAAGATAAAAATGATTCCAGATTTTAGCAACAGTTTTTTAAGCCTTACCATAATTTTAAATCTAATCTATTAACATTTGACAAATTTAAATTTCATGTTCCTGTTCTACCCTTGGGCAAAAAAGAGAAGCAACTGAGAGAGAGTAGATCATCCGCTACTCAAATGATGTGATCTTTAAAAAATGAAAGCCAATATGATAAGCTAATTTTTAGAGGAAACAGTGAGAGAGGTAATAGCATACAAAAAAGTAATGCCATTTTGTTTCAGCTAAGTTTAAAAATTCTATATTAAACTTAGTTTGATATAGTTCCTAGAAATCTATAGTAAGTACTGGCCCTTTATGACATCAACTCCCAGGGTATTTCTTAATTTAAACCTGAACATAAGGGGCTGAAAAGGAACCTAAATGCTTTTCTCTACTACACTGACTCATCTTCCAGCCCAAATGTATACTAAACTCTTGATTAAACAATGTTGGCTCTAGTTGGTAATTTATATTGGTAATTTATGGTACCAACACTTAAAGTGTTTGATAAACAGAGCTCCTTTCTTAAATCTTTGAAGGGTAATATGAATGTTTTAATATAACTAATTAATAAGGAATGTAAGATTGAAATATCACCACACAAAATCCTATTGTACCAAGAAAAATAATTACAATGGCATAGTTTCACTGGTATCCAATTTTGAAATATAAGGGAATGTCACCTCTACACTTCTAATAGGACTTATAATTACAAGTAAATAAATATGGTGTAAGTGAAAAGTTGTTTCAACATTACTAGAGGATTGTGCAATTCATTCTGTTTCCTTTTGGGTGTCACTTCAGAGTTATTTTTTTCTCCTTGTTCTAGTTGAGTCTTCTTTAGTGATCTATGAGGTATAAACCATATTGTTTTACAGAAATTAAACACCTAGCCTTGAATTAAATTCTATTGCATTTTAAAAGGATCTTCTACCTGGCCAATCCAATTTGGAGTATATGTAACTGATATTGCAGCTTAAAGTACAAAACCTTTAATTACTTTTTAATCAATTCTTTCCACGATTAAGTTTCCAGAATGTAATGCCTTATTTTATTTAAGCAAATGATTTATTTGAATTTCTTATTAGAATGAGAATTCCCTGCCTTTTGCTTAGATTCAGCAATAAATTAGGCAAAACACAACTTGAGTCTGAACACATTATCATAGGAACATGTATAAATTAAGAAGAGTAAGTCATGTGATGATCGCTTGGGATTTCAAATGAGAAATCAGAAGTGCTAAATATGCAACTTTCACCAAGTTTATATCTGAAGATCTTATGAAACTAGCTTTCCAACTTGAGCTAGAAAACCATGGTCTAATAATAAAATGCAGTATGCTCATTTCCCATCCTCCCACTAACCCATATTATCATATACCTTTCCTTAGGTCTTAAAATATCATCAGAGGCCATAGAGCACCTCCCTTAAAACTGAAGGGGAAATAAACTGGGGGAAGGGGGGTAGTACCTCCGCCATTGTTGTAGGTCAAATAGGGGAATCGCCACACGTTCCCCAGTCCCACTGCATATCCAATCATAGATAAAAGATAATCTGATTTTTTGGACCAGTTACCACGCTCCTGATTCTCATCATTTTCATTAACATGAAGATCCTTGGGTGCAACCTCAGCATTCTAGAAAAAGAAAAATACCATCAGCTTATTTTTCTATTAAAAATTACACAGAAGCATAATTTCAAAAATTCATAGAGTGACAGTGAGAGAAAGACATACAGAGACAGGCAGACAGAGACAGAGAGAAACGAACCCTGAAAAACATAGCCAAAGAGAACGCTTTCCAAAGCTAGTGACACCTCTGTGCATGGCTGCTTTTAAAGTGAAAAAAAAAAAAAAAACTCTGTAGGTGGATATTTTTACTAGTTCTTTGGGTTATGTCATCCAAATTTTAGTGAAAAGGTTACATGTGGCACCCAGTATAAAAGGCAAATGAAGATGGGCAAATAAAACTTCAAGTGCAAAAGTTTTAAAGATGAGTTAGGTAAAATCAACACCTCTGAAATTGGAGGAGCTCTTTGAAAAAAAAGGTTCAAATATAGTTTCTGCTTTAAAAAAAAAAATCATTGACTCTTTTTCATACTGGCTGATAGTTTTGATGTTTGGAGCTGTCAGGGAAGTTTGAGTTCCTTTCCATATCTTGGAGAGTAAAACTAGTGCATTTCTGAAAGCCACAAAATAATACAGACAAAGTCTCATGTCCCATCAGGTGGAACAGCACTCTCTCCACTTCAGAGAAGAGGGAAGGGTTCCCTCAGGTCAAGTCATTTTCTTATTTCCCTCCAACCTATGGACACAGTCCAGAGAGGGACAGAACACAGAAGGTGGTGAGCATACCCAAGGCAGAAGATGAGGCGACCATAAGTCTTCTCGCTACCAGAGTAAGAGCTGTCCTGTTTCCTCTCCTCTATGGGGACATCTCAGCCACACTTGAAGGCAGTTGAACAGAAATGTGGCAAACGGAATAGCCAAAGAGAGCGAAAGCTGAGATTTGCCTCTCCTTAAGTTTTCCCTTCCCAAGCCCTCCACAGGTCCGCAGCTCACAGACTCCTCCTACCTCCTTCCTTCTGCACTTGAAGAAGCTCAGACACTTGAACTTATCCATGGTTCACTGGCTCCCTGGGCTGCTCTGCCTGGCTCTCAGTCTGGCCGAGCTTGACTGGTGACGGATACACACTCCCCGGTCACTAGCTGCCAGAGTGAGCCACCTTGCCCAGGGGTGGGACCATTTATGGAGGGAAGCTCCCTCCTCCCCCGCCTGGTTGCCCTGTCATGTCAATTACCGGAAGGGACTAAAGTGAGGCTCTGGTTTTTCCCCAGGTAAGCTGGCATGTAGCAATCCCCTGCCCTGGCCCCGGGAAAGGGCTGGGCTGTGAGAGAGCGGAGCAGTCGGAGCCGAGATGACTGATAGCCTTTGACTCAGAGCCTGGCAGCTGTCTTTGCAGTCTCTCCTCCTTTCCCGGGTTCCCTGCTTCCTTGTAACCTCTCAGTCTGGTCTCTGTCCTGGGGCCAAGTGCTGATCTCTACCAGTGCCTGAGGCAGAGGACATGGTCTGTGGGGTTCATTCCATTCCCCAAGATTCTCCTGAACAGACTGTACTGTCCTGGGCTCTGGGATTTCCCAAAGTTTTGCCCTTCACTAGAAAGCACTTGATCCCCTGGGGCTAACACTGCTCCCAGAGAGGAAAGCTCGTGAATTGGGCACCTTAAAAAGCAGCCAGTTGAGATAAGATTACTCACCTGGCTCTGCCTGAAAAGAGCAACTTTGAGCCTGTGTCTCAAGCGCCTTTCTCAGCCTTCAGGACAGTGTTGCCCTTTACAGGGAATGCTTTGTGTAAATTTCAAAGAGGCCAAACAAAAACAAATTATTGAGCAGGTTTATGGGAAATTCTAACCCTAACAAAGGACTCCACTCTGCAAGAAAGGCGAGGACTGGAAAGTAAACTATGAGGAAGCATTCTGGTGAGGCCAGGGAGGAAAGTACTATTATAATGCTGTTTACCAAGGTAACATCTTTTCTTTAGAAAACTCAAAGGATTTAAACTTGATCATACCAGGCAAAAGATGGTGTCAGTTATATGAGGCACAGTACAAATAGCTGCACACAGATGAACCCGCCACCAGCCAAGTCCTGGGTATCCTACATCCAGTATCCAGCTCCTCTGCTCTCCACTGACTGACAAGAATCTTCCATTTGCAATAGAAATATGCCCTGGGGAACCTGAGCAGGTAAGGCAGAAGAAAGTCCATGAGGGAAGTGGGAAGGTAGTCAAGAGAAAATATCAGTAAATTTCATCTAATTTTGTCTTGAACATAGCACAGGTTGCTGTGTATGTCTGTGCGTGTTTGCGTCTGTGTGTGCGTGCACATGCACGTGTATGTGAATCTATTAGTGTTAAATGCTACTGGTGTGACATAAAGGCTAAAATGAAGGAATTATATTAACCTGTTGCAGACATAAAAGAGAGGAGGGGAAGGAAGACTTATAAACCTTTTTATGAAAGAATGAGCTGAAAAGCAAACCTAATAGCGTTTACAAAACTATCAAAGTCGCATATCAAAGTTCTATTTACATGGAACACTGAAAATAGATTGTAACCAAAATCACTGCAGATGGTGACTGCAGCCATGAAATTAAGAGAAGAAAAGCTATGACCAACCTAGACAGCATATTGAAAAGCAGAGACATCACTTTGCTAACAAAGGTCAATCCAATCAGAGCTATGGTTTTCCCCAGTAGTCATATGTGGATGTGAGAGTTGGACTATAAAGAAAGCTGAGCACTGAAGAATTGATGCTTTTGAACCGTGGTATTGGAGTAGACTCATGAGAGTCCCTTGGAGTGCAAGGAGATCCAACCAGTCCATCCTAAATGAAATAAGTCCTGAATATTCATTGGAAGGATTGATGCTGAAGCTGAAACTCCAATACTTTGGCCACCTGATGCGAAGAACTGACTCATTGGAAAAGACCCTGATGCTGAGAAAGAGTAAAGGCAGGAGGAGAAGGGGACGACAGAGGATGAGATGGTTGGATGACACCACTGACTTGATGGACATGAGTTTGAGCAAGCCCTGGGAGTTGGTGATGGACAGGGAAGCCTGGCGTGCTGCAGTCCATGGGATCAAAAAGAGTCAGACACGACTGAGTGACTGAACTGAACTGATGGGAAAAGTGATGACCTAGAGGGATGGGGACTTCCCTGATGGCTCAGACGGTGAAGTGTCTGTCTACAATGAGGGAGACCCGGGTTCGATCCCTAGGTTGGGAAGATCCTCTGGAGAAGGAAATAGCAACCCACTCCAGTATTCTTGCCTGGAGAATCCCATGGACAGAGGAGACTGGTGGGCTACAGTTCATGGGGTTCGCAGAGTCAGACTTAGGTCATGACTTAGTGATCAAACAGCAGCAACAGAGGGGTGGGATGGGAGGGTGGGAAGGAGGCTCAAGAGGGAGGGGATGTATGTATACATATAGCTGATTCACTTTGTTGTACAGCAGAAACTAACACACTATTGTAAAGCAACTATACTCCAATAATAAAAGTAAAAAAAAAAAAACAAACCATTTTTTTAAGAGACTAGGAATCTATCTATTCCAGGGATAAGTGGTAAGCAGAGGAAACAATCAGCAATTTTCCCTGCCTGTTATACAGTAGAGAAGCTTCTAACAACTTGGAAAGTTTGAAAGTGAAAATGTTAGTTACTCAGTCCTGTTTGACTCTGTGACCCCATGGACTGTAACCCACCAGGTTCCTCTGTCCATGGAATTCTCCATGGACAAGAATACAGGAGTGGGTTGCCATATCCTTCTCCAGGGGATCTTCCCAACCCAGGGATCGAACCTGAGTCTCCTAGTTTGAAGGCAGATTCTTTACCATCTGAACCACCAGAATTTAGAGGCGTAAAATTTAAGATAGAAGGTACTTTAAAGAATGTAGTGTTTGCTTATTTGCTTGCTTTAGGTATATCATTCCCATCGCCGTGCATGGCTTTCCATGATATGACTTCTTTCTAACTTTTCAGTGTCATCTCTTGCCAGTCTCTGCCTCAAACTCGTGAGCTTGTGTGTCCTTTCCAGTATATGCACATACCATGTTGTTACTCACCTCTGTGCCTTTGCTCATGCTGTTTCTTCTTCTGGAAATTCCTGCCTTCCTCATTTGGCTAACTACTACCCATCTTTTAAGACTCTGCTTAGGTATTACCTCTTCCAGATCTTTCCACAATAGTTGTGCCTCTATTACTAAAAGCTAGGTTTAGATGCCTCTCCTCTGGATTCCTATGCTATTCAATGCTCATTTTACATTGTGTGAAATTACTTGCCTAAAGTCCTTTAGACTGCAAACTCTCTGTGGGTAGGGAAACTGTCTTAATCATTCCTGTATTTCTGATACCTGGCACAAATCCTGACAGACACAGAACAGGCACTCAGGAAATGTTTATTAGGAAATTTTACTCAGTAAGGGACATTTAGAACTTTGTGGTCAGAGAAGGGAAAGGAAAACTGGTCTAGAATCCATCTCCAAAAGATCATAAAATATCAGGAGCTCATTTTCTCTTTCTGGGAGTCTGACTTATTAACTGATGAACAAATTGTGTTTGTGAATTTTTTAATTTATTTGGGACTTGAAAGAAGGATAGAAATTGAGTGGGCATGTTGAGCAAGTTCGTGTGCCCAATGTAGAGTGAAGCCAAACTGAAATGTCAAAGTTTGGACCAGAGAAAGGTTCATTGCAGGGCCAAGCAAGGAGACAGGTGGCTCATGCCCTAAAAAAACCCTGAGCTCCCTGAAGGGTTTCAGCAAAGCATTTTTAAAGGACAGGGTACAAACGTGATCAGTCTGTGCCCAATTCTCTGATTGGCTGATGGTTAGGGAACAGGCAGTGTCACAGGGGTTAACATTATCAGCCCTTAGGCTCCAGGAGGCCTGGGGCTATGCGCTCATGGTCAACAAGTAGTTGACATCTTCAATTTGTTGGGGAGGGGGAGTTTTTTAACATCTGTAAAACAACTCAGGAAATGTGCATCAAATACTGTTATCTAGGTACTTCAGAGAGGAGCTAAAGCAGAGGATATGGGGAAGAACTCTGTCCAGGAAGCCCCCTTGGGTCCTGCTTGGTTACAAGTCCCCCCTTTTCTTTATACTCCTCAATCTTGAGGAAACAAGGTCTGAACAAGAAAAAGAATAAAGGTTCAGATAAGGAGATCAATCATAAACTTGACAGAGGTACCCATAGGGTCCTGATCAGATACAATTCCAGCAGATACCACTTTGAAAATGGCTGGTGGCATCAGAGTCTGACAGTTACTCCATTTTTACTTCCAAACGCATTTCTCTCCTCAATAGCCAAAGGAAATGTCACCATTAGTGGTTTTAATGCTTTCCTAGATTTCATTTCCTTGAGAAAATGCAAGAATTTGAGCTCATAAAATCTTCTGAACGTATCTTACTATCTGAAAGCCTGTTCTGCCAGTTGTTCCCAGAGTATAGGGAACCTGATCCCTGATCTCCACCTTGAACTCCTTTCAGGGGGTGTTGAAAGTTAGCAGGAGCAGTGGCTCGTGATTTAACCCTTGTAGAGGTAGATGGCAAGTGCCAATGTTTAGTTGGCAGAGCCCTTTCATCATCAATTTGACCATGGCTTTGAGGGCATTTCATCCCATGTGCTCATTCCCAGGTCTGGCGAATATTGCATTGATAGGCTACTCAGTGTGCTATCACTGGACTAGGACTTATTAACAGTGCCAGAAGTCTCTGGACCCCTTGTCTTACTAGTTTCTTATGGTCCAGGAAAGTAAGTATTCTCTCTTGTTGCTTATTCCCATATCTAGAGTTACACTATTACAATCATTTATCTCATATGGGACTATATGTCATCATTTTATCAGAGGTTCAGTCACACATTTGTTAATGCAAGAAACAATTTTGTAAAACAGCCATTCACTGGTGGGTTAGGTCAGAATGTTCCTTGTGAACTGAACAGAGATATTTTTGTTTAACATTTAAACATGGGGGAGAGTTCTCTGAGATGGCCCATCATGTATACTTTAAACAATAGGCAATGTCCCTTTAGTGATCAACTGGTAGCAAAAGCAATAGAATACAAAGGATAAAGTAAAAGAAACAGATTCAATATGGAGTTAGATTTGTTATTGCCTATTACAATTCCCCACTGTCGATGTCTACTCTACAGTCTTGTGGGAAAGGGATAGCTCTGGTTACTTTCTGCTAAACAGGGTGATAAAAGGAGATTGTAGAAAGTAATTGATCAGCCTTGGGCAGTGAATATTCCTTAGAATCTTTAGTAAATAGCACAATTCTCTTTCCTTCTTTATCTACAATTATTTGAACTGGATGAAACCTCCTAGACTTAACTACTACCTAATTTGTATTTTGACTTATATGTTTTTGCTTCCAGTTCCCATGATGTGTTTGTGAGTGCGTGCTCAGTCATGTCCAACTCTTTGCGACCCTATGGACTATAGCCCACCAGGTTGCTCTGTCTATGGGATTTCCCAGGCATGAATACTGGAGTGAGTTGCCACTGCCTCCTCCAGGGAATTTTCTCGCCTTAGATATCGAACGTGCATCTCTTGAGTCTCCTGCATTGGGACGCGGATTCTTTACCACTGTGTCACCTGGGAATCCAGTTCCCATACCTATTTATTAATTTTAACTTTCTGTGTCATAACTATACTTAGGGGGGAGGATTTCCTTACATCTGGAAAAACACAGATTAAAAGCCAGTAATATTTCAGGCAAAACTAAAAAATTATAACCATATTCATCAGTTTACTCAGCTGTATATAATTAATCTCTTTTTACTAATAGTTTTATGAAATCAGTTTCCATTAGATTTTTAAAGTATCTTATCTAGCTTAGCACTATGATTTAAGTTATCAGAAACTCCTTTTTGTTAAAACACCCTTTTTATGACTCTTCTTGAAGATGTGGCAGTTTTGCAAAGCATCAGCTTACCTGCTTATAAATGATAAAAGTCTTAAAAAGTTTTGAAGGTTTTTTTTTAATGTTATTACCACATCCCTTTTTCCTTTAGTTCCAAGTAACACAGATGATTAGATAAGCTCCAGAGAACCCAGGTAGGTCATTTATATCTCACAGGTACAGGAAGAGAAATATAAATTCCTCCTCTAACTACTTATACAAAACCCAGCCATTTGGGGCTATTTTCAGGGAACTTTCTTTTTTTCCCATTACCAAATATCCACTTTAGTTTAAACGAACAAATAACAGCGATAGACAATAAGACATATCACCTGCTCACATTCTCATGCCTTATTTTCAGCAAAATCAGGATGAAAAAGGCAGATTTGGACTCAGTACTGAGATGCTCGTTCACATATAAACACACACACCCAATAGCACTAACAGAAATACCAAAAGACCCACTTTGATATAATAACCAAGCCATAAGGGGCCTTTGTTCTCCAGATCTTAGAGAGTACTGAGACATTTTCTTTCATTTAGGGAGCATAATTAAAGATCTCCTCATTTTACAAAAATACCCCAGGGAACTATAAGATGGATCAGAGCTCTGATCATCCATACTTAATTATCCATGGCCAGGAGAAGGCAATGGCAACCCACTCCAGTATTCTCGCCTGGAAAATTCCATGGACAGAGGAGCCTCGTAGGCTGCAGTCCATGGGGTCGCTAAGAGTCAGACACGACTGAGAGACTTCACTTTCACTTTTCCTTTCATGCATTGGAGAAGGAAATGGCAACCCACTCCAGTGTTCTTGCCTGGAGAATCCCAGGGATGGGGGAGTCTGGTGGGCTGCCGTCTCTGGGGTCACACAGAGTCGAACACGACTAAAGTGACTTAGCAGCAGCAGCAGGACCTCTGCAATCTGAAACCTCAGGTTCGGGCGATTCTGTAGAACAAATACAAGAACAAATAGAGGAAATGAATTTATATGATAACATAGGTGATGAGGAAGAGAAACAATCCGTAAAAATGAAAAATAAGAGCCAAAAGAATGATAGAAGTCAAGAACAGATCTTTCTCTCTCGACCAACTGCACCTTTGGTTGAGCCTCCTCCTTTCAATCCTGAAACCCCTTGGGATGATGGATTTACTTTTAAACCACAGATAACTGTGCCTAATAAAATGACGCCTTTACAAAAGGGAGTTCATATGGCACAATTGCAGGGAATGAAGACGTTTTAGTTCTCCCTGTGACTGTAAATCAAATCCCACCAGATCCTCAATTCTCACAAGGAGGAATGCATTATGATTATAATGCCATACCATTTAAAACCATAGAAGAGATAAGACAGGTATGTACCCAATATGGAAATAATTGTCCTTATACCATGGGACTAATTCAGGGACTTTCACAAGCTGAATGGTTAATTCTTTATGATGGGGAAATGATAGCCAGAACTTGCCTATCCACCTCAGAATTTTTACAATTTAGGACCTGGTGGCAAGATGAGGCAAATCAACAAGCTCGCAGAAATGAGACAGCCAACCTGCCAGTTGATATAACACTTGATCAATTAATGGGTAGTGGGGCATATTTTGGCATTCAAGATCAGTTACAACTTGATGATCAATTACTCGCTCAAGTGAAAATATGTTTAAAAGCCTGGGAGAGAATAAATCCACCCAGTCAAGCCTCAATTTCATTTACCCAAATTAAACAATCAAATGGGGAACCTTGTGTAGATTTTATTGCCAGGCTACGTCAAAATTTAAATAAAACAGTCTCACAACCTGGTTTAAGAGATATGCTGATGCAAGTTCTTGCTTTTTACAGTGCTAACTCAGAATGAAAAAAGGTGATTCAGCCTCTCAAAGCACAGGGTGCCCCTCTAGAAGAATATCTTGAAGTTTGCCAAGATATTGGGTCTGAACCATATAAAATGCAACTTCTGGCTCAAGCATTGTCTAAGGCTAATAAAAACACAGATATGAGATGTCACCAATGTGGAAAATTAGGACACATTAAAATAGGCTGTAAAGGAAGAAGAAGGTCAGTTCAGTTCAGTCGCTCAGTCGTGTCCGACTCTTTGCCACCCCATGAATTGCAGCACGCCAGGCCTCCCTGTCCATCACCAACTCCCAGAGTTCACTCAGACTCATGTCCATCGAGTCAGTGATGCCATCCAGCCATCTCATCCTCAGTCGTCCCCTTCTCCTCCTGCCCCCAATCTCTCCCAGCATCAGAGTCTTTTCCAATGAGTCAACTATTCTCATGAGGTGGCCAAAGTACTGGAGCTTCAGCTTTAGCATCATTCCTTCCAAAGAAATCCCGGGCTGATCTCCTTCAGAATGGACTGGTTGGATCTCCTTGCAGTCCAAGGGACCTTCAAGAGGCTTCTCCAACACCACAGCTCAAAAGCATCAATTCTTTGGCGCTCAGCCTTCTTCACAGTCCAACTCTCACATCCATACATGACCACAGGAAAAACCATAGCCTTGACTAGGCGGAAATTAGTCGGCAAAGTAATGTCTCTGCTTTTGAATATACTATCTAGATTGGTCATAACTTTTCTTCCAAGGAGTAAGCGTCTTTTATTTCATGGCTACAATCACCATCTGTAGTGATTTTGGAGCCCCAAAAAATAAAGTCTGACACTGTTTCCCCATCTATTTCCCATGAAGTGATGGGATCGGATGCCATGATCTTCGTTTTCTGAATGTTGAGCTTTAAGTCAACTTTTTCACTCTCCTCTTTCACTTTCATCAAGAGGCTTTTTAGTTCCTCTTCACTTTCTGCCATAAGGGTGGTGTCATCTGCATATCTGAGGTTATTGATATTTCTCCCGGCAATCTTGATTCCCGCTTGTGTTTCTTCCAGTCCACCGTTTCTCATGATGTACTCTGCGTAGAAGTTAAATAAGCAGGGTGACAATATACAGCCTTGATGTACTCCTTTTCCTATTTGGAACCAGTCTGTTGTTCCATGTCCACTTCTAACTGTTGCTTCCTGGCCTGCATATAGATTTCTCAAGAGGCAGGTTAGGTGGTCTGGTATTCCCATCTCTTCCAGAATTTTCCAGTTTATTGTGATCCACACAGTCAAAGGCTTTGGCAGAGTCAATAAAGCAGAAAGAGATGTTTTTCTGGAACTCTCTTGCTTTTTCCATGATCCAGTGGATGTTGGCAATTTGATCTCTGGTTACTCTGCTTTTTCTAAAACCAGCTTGAACATCAGGGATATCATGGTTCACGTATTGCTGAAGCCTGGCTTGGAGAATTTTGAGCATTACTTTACTAGCATGAGAGATGAGTGCAATTGTGCGGTAGTTTGAGCATTCTTTGGCATTGCCTTTCTTTGGAATTGGAATGAAAACTGACCTTTTCCAGTCCTGTGGCCACTGCTGAGTTTTCCAAACTTGCTGGCATATTGAGTGCAGCACTTTCACAGCATCATCTTTCAGGATTTGAAACAGCTCAACTGGAATTCCATCACCTCCACTAGCTTTGTTCATAGTGATGCTTTCTAAGGCCCACTTGACTTCACATCCCAAGATGTCTGGCTCTAGATGAGTGATCACATCATCATGATTATCTGGGTCTTGAAGATCTTTTTTGTACAGTTCTTCCGTGTATTCTTGCCACCTCTTCTTAATATCCTCTGCTTCTGTTAGGTCCAGACCATTGCTGTCCTTTATCGAGCCCATCTTTGCATGAAATGTTCCCTTGGTATCTCTAATTTTCTTGAGGAGATTTCTAGTCTTTCCCATTCTGTTGTTTTCCTCTATTTCTTTGCTTTGATCGCTGAAGAAGGCTCTCTTATCTCTCCTGGCTATTCTTTGGAACTCTGCATTCAGATGCTTATTCTTCCCTTTTCTCCTTTGCTTTTTGCCTCTCTTCTTTTCACAGCTATTTGTAAGGCCTCCCCAGACAGTCATTTTGCTTTTTTTATATTTCTTTTCCATGGGGATGGTCTTGATCTCTGTCTCCTGTACAATGTCACGAACCTCATTCCATAGTTCATCTGGCACTCTATCTATCAGATCTAGGCCCTTAAATCTATTTCTCACTTCCACTGTATAATCATAAGGGATATGATTAGGGTCATACCTGGATGATCAAGTGGTTTTCCCTACTTTCTTCAATTTGAGTCTGAATTTGGTAATAAGGGGTTCATGATCCGAGCCACAGTCAGCTCCTGGTCTTGTTTTTGTTGACTGCATAGAGCTTCTCCATCTTTGGCTGCAAAGAATAAAATCAATCTGATTTCGGTGTTGACCATCTGGTGATGTCCATGTGTAGAGTCTTCTCTTGTGTTGTTGGAAGAGGGTGTTTGCTATGACCAGTGCATTTTCTTGGCAAAACTCTATTAGTCTTTGCCCTGTTTCATTCAGCATTCCAAGGCCAAATTTGCCTGTTACTCCAGGTGTTTCTTGACTTCCTACTTTTGCATTCCAGTCCCCTATAATGGAAAGGACATCTTTTTTGGGTGTTAGTTCTAAAAGATCTTGTAGGTCTTCATAAAACCGTTCAACTTCAGTTTCTTCAGCGTTACTGGCTGGGGCATAGACTTGGATAACTGTGATATTGAATGGTTTGCCTTGGAGATGAACAGAGATCATTCTGTCGTTTTTGAGATTGCATCCAAGTACTGCATTTCAGACTCTTTTGTTGACCATGATAGCTACTCCATTTCTTCTGAGGGATTCCTGCCCACAGGAGTAGATGCAATGGTCATCTGAGTTAAATTCACCCATTCCAGTCCATTTTAGTTCGCTGATTCCTAGAATGTCAATGTTCACCCTTGCCATCTCTTGTTTGACCACTTCCAATTTGCCTTGATTCATGGACCTGACATTCCAGGTTCCTATGCAATATTGCTCTTTATAGCATCAGATCTTGCTTCTATCACCAGTCACATCCACAGCTGGGTATTGTTTTTGCTTTGGCTCCATTCCTTCATTCTTTCTGGAGTTATTTCTCCACTGATCTCCAGTAGCATATTGGGCACCTAATGACTGGGGAGTTCCTCTTTTGGTATCCTATCATTTTGCCTTTTCCTACTGTTCATGGTGTCCTCAAGGCAAAAATACTGAAGTGGCTTGCCATTCCCTTCTCCAGTGGACTACATTCTGTCAGGCCTCTCCACCATGACCCACCCGTCTTGGGTTGCCCCGCAGGCATGGCTTGGTTTCATTGAGTTAGATAAGGCTGTGGTAAGAAGGTAGTCAGTGATAAATTATACTATTGGCTCTGATGCCACCCCTATTTGTATTGGCTTTGGAAGTATATGTCTTAAAACAGTATAACAAAAGTGGCTGTCACTTGTCAAAGAATCAAATGAGGATAAGACTTCCCTCTTTCTGTTAACTGCCCTTACATTTTTTAGAAAAAAAGGAAACCTCCAGCATGATGAATCCACCTGACCTTCCTGATTGTGTTGCTGAAAGTAGCCATGGTATTGAAAATTGTTTAAGATGGAAATTATGTAAAGGATCAAAAGGTCACTTATTATTAAATGTTGCAGAAGGCTCCATTATTGATTGGGGACCCTGAGGAACCCCTAAACTTATAGAATCTAAAGTGTCTTCCCCATGGGTATATAATGAAAAGACAATTAGTACATATGGTAGTCAAGCCTTCATATGACATGGGGGGTGGATTAGCTACCCCTGTGCCTCGTCCAGATCATTATCCTATCCATGATGAATTATGGAAAATACCCATGGCCTTAAAAGAACCAAATGCTTGGAAGGGAGGCTATACTAAATATATTTTAAATGACCCAAAAGCTACCTTTAATTTTACAAAAAACTCTACCCACACTATTCAGACTTGTATAAGAATTCCTTTTTGTTTTTATTATTGGACCAGCAAAATATGATCCTAATTTGAGATTAGTAACATGTATTAACTGTTCATTTTATAAATGTATAAATAATACCATTCCTTTTGATGAAAGTTGGCAGAGTATTTATGTTCTTAAAACCAGAACTGGCATATGGGTTCCAGTTGATTTACAATGACCTTGGCAAGAAAGCCCTACATTATATGTTATTGAACAAATATTGAAAAATCTTAAACGTGTTAAACATTTCCTGGGATTACTAATTGCTGCCCCCTTAGGCATTATTGCTGTTACCACTATGGCAGCCATAGCTGGAATGGCTCTTCATAAATCTGTACAAACAGTTCATTTTGTACAAGAATGGCATAAAGATGCTGATGTCCTTTGGACCATTCAACAAAAAACTGTTGGAAAGTTGGCCTCCCAAGTGGCCGACCTTCAACAATCTGTTATTTTATTAGGAGTTCAATTAGTCAGTTTACAAAAACAGATGAGACTAAGATGAGATTGGAATATACTTCCTTTTGTGTAATGGCTTTCAAATACAATAAGACACAATTCAATTGCGATAGAGTTAAACAACACCTATTGAACCAAGGTAATATTTCTGTAGATATTCAAGATCTACAACAAGATATATTAAAAGCTTTTAATAAACATCTTGATCTAATTTCTGGATCAGATTTTCTTGATACTGTTGCTGATAATCTTTCTTCTCTTAATCCCTTAAAATAGATCAAGACATTTGGATACGGAATTGCTCTGGTTATGGAAGTGCTATTAATTATGTGTTTGTGTTTCTGTATAGTCTGGAGAAGAACGATCAAGAGACAATGTAGCCAACAACAGCAACTAGCATTTCTCACCATTTCTCATCACGTGCAAAATCAAAAAGGGGGAGATGTAGGAGACAGGAAGAATAAATGAAAAGCAGTCTCTGTTCTTTCATTCATGGCTGAAAGTATAATAAAGCTGGCTTGGATTCAGTTTTGTCACCTTCACCTTAGAGCGGTGTTGGTCCCCTGATCCTTGCTTTTCTCTGAATTCTTGTGTCTCATTTCTCATTCTCTTGCCGTACTGCTCTTTTAGAAACCCTGTTTGTTGAGCTGGTCTCGACAACCCTCCATATCCAGTAGAATAGTACACATAGGTGAAATTTTGTATAATTTCATCTTCAGTGAGATAGAATAAGCTTACCTGTATTCCCTCCTTGAAGGAGAAGTCACAACTGAGACAACGTCTGTGCTTCCTCCCTAGTGGAGTCTCACATTGTCAATTTGCAAGGGTCATCATTGAGAGATTCAGATTCAACTGACTCACAGTGAGGATGATTAAAACTGGGTTCAGGGTGAGGGCTGGATTTCAGTAGTGAGAACTTTGAAACAAAGAGGGACACACATTTTTCTCTAAGGTGCAACAAACACATAGGATTTAAAGCATATAAAACACTTAGGTGCTCACTAACCATCCTATACAATGTAATTTTTCTTTAAAATATAATTTACCAAAGCACTTGAACCATACTAGACAATGGATCTAATGTGGATTTAAAAAAATAAAATAAAATGAGAATGTTCTCTCCCAGGACAGAGTATCTTTCTTCAGTATGCCAATATTCATTTTTTCTATAACCCTGAAACTTTGGATCTGTACCAACCAGAGGTACTCTTTAAATTGTTAGTAATAATAAACACATTAATTTGACCTAGTTATCTGATACTATTAAATGATGCTTTAAAGGAGAGAAATATTTAGTCTTCACTCTTGATATACTGGTACATCTCCTTTCAAAAGCATTGCTGTAAAGCATGCTTATTGCTAGTTTGCATTTACAGTAATAAACTGTACCAAAACTATGTGCTGCAGCACTTAAATATTGAGTCGTTTAGAAATCCAGATGTCTAATCTTTTGCTTTCCCACCTAAGGAAATCATTCACTTCACATGAACCACAGAATAATTGATCTTGTGAACTTCTTAAATAAAAGTAAGCATTAAAAAATCGTTTCAGTATGAAACCTAATTGAAATTCACCTACTAGGGGCCTTTAAGAAGATGAAATCAACTAAAGAATAGTTACATTAATACTATCTATGTTGATGTGCAGGAATTCTCAATCTCTTATTCTAACTAAGAAAGATCAAGTTGGGAGTTGCCATTACTACATATTCCAGAGAACTGGAAAAAAGGAAGGGCTATGAACAAAACTGATCATGTGTATAAAGTATAGGATTTATTTTTTCTTGCTTGGCCAAAATCCTTTAATGTAAAAGTGATGTGCAGTAGAAAGTCCACTATGTAAACAAAATAATGCAATTCATTCTTCCTTCACCAGGCACAGCAGTGCTCTAGCTTTGTTTGCTCAAACTGACATCTGGAGGGCTATCTGAGGCCTCCTTCGTCTGTGCACTTTTGTTTATTGCTGAATCTCATGACAACTGATTTGTTTGTGTTTTTATACAGTCCAGCTCCATAATCAGTACTCTTACAGTTATTAACATCAGTGGGGTGCAGCAACCAGTCACTGATGATCAGGATTTCAGGCTGCCCATGATCCTGTGTTATTGGGATACTGTTGTTTTCAGGCTTAGGAGTGGTGATACACCTGTCTTGTAATTACACAACACCAGCTAATGCCTCAGTGTGGGTTATTGACTGACTCATTTGTTTAGATCTTTTGTGTCGAACTGAAATGTCAAGCAAAGAAAGACAAATATGACATAATATCACTTATATGTGGAATTTAAAACAAAAACAAACAAAACAAGCTCATGAATACAGAGAAGAAATTGATGGTTGCCAGGGGCATGGGTTGAGAAAGGTGGGCAAAATAGGTGGTCAAAAGTTATAAACATTCAGCTATAACATGATTAAGTTCTGGGGATGTGATGTACAACATGGTGACTATAGTTAATAATACTGTATTGTACATTTGAAAGTTGCCAAGAGAGTAGATCTTAGAAGTACTCATCACAAGAAAAAAAATTTAACTATGCCAGGTGACAGATGTTAGCTACAATTATTGTGGTGATCATTTTGCAGAAAATACAAATATGGATCATTATGTTGTACACCTGAAACTAATATAATGTTTTTTAATTATACTTCAATTCTTAAAAAGTAAAGGACACATGAGGAAAAAGAAAAACAGTGCCTCAGGTATATTCTATAGTTCTGGGGTCACTTTTAGGTATTAAAAGTTCAACCTAGTCCAACCTATTTTAAAATTTCAATTTATTATCTACTTACTTTTCATTTTCTTTCTTCCTCTAGTAATAGCCAGACTTCAGCTCAAGAGACCTGGAGTGGTGAGGAAAGACTACTGGCTCTTTTATTTTTTTCTTCTCTTTTTAGATTCCCTTTCTCAGATGGGAAGTACTCCTGGTAAAATACATGTTCAGTTGTCACTGCTTCCCTGACTATGAATGACCAGTCATCAGTGACCTGTGCAAGAAACATATTCAAATTATGGGTACATGTGAAGTCATCTAGAACCATGTGGACATGTGACTGATCTTTGCCCTAGTCTGTGACATCCAGTTGCAACCCCTGCCAAGCTGGCCTCGGTAGTACACCCCAGAGCCTCTGGCTGTTGGGAATATCTTCATCAACAGGCTGTCTTCTTGGGTAGCATTCTAGCAAGATGACTCAATACTGGCTCTCTTTGGTGGCATCCATTTGACCAATGGGAAACCCATACACAATTTCTATGCCACACTGGAAGTTCAGGCTGTTCCACTGACAAATCTTCTTTTTGCCCTGCCATCTCTCTTCTATTATTTTCTCCTGTTGCCCAGAGTCATAAGAGACAGACCAGATGGTCTACTAGATAAGCAGAGATGAAAACAAAAAATGACATACCATCATCCTCCTTTTACCAAGTCTTGCAGTTTCTGGCAAGCAGTTATCTTGGAGTCCTTTCCACCTTCATTTGGTATTGGAGTACCCATCCTCTTCCCCTTTAAGAAGAAAGAGCACTTATTGTGATAATAATTTTGCAATATATACAAATATTAAGTGTTTGTGTTGCACACCTGAAACTAACATAATGTTATATTTCAATTATATCTCAAAAATAAAATTTAAAAAGAGGAAAATAAACACTCCACATGTATGAAGTGAAGTGAAGTTAAAGTCGCTCAGTCATGTCCGACTTTTTGCAACTCCATGGACTCCATGGAATTCTCCAAGCCAGAATACTGGAGTGGGTAGCCATTCCCTTCTCAAGGGGATCTTCCCAACCCAGGAATCAAACCCAGGTTTCCCACATTGCAGGCAGATTCTTTACCAGCTGAGCCACAAGGGAAGCCCCTCCATGTGTATAACTTTTTACATATAACTTCACTTATCATCTTCCCAATAACACTATGAAATAGGTAGCAAATGTATCATTGACCCATTTTACAAAAGAATCGAAAGCACAAAGAAGTATATGATTGTCCCAAAACATTGTGTTTTCAAAGACCCCCTGTGTGAGTGGCAGAGCCAGGAATGAACTCTGGTTCCCTGCTTCCCAGGCTTGTGCTCTTTGCTGGAGCTCCACTCTAAGCCTCACTGCAGGCACTCTGCTTTATCCTTGCAACTAAACTGACATGAAGATCTTTGGGACTTAACTAATGACATCTCCTTGGGCAGGTTGTTGCAAGACAGAGAGGCCTTATTCACAGTCTCATTGTAATATATTAAAGCAATGTTATGGTAAAGGAAGGGCAATTTTGTATATATACATCACTAGGTGCTTTGGGGAAGCTGTGGTAAGGAGTCTTTCTCAGGAGAATGCTAGAGTTCAAGAAGACAATGAACAATCATGTGCTAAATGATGTAAGTGCTTGGATAACTGGGTTAGCCAGGGAGAGTGTCACAAGAGATGTAGGATAAGCCTTGACTGAAAAGCTTAGGGTTTATGGGACAAGATAACTAATCAGGCAGCAATGAGCATAAAGCAGCATAATACAGGTGATACTAAAGCAAACAATTTTGTGTGAGGGAGGGGGAGTAGACAAAATGTTTGGCTCAAAGCAGTGGGATTACCATACTGCAAGGTTCAAGAAGGGACCTTGTCTTGTTCACCACTGGATCCCTGGTGCCTTGAAGAAGGCCTGGAGAATAGCAGGCTCAATAAATATTTGTTGCTTGCTGAGCCTGAGAATAGAGATGCTTCCATCTGGATTCCACCTTGTAGGTAAGAGGGAGCCTTTGGAGTTATCATCAAGAATAGAATCACTTGAGCATTTCACAAAGTGCCTCTAGAAATATTTCAAATTTTATTTTGTATCCAGGCTTCATCCTACATCCTTATCCTATCTAAGGAAATCTCAAAGTAGATAAGGGCAAAAACAGCAGTCCCAGTCTGTGAAATGAAGCTGAGTAATGGTCAAAGTAGCATTCACTTTTCTTTATTTGGCTGACATTAGGATCAAATTTATGGTAATATTTGTATAATTTCTTGTGGTTTGAAAAATCTAGATTTACATTTATTTGCACATTTAATAAGACGGTAAATTGGTATAAATTTCCAGAGGGCAGTTTGGCAACATGTATCAAAAATTTGGAAAATGTTCATACCCTCTGACCTGGTACTTCTTACTGCTAGAAATGTAGTCTAAGAAAACAAAGATATGAACAAAAATTTAGCATAATCAACAAAAACTAGTAACACACTGAATAAACATTTTGTGAATGTTTCAGTTAATTTTATATTATTCAACCAAGAAAATTTCTGTTGTAGAATAATTACATACAAAAATAAGCATGTACCCAAATAGACTGGAAAGTCTGGAAGAAATTATGCTAAAATATTAGGGATGGGGGCTCTCCAGGTGATGAGTTTATATTTCCAACTACCACAAGTATTTTTTATAATCAAAGAAAAACTATACTTTCTGAATTTGTTTTTTAAAATCTATCTTCTCATCCTTTCTGCAGAGGCAAAAAAAAAAAAAAAGAAAGAAAGCGGACAGAGAAATGGAAGTGACAATAAATTTAATGTAATTGAGGAACATATCATAGGTACTTATGAACTATGCCTAGGTACCCTAAGTCCATTCTTGGGGTAATCCTGCAAATTTCTTTTTAACATTCTTGCCCCAGTATGACTATCCATGAAAATGACAACAGAACAACAACAACAACAAAATTAGTTTAATTTTGATAGTTCTCTACTTTCTGGTATCCCAAGGAGGAAAAAGTGATATATCTAGTTCTAAGCCTAGGATTCTCTTTGAATTCTAGTATAAACCTCTATTCTTCTGCTTCTTGCCCTTAAAGTTGGTATAAAATTTAAACAGAAAATGAAGGAAATGGACTCTAGCAGCTTTGACAGTGTTTACTTCCTCCCAACTTTGCAGTAATTGGGAGTATTAAGAAATATGACTACTAACCTCAAACAGGCAGTTTCCTGCTAGCTAACTTTCTGCTGACATCATCCAGGGTAATGCCTGGATAGCAGATATGAGGGGAGGGTGGTTCTTTTTTTTTTTTTAACTCTGTGCCCTATGGCCCATCAGCTTTCCTCTTTCTTTCTCTCTTGTCTCCTTCATCTGCCCCATGTCCACTACCCACACGTGCTCAGTGAGTCAGTTGGAGTGAAAACACTACTGACAGACCATGGCAGTTTCAAATTATAAACCATTCACAGACTAGGTAAATTGCAGGTACACAGGTTTATTATTTAAATTAGCTCAACACAGCTTGCTTATTAATTAGGCCCTTAAAGACACTGCTGCTCTAGATTTTTCTCCAAAGCAGAACAGCTCACTTACTTGGCCTTCTTCTTTCCTCGCAGACCAGCAGTCCCACCCCCAAGGCTGAGGTAAAACAGTGCCTTCTTTAAGTACTCCAAAATGGCATAGCATATATTATAATAAGTGAAAAATCACTGGGATAAAATATAAGTGAACATTTCAGAAAATATACGTTGAGCATAAAAGCAATATTTGGGGGGAAGTTGTGTACATAATACTGTTTTTAAAATGGATAACAAATGCCTATTGTATAGCACATGGAACTCTAGTCAATGTTACATGCTAGCCTGGATGGAGTGGGGTTTGGGGGAAAATGGATACATGTATAGGTATGGCTGTCCCTTTTCTGTTTACCTGAAACTACCACAACATTGTTAATCAGGTATACCCCAATACAAAACAAAGAGTTTATAGTTAAATAAATAAATATTTTTTAATCGCAAAATAAGAAAAGTATAAAGTAAAAACAAAAATCATTCATAATACCTCCACCCAGATACAATCACTGTTTTTCAGACATATATTTTATACCTATGTAAATGTGTTTATATGTATATATGTATAAAAAAAATAAAATCAGTTTCATGTTGCTAAAAAAGGTTTTACACACTTTTTTTTTTGCCCCTAGTATTATATTTTGAGCATCTTCTTAGGTCAACATTCAAAAAAAAAATGACTTCATAGAATCTCTTTACAATAGGTATGACAATTTACTTGACCTACTGGTAATTTATAATTTTTCAAGTTTTCATTGCTATAAATAATGTTTAGATAATAATCTTTATCTATAAACTATTATGGATTATTTCCTTGGTATAAAAGTGTGATTTGAACTCAGAAGGAATGACTGTTTAAAGGTTTAAGACATATTTTTAAATTACCATCCAAAATTGTACCAATTCACATTAACTCCAGAAGTATATCAGAGAACCTTGGCAATTCTTGGAAATATTTTCAGTATGGTTTGAGAATCCTGACCCAGTCCCAGATATGCAAAGTTCTTATCTAATTATTTGCATATCAGATTTACTGCAATTTCCTAACTATAAACAGAAAGACTCTCCATTGACCTTTATGAAAAATCACTTTTTAAAATGACCATGAAGTCAAATTAGTGGGTTTGCTATCTTATACCTCTTAGTCACATTTCTCTGTGGATTTCACTTACATCCTAAATCTCACCAGAATGTAATAAAAATTATAGGACAAATATCCATGTGAAAATTTCACTGACTGATTTCAGATGACTGAACAAGTCACCAAATAAATGTAAAATGCAATTCCCTAATGTTTTGGGTAATTTTAATTGATTTCAGTCAATTTCTGTGAAAATTATGAGTGAAGCCTTACATTTTATGAACAGTAACATGTGCCAGAAGTGTATACTTCTCACCTTACATGAATAATCTCATTTAATTTTCACAAAACTCTTAGGTGAAGTTCTGATGAGGAAACATAGGCTTAGAGAGTGTAAGTAACTCTACTCCAACCACTAGAAAATCGCAGAACCACATATTAGGCCCTAGTATATTTGATAGTACAGCTAGAGCACTTTCCACTTCCCCACTTGACATTCTGAAAGGTAAACTGAAACAGAAATATCATCTCTGATGATTAATAATTTTCATCTTTTTGCTATTTTTACATGTCTTTTACTATTTTGATTCTATTTGATTTTTAATTACTATGTTTGATTACTATTCTATTCCATAAACTAGTACTACCCCAGGAATATTCTGAAAATGAATCAATAAGTGATTGCAGAGCCCATTAGAAGTCTAAATACAGCCACTTAATTTAACAACACATCTATACAAAGTATGTGACATTGAAGCTGCTGTAAAAATGACTTAAACCCAGTGGCTCCAATTCTAATGTTGTCTATTAGTTTATGCGTACATTTACACTTTATTATTTAACAATATTGGGAAAGAATATTTATCCTCAGATACCTTCATTGTATTCATCAGAGACAGACAGAATGAAAACAACAATCACAGAAAACTAACCAACCTGATCACATGGACCACAGCCTTGTCTAACTCAATGAAACTATAAGCCATGACGTGTAGGGCCACCCAAGATGGACGGATCATGCTGGAGAGTTCTGACAAAACGTGGTGCACTGGAGAAGGGAAAGGCAAACCACTTCAGTATTCTTGCCTTGAGAATCCCATTAACAGTATGAAAAGGCAAAAAGCTATGACACTGAAAGATGAACTCCTCAGGTCAGTAGGTGCCCAATATGCTACTGGAGAAGAGTGGAGAAATAACTCCAGAAAGAATGAAGAGATTGAGCCAAAGTGAAAACAACACCCAGTTGTGGATGTGACTAGTCGTGGAAGTAAAATCCGATGCTGTCAAGAGCAATACTGCATAGGAACCTGGAATGTTAGGTCTATGAATCAAGGTAAACTGGAAGTGGTCAAACAGTAGATGGCAAGAGTGAGCATTGACATTTTAGGAGTCAGTGAAGTAAAATGGACTGGAATGAGTAAATTTAACTCAGGTGACCATTATATCTACTACTGTGGGCAAGAACCCCTTAAAAGGAATGGAGTAGCCCTCATAGTCAAAAAAGAGTCCAAAATACAGTACTTGGGTGCAGTCTCAAAAATGACAGAATGATCTCTGTCCATTTCCAAGGAAACCATTCAATATCACAGTAATCCATGTCTATGCCTCAACCAGTAATGCTGAAGAAGCTGAAGTTGAATGGTTCTATAAAGATCTACAAGACTTCTGGAACTAACACCAAAAAAGATGTCCTTTTCATCATAGGGGACTGGAATGCAAAAATAGGGAGTCAGATACCTGGAGTAACAGGTAAGTTTGGCCTTGGAGTACAAAATGAAGTGGGCAAAAGCTAACAGTTCTGCCAAGAGAATGCACTGGTCATAGCAAACACCCTCTTCCAACAATACCAGAGGGGCTACATATGGACATCAATACTGAAATCAGATTGACCATATTCTCTGCAGCTGAAGATGGAGAACCTCTATACAGTCAGCAAAAACAAGACTGGGAGCTGACTGTGGCTCAGATCATGAACTGCTAATTGCCAAAGTCAGACTTAAATTGAAGAAAGTAGGGAAAACTACTAGACCATGCAGGTATGACTGAAATCAAATCACTTATGATTTACAGTGGAAGTGACAGATTCAAGGGATTAGATCTGATAGACAGTGTGTCTGAAGAACTATGGATGGACATTCATGACATTGTACAGGAGGGAGTGATCAAGACCATCCTCAAGAAAAAGAAATGCAAAAAGGCAAAATGGTTGTCTGAGGAGGCCTTAAAAATAGGTGAGAAAAGAAGAGAAGTGAAAGGCAAAGGAGAAAAGGCAAGATATACCCATCTGAATGCAGAGTTCCAAAGAATAGCAAGGAGAGATAAGACAGCCTTCCTCAGTGATCAGTGCAAAGAAATAGAGGAAAAGAACAGAATGGGAAAGACTAGAGATCTCTTCAAGAAAATTAGAGATACCAAGGGAACATTTCATGCAAAGATGGGCACAATAAAGGACAGAAACAGTATGGACCTAACAGAAGAAGATATGAAGAAGAGGTGGCAATAATACACAGAAGAACTATACAAAAAAAAAAAAATAGCTTCATGACCCAGATAACCACGATGGTGTGATAACTCACCTAGAGCCAGACATCCTGGAGTCCAAAGTCAAGTGGGCCTTAGGAAGCATCACTACAAACAAAGCTAGTGGGGGTGATGGAATTCCAGCTGAGCTATTTCAAGTCCTAAAAGATGATGCTGTTAAAGGGCTGACTCAATATGCCAGCAAATTTGGAAAACTCAACAGTGGACATAGGACTGGAAAAGGTCAGTTTTCATTCCCATCCCAAAGAAAGGCAATGTTAAAGAATGTTCAAACTACTGCACAATAGCACTCATCTCACATGCTAGCAAAGGAATCCTCAAAATTCTCCAAGTGAGGCTTCAACAGTACATGAACTGTGAACTTCAAGATGTTCTAGCTGGATTTAGAAAAGGCAGAGGAACCAGAAATCAAATTGCCAACATCTGTTGGATCATAAAAAAGCAAGAGAGTTCCAGAAAAACATCTGGTTCTGTTTTATTGACTACGCCAAAGCTTTTGGCTGTGTTGATCACAACAAACTGTGGAAAATTTTTAAAGAGATGGGAATACCAGACCACCTGACCTGCCTCCAGAGAAATCTGTATGCAGGTCTGGAAGCAACAGTTAGAACCAGACATGCAACAACAGACTGGTTCCAAACTGGGAAAGGAGTATGTCAAGGCTATATATTGTTACCCTGCTTATTTAACTTATATGCAGAGTACATCAAGTGAAGTGCCAGGCTGGATGAAGCACAAGCTGGTATCAAGATTGCTGGGAGAAATATCAATAACCTTAGATATGCAGATGACACCACGCTTATGGCAGAAAGTGAAGAAGAACTGAAGAGCCTCTTGATGAAAGTGAAAGAGGAGAGTGAAAAAGTTGGCTTAAAACTCAGCATTCAGAAAACTAAGATCATGGCATCCGGTCTCATCTCTTCATGGGAATTAGATGGGAAAACAATGGAAACAGTGACAGACTTTCTTTTCTTTTCTTTTTTTCTTTTTTTAAATTTTATTTTTACTTTATTTTACTTTACAATACTGTATTGGTATTGCCATACATTGACATGAATCCACCACGGGTGTATACAAGCTCCCAATCCTGAATCCCCCTCCCATCTCCCACCCCATATCATCTCTCTGGATCATCCCCATGCACCAGCCCCAAGCATCCTGTATTCTGTATCAAAGATAGATTGGCACTTCATTTCTTACATGGTAGTATACATGTTTCAATGCCATTCTCCTAAATCATCCCACCCTCTCCCTCTCCCTCAGAGTCCAAAAGTCCGTTTTTACATCTGTGTCTTGTTTGCTGTCTCGCACTGCAGATGGTGACTGCAGCCATGAAATTGAAAAAATGCTTGCTCCTTGGAAGAAAAGCTGTGACCAACCTAGAGAGCATATTAAAAGGCAGAGACATTACTTCGTTGACAAAGGTCCTTCTGGTCGAAGCTATGGTTTTTCCAGTAATCATGTATGGATATGAGAGTTGGGCCATAAAGAAAGCTGAGCAACAAAGAACTGATGCTTTTGAACTGTAGTGTTGGACAAGACTCTTGAAAGTCCCTTGGACTACAAGGAGATCAAACCAGTCAATCCTAAAGGAAATCAGTCCTGAATATTCATTGGAAGGACTGATGCTGAAGCTGAAACTCCAATATTTTGGCCACCTGATGCGAAGAACTGAGTCATTGGAAAAGACCCTGATGCTGGGAAAGATTGAAGGCAGGAGGAGAAGGGGATGACAGAGGATGAGATGGTTGGATGGCATTACCGACTCGATGGACATGAGTATGAGCATGCTCCGGGATTTAGTGATGGACAGGGGGCCTGGCATGCTGCAGTACCTTGGGTCACAAAGTGTTGGACACGACCAAGTGACTGAACTGTACTGACCTTCATTGTAACTCTTGCTGACACCTAAAAAAGGCCACACAAATATCTGGGGGCAGAATTTGACTGTCTTTACATCAATATATGTTACTAAATATGAGGTAAGGACTAATCTAATGTATGAATCAACTTCTTTCAGAGCATCTTGCTCCCTCCTCTTCCCTTAAAAGGAGTGGCTGGCTTGTCAAGTGTCTATTTCTTGTTCCTTTCAATAAATTATCAACCACTTGTATGAGAATCCTATAAACATTTGGGAAACAATCTCTGAGACAATTCTTTTTGTCCACAGGAGCCATCTTGAGTACATTAAAACTGTTGGAATTTACAAGATAGCACCAAGTTACAGCACTGGTATTGTCTTAGATAAATTCTTCCAACAAACCTTGTAAGGCAATTTATGATTATCCTCCCAGTCAGTGTTTCTCAGACTCAACATTACTGACATTTTGGGCCAGATGGTTCTCTTTTGTTTGGAGGGATTCCTGTATTCATCGGATGTTCAGTGGCATGTATGCGTGCTAACTCACTTCAGTCATCTCTGACTCTTTGCACTGACCTCTATCCAGTAGGTGCCATAAGCAACGCCTTCCCCACAAGTTGTGATTATCAAAAATGTCTCCAGACACTGACTAGTGTGCCTGAGGGTGGAAGATCAGTTCAGTTCAGTCACTCAGTCGTGTCTGACTCTGCGACCCCATGAATTGCAGCACGCCAGGACTCCCTGTCCTTCACCATCTCCCGGAGTTCAATCAGACTCACGTCCATCGAGTCAGTGATGCCATCCAGCCATCTCATCCTCCGTTGTCCCCTTCTCCTCCTGTCCCCAATCCCTCCCAGCATCAGAGTCTTTTCCAATGAGTCAACTCTTCGCATGAGGTGGCCAAAGTCCTGGAGTTTCAGCTTTAGCATCATTCCTTCCAAAGAAATCCCAGGGCTGATCTCCTTCAGAATGGACTGGTTGGATCTCCTTGCAGTCCAAGGTACTCTCAAGAGTCTTCTCCAACACCACAGTTCAAAAGCATCAATTCTTCGGTGCTCAGCCTTCTTCACAGTCCAACTCTCACATCCATACATGACCACAGGACAAACCATAGCCTTGACTAGACGGACCTTAGTCGGCAAAGTAATGTCTCTGCTCTTGAATATGGTATCAAGGTTGGTCATAACTTTTCTTCCGAGGAGTAAGCGTCTTTTAACTTCATGGCTGGAGTCACAATCTGCAGTGATTTTGGAGTCCCAAAAAATAGTCTGACACTGTTTCCACTGTTTCCCCATCTATTTCCCATGAAGTGATGGGACCAGATGCCGTGATCTTTGTTTTCTGAATGTTGAGCTTTAAGCCAGCTTTTTCACTCTCCACTTTCAGTTTCATCAGGAGGCTTTTTAGTTCCTCTTCACTTTCTGCCATAATGGTGGTGTCATCTGCATATCTGAGGTTATTGATATTTCTCCCGGCAATCCTGATTCCAGCTTGTGTTTCTTCCAGCCCAGCGTTTCTCATGATATACTCTGCATATAAGTTAAATAAGCAGGATGACAATATACAGCCTTGACATACTCCTTTTCCTATTTGGAATCAGTCTGTTGTTCCATGTCCAGTTCTAACTATTGTTGAGGGTGGAAGATAGTAGACAAAATCTTTCCAGTTGAAAACCACTGCTCTCACTACAGTGTCCCCAACTTCTTTGTAGCAAGGTGTTATTTCTGATTTCCCCTCAGAGCTTAAGATTAAGGTAAAGAAGAAAGAAATGGCTGTAGAGAGGAAAATGCTTGAGTTGGGCAAAGATAGTCAAGAGGGTAGGGTATATCTGTAAGGACATAAAATATTAACTTCTTCCCTTCCCTACTTCCCATACTTCCCTCTTTCTTATTTTAAAGAAGAATCAAGAAAGGTATATTTGCACTATTAGATAGCACATATATTTGGGAACTATACTGGAATGTTTAAGAATGTGATCCCTCTAATAGTATGAATCTTTATGAAAATTCTAGCTCTGCCACTTCCAAGCTGAATGACTCTGGACAAGTTTCTTAAGCATCTTATGTCTCAGTTTCTTCATTTGTAAAATGGGGATAATAATATAGTACTTTTTTCACCAGACTTTTGTGATTCAATAATAGAATGCAAATAAACTGCTATTAGGAAAAAACAAGGAAAGCACCCCAAAAGGTAACTCCTTTTATGTAAGCAACATAAAAAGGTTCTTGGAAAGTTGTTTAGGGGAATTCCTTGGGGGTCCAGTGGATGACTCAGTGCCTCTACTACAGGCAGCAGGGCTTCGATCCCTGGTCAAGGAAATAAGATCCCGCATACCAAGGCCCTTCCCTCAACAAAAAAGAAAAAGTTGTTTGACAAGTTCTTTTCCTACCTTGATGTTTTTTATTTTGGAAATTAAAAAAAAGTACTATATCTATTTTTGGAGCTAACATATAGAAAATTTCCTGAATAATTTCCTGCTTAAATGGAATTTTAGCTTTCTTAATTTTAATAGGAAAATGATTTCTTAAATTTTTAATCCAAACCTGATAATTAAAGAATAGGATAGAACAATGGTGGAACCACCAAAACTGCCCAAAGGACCTGTATTTATGCACCCATGCACCCAGAACTAGAGAGCCCCAGCCACTCTGGAACCACTACATAGATGATTAAAAACTTGTAAAGTAAGTGACAGTGCAGCAGAGGCTGGCCAGATTTTGCCTAGTAAAATCATGTTAGACCTGTTTGGTTCATCTGTGATTGACTTGGCTTGTGACAAAACATTCAACTATGAGGCTAAAACTTTGAACTCTTCTATATCCCATGGACGGAGGAGCCGAGTGGGCTGCCGTCCATGGGGTCGCTAAGAGTCGGACACGACTGAGCAACTTAACTTTCACTTTTCACTTTCATGCATTGGAGAAGGAAATGGCAACCCACTCCAGTGTTCTTGCCTGGAGAATCCCAGAGACAGGGGAGCCTGGTGGGCTGCCGTCTATGGGGTTGCACAGAGTCGGACACGACTGAAGTGACTTAGCAATATGCTAAGAAAAATGTAGCAATTAAATTGAAAACATCGAAGTCCAAGCTCATGTACCCCCTTAAATCATAACAAATTAATATCTAAAGTCCAACTACAAAGTAGGCAGCTATGCATTTGAAGAGAAAATAAAGAAGAAAATTGATTTCAATATGCATAGAGATTTACTAGTCAAAAGTTGTGTCATAAATATCTCCTATATTTTTAAGCCCCTCCCTTAGGTGTCAAGTCTAAGATCCCTTAAGAGCCATGGAAATAATGTCAAAAATGTTCTGTTCTTGTCACCCTCCCTAAATCTCCTTTAAGTTTTAGCATCAATAATAACTCAACCAACTACATCAGTGCTTCAAGAAAGAAGTGTTTACTGGCAGAGAGGAGATCTACACTGAGCCTTTGACAACTGCCTCTTGCACAGACCTTGAAGCAGAGAAGTTTCTTCTGTTGATGTCATGATTGTAACTAAAGAGAACCTGAGTTATTTCTCTAGTATTTGCCTCTCTTGTCAGCCTGATTCAGATCTGTTCAACTTCAAGACATAGCATAGACAGTATAGAAACTCAAGGTTTGGACTATACCTTCACAATGTCCCTGTGTTTCTTTCTATATCACTCCCACACCCAATAAAGAAAAGTAAGCAGAAAATCAAAACCATCAATAATCCCATCCATCAAAATGTAACATTTTGGTAATAAATAATTTAAAACTTTTTCTGTGGAAATAATGTATTTTTAACAAGTATTTTCCTTATATATTATTAATATATACATATATATTATATATTTTGAAGAACAACATGAATGCATGTATGCTAAGTTGCTTCAGTTGTGTCCAACTCTGATCCTTAAGAACAACATACTTATAGACAAATACACAAACTGTAAGTATACAGTTGCCTGATTTTTCACAAAGTGAACATGCCCATGTAATAAGAAATAAATAAAATATTACTGGCTAGGTAATATTAAAGAAATAAAATATTACTGGCTTCCCAGTGCCACACCACCCATTCCAAAAGTAAAACACTATCCTGTCTTCTTTCATGGTTGGCTACTTTTATGTTTCTGAAATTTTTATAAGTGGAATTATAGACTATTCACTTGTTTTCGTATCTGGCTTCCCTCAGGCTGTATTAGAAGATTCATCCAAACGGTTGCATGTGGCAATAATCACCCTTATTATTGTACAGAAGTCCATTGTGTGAGTATACAACGTTATTTATTCATTCCATACTTGATGAACATTTGGAATGTTTCCAATTATTGGTTCTTATGAATAATGCTGCTTCTGAATATTCTTGTACATATATTTGGTGTATTTATGTTCATGTTTCTCTTAACATACTTAAAAACGCAATTGCTGAGTCTTAGGCTATATTAGCCATTTTCCAAAGTTGTTGTTGTGTAAGTTTACACTCCCACCAGCAGTTCATGGCATTCTAGTCATTTCACATCCTCACCAAAACTATCTCTCTTTTTCATTTTAGCCATGCAAACAGATGCATATTTGTGTTTCACCCTGTTTTCAACTTGTAATTCTTTGATATTGATGATATTTGACGATGCTGAGTAGCTTTTCATAAATTCACTGGTTATCCTTTTTTGTGAGGTGTCTGATCAAGTATATTACCCTTTTGTCTATTGTGTTTTCTGTCATTGTTAACGTGTAGAATTCTTTAGATATTCTGGTTACACCAGTTCTTTAGATATTCTGGTTACATCTCCCAATCTGTAGCTTGTTTTTTCATTCTTTTAATGATGATTTTGATTAACACCAATCTTACTGCATCTTTTGTAGTTTTTTGTGTCCTGTTTAAGAAATCTTTGCCCAAAGTCAGAAAGATATTGTCCTATTTTTTGCTGGAAATTTTACTGCTTTATCTTTGTCATTTAGATCGGCAGTCCATCTGGAATTGATTTGTATATGGTGATATACAGAGGTTAGAGTTCCTATTTTTTCTGTGTGTAATGAAATAAGCTATGAATCTAGCACCATTTTTTGAGGTCATCTTTCCCACATCAAGTAACTTTATATATATGCAAATCAGTTTCTAAACACTCTATTCTGCTCCATTCCTCTATTTATCTAATTTTGTACCATCATCATGCTATCTTAACTCTTGTAACTTCATAATATCTTGTTATCAGGCAGTCCATGGCAGTCCATGTCCTCTATCTTTATTCTCTTTGTCTTGATTATTCTTGGTCATTTCCATTTCCATAAAAACTTTAGAATAAGCATTTCAATTCCCACAAAAACACCTGCTGCAATTTTTATTAAGACTGTTACAGAATTTATAGGTCAGTTTGGAAAAATCGTTACAATAGTGTCTTACAAACTATGTGCATGGCATATACCTCCATCTATTTAGCTATTTTTAATATCTCTTGATTACTCTTTGTAGTTTGTCATAGATTTTGTTTGATTTTTCCTAGATATGTGCTATTTTATGGTATTGTAAATATTCATTTTCTATGATTGTTTCTGGCATATAAACACAGTTGTATATTTGATCTTGTGGTATGACATTAATAATTCACTTATTAATGGCAATAGCTTGCTTACAGAGTCTTTTGGATTCTCTTCATATACAATCTCATCTGTGAACAATGACAGTTTTATTTATTTATTTCCAGTCCTTACACCATTTTTTCCCTATTTTGTTGCATTGGCTAAGACTTTTGGTACAATGTTAAATGTGTATCTGTGTCTCATTCACAATCTTGGTGTACACTAGGGCAAGAGCCTTTCAATATTTTACTGTTAAACATGTTTCCTGTAGGCTTTTGATATATCCTCCTTATCAGACTAAACAATTTCTCCTCTCGTAACACACACACACAAAAAAAAAAAACAATTTCTCCTCTCTTCCTAGTTTCCCATCTTTTATTATTTTTTTAGTCTTGAATGGGCTTTATCAAATGTTGAGTGAGATAAAATATTAATTTCACCTTGATTCTGTTGCTGCTAATTACATCCATTGATTTAAAAGTGTTAAACCACTTTTGCATTTCTGAAATAAAATTAACCTATTTAGGATACGGGCTACCCTGGTGGCTTAGGGGTAAAGAATCCACCTGCAGTGCAGGAGACACAGGTTCAATCCCTGGGTCTAAAAGATCCCCTGGAGAAGGAAATGGCAACCCACTCCAGTATTCTTGCTTGGGAAATCCTATAGATAGAGGGGCCTGGTGGGGTACACTCCATGGGGTTGAAAAGAGTTGGACATGACTTAGTGACTGAACACAACGATTTGGGATATATTATCTTTTTAAATATAACACTGCATTTTATTTGGTAATGTTAGGATTTTCCATAATAACAAATTTATATGTTGTGAGTATATGATCATGTCAATAAATATGGGTCTATTTTTATTGGTTTTAATGACTGAATTTGTTCCCATATTGATGTACCATAATGAAAGTTGTTTATAAAATTTTGCCATCACAAACAGCACTGTGCTTAACACCTTGATCGTACGTATGTTACTCAAAGTTTTCCAAAGTACTAAGTAGCACTGCCTTCTTGGTGCTATTTGAACTCAGCAGTAGCTCTATAAGTATCAATCATCAAGAGTTAGAACTCAGATTTCATGCTTGCTTTCTACAGGTTTCTTGGATTGCAGAAGTTCTCTAAAGTATAATCTTGAGCTTGCTTGGCCCTGGCTAAAGATTGATATCTACTACTGGGGGCAGGAATCCCTCAGAAGAAATGGAGTAGCTATCATGGTCAACAAAACAGTCCAAATGAGGTATTTGGATGCAATCTCAAAAGCAACAGAATGATCTCTGTTCGTCTCCAAGGCAAACCATTCAATATCATGGTAATCCAAGTCTATGCCCCAACCATTAATGCTGAAGAAACTGAAGTTCAACGGTTCTATGAAGACCTACAAGACCTTGTAGAACTAACACCCCAAAAAGATCTCCTTTTCATTATAGGGGACTGGAATGCAAAAGTAGGAAGTCAAGAAACACCTGGAGTAACAGGCAAATTTGGCCTTGGAATGCAGAATGAAGCAGGGCGAAGACTAATAGACTTTTGCCAAGAAAATGCACTGGTCATAGCAAACACCCTCTTCCAACAACACAAGAGAAGACTCTACACATGGACATCACCAGATGGTCAACACTGAAATCAGATTGATTATATTCTTTGCAGCCAAAGATGGAGAAACTCTATACAGTCAACAAAAACAAGACCAGGAACTTACTGTGGCTAAGATCATGAACTCCTTATCACCAAATTCAGGCTCAAATTGAAGAAAGTAGGGAAAACCGCTAGACCATTCAGGTATGACCTAAATCAAATGCCTTATGATTATACAGTGGAAGTGAGAAATAGATTTAAGGGCCCAGATCTGATAGATAGAGTGCCTGATGAACTATGGAATGAGGTTTGTGACATTGTACAGGAGACAGGGAACAAGACCATCCCCATGGAAAAGAAATGCAAAAAAGCAAAATGGCTGTCTGGGGAGGCCTTACAAATAGCTGTGAAAAGAAGAGAGGCTCAAAGCAAAGGACAAAAGGAAAGATATAAGCATCTGAATGCGGAGTTCCAAAGAATAGCCAGGAGAGATAAGAAAGCCTTCTTCAGTGATCAATGCAAAGAAATAGAGGAAAAGAACAGAATGGGAAAGACTAGAGATCTCTTCAAGAAAATTAGAGAGGCCAAGGGAACATTTCAAAGATGGGCTTGATAAAGGACAGAAATGGTATGGACCTAACAGAAGCAGAAGATATTCAGAAGAGATGGCAAGTATACACAGAAGAACTGTACAAAAAAGATCTTCACAACCTGGATAATCACGATGGTGTGATCACTCATCTAGAGCCAGACATCCTGCAATGTGAAGTCAAGTGGGCCTTAGAAAGCATCACTACAAACAAAGCTAGTGGAGGTGATGGAATTCCAGTGGAGCTATTTCAAATCCTAAAAGATGATGCTGTGAAAGTGCTGCACTCAATATGCCAACAAATTTGGAAAACTCAGCAGTGGCCACAGGACTGGAAAAGGTAAGTTTTCATTCCAATCCCAAAGAAAGGCAATGCCAAAGAATGCTCAAACTACGGCACAATTACACTCATCTCACATGCTAGTAAAGTAATGCTCAAAATTCTCCAAGCCAGGCTTCAGCAATATGTGAACCGTGAACTCTCTGATGTTCAAGCTGGTTTTAGAAAAGGCAGAGGAACCAGAGATCAAATTACCAACACCCTCTGGATCATAGAAAAAGCAAGAGAGTTCCAGAAAAACATCTATTTCTGCTTTATTGACTATGTCAAAGCCTTTGACTGTGTGGATCTCAATAAACTGTGGAAAATTCTGAGAGAGATGGGAATACCAGACCACCTGACCTGCCTCTTGAGAAATCTGTATGCAGGTCAGGAAGCAACAGTTAGAAATGGACATGGAACAACAGACTTGTTCCAAATAGGAAAAGGAGTATGTCAAGGCTGTATATTGTCACCGTGCTTATTTAACTTCTATGCAGAGTACATCATGAGAAACGCTGGACTGGAAGAAACACAAGCTGGTATCAAGACTGCAGGGAGAAATATCAATAACCTCAGATATGCAAATGATACCACCCTTATGGCAGAAAGTGAAGAGGAGCTAAAAAACCTCTTGATGAAAGTGAAAGAGGAGAGTGAAAAAGTTGGCTTAAAGCTCAACATTCAGAAAACAAAGATTATAGCATCTGGTCCCATCACTTCATGGGAAATAGATGGGGAAACAGTGGAGACAGTGTCAGACTTTATTTTGGGGGGCTCCAAAATCACTGCAGATGGTGACTGCAGCCATGGAATTAAAAGACGCTTACTCCTTGGAAGAAAAGTTATGACCAACCTAGGTAGCATATTCAAAAGCAGAGACATTACTTTGCCAACTAAGGTCTGTCTAGTCAAGGCTATGGTTTTTCCAGTAGTCATGTATGCATGTGAGAGTTCGACTGTGAAGAGGGCTGAGAGCCAATGAATTGGTGCATTTGAACTGTGGTGTTGGAGAAGACTCTTGGGAGTCCCTTGGACTGCAAGGAGATCCAACCAGTCCATTCTGAAGGAGATCAACCCTGGGATTTCTTTGGAAGGAATAATGCTAAAGATGAAACTCCAGTACTTTGGCCACCTCATGCAAAGAGTTGACTCATTGGAAAAGTCTCTGATGCTGGGAGGGATTGAGGGCAGGAGGAGAAGGGGACGATTGAGGATGAGATGACTGGATGGCATCACGGACTCGATGGACTTGAATCTGAGTGCACTCCGGGAGTTGGTGATGGACAGGGAGGCCTGGCATGTTGCAATTCATGGGGTCGCAAAGAGTCTGACACGACTGAACGACTGAACTGAACTGAAAGATCGATATCTATTCAAAGGACAAAGACCTGGGAAGTGAAAAATCTAAACACCTTAGTGTTAAAACATGGGAATATACTCTATGACACAATTGAATATGGTCTCAGAAAACCTCAAGTAAGTAATGACAATACCACGGCTAATGACCTTTGAGACACTGGTTTCACATACCAATTACCAGCTCGGTAATCTTAGGCAAATTAGTGCTTGCTGTAACCAGGAATTTCTTCACCAATAAAAGAGAAATATATTAATAGTAGATGATTGTTAAATTTACTTATTTATAAGAAGCTCATACTACAGCATTATTTTACAGAGTTGGCATTCAGTAAATATCAGTTCTTTCAGTTTCTCTTTAGTTAAGAGGATGTTTTAAAAAAGAAAAGAAATAGTCCAGCAAGGATTTGCTAGTTTTTCTTTGAAAAGGCTCAGGGGGAAAAAAAAATCTCTTTTCCAATAGGATCTCCCCTTAAACTTTAATACATGTAAATAAATAGAACACTTCTTATACTTGAAAACTGCTTGGTGAAAAAAAATCTATACTATTAATGATATCATTTATTTTGTATCATCATCAAAATGCTCCTGTAAATGTCTTCTCTATAAGACTTTTTAACTTGTCATGCAAGCCAGGGTGAAGTCCTAGTTCAGAGATGACTAATTAGGATCAAATTAGGTACTTCTTAGTTATGAAATAGTTGAGTCACACTCTCAGTCTACATCTTTTGATCTGAGGGTGGTGACATAAAATTTGCAGAAAGCACTTGGGGTATGATGCATTGGTTAATTATTTAAACTTACTGATACTTATGTCAGAGATACCTAATTCTTAAGTCTGTAAGGCAATGACCAGATTGTGCTACTACAAGAGTTAGTGGAAATCTTATTTATGTGACAGTCCTTCAACTATTTAAAGTCAGTGCTTGGGGGAGGGATAAATTAGCAATAGTGGATTAACAGATACAAACTTCTATACAAAAAATAGATAAGCAATAAGGACTTTATAGCACAGGGAAATATATTCACTATCTTGTCATAACCTATAATGGAAAAGAATCACACACATATATAAAGCTGAGGGCTTCCCAGGTGGTGTTAGTAGTAAAGAACCTACCCACCAATGCAGGAGATGTAAGAGATAAGGATTGAATCCCTGAGTCAGGAAGATCCCCTGGAGAACAGCATGGCAGCCCACTCCAGTATTCTTGCCTGGAGAATCCCATGGACAGAGGAGGCTGGCAGGCTACAGTCCATAGGGCCATGAAGAATTGGGTCAGACACGACTAAGGTGACTGAGCACACACACATATAGAGCTGAATCACTTTGCTGTATACTTGAATCTAACACAGTATTGTAAATCAACTATAATTCAATACAAGATAAAAAAAGAAACCTATGAAAATCTGAATAAAGTATTACTTTAACTAACAATAATGTAAAAATAATATAAAGTCAATGTTCATTTCTCAGTGCAGTTTTTAATAAAGATTATTATATAAACCAGCTTATAAAAGAACAATAAATTTATAAAAGTACAAGTAGAATCAATTTTCCAGAAATAATTCATGATATCTGGTCCTACAGGATGGGACATTTCTAACATTTACCAAACAATCCAAATCAATACTCCTGTAAAATAAGTAATTAGTTTTAAAAATCATGATAAAGTTGAACTTTTGTTTATATCTTTTTGTATAGTATCAACATTTGAATATCTGTACAATTTTAAAACTTTTTAATAAATGCTGACTTTTCAAAATGTTGAACTGACATTTTAGGGACAGGAAAGGAGAGGTTATAAATGCCTTTTTCCCTATCTAAGTTATTTTTGTTACAGAGTAAAGAATGATTCCCTGGTGGCTCAGATGTTAAAGAGTCTGCCTGCAATGTGGGAGACCCAGGTTCAACCCCTGGGTCAGGAAGATCCCCTGGAGAAGGAAATGGCAACCCACTCCAGTATTCTTGCCTGGAAAATCCCATGGACAGAGGAACCTGGTAGGTTACAGTCCATGGGGTTGCAAAGAGTTGGACACAACTGAGAAACTTCACTGCTGACAGCTGAAAGAACAGTCCAGGCTGTAAGAAAACTGCTGAAGTACCATTGATGCTGGAAATTACTCTTCTCTAAGCCAAAAATATTGGTGCTCCCTAAGTGGCATTTGCTAGTGGTAAAGAGCCCACCTGACAATGCAGGAGATGTGAGAGATGCAGGTTCAATCCCTGGGTTGGGAAGATACCCTGGAGGAGGGCACAGCAACCCACCCCAGCATTCTTGCCTGGAGAATCCCATGAACCGAGGAGCTGAGTGGGCTATGGTCCACAGGGTCACAAAGAGTCGGACAGGACTGAAGCAACTTATGGCACAGGTGCACAAGGTGAAGGTGCTCTGACTCTTTGCGACCCCATGGACTGCAGCACGCCAGGCTTCCCTGTCCATCACTAACTGCCAGAGTTTACTCAAACTCATGTCCATTGAGTCAGTGATGCCATTCAACCATCTCATCCTCTGTCATCCCTTCTCCTCCCGGCCTTCAATCTTTCCCAGTATCAGAGTCTTTTCAAATGAGTCAATTTTTCACATCAGGTGGCCAAAGTATTGGAGTTTCAGAATTAGTCCTTCCAGTGAATACTCAGGATTGATCTCCTTTAGGATGGACTGGTTAGATCTCCTTGCAGTCCAAGGGACTCTCAAGAGTCTTCAACAACACCACAGTTCAAAAGCATCAATTCTTCAGTGCTCAGCTTTCTTTATAGTCCAACTCTCACATCCCTACATGACTACTGGAAAAACCATAGCTTTGACTAGAGGTACCTTTGTTGGCAAAGTAATGTCTCTGCTTTTTAATACGCTGTCTAGGTTGGTCATAACTTTTCTTCCCAGGAGCAAGAGTCTTTTAATTTCATGGCTGCAGTGATCATCGCAGTGATTTTGGAGCCCAGAAAAATAAAGTCTGTCACTGTTTCCATTGTTTCCATTTCATTGTTGCCATGAAGTGATGAGACCAGATGCCATGATCTTAGAGCTAAAAAGAGACCTTTAAAAACCACTGGTTCAGCCCTCTCTCTTATTTTACTGATGAGGATGTCTAGCCACAGGGAAAGAAAAGGGATTTAAGGTTATTCGACCAGTCAGAGGTGGGACTGACTTTCCAATGTGAATTTAGTGCTATTTCTACCATTCTTTGTGGCTTTCTGTTGATAAGAAAAGTGCTGTTATGAAATCCCTGAGAATATGAAGGTTTTATATTTCAGTAAAGAAACAGATAGCCAGACTTGACATGTATGGTCTGGCTTTTGGTGACAACTATATGGTGGATCATCCTATAAGTAGCTTGGACTTCAAGATTCCTGGGTTAAGAACTCTAGGGAAGGACAGAGTATATGAACTTTCACATCACTAATCAAGCCTGAATACAATGTTAACTCATGCATGCTTCCCTTTGCAAGGTTCCCTGGGGTATTAAAAAACCACTTTCCCAGAGAGCTGACTTACAGATGTATTGGTTAGTGTCCTTCTGCACCACCTTCCCAAATTCCTTAAACTCCTTTCTCTGCCCCACATGGTTGTACCAGCAATAGCTATGTTTCCTTGTAACTCCAGCTCATGCCTGGTGCTCCTCAAACCCCTCTGCAGATCCCAGCTCTCCCTGGCCTGAGGGGTGAGAGCTTCCCACTGTTGTTAGTCACTGGGTACCTCACCATCCCTTCTTGTTTCCCTTAACCCTGTCTACACCTCTGATATAGACCTTTCATTACATTTTATTCAGAATACAGACTGAGTATACGTTCCATTTCTTGCTGGAATCTCAACTGATAAACAAACCTCTCTACTTATTTTCCATAAAATACCTCAAATTGTAGTGAGGTTTTAGGTTGCATCCCTTAGGAAGATAAAAACAGGCACACTGTGACCCACACAGAGAGTTGACCCACAGAGAGTTGGCCTCTCAAGAATCCTTTGTAGAAATCACTAGCTATCCCTATTTGCTAGTGGCAGAAAATAAACATCAAATATTAACTTAAAAAAAGCTGTAAACAACAGACAGCACCAGTTATGCACATTTTAACAACAGGCTTCCATTTTAAGAGGGTATAACTATAATGCAAAAATTTTAATGTCTCATCAAAACTCATTAAAGTACAATGCATCTGTGTGGCTACTCCCATCAAGAACCATTTTTAGACAGTAACTGGCAAAATGTTGTGTTTTTTTTAAATGAAAAATAGCCATAATATTCCCCAAAGTGCTCCTGCTTCTCTAGGAACTTTGGAATATCTATCTCCCACAGGCTTTAGTCTCATGGAGAGATAAGGAGAGACCTGAGTATTAACCCAAAGTTAATCAAGGCCAAAGAGAGAATAATTTACTTCTTCTAGACATTAGGAACTTAATATAGCTATTTTGCCACAAGAGCTAAGGCAACAATTACACACCTGCATACAAACATACACATTCATCAAGTTCCATTAAGGATCTTCTACACACTTTTTCTCCACTTTGAAGCTTCTTGTTTTTTAGAGACATGTCTCAGCAAAAGCCCTTGTCACACAATCATGGACTTTCTGATTTGGGTATTGTGGAGACCAGTCCTCTAATCAATTCATAGATACCCTCCACAAATCATGCCTGACACCCTCAACACCTTGTAATTGCTTCAAATCTTCTTCATGGGCTTTCTTCCAAATCACTATAACAGTTGCTTAACCCATAAAGTAACCTTCCTGAGTTTAAAAAGCAAACAAACAAAAACCCCTTCAATACAGGGTCAGCCTGAACTAATGCTACAGATACATTTCTGAGTACATTCAAATTCCAGGGAATTAATACCTTCATTCATTAAACAAATATTTATTCAGTATTTTATATACAGGCAGTGTTTTAGGCATTGAAGACACAGCACAGTTAATAACACAGACAACAATCCTTGCCCTCATGGAACTTATATTCTAGGTGGGGGAAGACTGGCATAAAACAAAATGAATAAGCTATATCAGTCATTAAAATATGATGAGTCCTAGGAAGATACATAGACCAGGGGAGAGTCAGAGGGAAAGCCAAGAGGAAATAAAATTATAAAAGACAGAATGAATCAGGTAGATATCTCAGTGTTCTAAGTGAAGAGAATAGTAGGTGCCAAGATTCTAAAGCAAAGTTATTCCTGGGGAATCCAAAGAAAAGCATAGAGAAGTGGTCCCCAAACTTTTTGGCACCAGGGCCCAGTTTTGTGGAAGATAGTTTTTCCATGAACCTGGGTATGTGGGGGATGGTTTCAGGATGACTCAAGTGCACATTTATTGTGCATTTTATTTCTATTATTGTTATATCAGCTCCACCTCAGATCATCAGAGATAGATCCCAGAGGTTGAGGATCCCTAGCACAGAGTCCAGTGTGGCTGGGCAAAGTGAACAAGGGAAGGGAGTAGGAGAGATACAATTAAAGAAGTAGTGAAGCTGGAAGACATATATAAGGCATTGTAGACCATTGTAAGGACTTTGACTTTCACTCTAAATGAGATGAGAAGCTAATAGAGGGTTGTGAGAAGTGACATGGTCTGATTTAATGTCTTAAAAAGATCACTCAGGAAGTTGTGTGGAGAACAAGCTATATTGTACTATATGAGTTAAAAGATTATTATAATAACTCCCAAGAGACAGTGGACCAGGGAGGCAGCAGTGGAAGCAGTGAGAAGTAGTCAGATTCTGGATGCACTTTAAGGAAAGAGTTGATATGATTTCTAACAGATTGGCTGTGAAATGTTTAGTGAAAGAAATAGGTCAAAGATTCGTGACTAGAAAAATGGAGCTGCTATTAATTGAGATGGGAAAAATTGTGGGAGGGACAAGACTAGCAGAGGTAGGAATGGAAGATCATGAATTTGGTTTTTGACATGTTGACTCTGAGATGCCTATTGTATATCCAAGTGGAGGCTTTGAGTAGGCCATTGGATATATTTGAGGTTGGAGTTTTGTGGAGAGATCTGGATAAACTGTGGGACTGAGATAAACTTAGAAGATAGCAACAGATAAATGAAATTTAAAGCTATGATGGGGGATTAGATTACCAAGAAAATGAGAACAGAGGAGATAAAAGATATAAGGACAGAGCCACTGAAAAGTAGAGTATCACTTCAATGTTCAAAGACAGGATAGATGGGAAAGAACCAATAAGAAAAATGAAGTAGAAGCAACTTTTACAGGGAAATAATACCAGAAAATGGTGGTGTTCTGGAAGCCAATGTAAAGAGTATTCCAAGGAAAGGTAGTGATCAGCTGATCAATGCTGCTGATAGCCAAGTGAGATGAAGGATAAAAAATGACTATTGCTTTTCAACTGTGGAGGTCATTGGCGTTCTGACGAGAATAATTTCAGTTCATGGTGGCAACAAAAACCTGATTAGATTTGGTTTATAAGAGGATGAGACCAAAAGAAATGGCAATAATGAATATTGGCAACTCTTTCCAAACCTGGAACTGACTCATGGGGAAAGACCCTGATGCTGGAAAAGATTGAAGGCAAAAGGTGAAGGGGGTGGCCAGGGAGGAGATGGTTGGATGGCATCACCAACTCAACGGACATGAGTTTGAGCAAACTCCGGGAGATGGTAGAGAACAGAGGAGCCTGGCATTCTGCAGTCCGTGGGATCACAAAGAGTCAGACATAACTTAGGACTGACTGACAACAATAACAACAACATATACCTTGCTGTGCTTAGTTGCTCAGTCGTGTTCAACTCTTTGCAATCCCATGGACCGGAGCCCACCAGGCTCCTCTGTCCATGAGATTCTCTAGGCAGGAATACTGGAGTGGGTTGCCACTTTCTTCTCCAGGGGTTCTTTTCAACCCAGGGCTCAAACCCAGGTCTCCCACATTGCAGGCAGATTCTTTACCATCTGAGCCGCCAGGGGTACCTTGAGAAACTACTATTAAAAAGCTACACTTATACAAAGATAAAACAATAGATACATTAAAATGGAATTCTAAAAGTGTTGATGCAACCCATAGGAAGATGGAGGGGAAAACAGAGAAATGAAAACAAAGAGAAAAAACAGAAAACAGAAAATAAAACGGCATATATAAATCTTATCAAATCAATAATTGGATGCACTGTAAAAACTAATGACACCAATTAGAAGACAAAGATTGGTAAAGTGGATTAAAAAAAGAACCAAATTTTATGCTGTTTATGAGAAACTCACTTCAAAGGCAACGTTATATGTGGGTTTGAATGAAAAGATAGAAAAAGCTATCTTACAAACATTAATCAAAGAAGCAGGATTGGTTATAATATCAAGGTAGAGTGTACTTAGGGGGCTTTCCAGATGATGCAGTGGTAAAGAATTCACCTGCCAATGCAGGAGATGCAGGTTTGATCTCTGGGTTAGGAAGATCCCCTGAAGAAAGAAATGGCAACCCACTCCAGTATCTTGCCTGGAAAATCCCAAGGACAGAGGATCCTGGAGGGCTACAGTTCATGGGGTCACAAAGAATCAGACACAAATGAGCATGCACACATATGGGCATGCACCAAGTGGCATTAAGTAGTACAAGTTCAGTTGATGCAATAAAGTTGCCTTGAGCAGTTACTATGCATTGACCATTGTGCTAAACTGAGAGGCATACAACACTGAATAAGACAAAGGTCCATGCCCTCAAGCCCTGTTGTTTTTCAGTCACCCAGTTGTGTCCGACTCTCTGTGACTCCATGTACTGCAGCATGCTAGACTTCCCTGTCCCTGACCATCTCCCGAAGTTTGCCCAAGGTCATGTCCATTGCCCTCAAGCCCTAAAGAATTGTAAAGCAGAAAGCAGTAGAAAAATCCTAGTAGTTTCCACTGTCTCTTTGACTTTGTCTCCTGCCTTTCTTCTCTTTTATCATTTGAATCCATGCCACTGGGTTGGCCTGCTCAACTTCTGGGTCTTTATTGTTTCTTATGCCTATAATTTTCATCCCTCAGATATCTCTGTGGTTCATTCCCTCACCTTTTTTATAACTTTGCTTAAATATTACCTTACCCAAGAGGCTATCTATAATCAACTGATAGAAAGTAATATCCATCACTCACTGTCTCTGTACTCTGCTTTTTCTCCACTACATTTAACATTTTATGAAATTTTATTCAGGTGCTTGTTTAATTGTTTATTATGTGTCTCCTCCAATGAGAATATGAACATGAAATAGATACTTGGTCTGTTTTGTTTATTACTGTATCACTAGCATAAGCAACTGTGCCTAGCACATAGTAGATCAATGTTTGTTTAATGAATGATCATGCATGGGTGTGCTTAGTCTCTCAGTCATATCTGACTCTTTGAAAACACATGGATTGTAGCCCACCAGGCTATTCTGTCCATGGGATTTCCCAGGCAAGAATACTGGAGTGGGCTGCCATTTCCTTCTCCAGGGGATGGATATTCCCAACCCAGGGATGGAACCCACATCTCCTGTATCTCCTGCATTGCAGGCAGATTCTTTACCCATTGAGCTGATACTGTCAGTTTTTTTAGGAACTATGCTAGGCAATCTAGACATATGAACTCATTTAATTTAATCTTCACTACAATCCTATGACATAGGTAGTAGTCTCATTTTTTAGATGAAGAAACTGAAACTCAAGGATTAACTGAGTGTGGTAGGCAAAATAATGCCTCCTTTCCAAAGATGTTCATATCCTAATCTCTGCTATCTGTGATTGTATTATGTTACATGGCAAGGAGGTATTAAGAATTACAGACGAAATTAGGTTGTTAAGCAACCTAATTTTGCCTTAAAATTGGGAGATATCTGGGTGGCTCCAATGTAATCAAGAAGGTCCTTAAAAGTGGAAGGGAGAAGGAGAATAAAAGGTCAAAGTGATATGTGAGAAGGACTCAACTTGCCATTGTTGGTTTTGAAGATGGAGGAAGAGGGCATAAACTAAGAAATATGGGCAGCTGGAAGGGAAATGGCACAGATCCTTCACCACAGCCTACAGAAAGGAACAAAGCTCCACTCACATCTTAATCTTAGCTCAGGGATGCTGATGTCATACTTCTGTCTCCCAGAACTGTATAACAATATCTTTGTATTTTATTATGCTGTGAAAGTGAAAGTAAGTGAAAGTTGCTCAGTTGTGTCCACCTGTTTGCAACCCCATGGACTGGAATTCTCCAGGCCAGAATACTGGAGTGCCTAGCCATTACTTTCTCCAGGGGATCTCCCCAACCCAGGGATCAAACCCAGGTCTCCTGCATTGCAGGCAGATTCTTTACCAGCTGAGCCACAAGGGAAGCCCATTAAGCCATTAAATTAGTGGAAATTTGTTACTGCAGGAATAGAAAATAAATATGCTAAGTTATTTAAAATCAACTAGTTGGTGAAAAAGACATATTTTAAACTCATATATTTTACACTCTTTCAGATAGCACAAAATGCTATGAGAGTTCAGTGAAAATAGATTGCTTACAACCAGGGAATGAATATAGATTTCATGATAAAGTTAGAATTTGAACTGGGCCAGAGTGGTGGAAATGGATCAATATGATGACAGTAGTTTATGAATTAAAAACTGGGAATATGGTAGAGACATTTGAAATAGGCCTATTACAGAAAATCAGGGCTATGCAGCTGCTAAAATAATAATAAAGACTACTTTATTAAAAAATTGAACTGGGCCTTGAAGGATTTGTAGGGCTTAAAATGATGAATATATCAAAACAGACCAATGTCCTTTAATCAAGAAATGAATAAACAACTGTTGTATATTCATACAATGGAATACAACCCAGCAATAAAAGAAGAAGCAATTACTGGACTTCAATAATGTATTGTAATATATTGTAAAGACACTTTTTTTGAGGGAAAGAAACCAGACAAAACATGGTATACCTCATGTGGTTTCAATTATATGAAGTCGGGAGGCCTGGCTTGCTGCAATTCATGTGGTCACAAAGAGTCAGACACGACTGAGCGACTGAACTGAACTGAACTGAACAATAGGCAAAACTAATCTATATTGTTAGAAATCCAGAAGTAGTTTCAGAGTAGGGGGAGGGAACTAATTGCAGAGGGGCACAAAAGAACTCTCTGGAGTGATAAAAATGTTCTTATTCTGTGTGGCTAAGTTATATGGATGCCTAGATTTTCAAAAATGGATAAAACTACTCAAAATTTCTTCATTTTATTGTATATTAATTGTATCTTTTAAAATATTTTTCAAAGAAAAAGCATGACCAATAGCTGAGAAACTAGATATATGGGTCAAATTTAGGAAACAAAAATTAGTGCAGTTGGCTTAAAGAAGTTCTCAATCCCAGGTGCATGTTAGAATCACCTGAAGAGTTTTTACAAATATAGATGCCTGTGCCAATCCAGAGATTGCAATTTAATCAGTTTGTGGTGATCCCCAAGCATCAGTATTTTCATAAGCTCCCCAAACAGTTCTTACATGCAGTCAGATTTGGGAAGCAGGGGCTGAGAGCATGGATGATGTAAATAGACAAATTGTTAATGTCCTGGGATACATGCTAAGGAATTTTAGTTTGCTTAGATGGAGATACAGATATACTGAAGCTTTTTAGACAGGAGGGAGCAAATAATTAGAGCTGCTCATTAGGAATATTTCTCTTATACCTGTGTCCTCTGGAGAGTAGACCCAGAGGTGGAGAGTTGAATTAGAAGGCTGGCCCAGTGATCCAGGCAAGAGATAATATGAGACAGAAACCAACTGGTTGCTTTGGGAATGAAAGAAGACCAGATGAATTTTTTTAGCCATTCAGCTAGTGAATTATTCATTTATCTAAAGAGATGGATGAATAGATTAGATAGATGAATACATTCATTTGTGCAGATAATCAACATTAATTTATTGAGTGTTAATCTGTCAGCCCCTAGAAATAAAGTGGAGAAAAAGTCACACCCTGCCCTCCTCAGACTTACATTCTAATGAAAGGCACTAACATTTTAAATGTCAGAGGTATTTTGTTTATATGAGGGAGAGATTAAGAGTGGAAGAGAAATTTAAGGAAGATTATGGATCTAAATAAGGTAGTCAATAGGAAAGACTCTCTTCAGATAAAGAAGGGAAAGGAGATATTTATTTTGTCTTGTTTTTATCTGTTTGTGGAGTCTGTGGTATATCTAGATAGGAATCACTGCTAGAAGATTTAGACTTAGCTAGGATAGAGACATGGATGTTAGAGTTACTCAAAGCCATGATGGTGATTAATAATTGTGAAAGTGTAAGGAAGGAAGAGGAAAGGAACAAAGACTAAGTCCTCAGGGACACCTACCTCAAAGACTGCAATAGAAAACATCAAATAAAGAGCAATAAGTGGGAGAGTGTAGTGATATGGAAGCCAAGGTAGGGGATTAATGGTGTAAAATGCTTGGATGACAATGATGATTTGGGTAAGCCTCTTGAATATGAAATTACGAACTCATTGACAAATACGCTTCATTAGAATGGGTGGGGGTAGAATTAAGATTAGAAGGAATTGTGCGTGTGCTCACTTGTTCAGTTGTGTCAGACTCTTTGCAACCCCTGGACTGTAGCCCGCCAGGTTCCTCTGTCCATGGGATGGCATGCAGCATTCAAAACCATCTCTCAGCTGCGGTACTGCTGAAGGCGAGGATGGTCCCCATGGCCGCCAGAGCCAAGCTAGCTGCTCTGACCTCAGCCTCATCCAGCAGCAGCAGCAGCAGCAACAGCAGCAACAGCAGTGGGAGGAAGCTGAGGAAGACAGGCCAGAGGTGCCCAGGGAAACCTCTACAGCCGTTGCTCCAGATGGAAAAGTCCTGAGGCTACTGTAAGAATAAGACTGAAAACCACAAGCAGGAGGCTTAAGTTCAAAACCTCAGAACACCAGAGAACTCCTGACTCCAGGGAACATTAATCAATAGGAGCTCATCCAAAAGCCTCCATACCTACACTGAAACCAAGCACCACCCAAGAGCCAACAAGTTCCAGAACAAGACATACCACACAAATTTTCCAGAAACACAGGAACATAGCCCTGAGCTTCAATATACAAGCTGACCAAAGTCACACTAAACCCACTGACATCTCAAAACTCACTACTGGACACTTCATTGCACTCCAGAGAGAAGAGATACAGCTTCACCCACCAGAACACCAACACAAGCTTCCTTAACCAGGAAACCTTGACAAGACACCTGTCCAAACCCACCCACAGCGAGGAACCCACACAATAAAGAGGAACCATGAACTGCCAGAATACGGAAAGGCCACCCCAAACACAACAATCTAAACAAGATGAAAAGGCAGAGAAATACTCGGCAGATAAAGGAACAGGATAAATACCCACCAAACCAACAAAAGAGGAAGAGATAGGGAATCTACCTGAGAAAGAATTTCGAATAATGATATTGAAAATGATCCAAAATCTTGAAAACAAAATGGAGTTACAGATAAATAGCCTGGAGACAAGGATCGAGAAGATGCAAGAAAGGTTTAACAAGGACCTAGAAGAAATAAAAAAGATGCAATATATAATGAATAATGCAATATTAAATGAGATCAAACACACTCTGGAGGGAACCAACAGTAGAATAACTGAGGCAGAAGGTAGGATAAGTGAAGTAGAAGATAGGATGGTAGCAATAAATGAAGCAGAGAGGAAAAAAGAAAAAAGAATTAAAAGAAATGAGGACAATCTCAGAGACCTCTGGGACATGTTAAACGCCCCAACATTCAAATCATAGGAGTCCCAGAAGAAGACCAAAAGAAAGGCCATGAGAAAATACTTGAGGAGATAATAGTTGAAAACTTCCCTAAAATGGGGAAGGAAATAGTCACCCAAGTCCAAGAAAACCAGAGTCCCAAACAGGATAAACTCACGGCAAAACACCCCCAAGACACATGTTAATCAAATTAACAAAGATCAAACACAAAGAACAAATACTAAAAGCAGCAAGGGAAAAACAACAAATAACACACAAGGGGATTCCCATAAGGATAACAGCTGATCTTTCAATAGAAACTCTTCAGGCCAGGAGGGAATGGCAGGACCTACTTAAAGTGATGAAAGAAAATAACCTATAGCCCAGATTACTGTACCTAGCAAGGATCTCATTCAAATATGAAGGAGAAATCAAAAGCTTTACAGACAAGCAAAAGCTGAGAGAATTCAGCACGACCAAACCAGCTCTCCAACAAATGCTAAGGATCTTCCCTAGACAGGAAACACAGAAAGGGTGTATAAACTTGAACCCCAAACAACAAAGTAAATGGCAACAGGATCATACTTAGCAATAATTACCTTAAATGGGTTGATGCCTCAACTAAAAGACAAAGACTGGCTGAATGGATACAAAAACAAGACCCCTATATATGTTGTCTACAAGAGACCCACCTCAAAACAAGGGACACATACAGACTGAAAATGAAGGGCTGGAAAAAGATATTCCACACAAATAGAGACCAAAAGAAAGCAGAAGTAGCAATACTCATATCAGGTAAAATAGACTTTGAAACAAAGCCTGTGAAAAGGGACAAAGAAGGATACTACATAATGATCAAAGGAACATTCCAAGAAGAAGAGATAACAATTATAAATATATATGCACCCAACATAGGAGCACCACAATATGTAAGGCAAATTCTAACAAGTATGAAAGGGGAAATTAACAATAACACAATAATAGTGGGAGACTTTAATACCCCATTCACACCTATGGATAGATCAACTAAACAAAATTAACAAGAAAACACAAAGTTTAAATGATACAATAGACCAGTCAGATCTAATTGATATCTACAGGACATCTCACCCCCAAACAATGAATTTCACCTTTTTCCCAAGCATGCATGGAACCTTCTCCAGGATAGATCACATCCTGGGCCATAAATCTAGCCTTGGTAAATTCAAAAAAATTGAAATCATTCCAAGCATCTTTTCTGACCACAATGCAGTGAAGATTAGATGTCAATTACAGGAGAAAAACTATTAAAAATTCCAACATATGGAGGCTGAACAACACGCTGCTGAATAACCAACAAATCATAGAAGAAATAAAAAAATAAATCAAAATATGCATAGAAATGAATGAAAATGAAAACACAACAGACACAAACCTATGGGACACTGTAAAAGCAGTGCTAAGGGGAAAGTTCCTAGCAATACAGGCTTATCTCAAGAAACAAGAAAAAAGTCAAATAAATAACCCTACTTTATACCTAAAGCAACTAGAACAGGAATAAATGAAGAACCCCAGGGTTAGTAGAAGGAAAGAAATCTTAAAAATTCGGGCAGCAATAAATGCAAAAGAAACAAAAGAGACCATAGCAAAAATCAACAAAGATAAAAGATGGTTCTTTGAGAAGTAAATAAAATTGACAAACCATTAGCCAGACTCATTAAGAAACAAAGGGAGAAGAAGCAAATCAATAAAATTAGGAATGAAAATGGAGAAATCACAACAGACAACACAGAAATACAAAGGATCATAAGAGACTACTATCAGCAGCTATATGCCAATAAAATGGACCACTTGGAAGAAATGGACAAATTCATAGAAAAGTAAAACTTTCCAAAACAAAACCAGGAAGAAGTAGAAAATCTTAACAGATCCATCACAAGCACAGAAGTCAAAACTGTAATCAGAAATCTTCCAGCAAACAAAAGCCCGTGTCCAGATGGCTTCACAGCTGAATTCTACCAAAAATTTAGAGAAGAGTGAACACCTATCTTACTCAAACTCTTCCAGAAAATTGCAGAGGAAGGTAAACTTCCAAACTCATTCTATGAGGCCACCATCACCCTAATACCAAAACCAGACAGAAGCCACAAAAAAAGAAAACTACAGGCCAATACACTGATGAACATAGATGCAAAAATCCTTAACAAAATGCTAGCAAACAGAATCCAACAACATATTGAAAAGATCATACATCATGACCAAGTGGGCTTTGCCCAGGGATGCAAGGATTCTTCCATATCCACAAATCAATCAATGAAATACACTACATTATCAAATTGAAAGACAAAAATCATATGATTATCTCAATAGATGCAAAGAAAGCCTTTGACAAAATTCAACATCCATTTATGATAAAAATCCTCAAGAAAGCAGGAATAGAAGGAACATACCTCAACATAATAAAATCTATATATGACAAACACACAGCAAACATTATCCTCAATGGTGAAAAATTGAAAGCATTTCCCCTAAAGACAGGAACAAGACAAGGGTGCCCACTCTCATCACTACTGCTCAACATAGTTGTGAAAGTTTTGGCCACAGCAATCAGAGCAGAAAAAGAAACAAAAAGAATCCAGATTGGAAAAGAAGAAGTAAAACTCTCACTGTTTGCAGATGACATGATCCTATAGAAAACCCTAAAGACTCCACCAGAAAATTACTAGAGCTAATCAATGAATATAGTTAAGTTGCAGGATATAAAATAACACACAGAAATCCCTTGCATTCCTATGCACTAACAATGAGAAAACAGAAAGAGAAATTAAGGAAACAATTCCATTCACCATTGCAATGAAAAGAATAACATACTTAGGAATATATCTACCTGAAGAAACTAAAGACCTATATATAGAAAATTATAAAACACTGATGAAGGAAATCAACGAGGACACAAATAAATGGAGAAATATACTGTGTTCGTGGATTGGAAGAATCAATAAAGTGAAAATGAGTATACTACCCAAAGCAATCTATAGATTCAATGTGCTCCCTATCAAGCTACCAACAGTATTTTTCACAGAACTAAAACAAATAATTTCACAGTTTGTATGGAAATACAAAAAAAAAACTCGAATAGCCAAAGCAATCTTGAGAAAGAAGAATGGAACTAGAGGAATCAACCTGCCTGACTTCAAGCTATACTATAAAGCCACAGTCATCAATCCAGTATGGTACTGGCACAAAGACAGAAATATAGATCAATGGAACAAAATAGGAAGCCCAGAGATAAATCCATGCACCTATGGACACCTTATCTTTGACAAAGAAGGCAAGGATATACAATGGTGAAAAGACAGTCTCTTTAACAAGTGGTGCTGGGAAAACTGGTCAACCACTTATAAAAGAATGAAACTAGAACACTTTCTAACACTATACACAAAAATAAACTCAAAATGGATTAAAGATCTAAACATAAGACCAGAAACTATAAGACTCCTAGAGGAGAACATAGGCAAAACGCTCTCCGACATAAATCACAGCAGGATCCTCTATGACCCACATCCCAGAGTAATGGAAATAAAAGCAAAAGTAAACAAATGGAACCTAATTAAACTTAAAAGCTTTTGCACAATGAAGGAAACTATAAGCAAAGGGAAAAGACAGCCTTCAGAATAGGAGAAAATAATAGCAAATGAAGCAATGGACAAAGAATCAATCTCAAAAATATACAAGCAACTCCTGCAGCTCAGTTAGAAAAATAAATGACCCAAACAAAAAATGGGGCAAAAATCTAAACACACATTTCTCCAAAGACATACAGATGGCTAACAAACACATGAAAAGATGCTCAACATCACTCTATCAGAGAAATGCAAATCAAAACCACAGTGAGGTACTATTTCACACCAGTCAGAATGGCTGCTATCCAAAAGTCTACAAACATAAATGTTGGAGAGGATGTAGAGAAAAGGGAACTCTCTTACACTGTTGGTGGGAATGCAAACTAGTACAGCCACTATAGAGAACAGTGTGGAGATTCCTTCAAAAACTGGAAATAGAACTGCCATATGACCCAGCAATCCCACTGCTGGGCATTCACACCCAGGAAAACAGAATTGAAAGAGACACATGTACCCCAATGTTCATTGCAGCACTGTTTATAATAGCCAGGACATGGAAGCAACCTAGATGTCCATCAGCAGATGAATGGATAAGAAAGCTGTGGTACATATACACAATGGAGTATTACTCAGCCATTATAAAGAATACATTTGAATCAGTTCTAATGAGGTGGATGAAACTGGAGCCTATTATACAGAGTAAAGTAAGTCAGAAAGAAAAACATCAATACAATATACTAGCACATATATATGGAATTTAGAAAGATAGTAATGATAACCTTGTATGCAAGACAGCAAAAGAGACACAGATGTATAGAACAGTCTTATGGACTCTGTGGGAGAGGGAGAGGGTGGGATGATTTGGGAGAATGGCACTGAATCATGTATATTATCATATGTGAAATGGATCACCAGTCCAGGCTCAATGCATGGGACAGGGTGCTCAGGGCTGGTATACTGGGATGACCCAGAGGGATGGGATGGGGAGGGAAGTGGGAGGAGGGTTCAGGATAGGGAACACATGTACACCCATGGCTGATTAATGTCAATGTATGGCAAAATCACTACAATATTGTAAAATAATTAGCCTCCAATTAAAATGACAATTTATTTTAAACATTTTTTTAAAAAGTGAAATTCAGTATAGAAGAAGAAGAAAAAACATCCCTCACAGATGGCCCAGGCTCTTGTTTCTGGAATGCCCTGGTTCTTTTTTCATCTGACCTTAAAACCTTCCAAGGCATGTCTTTGAATTTGCAAGACAGAGAAGTGAGCAATTAATGAAAAGGGAACATTCTATCAATGGTAAAATATCTATGTTCAAACTCTGACTACCATTTATTAGTGCATGAGTGTAGATATTTTACTATTAAAAATAATGTTGTGCAGGAGTGACATCAGCAAAATGGCAGTATAGGAAGTTTTGTTACTGAACCAAAGTTGGATCTGCTTGCCAGCATGCAATAAAGCCAATAAAGCCACTGACACCGAGTTGTGGTGAAGGAAAGTGCAGCGTTTATTGCAGGGCACCAAACAAGGAATTTGGGGTTTCCTAGGTGGAGCTTGTGGTAAAGAATCTGTCTGCCAATGCAGGAGACATAAGAGATGTGAATTCAATCCCTGGGTCGGGAAGACCCACTAGAGGAGGGCTCAACCCACTCCAGTTTTCTTGCCTGGAGAATCCAATGGACAGGGGAGCCTAATGGGCTATAGTCCATAGGTTTGCCAAGAGTCGGACACAACTGAAACAACTTGGCGTACACGCATGCAAACAAGGAGTTGAGAACAGCAATAGTCCAAACTCTCCAATGGGTTTTAGTAAAGCAGTTTTTACAGGCCAGGTGAGGGAAGGGGTTAACAGGACAAGAGATCATCTTGTGCAAAATTCTCTGGTTGATTGATAGTGAGGTACAGGGAAGTATCATAGGGGTTAACATTATTAGTACTAAGGTTCCAAAAGGTCTGGGTGCTATGTGGTCATGGTCATAAAGTAGTCAACTTCTATTTGGTGCAGGTTTTATTTAGCATCTGTAAAACAACTCAGAAAATATGCATCAGATACTATTATTTGGGTTTCCCTGAGAGCTCAGTTGGTGAAGAATCCACCTACAATGCAGGAGACTCTGGTTCAATTCCTGGGTTGGGAAGATCCATTGGAGAAGGGATAGGCTATCCGCTCCAGTATTCTTGTGCTTCCCTTGTGGCTCAGCCAGTAAAGAATCTGCCTGCAATGTGGGAGACTTGGGTTTGATCCCTGGGTTGGGAAGATCCCCTGGAAAAGGTACCCACTCCAGTATTCTGGCCTGGAAATTTCCATGGACTGTATAGTCCATGCAGTCACAAAGAGTTGGACACAGCTGAGTGACTTTCACTGACTCAGTCACTATTATTTAGGTACTTCAGAGAGGGGCAAAAGCAGAGGACATGGGGGAAGGGCCTGCTCCCACTCAAGGCCCCACAGATTCCTGCTCAGTTAATTTCACCCAGGCACTGGCCAGCTCGGAGACCCCAGACAACTCCCTGACACCAGACCCCAAGCAGTCTTACACAAATAAGGGAACCTGCTCACTCTGGCATCTACCTACTCCTGCAGCCCCAAGCACCTCATGTGGCTCTGTTTACCTTTGACAGGGGAGCTCCCTGTGGGAACACAGGCCCCCGCTACCCCTCCCTCAAGGCCAGGTAGCCCAGTGTAGAGAGAGACAGCTTTCCCATCAGATCAGGAGAGTAGGTGAGTGTTCAGTTTCACTGCGACCCCAGAACAGACCACCTCAGCACCAGATCAACTTCCCTAGCCTTAGCGGCTCCCTGTGGCTCCTGCTAACCTAAGCTCCTCCTGGCCTTGATACTTACAGGCTCCAATGGCCCCATGTGGGTCCAGCAACCCCAAACAATATCCTTGGCAAAGGTTTCTAGTGGGCTTCTGTGAATTCAGACCCTGGTTCACTCTGGTACCCACCTACTCCAATGGCCCCATGTGACTTCCACAGCAGGGCTCCCTGTAGGCTCCTGGGAACTCAGACCCCCATCTTACCCCTGTAATTATTTGTTCCAGTGGCCACAGACAGCTCCTGTGACAGTAGGCCCCTGGCAGGCTCACCCTGCTAACTGCCTACTCCAGAGGTCCCATGGCCCCAGGAAGCTTTCACAGAAAGCTCCCTCCAGGCTCACAGGAATCCAGGTATCTGGCTCAACCCAGCACCTACCTTCTCCACCACCCCCAGGCATCTCCCATGGTTTCAGGCAGCTTACCCAGTAGGGCTCCCTCTAGCTCCTGGGAACACAGGTCCCTATCTCACCCTGGTGCCAATGGAATATTAACAGCCAAGTGATATTAAGGACCCAGTTGAATGCATCATGTATTTTCATTAAACCATGTTAGTATGGCCTTTACTTCAACAATCTTGGGATTCTTGATTGAGGCTAGAGAAAATCATGGCTGCCCAGGTTTGGAGATCAGCAATGAAGTATGGGATAAACTCAAGAGGGTCAAAAATTATAGGGATTAAGAAAAGCACTGTTGAAATGGTTCCCCATGGGGTCCAATGGGCTTCCCAAGTAGCTCAGCTGGTAAAGAATCTGCCTGCAATGCAGGAAACCCTGGTTTGATTCCTGGGTCAGGAAATTCCCCTGGAGAATGGATAGGCTACCCACTCCAGGATTCTTGAGCTTCCCTGGTGGCTCAAATGGTAAAGAATCTGCCTGCAATTCGGGAAACCTGGGTTCCATCCCTGGGTTAGGAAGATCCCTTGAAGAAGAGCATGGCAACCCACTCCAGTATTCTTGCATGGAGAATCCCCATGGATGGAGGAGCCTGGCAGGCTACAGTCCATGAGGTTGCAAAGAGTTGGACATGACTGACCGACTAAGTACAGTACAGCATAGCACATGGGATCTGACTGAGGAGAGTGGTAAAATAAAGTCAATCAGGATGAAGGACTGGATAAACAGAGGATTAAAGTGACTGTAGGCATGTTGTCTACATGTTTATTAAAAAAAATAGTTTACTTGAAATAATAATTGTAGTTCTTGATAAGGTTATTTCTAACTTAATTTGTGTATTTTGTTAATTTTGTGAATAAGCTCTTATATTTTCTCTTTTTTTTAATTTTTTGGAATAGTTGGAGAAAAAATATTGTACTCTAATTATGACAAGATAGAATATCACAATGCTATTTTCTTTCAAACAAATATGTATGTAAACTAAATAATTAAAATTCAAATGGGATTAAAAATTTAAAAAAAAACTTTACAAATGTGAAAATAAATAAATAAATAAAAATAAAAATAAATAAAGTGACTGTAGACCATGATGAAGACAATAGGAAATAAGCATATTGAATGAATTCAGTAGATGGGAAAGAGGGGGTACAGGGCAAAGGTCATAGTGAGTTCTGGTTCCTAAATAGAAAATTTTTCTTCCTGTGTTTTCTATGGAATATGAATTCTAACATTTCCCAATACCCTATTGTACTTTATGACAAAAGAATGACTTTAGGTAATGTAAAAATCAATCCAGCCTTATTAACTTTATTTTCTATTGTTGTTTTTAAGCTTTTTTATATTGAAGTATAGCTGATTAGCAATGTTGTGATAGTTTCACATGTACAGCAGTGACTCAGTTGTACATATACATGTATCTACTCTTTTTCGAATTCTTTTCCCATTTAGGTTGTTATATAATATTGAGCGAGTTCCCTGTACTACACAGTAGGTCCTTATTGGTGATCCATTTTAAATATAGCAGTGTGAACATGTCAATCCCAAATCCCCTAACTATCCCTTCCTTCCACTTTTACCCCTTGGTAACCATAGGTTTGTAATCTAAGTCTGTGAGTCTGTTTCTATTTTGTAAATAAGTTCATTTGTATCATATTAACTTTCTTTCAGGTTCTCAATATGCTATACTCCTTCTCACCACAAGACCTTTGCACATGCTAACCCTTCAGTCAGTGCCACCCTCCCTCACTTAGTTATTAACTCATATTTGTCTTTCAATTCTTGGTTTAAAATGACTTCTCCCAGGAAGGCCTCCATGACCTCTCAAGCAAGGATGTGTTTTCATAGTGCTACATAGATTTTTTTTCCCAAGATTCACTATACTTTCAGTTTTAAAATATTTGTCTGATTATTTGATTACTATCTGGCACAAACTAAACATTCAGTAAACATTTAGTGAGTAAACAAATTAATGTGATCTTTGAAAACAACATGAGCTAAACAAATCCATTTCACTGAATTGTTTTCAGCAATAAATAAAATAGACTTTTTTTTTTATAAAATAGAGAATTATACTGTTTAAATTATCTACCTAGAACTCCTTTTTGGGAAATATCTTCAAAGCTTATGATGTAAGTCTTTTTTAATTTGTTTATTCTTTGAGGGTAGAATTGAATTTGGGCAATGGTGAAAGTTATCAGTTACCTATTGTGCCTTATAGAAGCCCAGAGTATTAGAAAGGTGATTAAACAAGCAGAGTAACACCATTTGGGTCCCAAACTAAGTCATGGTCTTAACATGAGAGTGACATTCCTGTGTGACTTATAAGATGCTTCTGAAGACAATCATCAAAGGAGTTATACACATGATTAAACAATCTCATGAGGCTGTCCAAGTTCCTGGTGCACTGTCTTTTAAATGTTGTATTTCTTTAACATTACTTATAATACACTTATCTGCTTCATTTGGGATCTGGGAGTTAAATGAATGGTGAACATTAGACTGTATGGCAGATCTCTTTATTTTGTTGCTGTATTTGGAAAACTATAGTTTCTCCTATATTACAATCATAAATTACCCTTGTTCCTGACCCTGTATACTTAGAACTATTCTAGCCTAGGAACAATGATAGAATCATAATAATAGTGACAAAGCATGGCTCTGCCTTGGCTCATTCTGGTAGAAGTGGCAACCCCCTACCCCGTTAAGACATCTTTCAAATATCTCTGGAAATGTATAGGGAATATTTCCTATGTACCCTATAGCTACCCTATGGCATTCACGATGTCCCTTCCCCTTATCCTCCTTGTCTGCTCTAACTCTCCTTGACCTGTTGCCACTAATGCCAAAAAGTCACAGCTATGCTGCTGATGCTCAACAAAGGGACCACTGGTGCTGATGCTTGATAGGGACACTGTTTTCTGTTCTGGTGTCTATCCACAACTACATCAAGTCTGCCACTGTCCATTTTGGAGGGTGCTCACATCTACAACAAGGGCACTGGCTCTTGCTGCTGCTGAAATCACTTGCTTGGTCCTCTGTCTCTGTAGGAGCTTCTGGCACCATGACTGCTGACACAGAGCATTCTCATCTATCCAAGAGATTATAATGAAAACAGCCCTTTTAGCTTTTATTCAATGTCATTTCAGCCTTTCAGACTAAGTCTCAGGCAGAAGTCCAAATGGCTGAGCCAGAGGACAACCAGCATTTACAGTGCATGGGCTGAATTCAGAAAACAATGCATGGGCTAAGCTCAGAAAACCATCTCTTCTCAAACCACGGCCCACTGTGCTTTTAACCAAGCAAGCGTGCATCTCACTTCTTTTCAGTTAAAGTGAATTCCAACTTTCGGAGATGATGGGTATGTTTACAGGAGAGATTGTGGTGACAGTGTCATCAGTATATACTTATCTCCAAATTCATCAAGTTGCATATAATACATATGTACAGCTTTTTGTATGTCAATCATATATCAATAAAGTGGTTTAAAAATAAATTAAAATGTATAATATCCATTCTATCCCAGAGTTCCTTTCAAATAAGACCGCTGGTGGTCACATTTTTTAAATTAATTAATTTATTTTCATTGGAGGCTAATTACTTTACAATATTGTAGTGGTTTTTGCCATACATTGACATGAATCAGCCATGGGTGTATATGTGTTCCCCATCCTGAACCCCCCTCCCATCTCGCTCCCCATCCCATCCCATCCCTCAGGGTCATCCCAGTATACCAGCCCTGAGCACCCTGTCTCAAGCATTGAACCTGGACTGGTGATCTGTTTCACATAGATAATCTACATGTTTCAGTGCTATTCTCTCAAGTCATCCCACCCTTGCCCTCTTCCACAGAGTCCAAAAGTCTGTTCTTTACATCTGTGTCTCTTTTGCTGTCTTGCATATAGGTTCATCATTACCATCTTTCTAAATTCTATATATATGCATTAATATACTGTATTGGTGTTTTACTTTCCAACTTACTTGACTCTGTATAATAGGCTCCAGTTTCATCCACCTCATTAGAACTGATTCAGATGCATTCTTTTTAATAGCTGAGTAATATTCCATTGAGTATATGTACCACAGCTTTCTTATCCATTTGTCTGCTGATGGACATCTAGGTTGCTTCCATGTCCTGGCTATTGTAAACAGTGCTGCGATGAACATTGGGGTACATGCGTCTCTTTCAATTCTGGTTTCCTCAGTGTGTATGCCCAGCAGTGGGATTGCTGGGTCGTATGGCAGTTCTTTTTCCAGTTTTTAAGGAATCTCCACACTCTTCTCCATAGTGGGGTAAGCACATGTTATCTGATGATCTGCTCAGATGTATTATACATGAATTCTCAGGGAAAAAATGTTTCTGCTATTAATACATATCTACAATCACATAGGGGCATCAAAATATTATTTCAAATACATGACAGGAGAAAGGAAAGCATCTGATTAGTGAAGTTTTATGAGCTATATATCCTTTCAACATAAAACTTCAGTTTGAGGATAAGGGTGTTAATATATACAGCATCAGTTCAGTTCAGTTCAGTCGCTCAGTTGTGTCCGACTCTTTGCGACCCCATGAATCACAGCACGCCAGGCCTCCCTGTCCATCACCATCACCTGGAGTTCACTCAGACTCACGTCCATCGAGTCAGTGATGCCATCCAGCCATCTCATCCTCGGTCATCCCCTTCTCCTCCTGCCCCCAATCCCTCCCAGCATCAGAGTCTTCTCCAATGAGACAACTCTTCGCATGAGGTGGCCAAAGTACTGGAGCTTCAGCTTTAACATCATTCTTTCCAAAGAAATCCCAGGGTTGATCTCCTTCAGAATGGACTGGTTGGATCTCCTTGCAGTCCAAGGGACTCTCAAGAGTCTTCTCCAACACCACAGTTCAAAAGCATCATTTCTTCGGCACTCAGCCTTCCTCACAGTCCAACTCTCACATCCATACATGACCACAGGAAAAACCATAGCCTTGACTAGATGGACCTTTGTCGACAAAGTAATGTCTCTGCTTTTGAATATACTATCTAGATTGGTCATAACTTTTCTTCCAAGGAGTAAGCGTCTTTTAATTTCATGGCTGCAGTCACCATCTGCAGTGATTTTGGAGCCCCCAAAAATAAAATCTGACACTGTTTCCACTGTTTCCCCATCTATTTCCCATGAAGTGATGGGACCGGATGCCATGATCTTCATTTTCTGAATGTTGAGCTTTAAGCCAACTTTTTCACTCTCCTCTTTCACTTTCATCAAGAGGCTTTTTAGCTCCTCTTCACTTTCTGCCATAAGGGTGGTGTCACCTGCATATCTGAGGTTATTGATATTTCTCCCGGCAATCTTGATTCCAGCTTGTGTTTCTTCCAGTCCAGCGTTCCTCATAATGTACTCTGCATATAAGTTAAATAAGCATACCTACATGCTATTATGTTCTGGGGCCAAGGGAATAATTGATAGATTATGTAGAGGTGATAAAAATGAAGGCAACAAAACAAATAAAAATGCATTTATATAAATCCACTAAAACTCTCCTTTACTTGTTCTCAGCTTTTATCTATTTAATAATACTTATTCATTATAAAATAATTAAATAATGTACATTTAATGTGTTATTGAATAACCCTTTTTATGGCTGTGCTTACATAAAGTCTACATATACTAATACTAACAATAATAGCTAATATTTAACTAGCCAACTCATATAACTTTTTAAGCATTATGTGTAGATTATTTTGCTCCATTCTTATAAACCTTTGAGACAGGTTCTATGATCACTCCCATGTTACATACTAAGGTAACTAAGGCTTAGAACAAACAAGCAAGCTTCACAAGGACACAAAGCTGGTGAACAAAGAAACCAGGAATCAAACCCAGACAGTCAGACCACAAAGCCTATGTTTGTAACAGCTTACTCTTAAAGCTGATGGGGACTACTGACATCTGAGGTACAAGAGCAAAAAGTAATGCACTCTTACCCTGATGGACTAGAATAGATGATTTCCAGGCTTCCACTGGCCTGCTATGGTGGATTAGCTTGTTATGGATTGATGCTCCCACTGAAGTCAACTAGAAAAGACCATTTCTTGGGGGCATTTGAGAGGTGCCAAAGACAACTGGAACTTGAGGGAGCAAGATCTCAGAAAACAGAAACACAGAGAGGTGAACCAACAAGCAGCTTTTCCCTTCAGGATATTTGCCAATTTGGGGTGTAGTCGAGAGACTGACAGGGCAGAGGGCTGTGATTAAGAGTCAGAGAAGTCAACAGACCTTTTGGCAAACTTAAAAAGCTAGAAGAAGAAAAATGGATTTGGGGCTGTCAAGGGAACCAGGACTTTAAAGATCAACATTCCAGATAGAAGAGAGACAAAGAAAAGTGGCCTGACATTCTGTTCTTTTCCATCTTGGGAATTTGCGGAATTCATCACCTGTGCAGGACAGCAAGCTAGGTAAGAAGTAGAAAGCTGCCGAAAAGTAGAGCCAAGTTTTCAACTAATTTCTTAGTTTTGCATTCCCACAAAGGAGAAGAGGCCTTAGTAATCAGAGCTGCTCTTGGTTGAGACCCATAGGGAGCTGCACTCCCAGCCTCTAGGGGTGAAATAGAGATAGACTGAAACTCAAAAAAAAAAAAAAAAATTACCCTGCAACCAAGTTCAGTCCCTGAAAGTGATCTGCCTTGAAATAGTCTGAGCACTAGAGATTAGGGTGAACTTGCTCTAGAGGAAGATATCATTCAGAATCTCTACAATTTCTCACATACAATATCCAAGCTATTTTTCATTCATAATGTTCAGCAATTTCTCAAGCATAAAGACTAACATTCAATCTGGTAGCAGAGAAATCATCTCTTATCAAAAGACAAATTCAGGAAAGGATGAAGAACAATGGAAAGATTCATATCTTGGAATGAATGGGAAGATTCATGTCATTTCTTAAATATAAATTAAAATTGACTATATAAAAAGTTAATAATAAAGTTTTGTGTAGTCAAAATATGTGTACAGTTAAGAAGCATCACAAAATATGAAAGACTGAAAGTGAATGAGCTTGAGTTACTATCAGGGCATGACATTATCAAGGAAGGGGTAAAACTACTAATTTATATTAAACTGTATAAAGTCAACAATTCATCTGGAGAGGCTGTTGTTTAGTAGACAAGTCATCTCCAACACTTTTGCAATCCCTGCCAGGTTCCTCTGTCCATGGGATTTCCCAGGCAAGAATACTGGAGTGGGTTGCCATTTCCTCCTCCAGGGGATCTTCCCAAGCCAGGGATTGAACCCCAAATCTCCTGCATTGGCAGGTGGGTTCTTTACCACTGAACCACCTGGGAAGCCCAATGTCTAAGGTAGTGATTCTCAAATTTTTGGTCTCAGGGTTCCTTTACACTCCCAAAATCTATTAAAAGCCCCAGTGAGCTTTGGTTTTATGAGTTATATTTGTTGACACTTAAAATATTAAAGATTAACACTGATGTTCTGGTCTTCTATATTCTTGCACTTTTTGTCTACTTGTTTTATTATTTATTGAGTAAGTTATCTCTTATTATGAAAGTAAAGTATTTTTTTTTAGTTCCTCCAGGTTTTTGTTCTATATATTCTGAAGCAGTGAGTATAAGTTGGGACAACTCTTGGAAAACTGATTGGCATTATTTCCTAAACTTGAGGATAATGTACATCTTATGATCCATCAATTTCACTCTCTGGTATTTACCTAACAGAAATGCATATATATGTGCAATCAAACATATATTTTTCATAATAGAAGTATAGTTATAGTTTCTCATTTAAATAATCCACAGTCTGAAACAGCCCAAATATCTAGCAACAATATAATGGATAAATGTGTGGTGTATTCATACAATGGAAAATTATTCAGCAATGAAAAGTTATAAATTCATATTACACAAATCAAAGTGTATGAATCTAACAAACATTATGTTGTATTAAAGGAGGACATACACACAAAAAACATATTCTATGGTTCTATTTATATAAAGTTCAAAAGCTTGCAAATATAATCTAAAATCATGGAAGTGCAAATTATGTTTAAATTTGGAGGTGGATAATAACTGGAAGAGGGTGTGAGGGAGGTTCTGGTGCTCTGGTAATATTTTATGTCTTAAATTTGGTGATGATTACCTAGGTGTGTCTACAGTGAAAGCTCATCAAGCTGTACACATATAATCTGTGTACTCTTTTGTATGTTTATTATACTTTGATATAAAAGTTTAGGAAAAAGAAAAAAAAAGCCCTTTATCTCCATCCCAGACTGCTTTCCTCAGCTCTAGACATCTCCACTAGGATGTTTCTTGGGTGATACTTAACACATTCAAACCTGTATCCAGAGGTTCCCTGGTGGCTCAGCAGTGGGGAGTCTGCCTGCCAATGCAGGAGACGTGGGTTTGATCCCTGATCCGGGAAGATCCCACATGCTGCAAAGCAACTGGGCTCATGTGCCACAACTATTCAGCCTGTGTTCTGGAGCCTGGAAACCACAACTAATGAGCTCTGAAGCCTGCACACCCTAGAGCTGGTGCTCTGCAACAAAAGAAGCCACTGCAATGAGAAGCCCATGCGCTGCAACTACAGAAAGCCCACACAGCAACGAAGACCTAGCATGGCCAAAAATTAATAATTTTTAAAAAATACCTGTACCCATACATCAACATGAATCCACCATGCATGTACATGCGTTCCCCATCCTGAACCCCCCCTTCCACCTCCCTCCCCGTACAATCCCTCTGGGTCATCCCAGTGTACTGGCCCCAAGCATTCTGTATCTTGCGTGGAACCTGGACTGGCGATTCGTTTCTTAGGCAAAACCAATACAATATTGTAAAGTAAAATAATAATAATAATAAATAAATGATAAATGGTTAAAAAACAAAAGTAGCTACCTGAGACATAAAAGATGCAAAGAGTAAAGAACATTTTTCCAGCCTGAAAAAAGAAAAAATGCCTGTATCCCTCATTTTCCCTTTTTTCTTTCAAATCTGTCCCTCCTAGGATATTGCTAACTCAAATGAATGGCATCACTTCCAGCCTATTTACCTAAGACAGAAACATGGGAATCAGCTGACTCTCCTCTCTCATAACACCCTAGGCTGTGTCACTCAATGTCTCAACAAATACTTCTCACATCTTACCTCCTGAATCTATCTAAAGTCCTCATTTCCATTTCCAATTCTCAGCATTTCTAATTTAGACTTTCAAAAGCCTCCTAAAGTGACCTCTGGTCCTCCAAGCATGTGGTCTTACTAATTCACTCTTTGCTTTTAGCACATGTGACATTTCTAGGACACAAATTTGGTCATGACATTTTCTTACCTAAAATCCTTCAACCACTCTCCATTGCTTTCAGTACAGTGATAAAACACCATACCATTGCTGAAAAGTACAACCTGTCCCCAGCCTAACTTTCCAGCCTCACCTTGCTTGACTGTTCCTGATCCCCCCTGCCAACTCCAGAACTCTCAAGTCACTTTCTCATAGGAACCTTGCCCTTTAGTGGTAGTGAACTATAATATGTTTCCCCAATTCACTCTTCTTTTTTCTTTTCTCTTCTATAACCCTTCAATTTTTTCTTAAGTTGAACTGAAATACAACCTCTCTAAAAACTCAACACCATTCTCCCTTCTTAACAACCACCACAATATTGTAAAGTAATAATCCTCCAATTAACAAAATAATTTTTTAAAGTTAAGCATTCTTGATAAAAAAAAATACCCACCCCCACCTGAATCTGATTAAGATTTTAGCTATACCTGTCAACTTACAGAAACACAGATAGTGAGGGACATGAGGATGAAATCAGTAAAACAGAGAATGTGGGAAACTCCAAACAATAAGCTAATCATAGGTTCAATACAAGATACAGGATGCTTGGGGCTGGTGCACTGGGATGACCCAGAGAGATGATATGGGGAGGGTGGTGGGAGGAAGGTTCAGGATTGGGAATTCATGTACACTTGTGGTGGATTCATGTCACTGTATGGCAAAACTAATACAGTATTGTAAAGTAAAAAATAATTTTTTAAAAAAAAAGAATAAACAGATAATTTGAACAGAAAAATAAAAATAAAAAAAGAAGAAGGGAATTCCCTGGCAGTCCAGTTTAGGAACTGGCACTTTCACTCTTGTGGGCTTAGATTCACTCTTTTGTTGGGGAACTAACATCCTACAAGTCATGTAGCATGGCCAAAATAAAAAATAAGTAAGAAAGGATTTTGGCTAATTCTCCTACCTTGAGCTCTGTCCGTTTGATACCTGTGAGGAAGAGGAGGTAGGCCAGGAAGAGGCAGATGGAGAGCTGCAGGTGAAGGGAGGTGCTGGTGTTCTGGATGGATCGACACAGGAGGAAGGTGAGGGCCGCCAGGAAGAGGCAGAGCAGAGAGAGGCTCAGCCCCACATAGGTGATCATGGTCAGCACGGGATCCTCCTAGATGAAGCAGGAGGAAAGAGACTCCAACTGGTTTTTGTTTTGGAGGCTGTGGTTCCCAATAACCCAGGTCTTAGAACCCTCAATGCATGGTGTTAATTTCCTTGTGAGAAACTGAACAGATTAATAGTGGCCAAGCCGAACTTCCCTCATAGTCCACTGGTGAAGAATTGGCCTACCAGTGCAGGGGACAAGTGTTTCATCCCTGGTCTGGGAAGGTCCCACATGCTGTGGGGCAACTAAGCCCGTGTGTCACAAATACTGAGCCTACCTGCTGCAACTACTGAGCCTGTGTGCTGCAACTAGTGAAGCCCACATGCCCTAGAGCCCATTAATGGGCTCCTCTGCAACAAGAGAAGCCATCACAATGAGAAGCCTGGGCACCACAACTAGAGAGTAGCCCTGATTTGCCACAAATAGAGAAATCCCATGTGCAGCAATGAAGACACAGGCAGATGAAAGTAAATAATTAATTAAAAAAAAAAAAAGAATAAGCTAATCAGCTCCTTCAACAGCTAAGTTCCAAGAACAAAAAAGGAATTGGAAGAACTCACAGCTTAGACTTAGAAAAGATACAAATAATCATATATAGATCTTAGTGTCAGAATTCAAAGAAACAAATCATTATATAATTTTGACATTTGAATGCTTATTAAATATTTGATGACATTAGGGAAATACTGCTAATTTCTCAGGTGTACTAACTGGTTCTATTTATTTTAAAATTCCTACATTTTAGAAAATCATACTGAAATATTTACAGATGAAATGACATGATGTCTGAGTTTTGATTCAAAATAATAAGAGAGTGAGCCAGTGGGTAGGTATTAATGATACAAGATTAGCCATGAATTGATCATTGTTGAAGCTGAGTAATGGGTACCTGGGAGATCTTAATACTATTATCTCTGCTTTTGTATGTGTTTGATATCATCCATTATAAAGTTTTTAAAACAACAATATCTAAAGAAAATTTGATAGAGAACTTAGCTCTTCACTAATATATTTGGTTATTTGTGTTATCATAGACTTTGCTCTTCACTAATGTATTTGGTTATTTGTGTTATCATAGACTTTCAATGCTTTTTGGATACTTTTCTTCCATCAAGATTGAAGCCAATAGACTTCAAGTGCTAGTGGGTTATTTTTAGCTCTGCAGGCCCAAGAACTTGTCAATTAATTTATAAGCAGCCCCTGAAAGCTAACAGATAGTCCAACTTCACCAAGACATATTTTAACTCAACCTTTACACCTGGTGCCCCCATACTGCACTAACCTCCAACCCAAGTGTACCTCTTAAATCTTTTCATCACACAATGCCTTGCCTAATGTTGATTCTTTTCTTAAATTCCCCTTCAGTAACCCCACAACAAACTCCATGAACAAGACAGCATCTAAAGAGAGATCACAAGGGGTCAGCAAGCCTGCACACAGTGAAATATGACAAAGACTCTGACCCCTCCCCAATGATTAACTTTAACTTTTCCTTTTAAAAATTTTCTTGGTTGAGCAGAATCTTTGGAGTTGGTTCTGGAACACAAGTCTGCCTTCTCCTGAGGTTGTCAGCCTCCTGAAAAAAACAACCTTTCCTCTCCCAACCAATGCTTGTCTTTCAAGTGGCGAGCAGGCAAAACCGGAGTTCAGTAACAGATTCAGAATTTCATCCCAACTCTTCTTAAGTCTCTGGTCTTTAGCAGAGAGGTTTTGATCTTACAAGTATTGGTGTAAATTATTTTAGTGAGTTGTGTAGTTCTTTAGTAGCAGGTGGACAAAATGTTTAGATAGGGATTTCTACTGATGTACATTTATGGAATCAATGAAGACTCAGTTCCTGTTGTGGGAGAATGATAATTAAGACATTATCCTAACTCCTCTGGCAGCTTATACTATAGTAATGAAAACAAGAACTATACACAAATCATCAGAAAACAAAGCCGCTAGTATGGAGAATGTACCAGATCAGAGGAAGGAGAGACTCAAGACAGGAAGATCACCTCAAGGAATGTTCTTATACAATAATCCAGATAAAATATAATGAGGAGCTGATAGCCAGGATAGTGGTAGTAATGGAGAGGAGGGATAAGTTCAGGGCAGGGATGTGCCCTCCCTAGATGTCATCTTCTTTGAGCCTTGGTGATAGTGGCTTTTCTCAACCCCCTGACTCACATCCTTTAGTCTACTTAGTTCCTGTTTCAATGCAGGGTCCTGGAGTGTGTATAGCCAACATCAGGATCAACCCCAACAGTGCTTATGTTGCTTTGCTAAAACGTGTCAAGATGCAGAAACTCTCCAGACACTAAGGCATGACATCTCTTAGGGGACACTGAAGATGGTGTGCCCCACATTAGGTGTAAAAGGCATCCCCTCGAGGAGATGTGGGTACCATTAGGGAAGGGGGCAGGGAGGGGGCCTATAACAATCATGTCCTCATGATCCCTAAGAGAATATCAACACTAGAAAGCCATTGAAGCGAAACACCATATTAACAAATTGAATAAAAATCATATGGTCATCTCAATAGATGCAGAAAAAGCTTTTGACAAAATTCAACACACATTTATGAAAGTCATTGAAATAACAGCTGTCACTGACCCCCTCCCCCAATCCCATGCAATTCACTGCCTAATAAAGTACAAAGTGATGCTGAGCAATGTGGTGCCATGCTGTCATTTTGTCCATTTCTAGAACCTTCCAAGTTTCTCACCACTTCAAGCCATTTCAACATATCATTCTAACTAAAAAGCTTTTCTGCAAGCTCTTTGTCTCTCTCACATTCTTATTTTTCAGGTCTCAGATTAGGAGTCACAGCCTCAACAGAGGCCTCATCTCATATAACTCTAAACCAGGTGCCCCTAATCACTTTCTATCCAAACATCCTTTTACAGTATACTTTTTAGCAGCAATCACCTTATAAAATTAGCCTATTCCTATTTTTTCTCGTCCTTTTTGTTTCTTTCCCCCATCAAAACACCAGCTTCCCAAAGGCAAAGAAATCATGCCAATCTTGTTTTCTGTTTTATCTGTATTGCCTTTAGTATTCAATAAATACTTGTTAAATGACTGAGTCAATATTTAGGTTTCCTGATTAACCTTTGCAACTTAATAGGAGCCACCACCAGTCCTTCCTTTGACTAGCTTCTTAACAATGGCTCAATCAATAAGGTATTAAATGTTTGCTTCTAATCATGATGAGATCTGTGGGGGTTTTGCATTAACAGTCTTGCTCTTCAAAATGTCTACTAAATTCACAGTCCTATAGTCTTCTGAATTCTTATGAAATAAACCTTTGGTTGAGCTATTTGCCATATATCAGTGCTTGTTCTAGCCAACAGTATCGAAAAGTGCTTTGACTACCATTACCAACTGGGAATATTAAAGAATATATAGAATATAAAGACATAGAGAGTTTATATTCTAAACTCTTCATAGGTCTAGCACATAGCTCAGTAACAAAATAAATACATTTCAGAGGCATTCAAAGTTAATAATTCAATAAGCTCATGTTTTCTCTCTGCTCAGCCTACTCTGCAACTTTGCCGTCTGGCTTCTAAGACTTAATCATCAACAAAACACCTCCGAGGAGGTTTTAAACTTAATTACTATTTGTGTTTTGATTAAGGAACTATAGTTAAGAAGTTAAAAAGCAGAGAGGAGTTGTAAATAATAACTGGTCACACCATCCCAAAGCAACTAGGAAAGCTTCTCTAGTGTGTTTCAGGCTTCAGCAGTTCCTCTTTCTCCACTGAAACAGAGCAGAAGGACAGAAACATGAAACCCTGCTGGTATAACACTGAACCCCACAACACATGATTTTCCTGATAGCCCCATTTACTTCTTAAGAGGTCACTCATTGTTTTTAACGTTCTTTCCCCCTAGTGTACCCTTGGAAAGTCCTGTTGCTAGGGACATAGAGTCAATCTATTGTTCACCAGCTCAACAATCCAGCCTTAGTGTTTTGAGTTTGGATCTATGATCAAATAAAGCAGCCCTCCATTGCACATCCTCAGGGGCCCAGAAAAGGCAGGTATCCTTGAATCAAATTGATATAACATTGAAATTTGTTTCAAAAAGTATAAAGCAATAATAAAGTAATTTGTTTTTGTAACGTACACATAGATTCTTCTAGGTAATACTCAAGATAGGCTGGTAGGTATTAGTATTAGATACATTATAAGTCAAACCAGAGAAGAATTTAGGTAAAACATGTGTACTTGGGTTTTGTGTTCTATTCCAGTTACAGAATCACAGAAAATCAAGGATCAGCTCATTACTACACAAAGGTGATCTGTGGACCAGCAGCACTGGCACCACTCTGTATCTTGTTTTAAATGTAGAATTACAGACCCCACTCCACACCTACTACATAAAAGTTCCATGTGTCCTGCCTAACCTAGTGGATAGAGATCATCTTTAGAAGCATCTAGTTCTTCTCAAACTTTAATGGATATAACTACATGAGAATTTGTAAAAATTAACTTACTGATTCTTCCATAGGACTGGCATAGAAAATGGCATCTCCTGTAGGAGCCATTATTAAATATTCAAGAATGTCTTTTATGTTAGCTAACACTATAGAATAAAAGCACCTTCATGTTGATGCCTCTCAGAGAAGTACCTTTTCTTTAGCCCTGGAGTAAGCTTGCTGTTAGACTTCCTGATGGCTCAGATGGTAAAGAATCTGCCTGCAATGCAGGAGACCCAGGTTCAATCCCTGGGTCAGGAAGTTCCCCTGGAGAATGGAATGGCAACCCACTCTATTTTTCTTGCCTTGAGAATTCCAAGGACAGAGGACATGACTGAGCAACTAACACTTTCACTTTCGGGGCTTCCCTGTTGGGATGTGCTTGAGAGAAACACCCAGGAAACCTCCCAGTGACCATTCTTGATGAGCGAATTTGGACTGACAAGTAGACAGATATATTGACTAAAAAAAAAAAAAAAATAACAGTGAAAGTCACTCTGTGTTCAACTCTGTGACCCCATGGACTATATAGTCCATGGAATTCTCCAGGAAATAATACTGAATAAACAAATGCATGACCTAAGAGTTGAGAAATATTTTTTATTTGGTGGACAAAACTGAGGACTTAAGCATGGAAGATGTTGTTTTTCAGTCTCTTAGTCATGCCCGCCTCTTTGCAACCCCATGGACTGTAGCACACCAGGATTCCCTGTCCTTCACCATCTCCTGGAGCTTGCTCAAACTCATGTCCATTGAGTCGGTAATACCATCCAATCATCTTGTCCTTTGTCATCTCCTTCTTCTCCTGCCTTCAATCTTTCCCAGCATCAGGGTCTTTTTTAATGAGTTGGCTCTTCATTATCAGGTGGCCAAAGTACTGGAGCTTCAGCATCAGCATCAGTCCTTCCAATGAATATTCAGGACTGATTTCCTTTAGGATTGACTGGTTGGATCTCCTTGCAGTCCAAGGAACTCTCAAGAGTCTTCTCTAACACTACAGTTCAAAAGCATCAATTCTTTGGTGCTCAGCTTTCCTTATAGTACAACTCTCACATCCATTCATGACTACTGGAAAAATTACAGCTTTGACTATACAGACCTTTGTTGGCAAAGTAATGTCTCTACTTTTTAATACACTGTGTAGGTTTGTCATAGCTTTTATTCCAAGGAGCAAGCACCTTTTAGTTTCATGGCTGCAGTCACCATCTGCAGTGATTTTGGAGCCCAAGAAAATAAAGTCTGTCACTGTTTCCATTGTTTCCCCATCTATTTGCCATGAAGTGAAGGGACTGGATGCCAAGATCTTCATTTTCTGAATGCTGAGTTTTAAGCCAGTTTTTTCACTCTCCTCTTTCACTTTCATCAAGAGGCTTTTTAGCTCCTCTTCACTTTTTACCATAAGGGTAGTGTCATCTGCATATCTGAGGTTATTGATATTTCTCCTGGTAATCTTGATTCCAGCTTCTGCTTCATCTAGCCCAGCATTTCACATGATGTACTCTGCATATAAATTCAGGACTGTGAAAAGCTGGATACTGGCCCCAGATAGCTAAAGTGGATATCAAAGGAATGATTTCAGTAAGCCCAGACTCTTGCATCTTCCCATACATAGAAAAGTGCTAAATACATGAACTTGAAATGTCTGGTTTTCTTGAATTAACAGTAGTCTTTGGAAGTTCCAACCACCTGGTTTTTCTATATATCCTGACTCCTCCAATATCTCTTTTAAGCAGTTGCTCAGAGCTATCTAGGGGCTCAGAGCTATCTGAGGAACTGTTCAGAAGAGGTAACAGAGGAGCCAAGATACATAGAACATCCTGGTAGTTGGAACTTGCAAAGATTACTGTTAATTCAAAAAAAAAAAAAAACCAGACATTTCAAGTTTATATATTTAGCACTTTTCTATGAATGGGAAGATGCAAGAGTCTGGGCTTACTGAAATCATTTCTTTGATATGCTCCTTAGCTATCTGGGGCCAGTATCCAGCTTTTCTAGTCCTGAACCCCTCAGGGTGACAGTTGGGGGTGATCACAGTGGCTGATGGCTTGGTGGCAGGTGGCCTGTTTGTTTCCATCCTGAGTTCCCTCAAGGCTCACCATGGAGGGCAGCTATAGTTGCTGTAGATGGCTTGCTGACTGCAACATCCTTTGTTTGCTGATATGGCAGGCAGCTGTCTTTTACACCTAGTCCACATATAGGTGTAATTTTGAGCATCTCTAAAATACCCCAAGTAGTATATGATTCTCTGTCCATTAAGTGTATTCATAGTTTTACCAACAGGAGTTCAAGTGTAATTAGCTGATGGACCACTGGCTGGAGCTCAAACCCTTAACATCGTCATGATTTTCACTATATTCTAACTGCTCTTTTAATGTCCTTTATCATAGAAATGCTTGGAAGAGTTCCAAAAATATTTAAGAACACTGGATAGCAAGGAAAAGCATATAATATACTGTATGGATAAAGCTGACAGCGGGAGCAATTTGAGACCTAACCATTCAAAATTTAGAATTAAGTGTTCTCCTCACCCAGCTAGCCACAGTGTCACACGGTAGATTAGAAGTCAGTGGTAAAACAAGCACAGTAGGCAGCAAGAGAAGCCTAATTTTTGGTTCATGTACTGAGGTTAGAAAGCGAAAGGCTGTGAATTTCCCTAAATGTCTCCATTCAAACTAACAGCCTTCAGCAAATGACATCAATTCATGTGATAATCAGATTTTTTGGCATCTATCAGAGCAACACAAATATACATCTAAGCAGCCAGTATATGCAGATAGTTACAGGTTTTTACCATCTCCAAGATTAAGTTCATTCTTTACTGTGATTCTATTGTGATCATATCCTAAACTTATAAACCATAGCTATATTAGAGGAATGTTGTAAAAATTTTTGTGCGACTGGTTGCACGACTCTTGAATATACTAAAATCCATTGAATGGTATACTTTAAATATGTGAATTATGTCTCAATAAAGCTGTTATTTATTTTAAAAATTATTATTCAAACATCTTCAATAATTCATCTATATACAAACTGCCACAATTTAAAAATTTGTAAATAAGTCTTTTTTAAGCCACATTTTGAAGGCCATTGAGGATAAAAATATGTCTTATCCCTTATTTCAGAGATTATTAAAATATGTTAAAATTAACTTTGAGAAAACTTATTAAAATGTAAACTCTGTAGAAGACCCTTTAAGATTTATATCCCCAGAAATAAGTGACAAGGTTTGACACAGCTCAGCTGAAACCAACCCACAGATCAGAGCTTTCTGTCAGACTTCTGAAAGTTATTTTTATAGATCATAGAATATTGGAGCTTGAAGGGACCTTAAAGAAAGTCCAATCCAATCCTCTCATTTTCCAATGAAAAAAACATAAAGGAGAAAAAAAGAGCAGTGACGGGCTTCCCTGGTAACTCAGTGTAAAGAATCTGCCTGTCAATGTAGGAGACACAGGTTTGATCCCTGGTCCAGGAAGATCCCACATGCAGCAGGGCAACTAAGCCCATACACTGCAATTATTGAGCCTGTGCTCCAGAGCCCAGGAACTGCAACTACTGAGCCCATGTGCTGCAATTACTAAAGCCTGTGTTCCCTAGAGCCCCTGCTCCACAACAGAAGCCACCACAATGAGAAGCCAGCACACCAGAAATATAGAGTAACCCCCACTTGCCACAACTAGAGAAAAGCCTGCACAGCAAAGAAGACCCAGAACAGCCAATAAATAAATAAAATTATAAAAAGAGTAGCTACTCATTAAAATAGACACATAAATTCATGACAGAATAATAGTAAAACACAGGCTTCCTTACTTCCAATCTGAGTTTCCCTCTAAGGAGTTGGATCCCAGCCACAAAGGGAAGCTTCCAGCATGCTATTGTTATGAAATTGAACAAAAGATCTGGTCCCTGCCCACATCTCCAAAAGCATCTCTTGTCATTCTTCTCTTGCTCACCATTCTCCAACCCTATGACCACCGTTCTGTTCCTCTCACACACTATAGGACTTCTCTTTTTTTTTTTTTCCACTTGCTGTTTCTTCTGCCTAGAAAGCTCTTCCCCCAAATGCATCTTTGTATGACTGGCTGGTATCTATCCCACAGATCTGTTTAAGTGACAATTCTTTAGAGAGGACTTTCCTTAATACCCTATTTCCAGTAGTCACAAACCTGTCTTCCTCCATCATAGCATTGGCCTAGTTCCATTACTCATTCTTGTGGTCCTTGTCATGTTACATTTGTTTGTGCTTTAAAAAAAAATGATACAGATCTCCCCCACTAGACTGTAGCTTTATCAGAGTAGAGTTCCTGGCACACAGTAGCTGCTTAATATATACATGTCAAAGGAAGAAATAAATTTCTAAAGTACTTCTTGAGTAGATTCCCTATTGCCTGATGTCTAAATTCTTAAATGCCCTGTTTTGATTTCCCAGGAACCAGAAAAAGCCTAGACAGAATGGGAGTCATGAACAGGAGAGCTAATCAAGTTGCCCTACTGGAGGTCTCCAGGAATAAAAAAGATTCAGAGAGGTAACTAAGCTAAGATAAAGTCCTTAGAGACTCAAGCTTGATATGTAATGATCAGTTGAGGTTGACAAGTCTAAAGGGCAGGAACAGCGTCAAAAAATGTGAAACAAAGTCAAGAATCAGTAATAGTGGCACAGGAATGGAATGGCAGGCAAGTCCAGAGACATGCATGTTAGTTCCTATGTGAATGTAGAAAAATAGGACTTAACTTTATTGGTTTGGGGGCATGTGATGTGTGAGGGTGTAGGACTGAATTAAGGCTACAGGGTCAGGGCTAAAATGAACAATAATTTTGGAAGATTCATTTTCCTTCCCCAACATGGTGGATTGGCAGTTTGAGATTCTGTTAAAGTTAAGGGCAACAAAGGGTCACATCTTATCTTTGGTAGCAGTTTTACTATAAAAGTCCCTGGAGGAGAGATACCATATTTTATTCACATACTATGTACATAGTAGATGTTGAATAGACAGTTGCTAATTAAATAAACAATTGAATGAAAGGATTGTTCAAACAAATTAATGTTCAGCAGGGCCAGCCATGGCAACATTCTAAAATGTGCATGGGCACTCATTATCAGAGAAATGCAAATCAAAACCACAATGAGGTGCCATTTCACACCAGTCAGAATGGCTGTGATCCGAAAGTCTACAAGCAATAAATGCAAAAGGTGTGGAGAAAAGGGAACCCTCTTACACTGTTGGTGGGAATGCAAACTAGTACAGCCACTATGGAGAACAGTGTGGAGACTCCTTACAAAACTGGAAATAGAACTGCCATATGACCCAGCAATCCCATTGCTGGGCATCCACACCGAGGAAACCAGAATTGAAAGAGACACCTGTACCCCAATGTTCATCGCAGCACTGTTTATAATAGCCAGGACATGGAAGCAACCTAGATGTCCATCAGCAGATGAATGGATAAGAAAGCTGTGGTACATATACACAATGGAGTATTACGCAGCCATTAAAAAGAATACATTTGAATCAGTTCTAATGAGGTGGATGAAACTGAAGCCTATTATACAGAGTGAAGTAAGCCAGAAAGAAAAACACCAATACAGTATACTAACACATATATATGGAATTTAGAAAGGTGGTAACGATAATCCTGTATGCAAGACAGCAAAAGAGACACAGATGTATAGAACAGTCTTATGGACTCTGTGGGAGAGGGAGAGGGTGGGATGATTTGGGAGAATGGCATTGAAACATGTATAATATCATATCTGAAATGAATCGCTAGTCCAGGTTCGATGACTATACTGGATGCTTGGGGCTGGTGCACTGGGATGACCCAGAGGGATGGTATAGGGAGGGAAGTGGGAGGCGGGTTCAGGATGGAGAACATGTGTATACCTGTGGTGGATTCATGTTGATGTATGGCAAAACCAATATAATATTGTAAAGTAATTAGCCTCCAATTAAAATAAATAAATTTTAAAAAATAAATAAAATGTGCATGGGAAAGATATAGAGTATAAGTTGACTCAATCTTTGGAAAGATTTTTCCTTCTTCAAAGGTTAAGTTATACTCTGTATTATATTTGAACACTGTATACTAGCTGTAACTCACTTCTTGGCCTTCATCATCCTTGAGTGTCTGCCCTCCTTTTCCATCTGAACCTTCTTCAGTCTTTCTCTCTGGCTTTCTAAGAGGGTGTGGCCCTTCCTCACTTTAAAGTATGTTGTTTCCTGGAGAGGGCATAGAGAACTATCTATATGTGATACGTAGACTTAACTAAGCTTTGAAAATAAATATTAATTGCCCCCAAATACACTGAATATCAAATTTTAAATGACATATAGCCCTTTAAAAGTCTATCTGTATTATAATGATGAATATTCTCTCTCTTTCTCTTTCACTCTCCCTTTCCATCTCTCTATTTCAATTCTGAAGCTCTGAAAGAGAAGTATCTAACAAAAAATGACTATCCCTTGGAATGGTGATAGAGTTAGCTTGTTTTTACTTACTCTTAGCACTGGAGGAAATATGAACCTACTTACTTCAACCTGTTTTCTTAAGATAGCTCAAGTGTGATTATTTTTTTTCCTGTCTCCAAAGTTTACTGGTTACAGACACTGATCAAACACCCCTTGTAATCCTTGAGGGTCATTAAAAGGAGCAGTCCCCTGTGGTAATGGTGTGGAGAAGTATGTTAGCATATAAGGAAGGAGAAGGAAAGAATATATATTTATTGAGCAGCTACTATGAGAAAGTCTCACATGTATTATCTCATTTAATCTCTACAAATACTCAATGCCATAGGTACCTCTATTATTTCCATTTGCCAGATGAGAAAGTTCATTTGGAATTTTTCAGCCAAGATAGAATAATAAGGATGGGATTTACCTTCTCACTTAAAACAATCACAAAAACAAAACTAGACAAAATACATGAAACAGTTTTTGAAACACTGGTTATCAATCAGTGAAGGGCTGTGATAACTAGGATGGGAAACATATAAGCTGAGCCCTATAATTGCCCCCAACTTACTATCTTCAGATATTTTCTGAACTATGGCATAGAGAATGGGAACTGAGGCAAAGGCAGTAGACTTCTTTGGTTAAACCGCTATAGCTGTAAGTCTTATGACAGTAATACAGCCCTAGAGTCCATAGGATAGACCACTGGGGAGGACAGAGCTGGAGAGAAATCACTGGAGATCTGCAGAGGGCCACTGTTAAGTATTCAGCACAGTAATTACTGGTACATGTATGAGGAAACTAACCAAGTCTGGAAAAGAATCATCTGAAAAAAATTAGAAGAAACTGTCTCATGCTTACATGGGGCTGGAAATAATCCCTATCTCCACTATCCAGACTGGAAAAACTCATAATTTATGAGCACTGGGCAGAGTATACAGAAGGGTCATTCCTCAGTAGTGGGAAATTAGTAGCCTTAGACTGAACACTGCTCCAGATCTACCCAACAAATCATCAAAGCAAGACCCAAATGAATAAACATATTTTCAGGTAAATTAACGGCATCATAGGAAAAGGCTCAGGAATATTTATAGAGATACAAAAATATCCAGCAGTCATCAAGGTGAAATCACAATGTCTGGCATCAAATCAAAGATTAATAGTCATGTCAAGAGGCAGGAAACACGATCCATAATGAGGAGAAGAGGCAACAGAAACTGACTCGGAAATGACACATGTGCTAGAATTAGCAGAGAAGGACATTGAAACGTGTATAACTGAATTTGGTATGTTCAAAAAGTTACATAGAACTGATTCAAATGTATTCTTTTTAATGGTTGCATAATACTCCATTGTGTATACATACCACAGCTTTCTTATCCATTCATCTGCTGATGGACATCTAGGTTGCTTCCATGTCCTGACTATTATAAACAGTGCAGAGACACAAATGTATAGAACAGTCTTTTGGACTCTGTGGGAGAGGGAGAGGGTGGGATGATTTGGGAGAATAGCATTGAAACATGTATAATATCATATATGAAATGAATCGCCAGTCCAGATTTGATACATGATACTGGATGCTTGGGGCTGGTGCACTGGGACGACCCAGAGGGATGGTATGGGGAGGGGGGAGGGAGGGGGGTTCAGGATGGGGAACACATGTACACCTGTGGCAGATTCATGTTGATGTATGGCAAAACCAATGCAATATTGAAAAGTAATTAACCTCCAATTAAAATAAATCTATATTTTTTACAAAGTTACATAGATACATTTGTTGTTGTTATTCAGAAGCTCTAATTTTCTTAAAGAGATCTCTAGTCTTTCCCATTCTATTGTTTTCCTCTATTTTTTTTGCATTGTTCACCAAGAAGGTTTCTTATATTTCCTTGCTATTCTCTGCAACTCAGCATTCAGATGGATATAGCTTTCCTTTTCTCCTTTTCCTTTCACTTCTCTTGTTTCCTCAGATGTTTGTAAGGCCTCCTTCAACAACCATTTTGCCTTTTTGCATCTTTTTCTTGGGGATGGTTTTGAACACTGCCTCCTATTCAATGTTATGAACCTCCATCCATAGTTCTTCAGGCACTCTGAGAGCTTCATCTATTTGTTCAAGGTCACATACCTTACAGTATTCTCTCCAGTATCCAAGCCCAGATCTTATTTCAGAGACTCTGCTCTTAGCATCACATTATACTAGGTTATGTTTTGTTAACTGTTTTGTCAGAGATTTGTAGTTGAACACTGTCAGGAATAAAATCACACACACACAAACACACACACACAAGAATCCAAAGAATACCAAGTTAGGGGTAATAGGAGAGATTTTCTTTCTAACCTTGACTTTGCTTCTGTTTACGCATAAAAACATGAGTGCGTTACTGATCCACTCTAGGCCACAGTGATGCTTCCACCAAATTAGGTCTTGGATGCAGAATCTGAAATGAAAGGATACAAATGAACTTATTTACAAAACAGAAATAGATTCACAGACTTAGAGAATGAATTTATGGTTACCAGGGGGGAAGAATGGGGGGAAGGGATAGTTAGGGAGATTGGGATTAACATCAGTTCAGTTCAGTTCAGTCGCTCAGTCGTGTCCGACTCTTTGCAACCCCATGAACCGCAGCACACCAGGCCTCCCTGTCCATCACCAACTCCCGGAGTTCACTCAAACTCATGTTCATCGAGTCCGTGATGCCATCCAGCCATCTCATCCTCTTTTGTCCCCTTCTCCTCCTGCCCCCAATCCCTCCCAGCATCAGAGTCTTTTCCAATGAGTCAACTCTTCTCATGAGGTGGCCAAAGTACTGGAGTTTCAGCTTTAGCATCATTCCTTCCAAAGAAATCCCAGGGCTGATCTCCTTCAGAATGGACTGGTTGGATCTCCTTGCAGTCCAAGGTACTCTCAAGAGTCTATACACACTTCTATATTTAAAATGAATAACCAAAAAGGGCTTACTGTAGATAATTCTGCTCAATGTTTTGTGGCAGCCTGGATGGAAAGGGAGTTTGGAAGAGAATGCTGCTGCTGCTGTTGCTGCTGCTGCTGCTAAGTCGCTTCAGTCGTGTCCGACTCTGTGAGATCCCATAGACGGCAGCCCACCAGGCTCCCCCGTCCCTGGGATTCTCCAGGCAAGAACACTGGAGTGGGTTGCCATTTCCTTCTCCAATGCATGAAAGTGAAAAGTGAAAGTGAAGTCGCTCAGTCATGTCCGACTCTTTGCGACCCCATGGATGGCAGCCCACCAGGCTCCTCTGTCCATGGGATTTTCCAGGCAAGAGTGCTGGAGTGGGGTGCCATTGGAGGAGAATGGATCCATGTATATGTATGGCTGAATCCATTTGCTATCCGCCTGAAACTATCACATTGTTAATGGCTGTTTGTTGTTGTTTAGTCACTAAGTCGTGTCCCACTCTTGTATAACTCCATGGACTGTAACCCACCAGGCTCCTCTGTCCATGGGATTTCTCAGCAAGGATACTGGAGTCCATTGCCATTTCCTCTCCAGGGGATCTTCCTGACCAAGGGACTGAACCCACGTCTCCTGCATTGCAGGCAGATTCTTTTTTTTTAATTTATTTAATTAACTTATTTTAATTGGAGGATAACTACAATATTGTGGTGGTTTTTGCAATACATCAACATGAATCAGCCATGGGTACACATGTGTCCCCCCATCCTGAACCCCACTCCCACTTCCCTCCCCATCCCATTCTTCTGGGTTGTCCCAGAGCACTGGCTTTGAGTGCCCTGCTTCATGCACCAAACTTGCACTGGTCATCTGTTTCATATATGGTAATATACATGTTTCAATGCTATTCTCTCAAATCATCCTACCCTCCCCTTCTCCCACATAGTCCAAAAGTCTGTTCTTTACATCAGTGTCTCTTTTGCTGCCTTGCATGTAGGACTGTCATTACCGTCTTTCTAAATTTCAAATGTATGTGTTAATATACTATATTGGTGTTTCTCTTTCTGACTTCACTCTGTATAATAGACTCCAGTTTCATCCACCTCACAAGAACTGACTCAAATGCGTTCTTTTTTATAGCTGAGTAATATTCCATTGTGTATATGTACCACAGCTTCTTTATCCATTAATCTGCCAATGGACATCTGAGTTGCTTCCATGTCATAGCTATTGTAAACAGTGTGCAAGTGGATTCTTTACTGCTGAACTATCAGGGAAGCTGTGTTAATTGACTATACTTCAATATAAAAGAAAAGTTTAATATTAACATAGGATCTTGGGAAATATCTTTCCAACAACATGTATGTAGTCATTGCCACAGCCAGTATTTGACCCTAGTTTAAGACCTGCCTTCCCTGTAACCCAGGTCTTGGCACCAGATACCAACAAGACGATGCAGGAGACTATACTGACTATACAGCATAAGAGGTTCTCAGGAACCTGGAATACTGGAAGATGGGGTATGAATTGGGGAAGCACTGGAGGGATACACTTCTGGAGATGGAGCTGGAAAAGGCAAAGTTTATTACCTTGGAAATGGTCCTGCTCAGATTTTACTGGGGCAATGCTAAATTCTGCCATGCAGCAGGCCTTCAGCAGCTGAGATGATGACACATTTGAAGTTCATTTCCTGACTCCCAGCCAGTCTCAGATGTGAATCAATGATCTCCCAACTCCCTTCCAGTCCCAACAGACCTTTGGGAATTAGGCTGGCGATGTTGCAATATCATTGGAGAAAATTCAGCTACACATTGAATAACAGGCTTGAAATCCATTTGAGTATTTTTCTGGATATGTGTACAACAGACATCAGCGTATTCATTCAGCTAAATACATGTTTGCCTTAAGCAGAGACACAGAGAATATTTTCAAGGTTTTTGCACAGAAAGTGCTGTTCAAACATAATATTTTGAAAATCATTAGTCCTGCCTAATAGATTCAAGTTTCTCATCCAGGGACTATTTTTATTATCTGTTGAACAGTACACACTTTTGTTTCTTAGTTCTGTGAACAAGCCACAATATCTTCTCTAAATCAAGTCTTACCTCTGTCTATAGCTGCCTCTAACTTTCTGGCATGGTTTCTCAAAGGTATCTATCGTTACCTGTTCCTGCTTTGGGGCCTTTCATCTTCCAACTCTCATGGAAAAAAATAAAAAGCAGCCTAATCTACTGTCTTTACTAGTTTTCCCCAGTTTAATTGGGTGATAGGTAGGGAGGAGAAGAAATAAAGTATTCATGGAACCACAAGTGCAAATCATGGAAGCCTGGAGTAACATCACTGTAAAAAGACCTTAGACCTTTATCTAGTCCAACCCTAGATGAAGACTTAAAGAACCCATGTTGAGAGTCACACAGTGAATCTGTAGTTGATCTAGGATTGGAATTTAAGTTTCTGAACATGTCAAAAATATATACTGATTTTTGTCCACTTCATTTTCACAAATGATACTACATTTTCATTATCTTTTAGTAATTATTTTAGTGCTGTTCATTCAGACAGGCTGAGAAAGTTTGGAGGAATCAGACCTCTGTGCATACATGGTCATCACAACACTAAACCCATAATTACAAGAAGCCTATTGTTTGTTCCCGAGGTTTATTAAGACTAGAGAACTAGCAAGGAGACCCTGAGATGTGAATGTCAGTTGGTCAACATATCCTATTTTGGAAAAAATAAAGACGATCTGCTCCAGAAAGAGGTATATACCTCCAGTAAAGGTAATACCACATTTTTTTTTCAAAATAAAATCAGTGTTTTGGAATAACCATACTTTATTTTCCACAATCCACAGTTGACATTCCCATTCCCCAAAAGACTAGGCAAAAGTTACTAGGAAAGGTAATGCAGGAGAAGTCTTATTTTGTGATTTTATGCTTTAGGTAACTTATGCATGGCATATACATACATATATATGTACACACACATATATTTCTGTGTATGTTGAGCAGGAATTAAGAAAACAATGCAGTCTACAAAACACTGTCATTTATATAAATTTTAAAATACATGTGCATAAAATAAAAATAGGCATTTTACAAATAAATAAAACTATACATATCAAATGCATTAGAATGACTGCCAATGGTAACAGGAGGATAATAGAAGTGGAGAATGGAGGTAATAATGGAATAGACAGATGACAGATAGATGATGATAGATTGATAGATAGCAAAAACAGCAGGGCTTTGTAGGGACCAGTGGGGATGGTGTTCTGTAACCGAGGCATGGATGAAGTCAGCTCTCAGCCTTTGAAGTCTAACAAATCAAAACAAAACTACACAACCTCTTTCTGAATCTCACTCTGGGAAAGAGAACCAGTGAGGAATATTCCATTGTTCCTTCTGTATAAAACAGATGATAAGTTTCAGAGACAAATTTGAAATGACTTACACGGTAGGTATATTTGCATAATTCTGAAACTAGTTATTGCCTAGATTGTATATGAGCAAGTTACATTCCATTTGAGCACAACTCCAGTGTCTCTCACCAATATACAAATGGCAATGATGTTTTTGTTAAAATTTAGAAAATTAAATCTTTAACCAGCTATATTTAATTTGATTGGGAAAAGTTAGAAGCTTTCTTTGGTTTTGCCAATTTATGCTTTAACTAACTTTAGTCTAATTTGGTCATTTGGGTCATTGTTTTCTTTTTTTTTTTCTTCTAGTTAAGTGTTTGGCCACACTGCTGGTCCATATTGCATCAATAACGTGTTTCATTTTGAAGTTGTTAAACAGAGAACACATTTCCATTACAAGCATGTAATGGCATAAATTTCCATTCTGGGTCCTGAAACACATCAGAAAAGGTCTCCTCATACTTTGTTAATTAAAAAAGTAAACAGGTCCTTAGTGGAGACAGTCCTCTTCCTTCCCCAGCTTCCCAGCAATGCAGTCTTCTTGGCTAGCTCTCTTTAGTTAAGAGGAGAGAGAGAGAGAAGAAACAGGTTGAGAAGGGGGGCCCATTCTGGCTACATTTGTGTTTTTAATTAGATTTCTTATGGACTGTAAGCAAAGAAAGTATGAATATACAATAAGAAAAGGAAGTATACCATGTGGTATAGTAGTTGTTAAGCACTGGGGTTTTGACATTAAAAACTCTGGACCTGAATCCAGCTCTATCGCTGAGTGACTGTGGGAAAGTTATCTAACCTCTCACAGCCACTATACCAGTAAGACGGGAAAAGTGCCTATAATATTCTGGTAATATTACCTATCTCGTTAAGGCTGTTATAAGGATTCAGATGTTCATCTAAAGCACAGATTGTGAAACACATGAAAGCACTCAATATATGGTAGCTCTTACTAAGCAAATAGTAGCAGCAGTAGTAGTTAGATTGAGACAGTGATAATAGTATAGTAAAAGTCTCTGCCATAAACTGCCAAGCAGAGTTCAAAATTCAATCTTGTAAATTGTAAGGTTGCATTATCAAAAAGTTAAATGTAGTGACTTGATGATCTGGAAGAGCAAGCTGGCATCCATTTTCAAAAGTCCAGTTGCACTAATAAAATCCATCTGGCTCCTAGATGCAGCTTGGCACCTATTAATGGAGGTTGTTCATTTCAATACCTTTATTTTTCCCTCAGTGCCCCATGCCCACCTCAGAAAGGTAACCCACCCCTACTTGAGAAGAGACCAGAGTGGAGTATGGGAGCCAATCATGAACTGAGTTATATTCATGGTTATCATGAGATTTTGCTGTAGTACTAGAAAAAGTAAGATATTTTATAGAGTCACAGATGTAGAGAACAGATTTATGACTACCAAAGGCAGGAGTGTGGGGTGAACTGGGGGATTGGGATTGACAAATAAACACTACAATATATAAAGTGGATGGCTAATATGAGAGCCTGCTGTATAGCACAGGGAGCTCTGCTCAATGTTCTGTAGTGACCTGGGTGGGAGGGAAATCTGGAAAGAAGTAATGTATATACATGTGGCTGATTCACTTTGCTGTGCAGTGGGAGCTAGCATGGCACTGTCAAGCAATTATACTCCAATAAAAATTAATTTAAAAAGTAAAATATTTTAATTGTTTTATTTTCATATTATGTACTGTTTATTCAATGTGGGTAAATATTAATTTTTCTATTATATATTAAAATATACATGGCTACTATATCCATTCATGCCAGTGTTGTATTTGGTTTATTGGTTTTGAGAAGGCAAGGATACTTCCATTACTTTTGGTTTATATAGCTGATCACAGACTGCCCTTAAGTAATGGTGGCAATGCTTTTCAGTGCTGTCAAGATGGCTCTTAAGAAATAAGACTGTTCCTTTCTCACAGCTGGTATCAGAGGCTACAGTTTAAAAGATATCTGTAGTTTTATAATGCTTATAGGATATTTGGAGTAAGACTTTCTTATCTCCCAGTCACCAACACAAGATTTGCCAAGTTTATTAAGATGTTTTTCATCACCTTGGCTGGTCACATGGGTCAGAACAGAACAGAAGCAAATCAACCCCATGCTGTAACAGGAAAACCCCTGTAGACGTCAAGAGACAAGAAGATGCCTAATATGCTGGTCTACATTTTTGAGGTAAGATAACTAGATCTCCAGTTTTATTTTATAAGCTCCAATGCTGTCTCAGGAATACTGGAGTGGGTTGTCATTTCCTCCTCCAGGGGATCTTCCCGACCCAGGGATTGAACCTGCATCTCCTGCATTGGCAAGTGGATTCTTTACCACTGCACAACCTGGTGCTGGTGCTGGTCAACTCTTGCAGTGAAGTCGGGCACTCATTTCACTCTCCTTCTCCCAGGGGGATGGTGCCTCCCTCTGCTCTGGGCCACTCAGGATTGGGCCAGGAGAGACAGGAGTAGTGAGAATCTATGTTTCCTTCCTCAGTGCATCTTTTCCTATTTCTGTGCTTCATAAATTACTACCCAGAGATAGTAATCCCTCACCCAGAATCCTTTACTCTTGAGAAGGTAGTCTTGTTCACAGCTGTTCAAATGGATTCCCCTTCTGGGCTGAAAGGGAATGAGCCCTAGAAATTCCTATACTGATGTCACTTGACAATTGAATTTTCTTTTCCATTTTCATGACAATGAATCAGTAAATTCTAAGGAATGGAGACCCACATTTCATTCTTCTTTTCATGCCCCATAGCATTATTTCATGCCCATTTGTTGCTGTTGTTTAAAGTCCTTATTGAATTTTTTACAGCATTGCTTCTGTTTTATGTTTTAGTTTTTTGACTGAGAGGCATGTGGGATCTTCACTCCCGACCAGGGATTGAACCCACACCCCCTGCCTTGGAAGGCAAAGTCTTTAACCACTGGACCACCAGGGAAGTCCCTTTATTTGTTGTTAATAAAGTTGTATAAGACATCCCCAGCATGCAGTATTTACCTCCCATACCAACTTTGGATCATTGATTATTTCTATGATAAAGCAGGCACATAAGTAGCACTAGATATGATTTATATTAAATCACTTTGAAAACATCAAATACAAGCTCATATTATCACTAGAATGGAACTCCAAGTTTTGAGCAAAGGAAATTATTGCAAGAACTCTGGATACAGTCATCATAATAAAACTTTAAAGTTCTCTTATGAGGCCTGAGGGAAGCAGTTTGAAAATGGGCAAGTCGAAAATACCTAGAGCTAAGAGCAAATAGGTGGAGTACTCTTTAGTGAGGCCTACCTGAGGAGGTAAGGGCAGGTCCAAGACTATAAGCCTACTCAGGCTTGAATAGCTTTTGGCTCCCACTGACATAGCTCTACTTTTAGGGCCTCATTTCCCTTCAAGCATTTAGCACTCTTATGTTGCTCCAAATCTCTCCTAATAGAGGGAAAATCTATGTGATTAACTCAACCACACTGATAAATAGGCAGACACTGACTCATTCATTCTTTATGTATTCATTCATTCAAAAATATGTATTAAGTACCTACTATGTAAGACACTGTGCTAGGCTCAGGGTAGTTCCCCTCTCAAAAAGGAATCTACCAATACCTGCCTATTAAAATTTATCCATAGTTCAAGGTTATGTGAAATGCTTTCCTAATTCTCCCAACTATGAATTTCTTTGGAGTACCCAGATACCTCTCTTTGATTTATGACTTGGTAAACTCTCTTTTGCTCCCCTACAAGATTACAACACAGAAAACATCATGAACAAAGTCACAGTGGTAGACTTATGCATTGGATGGCTATGGGAAGACGAATAGACCATTTGGGCTGCAGCAGAGGCTTTCTGGTAGGGAGTAAAAGAGGATGTTTGCAAGGGATTCAGGTCAGCATCCTCACATGAGCTTTGAACAAAGCTTTGAAGATTAGTAGTTCTGCAAGAATCAAATTTAATAGATGGTAGGTGCTCCAAAGAGAGGCAATGACAAAGGCTTGCAGTTCAGAAATAAATAGGATATGGTTAAGGAAGAGCAAATAATCCTGTTTGGCTGGAAAGAAAGGTACACATGTAAGGGAGTAACAGAAAATGAGCTCAGCGAATAAGAGGAGGTTCCAATGTGGACAACTTTGAAATTTTGGCTGGAGATTTGGAGGCTAATCTGGGTAGCATCACTTAGGGGCACAGAAAAGAATTTCCCCTCATCATCTCTTGTGACCGAAGGCATCAGTGGTATCTGTGGGAACATAAATGGATTTGAGTGCTGGCAGTATGAAGTCAATGTAAACAGAGATGAAAACTGTGAGCCTGATGCCATTAGACACCTATTAGCACTAGATCTAGGGAGTAATCCTTATAACATAAGGCAGTTTTATGAACAATAGGAGGAAGTACATTGTTACACAGCAGGAAGTATGCATATGGGACCTCTTATTGCAAGATGATATACAAAGAAACAGAAAATAAACAGAGACTAATGAGTGACAGATCTGCAGTAGATAGCTGGATTCTGAAAGTGGCATTGCAGGGGAACAGAATATGTCACTTTGGCACCAGTACAAGAAGGATACTCTGACCCTTCTTGGTCTCCCTGAAAGCATATGAAGGTACCTTCCCTATAACAGGAGTGTAGAAGGTATCCTTACAGCCAGAGATAGGGAACTGCCTGAGAAGACTCTATAAACAAACTTTGTTACTTCCTTGCTAATTTGTTATTCCAATCCCAAACTTCACCTTATCAATTCTTCACAAATTTATTGTTTTCTTTGTCTAAAAGGTATAAAAGTTGTCTGCTTTTGTCAGTTTCTTTAAGCCTCATATCTTTGGGGATCCCATACATATAAAACTAAATTAAATTTGTTTTTCTCTTGTTAATCTGTCTTGAAAAGTGAAAGTGTTAGTTGCTCAGTTGTGTCTGACTCTATAGCCTGCAAGGCTCCTCTGTCCATGGGATTCTCCAGGCAAGAATACTGGAGTTGGTTGCCATTTCCTTCTCCAGTGGATCTTTCTAACCCAGGGAGCAAACCTGGGTCTCCTGCATTGCAGGCAGATCTTTTACTGCCTGAGCCACCAGGGAAGCCTGTTAATCTGTCTTATGTCAATGTAATTATTAGACCAGCCATAGTACCTAGAAGGGAAGAAGAGGAAAGTTTTCCTTCCCAACAGCATAAGACAGACAGCCACCATATTTTCCCACAAAATCTCATGGCATCATTCTGCTATAGGAAACAGTATGGAAGTTCCTCAAAAAATTAAAAAAATAGAAGTACCTTATGATCCAGTAATTTTATTTCTGGGTATATATCAAAAATAATTGAAAATAAGATCTTGAAGAGATATTTGCACTCCCACATTCATTGCAGTATTAGCTACAATAGTCAAAAAGTGGAAGCAACCCAAATGTCCAGTGACAAATGAATGGATAGAGAAAATGCAGTATATACTACGTAGCATTATTCAGCCTTAAAAAAGAAAGAAATCTTACCATATTCCACAATATAGATGAAGCTTGAAGACATTATGTTAAGTGAAACAAGCCCATCACAAAAAGACAAATACTGCATGATTCCACTGATAAAAGGTATCTAAAGTAGTCACCCTCTTAGAAACAAAAAATATAATGGTGGTTGTCAGGGAGTAAACAAAGAAGGGAATGGGGAGTTGCTATTTAACAGATATAGTTCCAGTTTTGCACAATAAAAAAGTTCTAGGGATGTGTTGCCCAATAAATCATACAGTTAACACAAGTGTACACTTAAAAATGGTCAAGATGGTAAATTTTGTTGTGTTTTTTAATCACGAAATAACAACAACAAAATACGTGAGGAAAGGGATATTACTGAAAGATCAGTGTTGAAACTACCATAAATTAGTTCCTAAGAAAACCATTCCCTGTATGGTCTGACATACATGTGAATTCTAAAAAGGCAACCAACCAAACAAAACCAAGCTCATAGATACAGAGAATGGATTGGGGACTACCAGAGGGCAGGGAGTAGGAAGTGGGTGAAAAGTGTGAAGGGGGTCAAAAGGTACAAACTTTTCAGTTATAAAGTAAATGTCATGGCTACATAATGTACAGCATGGTGACTATAATTAGTAATACTGTATTATATATTTGAAAGTGGTTTAGAGAATAGATTTAATGGGCCAAATGGGACCCCTTACTGGTCCCCAACATTAAGAGTCAAACAAGTTAGCTCTATTTACCTCAGCTTTCAATTATATACTTATTGAGTGCAGCACTCAATATGCCAGCAAATTTGGAAAACTCAGCAGTGGCCACAGGACTGGAAAAGGTCAGTTTTCATTCCAATCCCAAAGAAAGGCAATGCCAAAGAATGCTCAAACTACCACACAATTCTATTCATCTCACATGCTAGCAAAGTAATGCTCAAAATTCTCCAAGTGAGGCTTCAACAGTACGTGAACTGTGAACTTCCAGATGTTCAAGCTGGTTTTAGAAAAGGCAGAGGAACCAGAGATCAAATGGCCAACATCCACTGGATCATCAAAAAGCAAGAGAGTTCCAGAAAAACATCTATTTCTGCTTTATTGACTATGCCAAAGCCTTTGACTGTGTGGATCACAACAAATTGTGGAAAATTCTTCACAACATGGCAATAATACCAGACCACCTGATCCACCTTCTGAGAAATCTGTATGCAGGTAAGAAAACAACAGTTAGAACTGGACATGGAAAAACATACTGGTTTCAAATAGGGAAAGGAGTAAGTCAGGACTGTACATTGTCACCTTGCTTATTTAACTTATATGCAGAGTACATCATGAGAAATGCTAGGCTGGATGAAGCACAAGCTGGAATCAAGATGGCCGGGAGAAATATCAATAACCTCAGATATGCAGATGACACCACCCTTATGGCAGAAAGCAAAGAAGAACTAAAGAACCTCTTAATGAAAGTGAAAGAGGAGAGTGAAAAAGGTGGCTTAAAACTCAACGTTCAGAAAATGAAGATCATGGCATCTGGTCCCATCACTTCATGGCAAATAGATGGGGAAACAGTGACAGACTTTATTTTTTCAGGCTCCAAAATCACTGCAGATGGTGCCTGCAGCCATGAAATTAAAAGAGGCTTGCTCCTTGGAAGAAAAGCTATGACCAACCTAGACAGCATATTAAAAAGCAGAGACATTACTTTGCCAACAAAGGTCCATCCAATCAAAGCTATGGTTTTTCCAGTAGTCATGTATGGATGTGAGAGCTGGATTATAAAGAAAGCTGAGCACTGAAGAATTGATGCTTTTGAACTGTTGTGTTGGACAAGACTCTTGAAAGTCCCTTGGATTGCAAGGAGATCCAACCAGTCCATCCTAAAGGAAATCAGCCTGAATATTCATTGGAAGGACTGATGCTGAAGCTGAAACTCCAATACTTTGACCACCTGATGTGAAAAGCCGACTCATTTGAAAAGACCCTGATGCTGGGAAAGATTGAAGGCAGGAGGAGAAGGGGATAACAGATGATGAGATGGTTGGATGGCATCACTGACTCAATGGACATGACTTTGAGTAAACTCCAGGAGTTGGTGATGGACAGGGAGGCCTGGTGTGCTGCAGTCCATGGGGTCGAAAAGAGTCAGACACGACTGAGCAACTGAACTGAACTCAGTTTTATAATTAAGGAGCTAGAAAAATTTACACTGAGATATCTGAACAACAATTATTTGGGACAGTTAGGCCAAGGACCCTGACCTCCTTGGCTTAAACCCTACTCTGGGGATCCCAGAACTTTTTATAAAAAGTAGGTAAAATAGAGAACAAAAAGAAAAAAAAAAAGCCTTTTAAAACCCCTCTTCCAAGACCAAAACTTGTTGATGAGATCCTAATGAAAACTAAAGATATAAAAATTGATGGAGTTGTGATAAAGGTATAGAAAATTGGCATATTTAAATAGGCTTTATGGGCTTCCCAGGTAGGGTTAGTGGTAAAGAACCTGCCTGCCAATACGGGAGACATAACTAATGTGGGTTTGATCCCTGGGTCAGGAAGATGCCCTGAAGGAGGGCATGGCAAACCGCTCCAGTATTCTTGCCTGGACAGAAGAGCCTGGAGGGTTACAGTCCATAGGGTTGCAGAGAGTCAGACACGACTGAAGTGACTTAGAACTCATGTAAGAGAGAAGATACTAACAGTGCTCACACAGGGAAGAAAAAAAGGAAACAATTTAATTATGTATTGTGATCGCCTTTCTGTGGTGATCATTTCACAATATGTATACAAATGAATCATTATGTTGCACACCTGAAACTCATATAATGTTATATGCCCATTACACCTTTAAAAAAACAAATAAATAAGTCCACAAAACACACCTTACTCCACACCTTGACAGCCTCTGGCCTCTTTTTTCCTTTTTGATCAAGAATCTCTAACTTGCCCCAAACAGTAACATAAACCTCGGTTGAATCAGAAACCAGATCTATAGGGAGCTCCAGGGAGATAGAGTCTGAAGCCCACTCTTTCTGTGAGAGGCAGAGTAAAGATGAAACAATAGAAGATGAAAATAGTGGGGGTCTCAAGCCCAAACAATAGAAATCCATAATCCAGGATTTTCTGTACCCTGTGTACTCTGTGAAATGGAGGTAAAAATTTTTAACCTATTAATAGTGATCTTTGCTGCAAATAAACTCCAAAAATAAAAAGAAAAGAAAAATTATTCCCAATCTTCAGAGATTTAACTATATTTAGTTATAAGTGATTGGTTTCCCAGGTGGCAGGAATGGTAAATAACTCGCCTGCCAATACAGGAGATGTAAGAGACATAAGAGATGCAAGTTTGATCCCTGAGTCAGGAAGATCCCCTGAAGGAGGGCATGGCAACCCACTCCAGTATTCTTGCCTAGAGAATCCCATGGACAGAGGAGCCTGGTGGGCTACAGTCCATGGGGTGGCAGAGAGTTGAACACTACTGAAGTGACTTAGTGAGCATGCACACAGTAATAAGTGATTAGAGTAAATCATAGTCTCACAATTGTTTCCAGGACCAGTATGCTACCTTGAAATTTAAAATAGCCAATCAAATTGGCTAGATGAATGTTATATAGAATACTTCTGAAGACAGAGAGAAAAAATTACCTGAGAGTAAGATACTGAGCATGTTTGTCTTTTTTTCTGTTTTAAATTAAACCTATTTCAGTATATATTGGTTTGGAATCATAGGTAATTTTGGCACTACCTAATTTTATTTGGTCGCAATTTCCTTTCCAGAGATAAAATCCCTAGTGAAACTCAATTTTTACATTGTAATAAAACCTGTTTTTGCTAGGAACATTAGATGATTTTTTTTTGCCCTCTTAAGACTCATAACATTTAATATTGAGTTTTTCTATTTTTTGAATTGGAAAAAAATTATTTTTACAACTAAGGAGAAAAGCAGCACATTTTTTATTCCCTCATATTGGAAATACACAAATATTTGGGGTGTTTTCCCATGTATACTACAGTGTTATACTTCAACTTCTATCAACATATACTCTACAGTGTGCCACCACCAAAGTGGAAAGGCAAAACAGGCAAAGGGGGTCAGCTGGATGGTTACACTGAGTTTTATATGTATTTTGAAAAATCTGTTTAAGCTATGTCTTAAATTTGGGGGTTAAACTTAGAAACATCTCTTTCACTTTCACAGACTGAAAATAAAAGCTTGTTCTAGGCAAGATTTCAATGTCTTTTCTCTGTCCATAAGTAATTTTCTATAATAAAGTTTGAATGTACAATAGTAGCGAATAATTCTATTTTCTCAATCTGATTTGGCATACAAAGCAATACAACTCATAGCAGATATGCTTCTGTAAAATATGCACACAAGACTGACCAAGAATTCTGGAGATGTGTTATATTCAGGACACACCAGCCTAACACTTTCCTAGCTCCCTTGTCCCTGTTGAAGTACTGCATGTATGTAGCAGTCATTGAGATTTGCTGTATCCTAGGGTTTACGGACTGAGTTATAGTTTTGATATATGCCTAAAGTGACCCTTAAACCAAGACTGCATCTGGACACAGATGCAAATAAATGAAGGTACATTCAGGCAGTAGCTAGGCATTTTCACATTTGCTAAGCAGGTTTCAAAGAGCCACTCATTCCTGCCTGCTATATTACAATTTGGCCTCTCTGAAGCTAATTGGAGAAATAGTATAGAAAATCTAAGGCCAGGCCCTTTGTGTTGAGGAAGTCTATTTTAATTTCCACAGCAGTGGTAACTCTAAAATGAGGCAAAAGCATTATTTGAATTGGATCTTGTCAAAAACTCATTACAATCTGAAATACATGTGCGCTTACTTGAGATAGAAGGAGTGACCACTTTGTATATACAAGGCTTGGTATGAGAGATCCTTAAGCATTCAGAGGCAGTGTGGAGCAGTCATTATGAACATAGTGATGTGTACTCATGGAGATTTGAGCCATTTCCTATATATGTGACCTTGGGAAGTGTGCATGACCTCTCTGAAACACACTGTTTCTTTTGTATTAACTATGTATGGGAGGCAATAATAATATCTATCTGATAAAGCTGTTGTAGAGATGTCAAATGAAATATGCAAAGTGCCCAAAACAGTAGCTAAAATGTGGTCGAAATTTAATAAACAGCAGCTTAAACCATTTTGAAATGGCAGTGTGACCAACATACTGGGAAAGAAACTTAAGTGAGAAGAAATAGCTGTACCTTACTCCTTTATATTTGATGAAATATTTTATCATAGGTTCAAATTAAACAAACTTACTGAGATAACTCTGGCTATTAAAATGCAATCTCTTTCAGTAATCAGGAAAAAAAGTATATTTCACTCCTTAGGCAAGTGCAAGCATCTTAGAAACTTATTTTTAGTTCAGCAGATGACTCAGCAGCACTGATTTATTTGAAACTCAGTCCAGACAAATTGACAACTGAACTGTCTGTATAAAGCATCATTAGAACACATACTCAGTGAAACAATGAGGTGGGGCAAAGTTCCATCTTGTAACATGTTAAAGATTGATATTTGCACATATTTCAGCTGCTCACCTTACTTCAGTTTTAATCTTCCCTTCAAAGAAGATGGTGTGGACCATCTGCAAAGGAGCCCACTAGAGCATTTGTTTAGAGGAAAGATGCTAGGTCTGAAGTTACAGAAGGTAGAGTCAGATAAGGGTATCTTACTTAAGATATTCAGGTATAGAAACAACCAGAAAGTGAATATGAACCAGAGTTCTTTAAAAGTTCTGAGACTGAATCAGAAGCATGCAAGACTGGTGAGTCCAAAGGACTAAGAACTTGGGAAAATGCCAAAGATCGGTAGCCAGAAAAAGAATGGAACAAAATAGGAGAGGGTCACGAGTGAATTGAGGGGGGAAAAAGCCATTATTGTGGGAAAAAAAAAAAACTATCAAAATGCCATACTTGATGAGATATGTTAACTTAATGATATAACATTGTGGTAGATAGTGCTTCGGGTGGCACTAGTGGTAAAGAACCTTCTTGCTAATGCAGGAGACATAAGAGATGCGGGTTTGATCCCTGGTTCAGGAAGATCCCCTGGAGGAGGGCATGGCAACCCAATCCAGTATTCTTGCCTGGAGAACCCCCGTGGACAGAGGAGTCTGGATGGCTACAGTCCATAGGGTTGCAAAGAGTCAAACACAACTGAGCTACTTAGAATGCATGCACAGATGCCTTCAGAGAAGTTTATGCTCTTAAGATCACTGAAGGACTTTGGCCAGAATGCCACACTTTGGCATGTGGTTAGCTCAACTAGTTAGAGTGAGTTAACATAAGATTTGATTTTTACCTAGCCAATAAATGGTGTTCTTCAGTTGCTGCTATTAATTGAGCACATATTATACGACAGGAAAATGATGTACATTACCCGATGTGGTCCTTGCAACAGCCTATGGGATAGGTACTAGTACTGCTAGAATTTTAAAGATAAAGAAACTAAGGATCAGAGAAGGTAAATAACTTGTCCCAAATCAGCAGGCAGGAAATGATCTCAGGATTTGAGCCCTGGTTTGTCTGACTTCAAAGCCCATGCTTTTAGCTATTATGTATGGTTAGTTTTTAATTCACAGAATCCAAGCATAGCCCAGGGTGAGCTGTCTTACAAATATGTGTCACTAGCCATAGCAGGATCTGAATGTGGGTGGCCCAGAGCAAATCCATCACCACCCAAGGAAAAAAACACAACAATTAAGGCCAGGTCCTAATGATGACCTTCTTCTTGGGTACATGTCCTTTTGGCTGCCAAATTTCACAATAGAATGCCAACACTAAATTGTCATTTAAAGATCTATTTAATTGGTAATTTGAAATAGCCACAACCCAATATATATTAAAGCTAAGTGAAAAAAAAAAACATATTTATGACGGTTTATATGTGTTTTTGTAAGGCATTTGTGTTTTTGTTTCATTATTCAATATCTTTTTAACAGAAAATTAGAGAGATACTTCTCCCTGGTCTTAACTATCAGGAATAGTAGTGTTTCTTCAAGGAACACTCATTAGCTTTTGCTTGTTTATTTTTGTTTTATTGCAAATAGGTGATGGTGGGGCTTTGTGGACCAAATATTCCAATGGCTTTAAATCCTGACTACACATTAGAACTACCTGGGAAGATTTTCAAAAATATAAATACTTGGACCCAATCCCCAAACATTCTGATACACTCTGTCTAATTTGGTCCTAAGAATCAACATTTTAGGTCTCTCCAGGTGATTCTAATGTATAACCAAAGTTGAGAGCCATGATGCTGCTTATCAAGTTTAGACGCTCCTTCTTTGAGAAAATGCTTGGAAAACAGAGTCAGAGCCATGGTCCCCTCATAGCCAGCATGTTAGGACTTTGAGGCATGCATAATTTTTTTAGTCTCAATCCTAGCTCCATTTTATGGCTCATCCTTGTTTTTTCGTATTTTAGTTTCTCACCTACTAACCAGAGGGGTTTTTGTAATAAAAATATCTCAATATTCTAGGTTTCCATGTAAATTACATTTTTAGAACATGTTAATGTATACAATCAAAATAATGTATTGAAAATTATGATGTTTACAGGTTATAAAGTATGGTTTAAGGAAATTATCATGTTCACTCTCAGTTTTTGCAGAATTTTAAGGATGCAAAGTTTACTCTGCCCTTGTCTTTTCATTATTGATGTTCCAAGTAATAAAAATAAATCTAAATACTACTGGCTCAATTCACTCCTGATTCATTTTCCCATGTTTTAGTACCACATAAAGAGCCAGTATATTGTTCAAATAAAGAATGCCATATTAGACTAAACACTAGTAACTATGTAGCTCTGTGATCTTTGACAAGTCAATTAACATCTCTGTTATTTACAACCCTAAGAAAAAAAACATGGAAAGTGGTGAGAACTGAATTAAATTCCTTTTCTCTATACCAGTTATGGATTTTTTTTAATCATTTTTCTATTACAGTTAGTGGAATCAGAGCATCTATAATGACAACTTTATTGCTACTAGTCTTATCACAAAATAATATGCATAGTTACATTTTTAAGGACTTCCCAGATGTCACCAATGGTTAAAAAAAAAAAAAAAACCCACCTGCCAATGCATGAGACATAAGAGACATGGATTCAATCCCTGGGTTGGGAAGACCCCCTGGAGGAGGGCCTGGGAACCCACTTCAATATTCTTGCCTGGAGAATCCCATGGACAGAGGAGCCTGGCGGGCTACAGTCCATAGGGTCCCAAAGAGTCAGACATGACTGAAGTGACTAAGCATGCAGCACACACATTTTTAAATAATTTGTAAAAAAAAAAAAAACAATAATTTGTGAAAATTCAAAGCAAATGTTTATTGTATTGAGTAAATGAATTAGCCAGAAGAGAGTTTAATATTAAAAATATATCAAGGGCTTCCCTGGTGGTCCAGTTGTTAAGAATCTGCCTTGCAATGCAGGAGACATCAGTTCGATTCACGATCCAGGAAGATCCCACATGCCATGGAGCAACTAAGCATATGTAGCACAACTACTAAGCCCACAAACTAGAGCCCCACCAACTAACTAACTAAAACACAAGTGATTCTAATATCCACAAATTGTATTTTTCACCCTTTGGCAACAAGAGAAGGGCACACCTCATAATGAAGAGTAGCCCTGCTTGCCTCAACTAGAGAGAGCCGTGTGCAGCAATGATGACTCATCACAACCAAAAACAAATAAATAAATGAATCTTTTTTTAAAAAAAAGTATATCAGAGTACTGAAAAACCAGAAAGTATCACTGAGCTATCACAGACACAGTAGCTTCAAAGGAGCAGAGGTATCTCCTAGGGTGGGGGCAACTATTAAGTCAGGCGGGCTTAACTGGGGATTCCTTGATCAGAAAACTCTTTAGCAGTCTTTTTAAAGGACAAATCCTGATCAGACAGCAGGATCAGTCAGTTCAGTCGTTCAGTCGTGTCTGATTCTTTGTGACCCCATGAACTGCAGCACGCCAGGCCTCCCTGTCCATCACCAACTCCCGGAGTTCACTCAGACTTACGTCCATCGAGTCAGTGATGCCATCCAGCCATCTCATCGTCTCTCATCCCCTTCTCCTCCTGCCCCCAATCCCTCCTAGCATCAGAGTCTTTTCCAATGAGTCAACTCTTCACATGAGGTAGCCAAAGTACTGGAGTTTCAGCTTTAGCATCATTCCTTCTAAAGAAATCCTGGGTTGATCTTCAGAATGGACTGGTTGGATCTCCTTGCAGTCCAAGGGACTCTCAAGAGTCTTCTCCAACACCACAGTTCAAAAGCATCAATTCTTTGGTGCTCAGCCATCTTCACAGTCTAACTCTCACATCCATACATGACCACAGGAAAAACCATAGCCTTGACTAGACGGACCTTAGTCGGCAAAGTAATGTCTCTGCTTTGGAATATGCTGTCTAGGTTGGTCATAACTTTTCTTCCAAGGAGTAAGCGTCTTTTAATTTCATGGCTGCAATCACCATCTGCAGTGATTTTGGAGCCCCCAAAAATAAAGACTGACACTGTTTCCACTGTTTCCCCCTCTATTTCCCATGAAGTGATGGGACAGCAGGATAGGGTGATTTTTACCATGTGAAGCAAATATTATTTGAAGCAAAGCCATCTCCTGTTTTCCATCTCCATTGCTACCACCCTAGTTGAAGTCACTGTCATTCCATGCCTGAACTGACTGAGTAGGCTCCTACCTGGTATACCTCTTGGCAAATTTCAGTTCAGTTCAGTCACTCAGTCGTGTCCAACTTTTTGCAACCTCATGAATCGCAGCATGCCAGGCCTCCCTGTCCATCACCAACTGCCAGAGTTCACTCAGACTCATGCCCATCGAGTCATTGATGCCATCCAGCCATCTCATCCTCTGTCATCCCCTTCTCCTCCTGTCCCCAATCCCTCCCAGCATCAGAGTCTTTTCCAATGAGTCAACTCTTCGCAGGAGGTGGCCAAAGTACTGGAGTTTCAGCTTTAGCATCATTCCTTCCAAAGAAATCCCAGGGCTGTTCTCCTTCAGAATGGACTGGTTGGATCTCCTTGAAGTCCAAGGTACTCTCAAGAGTCTTCTCCAACACCACAGTTCAAAAGCATCAATTCTTCAGCGCTCAGCCTTCTTCACAGTCCAACTCCAACATCCATACATGACAACTGAAAAAATCATAGCCTTCACTGACAGACCTTAGTCGGCAAAGTAATGTCTCTGCTTTTGAATATGCTATCTAGGTTGGACATAACTTTTCTTCCAAGGAGTAAGCGTCTTTTAATTTCATGGCTACAGTCACCATCTGTAGTGATTTTGGAGCCCCAAAAAATAAAGTCTGACACTGTTTCCACTGTTTCCTCATCTATTTCCCATGAAGTGATGGGACCAGATGCCATGATCTTCATTTTCTGAATGTTGAGCTTTAAGCCAACTTTTTCACTCTCCTCTTTCACTTTCATCAAGAGGCTTTTTAGTTCCTCTTCACTTTCTGCCATAAGGGTGGTGTCATCTGCATATCTGAGGTTATTGATATTTCTCCCAGCAATCTTGATTCCAGCTGTGTTTCTTCCAGTCCAGCGTTTCTCATGATGTACTCTGCATTTAAGTTAAATAAGCAGGGTAACAGTATACAGCCTTGATGTACTCCTTTTCCTATTTGGAACCAGTCTGTTTTTCCATGTCCAGATCTAACTGTTGCTTCCTGACCTGCATATAGATTTCTCAAGAGGCAGGTCAGGTGGTCTGGTGTTCCCATTTCTTTCAGATTTTTCCACAGTTTATTGTGATCCACATAATCAAAGGATTTGGCATAGTCAATAAAGCAGAAATAGATGTTTTTCTGGAACTCTCTTGCTTTATCTGTGATCTAGCAGATGTTGGCAATTTGATCTCTTTTTCCTCTGCCTTTTCTAAAACCAGGTTGAACATCTGGAAATTCACGATTCAGGTATTGCTGAAGCCTGGAGAATTTTGAGCATTACTTTACTAGCATGTGAGATGAGTGCAATTTTGCGGTAGTTTGAGCATTTTTTGGCATTGCCTTTCTTTGGGATTGGAATGAAAACTGACTTTTTCCAGTCCTGTGGCCACTGCTGAGTTTTCCAAATTTGCTGGCATATTGAGTGCAGCACTTAAACAGCATCATCTTTCAGGATTTGAAATAGCTCAACGGGAATTCCATCACCTCCACTAGCTTTGTTGGTAGTGATGCTTTCTAAGGCCCACTTGACTTCACATTGCAGGATGTCTGGCTCTAGATGAGTGATCACACCATCGTGATTATCTGGGTCATGAAGATCTTTTTTGTACAGTTCCTCTGTGTATTCTTGCCACCTCTTGTTAATATCTTCTGCTTCTGTTAAGTCCAGACCATTGCTGTCCTTTATCGAGCCCATCTTTGCATGAAATGTTCCCTTGGCATCTCTTATTTTCTTGAAGAGATCTCTAGTCTTTCCCATTCTGTTGTTTTCCTCTATTTCTTTGCATTGATCACTGAAGAAGGCTCTCTTATCTCTTCTTGTTATTCTTTGGCACTCTGCATTCAGATGCTTATATCTTTCCTTTTCTCCTTTGTTTTTCACTTCTCTTCTTTTCACAGCTATTTGTAAGGCCTCCCCAGACAGCCATGTTGCTTTTTTGCATTTCTATTCCATGGGGATGGTCTTGATCCCTGTCTCCTGTACAATGACACAAACCTCATTCCATAGTTCATCAGGCACTCTATCTATCAGATCTAGGCCCTCAAATCTATTTCTCACTTCCACTGTACAATCATAAGGGATTTGATTTAGGTCATACCTGAATGGTCTAGCGGTTTTCCCTACTTTCTTCATTTTAAGTCTGAATTTGGTAATAAGGAGTTCATGATCTGAGCCACAGGCAGCTCCTGGTCTTGTTTTTGTTGACTGTATAGAGTTTCTCCATCTTTGGCTGCAAAGAATATAATCAATCGGATTTCAGTGTTGACCATCTGGTGATGTCCATGTGTAGAGTCTTCTCTTGTGTTGTTGGAAGAGGGTGTTTGCTATGACCAGTGCATTTTCTTGGCAAAACTCTGTTAGCCTTTGCCCTGCTTCATTCTGCATTCCAAGGCCAAATTTGCCTGTTGCTCCAGGTGTTTCTTGACTTCCTACTTTTGCATTCCAATCCCCTATAATGAAAAGGACATCTTTTTTGGGTGTTAGTTCTAAAAGGTCTTGTAGGTCTTCATAGAACCGTTCAACTTCAGCTTCTTCAGCATTACTGGTTGGGGCATAGACTTGGATTACTGTGATATTGAATGGTTTGCCTTGGAAACGAACAGAGATCATTCTGTCGTTTTTGAGATTGCATCTAAGTACTGTATTTGGACTCTTTTGTTGACCACGATGGCTACTCCATTTCTTCTGAGCAATTCCTGCCCGCAGTAGTAGATATAATGATCATCTGAGTTAAATTAACCCACTCCAGTCCATTTTAGTTCTCTGATTCCTAGAATGTCGATGTTCACTCTTGTCATCTCCTGTTTGATCACTTCCAATCTGCCTTGATTCATGGACCTGACACTCCAGGTTCCTATGCAATATTGCTCTTTACAGCATCGGACCTTCCTTCTATCACCAGTCACATCCACAGCTGGGTATTGTTTTTGCTTTGGCTCCATACCTTCATTCTTTCTGGAGTTATTTCTTCACTCATCTTCAGTAGCATATTGGGCACCTAATGACCTGGGGAGTTCCTCTTTCAGTATCCTATCATTTTGCCTTTTCCTACTGTTCATGGGGTTCTCAAGGCAAGAATACTGAAGTGGCTTGCCATTCCCTTCTCCAGTGGACCACATTCGGTCAGACCTGTCCACCATGACCCGCCCATCTTGGGTTGCCAGGCAGGCATGGCTTAGTTTCATTGAGTTAGACAAGGCTGTGGTCCTAGTGTGATTAGATTGCCTAGTTTTCTGTGAGTATGGTTTCAGTGTGTCTGCCCTCTGATGCCCTCTTGCAACACCTACCACCTTACTTGGGTTTCTCTTACCTTGGGCATGGGGTATCTCTTCACAGCTGCTCCAGCAAAGCGCAGCCGCTGCTCCTTACCTTGGATGAGGGGTATCTCCACACCACCGCCCTTCCTGACCTTCAAGGTGGGATAGCTCCTCTAGGCCCTCCTCCGCCCATGCAGCCACAGCTCCTTGGACATTGGGTCACTCCTCCCAGCCCCCGCCCCTGGCCTCGGGCACAGGTTGGCTCCTCCCGGCCACTGCCCCTGGGCTCAGTCGCGGGGTGGCTCCTCCTGGCCGCCACCCCTGACCTCAGAGGAGGACTACCGTGACCGGTGCTAAGCGCAGGCAGCTGCAGCGACCGGTGCACTCTCCCGCATGGTAGGCAGATGCTTTACCATCTGAGCCACCAGGGAAGTCCCTTGGCACATTTACCCACAAACAAATCACCCTCTGTTTGTGATCCAAAAAGATAGTTTAAAAATCAGATTATGTTGCTTTGCTGTTTGCAGTTCTTAAAAATGACTTACCCCTTCACTCGAAAAGTGAAGTGAAGTTGCTCAGTGGTGTCTGACTCTTTGCGACCCGATGGACTGTAGCCTACCAGGCTCCTCAGTCCATGGGATTTTCCAGGCAAGAGTCCTGGAGTGGGTTGCCATTTCCTTCTCCAGGGGATCTTCCCAAACCAGGGATTGAACCCGGGTCTCCCTACCAGGGAAGCCTGAAAAACTAACTTCAAATTCTCTTCCATGGCCTACAAGAGCCTATTTGACCCCACTTGTGTCTAGCTCTCTCACCTAATTTCATGGTCGGTTCTCTGCATTCCAGCCATGTTGACCCTTTAGCTTCTCAGATCTCTCATAATTCATTCTGCTACACAGTCTTTGTACACATTGTGCCTGCTTTATGGGATGATTACTTTTCTTTCTTTTATCTATTTAACACTTACCTGTCCTTCAGATCTTAAGTCAAAAGTCTCCTCCTCAGGGAAGCCTTCCCAAATTAGGTAGGGTTCCCCTCCTATGGGTTCTCAGGACACCAAAGCACTCTTTCCTCACTGTTTATAATTATACACTTATTTCACTAAATCTGTGTTTCCCATTAGACTATAACCTCTTTGGAGACTGAACCAGATCCATGTTGTTCACTATGATATATCCTGGATGTAGCACATGGGAGGTGATCAACACAGCTACGATATTTTTAATGAATAAATTAATAGATTGCTTTAAGGACACGGGCTGAGTATTATTCCTCACTGCCTAGTGCAGTGCTTACATTTCGTATATACTCAATAAAGGTTTGTTAGAACATCAATGGGCCTGAAACCAGAGAAAGTTAGATTTTTTTTTCCCCCTAGTTATCTAATTGTCTGTCAGGGGTCATCATAAACGTGTTTTTAGAAGCCTCTTCATTTGATTTTGTTGGGGTGAGTGAATGATTTCTTAGCAGAGCAATTCTTATATGCAAATTTTGAACTCTGAGATGAGCAAGAAATTCTAGTCTCTAAAAGCCTGCTCAAACATTCTCCTCTCTAACTCATAACCAGATTTTATTTCTGTGACCAGTAGCATGAATGAAAATGCTCACAGTACAAGGCAAAAAGAAAAAGATTGTGATGATATGTTTTTCCAATAAGAAGCAGAGAGATGACATGCTACTTACTTATAAATTCATTTATAGTTACTTTTTTCACATAAAAGCCAAAAGGCCAATTTATGATTTTACATTTATTTGTCAGCAAGACCACATTGTTGAATCCAATTTCATTGTATCTTCAAGGAGATGCAAAGTTCTTTGTCATTTGAAAAAGACAATGCAGACAGTATTATTACCAAAATTACCTGACTGCTCAGATATTTTTATGTGTAAACCCAATTAAGTTTGGATCATTAAAAAAGATCACAACAAAATTAATCCACACTAGTGATAATACTCACCTTTAATTGAATGCTTACTCTAGCTAGGAACTGCATAAGTGTTTTGGATTTATCAGTCCTATGGGATAAGTATCTTTATTTAGCTTCATTTTTACATAAAGGAAACAGGAAGCTTCGAGATGTTAAAATACTTCCTGGAGTCCCAATTAGAACTGGTTCTCTAGTTACAAACACAAAAAGACAGTATTACTGCTAGTTAGTTTACTAGTCATGTGCTCCTGTCTTTTTCAGTAATTTGACTCTTGCCTCACCCGCCTTCCCTCAATTATCCTAACCCATGAAACAATGCTTATTTTGCCTCTCCTTGTCACTGCTTTGGGAATCTACTTCCCATACGAATGACTATAGCAAATAATTATTCTGAACCACCCAGAGACGTGATCTCATCATGGATAGATTTTAATTTCATGTTTTTGCCCTGACAAGGCAGCAGATTACATGTAATATTTGTGTCTCTTTCATAGTAAACACTTAGGAAAGGAAAGCAAATAAGGCTTTGTGGTTCAATGGAAAGAGCTCATGTCTGGGATTCTAGTTCCCAGGCCCCACAAACTAGGTATATTATCTTAGGCAAACTACATAAACTCTCAGCATCTTCAGATTTGAATAAGTTAAATTTCTTCTCACTCTAAACCACTCTGGGTATATGATTTTTTTTTTTATTTCCTGTAACTGAAGTCCATCTTTGAAATTCAAGGAAGAGATATGAAATAAAGTCATTGTCATCCTACTCTGGGCATTGAAAAAGAGAATTACCAATCCTTTTTTCCACAACCATCTACACAGCTCAATGAAGAACTAAAATTCAGAAACAATAAAATCCCAAAATAATAATAATAATCCCTTCTCCCTTTGTAAAACATGGCATGATTTGCCCTAATGACTTGGTAAGCATAAGAGGATGGGACTCATATACCAGCACAGCATCGAGTACATAGAATTTTATTAATAAAATTTTGTTGAACTATAGGACTTCCCTGGTGGTCCAGTGGTTAAGACTCTGCACTTCCACTGCAGGGTGTGAAGGAAAGTTACAAGGCTCAAAACAGCCTGGGGTTAAAACTCCCCTCCAGTCCCTCCTCACCATTCTATGCAAAACAAAGAAATCTCTCACCCGAAGAAAAAATGGACATTAAGGTTGATTACGCTCAGCTCCCAGCCGGTCCCAGCCTCTGGCCGATCTCCAGAATTTCTTGCCCCAGCTGTTTAAGAGATAACTAACCCGAACAACCTTGGAGAAGAACAGGCCCCCTTAAGACAGTAGATTTCCACATATATGCCTATATGCTGCTGCTGCTTCTAAGTCACTTCAGTCGTGTCCGACTCTGTGCGACCCCATAGAGGGCAGCCCACCAGGCTCCCCGTCCCTGGGATTCTCCAGGCAAGAATACTGGAGTGGGTTGCCATTTCCTTCTCCAATGCATGAAAGTGAAAAGTGAAAGTGAAGTCGCTCAGTTGTGTCTGACTCTTAGTGACCCCATGGACTGCAGCCTACCAGGCTCCTCCATCCTTGGGATTTTCCAGGCAAGAGTACTGGAGTGGGGTGCTATTGCCTTCTCTGATATGCCTATATATACTTACTCTTTTCTTGAGTTAGTGTAGCACTCACTAATCTGACTGCTGCCCCTTTCTTGCCTCATTAAAGGTGATCTGTTCCTGTAAAGTGCCGGTCTTGTTCTCTTTCTGAACCTTGCCTTCTCTAACTCCCTTACCCTACATATTTTGGTGTTGAAACCCAGGAGGTTGAGGTTCCTTCTCATTCTCCATGGCCAGCTCTTTGGAGCATGGAAGCCTGCCGAGCTCACTTTCTTGCCCAGGCTTTGAAGACCTCCTCGAGAGGGCGCTCTGAGCCTTCGTGAGTGGTACAAGTCCTATGTAAGTGCTTTACTGGTTTCCCATGTAATCTGAGGAATATTGGTCTCTCTCTCTCTCTTCCTCTTTTCTCTACATTTTCTTTTCTGTGAGACCGACCAACTCCAGGACAGAGGTCTTTTGCCATTTGACCTCCCTCCATCCACCACGAATTCGTACCTGACCCAGTAGCCCAGATAAGCTCGGACAGTACTCTAGGGTGTCATAGACTATTGTCCTTTCCGGGTTCCTGGGGAACCCTCTGGCCAAAAGGCCTCTGGGGAGGTAATTGCAGGACACCCCTCCCTCCTTCAGAGTTTCTGTCTTTGCCCAGTCTAAAGATTAGTTCAAAAGATTATCTTTGCTCTCGACCAGACAGTCGCTTGCCATTTGCTATGGGGTCAAGCCAATCTGTCCCACAGGACTCTCCCTTGGCCTCCATAAAATGAAACCTCAAACCTCTACTCTTGACTGATCTCAAGGTTCATAAATTCGAGTTGCTGTGCACTCAAATTTGGCCTCAGTACAAACTGGATAACCAAAACGGCTGGCCTGAGTTCAGGACTTTCGATTTCAATATTTTATCAGATCTCACCAACTTCCTCAAATGGAATGGCAAATGGTCGGAGGTCCCCTATATTCAAGCCTTCTTCTAGGACCTTAGAAGCTGTCCTTCTCTCTGCAAGGACTTGTTCTACCTATCAAATCCTCCTCTGCTCTCTCTCCCCCTCCATTACAAAATAATCCAAATCTAAAGTCCCTAAAAGGCCCCCTAAACCCTCAGCCCCTAATTTTGACCCAGCAGATGTGCCTCCTCCCTACCACCCTGGGGAGAAAGCTTCCGGAGATGAGACCCCATTCTCTAGCCCTTCCTCCTCCAAAACAGGAAGGGATGACTCCAAAACCCCAAAAGAGATTTCCATCCCACCTCCATCAGCCAGGACCTGAAGCAAACACATATTTCCTCTCAGAGAGTTAGTGGGACCAGAGGGCCCTACACGGATTTATGTGCCTTTCTCAATTTCTGATATGAGCCAAATTGAAGAAAAATTGGGATCTTTTTCAGAAAATCCTACTGGATATAGAAAAGAATTCCTCTGCCTTACACAAGCATATCATTTAACTTGAAATGATCTTTATTACATCCTAAATGCCACTTTAACCCCTGATGGAAAGGAACGGATATGACAGGCAGCCTAGACTCATGCTGATCAGCTCCAAAACCAAAATAGGACTAATCCAGTGGCTGATTATGCAGTCCCTTTAACTGAGCCACGGTGAACATATCAAGCAGATGATGCCGGCATCCAGTACCTGCATCATATGATTACCTGTTTATTAGAAGGAATGCTAAAAAGCTCTCACATTCATGTTAACTACAGTAGCATTAGGGAAGTGACAAGAAAAAGATGAAAATCCTGTTCTTTTTCCTTCATAGCTTACTGAGGCAGTCCAAAAATACACTAATCTAGATATTTCCACCCCTGCCGCGAGACTTCTGTACCTACACGTCCAGTTCATAAGCCAGTCAGCTTCTGATATTCACCGAAAACTATGCCAGTTAGAAAAGGGCCCCGAAACCCCTCAGCAAGATCTCCTAGAAATAGCATTTAAAGTTTTCAACAATAGGGAGGAAGAAGCAGAAAAAGAAAAGAAAACAAACTACAAATATGCTTTATTCGCTGCAGCTATCCAAGAAAGAAATTCAACTCCTTTGGCCCATCAACCCTGGCCCACCCATATGGGACCTAACCCTCCAAGCCCCTGCTTCAGATGTAACCAAACGGGACACTGGGCTAATAAGTCCTGCCCGAACCCCCAACCACTCACCAAACCCTGCCCCACTTGCAAACAATGGGGCCACTGGAAAATGGATTATCCTCAGACACTACCCACCAAATCTCAGGGTCCACTCCAGGCCCAACAACAATGGGCCAGGAACCAGACTCAGGGGGCCCTGGCACCCCAGACCATGGTTCCTTAGATGAGGTGAGAGATGATCCAGTTGTGCCTGAGTTACTCCAGTGATGGAGCCCAAGTTCCAGATCCCAAGTTCACCCCATACAGACGGACTCGGAGGTTCGGGTAATTGGCATGGTGGCCAGACACAAAGTCTCATTCCTAATAGACTTTGGAGCAGCCTTTTCACTTTTAACCTCTTTTAAGGGCCCTCTCCAACCTTCAGAAGTGGTCATTGAAGGGGTCTCAGGCATCCCTTTTTATCCCAAAATAACTTCTCTCTTTTGTTCCTTTGGTAAGGCAACACTAACACATTCTTTTATAGTAGTTCCTCAATGCCCAATCGTGTTGATGGGACATGATCTTCTGGCTAAGCTACAAACTTCTATAAACTTTGCATCCAAATGGCACCCAAACCCTTGGCCAGCCCTCACTCCCAAAACCTGCCCCCTGACCTTCCCCCAATAGATCCTCAGGTCTGGGACACAAAAGCCATATGGGACACCATTCTCCCATACAGGTCTTTCTTAAAAATCCCTCTCAGGTCATAACCCAAACTCAATATACCCTGACCACAGAATCCCAATAAGGACTTAAACCAATAGTCTCCCGACTGCTCAAAGTCAGCCTCTTGTGGCCTATCTGTTCTCCTCATAATACTCCTATACTGGCAGTCAAAAGGGACCCCACTCCTGGAGTCTAGTTCAAGATCTTCGCAAGATCAATGAGGCCATAATATTCATATACCCCGTGGTCACTAATCCCTACCACCCTTCTCTCTCATATTCCTCCTGACAGACTCTACTTCATGGTATTGGACCTCAAAGATGCTTTCTTTACTATACCTCTACACCACTCTTCACAGCCCCTATTTGCCTTCACCTGGACGGATCCACACACATATCAATCTCAACAATTAACTTGGACCATTTTACCAAAAGGGTTTAGAGATAGCCCTCATTTTTTTGGTCAAGCCCTTCAAAGGGACCTACAAATTTAAGACCTAGGCTCTACTATCTTACTCAAATATGTAGGCGATTTATTGTTATGTAGTTCCTCTCACCACAACTGCCTAGTCCACACTGCGATAGTATTAAATGCCCTAGGCAACTGGGGTTACATAGTCTCACTCTCCAAAGCACAAAATGCTTCCACCACTGTCAATTACATGGGATTGCGTCTCACTCCCAAATCCAAAATAATTCCAGCTCAGAGACTTTGAGCCTTGACACAGACTCCCAGGCCCCAAACCAAGAGGGAACTTCTTTCTCTATTAGATCTATTAAACTTCTTCTGAATATGGGTCCCAAATTTTGCCCTCCATGCAAAACCTCTCTACCAAGCTACTCGTGGAAACTTAGATGAACCGTTATTGGCCCCTACCTCTCTCCACACCCCAATTCAGACTCTTATCAAACATTTACTACAGGTCCCTTCTCTTTACTTACCTGATTACATCAAGCCTTTTTACCTTTTTGTACATTCTCAACAAGGGCATGCTTTAGGGGTTCTGTGCCAAAAAAGGGGGGGACATATGGGGGGCCTCTAGCTTACTTATCTAAGCAACTGGATCTCGTCATGCTCAGATGGCCACCTTGTCTCCAGGCCTTAGCTGCAACTACCCTCTTAACACCTGAAGCCCAAAAACTAACCCGAAATGCTCCTCTAAATGTATGCTCACCTCATTCCTTCAAAGATTTACTCTCTCATCGGGCTTTCCTTTCTCTGCCCCCTGCTCGACTACAGAACCTCCACGCACACCTCCTAGACCCATGCCTTTCTTTTATGCCTTGTACATGTCTTAAACCTGCTAGCTTACTCCCTACACCATATCCAGAAGAAGAACACCTATCTCATGACTGTGTTCAGACCTTAGATATGACACTTAATCCCTTTGAACATATAACCAGATCAGCCCCTTACTGACCCCAAAGTCCCATCCTAGTTCATAGATGGCAGTGCCCAGAAACAAGCCCTATTTGGGGCTGGATACACTATAGTCCAGGGACAGCTCAACAAAGTTATCCCCCCTCACCTTATCAAGTCAGCCGCACTCTCAGTTCACACATCCTCACAACAGACTGAACTGATAGCTCTTACATAAGCTTTGACCCTAGTCAAAGACCAAAAGATAAACATTTACACTGACTCCAAATAGGTCTATAACATATTACATTCTACCATTATAATCTGGAGGGAGAGGGAGATTCCTTACTCAGAAGGGCATAACTATTCTCAATGCTTCTTTTATTTCTGAACTCCTGCATGAGGCTCAGCTCCCAGAACAAGCTGCTGTAATACATTGCTGGGGACATCAGTGACATAGTCCTATCTCCTTTTATAACAATATGGCAGGTCATGAAGCAAAGTGGCAGGCCACCTCTGTTAGTCCTGTCTTTACTGTAGCCCAAATTGACAAGCCTAACATTTGCACATTACTTTCATATTTACATTCCCCTTTCCACCCCTCTACAAAAGTACTTAAGGCTTTCCTTCAGAACCTTATTGAACTGACTAAGGATGATGTGACTTATATAAATAATCTGACCCAAACTTGTACCAATTGTCATCAGACAAATCCTAATTCTAACATTCGCCCCCCTCCTTTCCCCACCCACCAAATTTGTGGACATCTTCCCGCACAAGACTAGCAGGTAGATTTCACCCACATGCCACCCGTAAAAAGGGTTAAATTTCTTCTAGTCTTTGTAGATACATTTTCTGGATGGATTGAAGCTTTCCCGACTGCTAACAAATGAGCCCCTACTGTGCCTCGCCTTATTCTTACTGAAATCTTCTCCAGGTTTGGAATGTCTTCTTCCCTTCAGTCTGACAATGGGCCCGAGTTCACATCCCAAATCACCCAAAATATTGCATGAGCCCTTCAAGTTCCTTGGAGGTTTCACATTCCTTATCATCCCCAGTCTTCTGATAAGGTTGAGAGAGCCAACTGAGTCCTAAAAGAAACTCTGACAAATTAATGATCGAACTTCATCAAGACTGGATTAAACTCTTCCCTTTTGCCCTCTTAAAGGTCTGGGCCTTACCAACAAACCCCTTAAATATCAGTCCATTCGAGGCCATGTATGGGAGGCCAATAATACCCTTGGGTCTCCCCCACTCCCAGGACGGTCCCAAACAGCCATCTCACCTTCCTTTTCCTTTACTTGTCCAGATAAGAGATGCCTTTTGGCAGCATATGGATGGCTTACTTCCTCAACCACATCCCAATCTTTCATACCCATCCCTTAAAATAGAAGGCAAAGTTTATATGATAACTCAGTTCCACTCAGATCTAACCCCAAAATGGCAAGGTCCCTACACAGTAATTCTGCTGACCCCTACCGCTGCAAAATTAAAAGAAATCACCCCTTGAGTACACATCACTCAGATAAAAAAGGTTATGCAGCCCAATGATGAAAATGCTTGCCAGACTAATACTTATCAAGTTTCTCATACAGGCCCTACAACTCTAAAGTTCTCACGGCTTCCACTGGCCCCAACTGGCGATGGATGAGCCTGTCGGTTTTACAGCTGCAACTATTCCTGGAACAACTTCTGACAGAAATCTGGGTCTCGAGTCCTCAAAGATCCACATTCGAACACGCTGAAGATTACATTTCCACCCTGTGGCTACAGGGAACCTTTTATAACTTTTACCCCTTCAAAATCCAATTCTTTTCCATAGTAGTCTATCTTATACTCACTTCCCCAAATGTTTAACATCTTCTTATCCTCCCTTCTTCCTCTGACTCACGAATCCCTTCAAAATCTTAACCTCAACTATCTATTCTGGACCCTTAATTTAACCCATACCCTTCTCAATGCTTCTAACAGACAATTGGCTAAAGACTGCTGGATATGTCTATTTGTGGATTCAGCCCTCCCCAGATCCATCCTCTACTGGACCACAGGGATTCATCCAAGACCGAATCCAAGCCATTTCCCAAGACCAAGTCAAGACTGTTCTTTTGCTTGAGACCCTGATGGCTAGAATAGAAAATAAACACTATGGGCCTTAGACTTCCTTCCTCCCAGACCACAAACCCCTGAACCATCATTTATCAGTACAAAAAGCCCTGAATATTAACAATGCTCACCTCTCTTTCTCTTTTTATATATATTCCTTAGGGACTGGAATGAAGGAAAGTTACACAGCTCAAAATAGCCTGGAGTTAAAACTCCCCTCCAGGTCCTCCTCACGATTCTATGAAAAACAGAGAACTTCCTCACCTGAAGGGAAAAAATGGACTTGAAGAAAAAAAATGGACTTTAAGGTTGATTATGCCCAGCTCCCAGCTGGTCCCAGCATCTGGCTGATATCCAGAATTTCTTGCCCCAGCCATTTAAGAGATAACTAACCCAAACAACCTTGGAGAAGAACAGGCCCCCTTAAGACAGTAGAGTTCCACATATATGCCTACATATACTTACTCTTTTCTTGGGTTAGTGTAGCACTCACTAATCTGACTGCTTGCCTCATTAAAGGTAGATCGCCTTTAAAGTGCCGGTCTAACTATTTTTCCAAACTTCACCTTCTCCTTTACCCTACAGGGAGCACAGGTATGATCCCCGGTCAGGTGAACTAACACCCTGCATGCCATGCAGTGTAGTCAAAAAAAGATTATTGTACTAATAAACAGATTGCTGGGAGAAATGTCAGTAACCTCAGATGTGTAGATGACACCACCCTTATGGCAGAAAGCAAAGAAGAACTAAAGAGCCTCTTGATGAAAGTGAAAGAAGAGAGTGAAAAAGGTGGCTTAAAATTCAGCATTCAGAAAACTAAGATCATGGCATCTGGTCCCATCACTTCATGGGAAATAGATGGGGAAATAGTGGAAACAGTGACAAACTTTATTTTTGGGAGCTCCAAAATCGCTGCAGATGTTGACTGCAGCCATGAAATTAAAAGACTCTTGCTTCTTGGAAGAAAAGCTATGACCAATCTAAACAGCATATTGAAAAGCTGAGACATTACTTTGCTGACAAAGGTGGGTCTATTCAAAGCTATAGTTTTTCCGTTAGTCATGTATGAATGTGAGAGTTGGACTATAAAGAAAGCTCAGTACCAAAGAATTGATGCTTTTGAACTGTGGTGTAGGAGAAGACTCATGAGAGTCCCTTGGACTGCAAGGAGATCCAACCAGTCCATCCTAAAGGAGATCAGTCCTGGGTGTTCATCGGAAGGACTGATGCTGAAGCTCCAATACTTTGGCCACCTGATGCGAAGAACTGATTCATTGGAAAACACCCTGATGCTGGGGAAGATTGAAGGCAGGAGGAGAAGGGAACAACAGAGGATGAGATGGTTGGATGTCATCAATGACTCGATGGACATGAGTTTGAGCAAGCTCTGGGATTTGGTGATGGACAGGGAGGCCTGGTGTGCTGCGATTCATGGGGTCGCAGAGTCGGACACAACTGAGCGACTGAAGTGAACTGAAGTGAGACTAATTGAAGGACCACAGTCAATCAGAATATCTGCATACTTCTGACAATTGATGTCTCTATTTGAGACAAAGGTTCATTAAGCCATGGTATATTCTAATTAGGCACATGAAGTGAAGTGAAGTGAAAGTCACTCAGCTGTGTCTGACTCTTTGCGACCCCATGGACTATATAGTCTATGGAATTCTCCAGGCCAGAATACTGGAGTAGGTAGCCTTTCTGTTTTCCAGGGAATCTTTCCAACCCAGGGATTGAACCCAGGTTTCCTGCACTGCAGGCAGATTCTTTACCAGCTAAGCCACAAGGGAAGCCCCTAATTAGGCATGATCTAGCCTTAATAAATGAAGCATAAATGAGCCTGAGTAAACACGATATAATCTCCATGAAAATAATACCAATGGCTGTTTTGTTCAGCATTATATCCCCATTACTTAGCACAGTATCTGGACCACAGTAGATTATCAGTAAATATTTACTGGGTGATTTTGTGGAATACAGAAACATCATTTGTCTCCTCATTGATCATCAAAATTGATTGGATCTGTATAGGTAAAGAGACTACTGGAATCAATCAAATAAGAGAAGCACTTTTCACTTTTAAAAATTTGTACACAGACATTCCATACTATAGAGCAGAATCAGTGAACTTTTTCTATAAAGAGCCAGAAAGTAAATCTTTTAAGCTTTGTGGGTCATATAGTATCTGTCTCAACAACTTAACTCTGCCACTGTAGCACTGAAACAGCCATAGACAATTCATAACAAATGGGTATAGATGTGTTTTAATAAAATTTTATTTATAAGAACAGAAGAGCATCTGCAGGTTGACCTGTGGGCAGTAGCTTGCTGATCCCTAGTAGAGAGGAACTCACATCATAACTATAACTTTGCAATCTAATTTGCAGACCAGCAGTTCTCAATATTTTGGTCTCAGAAATATTTTGGTACTCCAAAAAGCATTTTAGTTTATGTGGGTTATACCTATCAATATTTACATATTAGAGGGTAAAATTGTAAAATTAAAATAATATATTTATTTTTGTTCACTTAAACAACAATAATAAACATAGTATGCATAATTAGTATGTATTTTCTTGAAATGTGATTATATTTTCAGAACTTTAAAAAATAGCAGAATGGCACTATTTCACATTTTTTACTTTATAGAAGACAGTAGGATTCCCATATCTGCTTTTGAATTCAATCAGTTGTTTGGCTGAAGTATATGAAGAAAATAAAACCTTACACAGATATTTAGGAAGAATGGGAGTGCAGATCCCTAGAAGAGAACTCAGGGGCATTCCCTCCTAGGCTTCCTCAGACCATAGTGTGAGAACTGCTATTTCATAGGCTAATAAATGGCTTTGAGTATGATTGTATCTTGATTACAGTAATGCTTCTTATGAGAAATCTATTTTTGCTACTTGCATCTGACCTCTCAACCCCTTTCCATCACTATAACACTAATATTGGCACATCTCATTTATTAATACTTCAAGAGTTTTTACCCAAAGTAAAATCGACCTTCTGAGATGACCTGGTGGAAAGCAAAAAAGCATAAATCCATAAACAAGTCTCCAAACCAATAGCAATCAAGGTTTTTGATTAACATATAGGGATAGAAAAAGAGCTCAACAGTCAGCTAGAGACCAGAAAAGCCTGGCATGGGGTGGTGGGGAGGAACGGGGAGAAAATCAGCATTTATTGCTAGCTCTATGATTTGTTTTATAATGTGAGATCATAACGACCACAAGAGAGAGGTATTATTATTCTAATTTTTCAGAGAAGGGAATGATATTCAGAAAGGTTACCTGCCTTGACCAAAGTTATACAGTTCTTAAGGGCAGAACCTATTTTCATTCTTCTATATCATGACCCATATAATCACGATGGTGTGATCACTCATCTAGAGCCAGATATCCTGGAATGTGAAGTCAAGTGGGCCTTAGAAAGCATCACTACGAACAAAGCTAGTGGAGGTGATGGAATTCCAGTTGAGCTCTTTCAAATCCTGAAAGATGATGCTGTGAAAGTGCTGCACTCAATATGTCAGCAAATTTGGAAAACTCAGCAGTGGCCACAGGACTGGAAAAGGTCAGTTTTCATTCCAATTCCAAAGAAAAGCAATGCCAAAGAATGCTCAAACTACCACATAATTGCACTCACTTCACAGGCTAGTAAAGTAATGCTCAAAATTCTCCAAGCCAGGCTTCAGAAGTACATGAAGAAACTTCTCCATAGGTCAACCGTGAACTTCTAGATGTTTAAGCTGGTTTTAGAAAAGGCAGAGGAACCAGAGATCGAATTGCCAACAACCGCTGGATCATGGAAAAAGCAAGAGAGTTCCAGAAAAACATCTACTTCTGCTTTATTGACTATGCCAAAGCTTTGAGTGTGTAGATCACAATAAACTGTGGAAAATTCTTCAAGAGATAGGAATACCAGACCACCTAACCTGCCTCTTGAGAAATCTGTATGCAGGTCAGGAAGCAACAGTTAGAACTGGACATGGAACAACAGACTGGTCCCAAATAGGAAAAGGAGTCCATCAAGGCTGTATATTGTCACCCTGCTTATTTAACTTCCATGAAGAGTACATCATGAGAAACGCTGGACTGGAAGAAACACAAGCTGGAATCAAGATTGCCAGGAGAAATATCAATAACCTCAGATATGCAGATGACACCACCATTATGGCAGAAAGTGAAGAGGAACTAACAAGCCTCTTTTGAAAGTGAAAAAGGAGAGTGAAAAAGTTGGCTTAAAGCTCAACATTCAGAAAACGAAGATTATGGCATCCGGTCCCATCACTTCATGGGAAATAGATGGGGAAACAGTGGAAACAGTGTCAGACTTTATTCTTTGGGGCTCCAAAATCACTGCAGATGGTGATTGCAGCCATGAAATTAAAAGATGCTTACTCCTTGGAAGAAAAGTTATGACCAATCTAGATAGTATATTCAAAAGCAGAGACATTACTTTGCCGACTAAGGTCTGCCTAGTCAAGGCTATGGTTTTTCCTGTGGTCATGTATGGATGTGAGAATTGGACTGTGAAGAAAGCTGAGTGCCAAAGAATTGATGCTTTTGAACCGTGGTGTTGGAGAAGACTCTTGAGAGTCCCTTGGACTGCAAGGAGATCCAACCAGTCCATTCTGAAGGAGATCAGCCCTGGGATTTCTTTGGAAGGAATGATGCTAAAGCTGAAACTCCAGTACTTTGGCCACCTGATGTGAAGAGTTGACTCATTGGAAAAGACTCTGATGCTGGGAGTGATTGGGAGCAGGAGGAGAAGGGGACAATGGAGGATGAGATGGCTGGATGTCATCACTGACTCGATGGACGTGAGTCTGGGTGAACTCCGGGAGATGGTGATGGACAGGGAGGCCTGGTGTGCTGCGATTCATGGGGTGGCAAAGAGTCGGACACGGCTGAGCAACTGAACTGAACTGATATCACACAGGCACAGATATTCAGTCAACGTTTGGAAAACAGATAAGCCATGTCTTAGAAGTTAGAAAGGTTAGAAACATTTGTAATTTCAGATTATTTGGGAGTGGTGGCGGAGAGTGGTCCTCTAGTTGCTGAGTCATTGTCAACAAGACAAATGGGCTAATTATATCAAGATATAAGCACTCACAACATGGACCCTCACTTGTACAGTGAGGACATTGGTTCAGCTGATTACTCATATTTTCTTCCCATTTTGGTATTACATAAGTTGGTAAGTCATAAATACGATGTATACATAAACTATCTGACCAAGAACTCCTTATATAGGCCCCACTAAAGTAGGAGCCAATATCTGGGCCTCACTCTACAGCTATAAACTATGATATGGATACAGTGGTTTAGAAAATGAGAGATAAGAACTATCATTTACTGAGTGCCTAAGATATGCCAGGCACTATGCTAGGTACTGCTTTCTGCTGTTGACTTACTAAGGAAGAAGAAATGTAGCTATCCACCCACCACTAATCCAGTGGCTTGTAAGCAAGAGTTTACTTAACAGCTTCTAGGTTCACAGAATTTTGAATAGGTGCTAAGGAGGTTGAAGAGTAGAAACATCAAAAATGAAAGTGTCAGTGATGACTTCCTACATGTTTTTATGCTAATTATGTATACCATTTGTACTTTATGAAGAAACTTTTTCTATGTCCATTTGAGATGGACTAGAAAGGCACTATTTTATTGGCAGAAATAATACAATAGGTGAAAAATTAATTCAGACATGAGCTAGAAAGAAGCAAATGAAAAAGTATCAATAAACAGGGACAAGAAAGAGTTAAATTCTCCAGTGCTCTGAGGAAGAGGTAGAGACACCTCCCTGAGAACCAGATAGAGAACACGCCCACTCAGAGTACTGAAAGCCACCCTGCATTTGTCATTCAGAGTAAATATAGGACTTGTACCTATAGAATCAATACGAATTAGCATATTTCCCCAGTGTTCAGAAAGAGAAAGAGTACAACAGAATTAAGATGAAACTTCTCCATAGGTCAAACAAAGAGGGAAAGTAACAGAAATTAGAAAAGTTATATTCTAGTTTTGGCTCTGCCCCTAGAAGTTCTATAAACTTAGAAAAATCACATCCCCCTTTTGAGGGCTCACTTTCCTCATCAATAAAATGATTTCACACATAATTCTCTCTGTATAATTGTGTGATAGCTTCTAAAAGGAGGTTAGATTCCACAAAACATGCCACATACATATAATGTGTACCTATCCTATTTTACTGAATCTAAGAAAACATTGATTCTAAGACATGCTATCATTCTACATGGCACTAAGAAAGAAAGGAAATTGTCAACAGTAATTATGATACCATCAATTATAAGGTCCATCTTGATGTTAGAGCTTCTCAGATGTGAAAAATATGCATTTCAAAATCAATGAACTACGGCACTTCATGCCAAAAAAATAATTAATTCGGTAGGGAACTAATTTCCTATCTGTAATCGTTAGATGATACGCTATTGCTGAAAACTCTATTGAAGTTAAAAAAAAAAAACGAGAACTTAGCAGCAACAGCTTTTGTTCACCACACTGTACCTTAAACAGAGGCTCCTAAAACTGTGAGTTGTCATAGAAGGCACACTGGTAAGGAATGAGAGGAAAGAAGAAATAAACATGGCACCATGCTGGGCCATTTGTAAGCCTAATATTTTCTATTCCTAAATATAACACTGAGAAGTCATTGTTATTATAACACTATTGGATATTTTGGGAAAAGTGTGGGATTTCTATTCGGAAAGAGCCAGATTCAAATATAGGCTCTACCATTCGCAGTGCGATCTTGGATAAACCACTTAACTTTTTGAATCCCAGTTTCTTCATTTGTAAATAAGAGGAAAACTAATACTTACCATGAAAATTTATTGTAAGGATTAAAGACAATATATGTAAAGCCCTTTCAGTTCAGTTAAGTTCAGTCACTCAGTCATGTCCGACTCTTTGAGACCCCATGAATTGCAGCACGCCAGGCCTCCTTGTCCATCACCAACTCCCGGAATTCACTCAGACTCACGTCCATCGAGTCAGTGATGCCATCCAGCTATCTCATCCTCTTTTGTCCCCTTCTCCTCCTGCCCCCAATCCCTCCCAGCATCAGAGTCTTTTCCAATGAGTCAACTCTTCGCATGAGGTAGTATTCAACAAATATTGGCTATTTCTATTATAGATGAGATACAGGCAATATGGAATCAAATGACTATGTATCTAAGATCACATTCTAATGAATGGGCAGATCATGACCTAAACTGTGTCTGTCAGGCTTTCCCCAGGCCATGCTATAAAAGCTAGGAGATTCCACCATGCTTGGGCCTTGATGTGGCATAACATAACATAACAGGCGTAACATAATGCCTGCTGTGGAGTGGTTCACAATGGAAATATGGACATAAAAGGAATTTGTAAAACAGCAAGAACAATAATGCAGTGATCTGAGTAGCCCAAGGCTCACAACGTTTGAGTGTTCTTAGCAGAAGAGAATTTTAAGCCCAGAACAGAAAGAAATAATGATCTGGATTTGGAAAGAAGATAAGGGAGTGTTTCAAGCAAAAGTATAGAGTCAAGAATTAGGCAAACTCTTGTGATCCCCAGCTAGGATAGAGTGTTTCCAACCATTTTCAATCATGTCAAGTATCTCTTGAGGCTCTTGCTTGACTGATGAAAGATCACAGTCCTCCAAAAGTAACATGCTATTGTGTAAAAAAGCAGTGAATGATTGTAGTACCTATTCTTCCCCTCATTAGTTACAAAAACCTGTTGAAGTTCTCTGAGTCCCAGTTTCTTTACCGGTAAATATGAATAATCACAGTTCCTCCTCCTATTTCATGATATTAACATAAGCATCAAATGAGACAAATTATGAAGTGCTATATAAACATCTGAAATTATTATTAGAATGGCTTTAAAAAATAGGATTATCTGTTCACATCAAATCTTCCAAAAAAGGAAACCTACAAAACTTTAGGAAAGGTATTCCAAAACCCAGGAATTTGAAGGAAAAAAATTGCCTCTTCAAAATATATTGCCTCTTTCAGGAGGGACTTGAAATGCTGCTTTTGTGAAATGGACTGACCAACGGAAAAGAGTCTATTCCAGGCTGTACCAAAGAATTCATGGTCCCACTTAAAGTACTATATTCCGTCCTTAACAACAAAAAATCCCAATAGATGTCTTACAGGGAACATCTCAGTTTTACTACCTTGAGAGAATCTTACTTGGTACAAGTTTTAAAACACTGATGAATTGTGTCTGAAGCCTCTCTGATTCACGTTCATCTAGTCAACACACTTCTTCTCTAGTTCTACACCCAAGCTTAAGCTTAAGATCTGAGTAGTGCTTAAAGGTAAACACACTGTGGATATTTGAAATAACTGAAGATGAAATGTCAACACATGCTGTATATGATAAAATATAGAAAACAATAGAAAGAGAAAAGGAGCTTCAGGAAGGAAAGAATGGTAAGAAGGAAGGAAGAAGACAAAGTATTAAAACAATGAAAGATTTAAATTTACCTATTATAAAATAAAGATCTTCACATTGGATTAAAAGTCAAAATAAGATTGTGTCAAAACTATGAATAAATAACTATTAGATGAAAGTACTTACTGTGTTCTAAGCAGTAGGCCAAACACTGTAAGCACACTAAACCATATAACTTGCATTAACAGTCTATGAGTTGGGCTCAATTGAATGATGAAGCATGAAAGGACTATGTAATTTGCTCAAGGCCACAATTAGTAAATGGTAGAGTTGGATTTTTAAATCACATCTGTCAAATGCATAAGAAATAAATAAGGATAAATAATATAAATAGGAACAATAATAAAGTGATTTATTAGATACTGAACATTGTGCCTTATACAATAACAGAGCAACTTCCTTCTGATGGATTAGGCTATGATAATTTCCCCAAAGCACAACATATACAGATCACATTCAGTAACCTCAATGCAATAAAAGTAGAAATAAACAAAAATTAAAGAAAATCAAATTATGAAAATAAGAAATGCACTTCTAAATAACTTATTGTTCAAGGAAGAATAATAAAAGATACTATAATTATGCCAATGATTTAGAAAACTAATTATCAGTGATTTAGAAATCCAGTGACTTAGAAAACAACAATATATCAAAAGTATGGAATATTCCAATAGCTGTACTCAAATAATTCATTGCTATAAATACTCTTCTTAGTAAATATAAAGGATGAAAACATGCATTACTTCAAATCTAACTAAAAAACTTGCAAAGGGAAAAACTGGTCCAAGAAAAACAGAAATGAAGAATTAGTAAAGATTAAATCTGAAACTTATGATTTAGAGAACAGAAGAAGTAATAAGCAGTACAAGAGGTAGTTCTATTACAAGAAAATATATAAACCTTTGGGTAATTTAGTCAAGTGTAATATAGAGAAGTAACAAATATATGAAGAAATGAAAAAGATAATATAAACATAGCTATGGAGGCAATTCAAAATTAAAAGATAAAGTATCTAGAAAAAATGATAATAAATGTACAAGGAGAAATATTTAACATTTTACTGAAAGCATAAAAACAGTTTAATAAATAAATTCATAAATAAATTTAAACATATCTTATATCTTATTCAGGAATAGGAAAAGTAAATCCTTAAAATAATCTATCAGTCAGTCAGTCAGTTCAGTCGCTCAGTCATGTAATCTAAACTTTTAACATAATCCCAATAAAAATTCTGAAGGATATGTTTGGAACCAGCTAAGCTGACTCTCAGCATCAAACAAAAAAATAAGCACATGAAGATATCCAGGAGAGTATCCAAGCTGATACCCACAAGGTTGATGGCTAGCCTTACCAGATACTTTCAAAAGTATTATAAAGCTCAAGTAGTTAAAATGTCTTTACACCATGAATGAAGATATAGATACAGTAATGAAACCCAAAAGAGAGTTCAAAAATAAATGCTGACTTGAGAATTTAGCATAAGATATGATATTTAAAATCAATGGATAAATGGTGGAATGTAGAATTATTTTGGAAAAACTGACTAGTGCTTTGGGGGAAAATACAGCTCTGTTTTTAACAAAAGAACCTGATCCTTTTTGTCTGCTAGTCTCCAGCACCACAGCTGGTGTCTATGAATTCTTCCACTCTGTAGCAATGGGCTATCACAAGCTACCAAAAATGTACTGTAAATTATAAATTTTGTGGCATGGTCAAAGAAGGGCCATAAAGAATCATGCCTAAGGAGCTATCCTAATTTAACTTGGATAGTAGGGGTTGTGACTAACTGGTTATATCAGTAAGGATTCTTCTGAGAGAACTTACATATATTATCTGCCCTCTGCAAGCTGAAGACCCAGGAAAGCCAGAAGTATAGTTCAACTCGAGTCCAAAGGCCAGAGAACTGGAGCTCCAATGTCACAGGGCAGGATTATAGATGAACTTAGCAGCAGCAGCTCAAGCAAACAGCAAATTCCCTCTTCCTCCATAACTATTCTGGCCCTCAACTGATTGAAATGATGCCTACCCACTTTGGAGAGGGCAATCTTCTTTACTTCAGTCTAAGAATCCAAATACTAATTTCTTCTGGAAACACCCTCAGAGACACACCCAGAAATAATGATTTCCCAGCTACCTGGGCATCCCTTAGCCTAGTCAAGTTGACATATAAAATTAACTATCTCAATGGTGGACTAGGACTTTCTTATATAATCTGTTTAGGTCCTTTGTAGCACTTAAGCCAGTACTGGGCACATAATAGAACATTCATAGTTGAATTGCATCTAAATTGATGTTTACGTTCATCATTCAACTGAAAATGAAGAAAATTGCATTTATACCCAAAACTAGTTAGGAAAACTTGCTAAAAACAGCAACTGGCTATTTGAATTCTCTATTTGTTGAATCATCAAAAAAACCATATTTATAAGGACAAACTTCTTTTCAGGAGAGAAATATGGAAATAGAGTTTACATATTTAAGTGGTATCAGGAAGAATTGGATTAAAGAATCATTTAGCTTCCTTCAAACTTTGTTTTTATTCCATTTTCACCAAACAGCTTTGGGCTACATATAAGCACTCATAGGGAGAAAATATGCTGGAGAAAAATGCTGGCTTCCAGCATTTCAGGAACTGTGATAGTTATTTATTGCTGTGAATTAATAATACTACAAATGATTATTAATTTAGTTAGCCAGATGACAGATGCTTACTTAACTCACAATATAGTTAATCATGTTTCAGATTGTAGGAAGTAGAGAATCATGTGACATTCGATAGGAAAATGGTGATAAGCTGAAAGAACAAATGATCTCTTCCAATCCTCTTAAGGCATTTCCTAATGTTTCTCCTTTTAGACGCCCTACCTTATTGTGTCACCCCCATGTTCTCTCTCCAGCACCGAACCAAAACCAGCTACTTCCCTTTACCCTGATAAAACAGAGCAGCTAGTCTTAAACAGTTAACCAGGAACAATGTATATTATTGAACAGATTCACATGAAGTATGAATCATTCTCCCAGAAGTATTTTCCTTTTTAAACATATGTCCTACATCCCTAATTTAGACAGTATGACAAATTAAAGTGAAAGTTGTAATGCACTAGGAAGAAAGAGACAGAATCTAGGGCAGGAGACCAACCACAGGTAGCCTGGGCTTCCCTGACAATTAGCCCTTGTGCCTGTTCTCCTAAACTGTCTTGCTCTTCACAGCTCAACCTGAACAATTCCTAAAAGTACTAAGATTCTTTACAATGTATCTTGATGAATAAATGACATCAGGACTCCATGCTTGGTGTAGAAAGCCAAGACACAGAATCCTGTTCTTTACATGTGTGTTTTGTAAGCTGGTTATTTCAAAGTCTGGGTTCACATGCATTTGTGCTAAGAGCTGCTGCCCTAGTGTTAGGAATGGTCCTTCTTACTTACAAATTTTGTGAGCATCTTCTTTGGCCCAATGAGTATTTTGATTTCCTACTGACAAGGTTTCATTTATACATTGTATAAAAGGAATATGCTACTAAAACTAAAGCAAACAAATAATCAGTAAGAATAGTATATCTGTATTGAAAACAAACTTATGGTTACCAAAGGGGAAACACAGTGCAGGGGAAGAGGGGATAAATCAGGAGCTTGGAATGAACATATATATACTACTATATATAAGATAGATAATCAACAAGGAAGTCTATTCAATATTCTGTGATAACTCATATGAGAAAAGAATCTAAAAAAGAATGAATATATGCATATGTTAATATATAACTGAATCACTACATTGTACACCTGAAACTAATACAACAGTGTAAATCAACTACACTCGAATAAAATTTTTTTTTAAACTGAAGAAAAAAAACAGTACATCTGCAATGCAGGAAAGCTAGATGAACCAATTCCTTTCTTATTGCCTGCATGAAAAAGGGGGTGGAAAAATCAGAGAGCTATGATATTTTGGTATCAATAGCAGTTTATTTCTTTGGAAACTGGGAAGCAGGGGTCAAGGAAGGATAAAGCCACACTTCGGTTCTCTCAGGTAACTTGTGTTTTATTGATGCCACTGTCCCCAGATTTCTGATATCCTAGCCTCTTCACTATTGCTATTTCTCACAACACACTTCCAATTCTCAGTGACTGCTAAGCAAAAGAGGGGGTGATCTGGACCATACAGACAGGACAACATCAATTAAAAGTCATCTGGAACTGGAAAAGAGTTGGTTGCCAAATCTCTGAGAAGCACATCCTATTAGGACTTTAATAATTCATTTATTGAATAAATCCTATTTGAACTTCCCTAAAAGGTAGTTTTATCTTGTCTTCAAAAGCCAACATACTTCTGAACATGTAACTTCATTTGTATTTCTATTTAACTGAGTCCAATTAAGCTTTTCTTTCCTCCAATCAATTCCTACAACAATCAAATATAGCTTGAAAAAATCCACTTTGAAGAACTACTTTTTAAATGAAAATTTGGTCAGGAAGAGGCACTTATACTATATTGATTAAAAAATAATGACAAAATAAAATTTTACCACCAAAGATCAACAAGCTCAGTTTAACAGAAATGTTCAAATAACCCTGACAAACAAATCAGCATATCAGGACTGTAAAGCATGGCAATTAATTTTTAAATATAACATAATGTTTCTTCCAGCCAAAACTTATCCCATTGATAAATTCCTATAGTATAATCTAGATTACCACTAAGCAAATTTCTCTTTCTCTATCCCTCTACACACACACACACACACACACACACACACACACACACACACACTCTGCACACACACCTGTGTGATACTGAAAATTCATGTTCAAAGTCACAAGTAATTTCCTGGTGAGTTTGAGAGAATTTAATGTCATGTTGTTACAACAAAAGTAGTTTCAGACCACAGTGGGCATTCAGGGCCTTCTTTGCCATTTCTAAAGGTGAATATTTTTCTCTAACTTTTCAAAGTGTATTTTTAAAGTATTATGTCTTTCTGTCCATCAGCTTTTTTAAGTACAGGTAGCACAATTCAGGGAAGAATTACTTTTTTATTCCTGAAACTGCCTTTTGTCTGATTCTAATTTAATCTGAATTGATTTATATGAAAGTCAGGCAAGCAGACATTGTGTGGCGAGAACAATTTCAAAAAGAGGGTAGTGAGGAAGTAGATTTAACCCTCCTACACTGTTGGTGGGAATGCAAACTAGTACAGCCACTATGGAGAACGGTGTGGAGATTCCTTAAAAAATTGCAAATAGAACTACCTTATGACCCAGCAATCCCACTACTGGGCATACACACCGAGGAAACCAGAATTGAAAGAGACACATGTACCCCAATGTTCATCGCAGCACTGTTTATAATAGCCAGGACATGGAAACAACCTAGATGTCCATCAGCAGATGAATGGATAAGAAAGCTGTGGTACATATACACAATGGAGTATTACTCAGCTGTTAAAAAGAATTCATTTGAATCAGTTCTGATGAGATGGATGAAACTGGAGCTGATTATACAGAGTGAAGTAAGCCAGAAAGAAAAACACCAATACAGTATACTAACACATGTATATGGAATTTAGGAAGATGGCAATGACGACCCTGTATGCAAGACAGGGAAAGAGACACAGATGTGTATAACGGACTTTTGGACTCAGAGGGAGAGGGAGAGGGTGGGATGATTTGGGAGAATGGCATTCTAACATGTATACTATCATGTGAATTGAATCGCCAGTCTATGTCTGACGCAGGATACAGCATGCTTGGGGCTGGTGCATGGGGATGACCCAGAAAGTTGTTATGGGGAGGGAGGTGGGAGGGGGGTTCATGTTTGGGAATGCATGTAAGAATTAAAGATTTTAAAATTTAAAAAATAAAAAACTAAAATTAAAAAAAAACAAACAAGTCAATAATCACAGAGATGTAAAAGTTGACATGGAATCAGGCTGAGAAAACTTCTAGTTGACTTCGAATTATTTTCAAGGTCTCCTTGTATCATACAACAATACTATCACATGACAGGATTTTCTTGAAAGCAACACTACATTTATTGCAACCAGTGCCACTTTCCAAAAACAAAACACATTAACTGCATATGCCCATCAGAATGAGAGGAAATATGGTCAATCATATAGCAAAAATCCCAAAGACAATTCCAAAGAAAAGCAATGCCAAAGAATGTTCAAACCACCGCACAGCTGCACTCATCTCATATGCTAGCAAAGTAACATTCAAAATTCTCCAAGCCAGGCTTCAACAGTACATGAACCGTGAAGTTCCAGATGTTCAAGCTGGTTTTAGAAAAGGCAGAGGTGCCAGAGATCAAATTGCCAACATCGGCTGGATCATGGAAAAAGCAAGAGAGTTCCAGAAAAACTTCTATTTCTGCTGTATTGACTATGCCAAAGCCTTTCACTGTGTGGATCACAATAAACTGTGGAAAATTCTGAGGGAGATGGGAATACCAGACCACCTAACCTGCCTCTTGAGAAATCTGTATGCAGGCCAGGAAGCAACAGATAGAACTGGACATGGAACAACAGACTGGTTCCAAATAGGAAAAGGAGTCCATCAAGGCTGTATATTGTCACCCTGCTTATTTAACTTCTATGCAGAGTACATCATGAGAAACGCTGGACTGGAAGAAACACAAGCTGGAATCAAGATTGCTGGGAGAAATATCAATAACCTCAGATATGCAGATGACACCACCCTTATGGCAGAAAGTGAAGAGGAGCTAAAAAGCCTCTTGATGAAAGTGACAGAGGAGAGTGAAAAAGTTGGCTTAAAGCTCAGCATTCAGAAAAGGAAGATCATGGCATCTGGTCTTATCATTTCATGGGAAATAGATGGGGAAACAGTGGAAATAGGGTCAGACTTTATTTGGGGGGGGCTCCAAAATCACTGCAGATGGTGACTGCAGCCATGAAATTAAAAGACGCTTACTCCTTGGAGGAAAAGTTATGATCAACCTAGATAGCATATTCAAAAGCAGAGACATTACTTTGCCGACTAAGGTCCATCTAGTCAAAGCTATGGTTTGTCCTGTGGTCATGTATGGATGTGAGAGTTGGACTGTGAAGAAGGCTGAGTGCCGAAGAATTGATGCGTTTGAACTGTGGTGCTGGAGAAGACACTTGAGAGTCCCTTGGACTGCAAGGAGATCCAACCAGTCCATTCTGAAGGAGATCAACCCTGGGATTTCTTTGGAAGGAATGATGCTAAAGCTGAAACTCTAGCACTTTGGCCACCTCATGAGAAGAGTTGACTCATTGGAAAAGTCTCTGATGCTGGGAGGGATAGGGGGCAGGAGAAGAAGGGGATGACTGAGGATGAGATGGCTGGATGGCATCACAGACTCGATGGACGTGAGTCTGGGTGAACTCCGGGAGATGGTGATGAATAGGGAGGCCTGGTGTGCTGCGATTTATGGGGTTGCAAAGAGTCGGACACAACTGAGCGACTGAACTGAACTGACTGAGCAGAAATAATACCTAGACTGATATCCAAACAAAGTGAAGATTATCCAGAAAGATGCTTTAGAGTCACAAAGAGTTAATTTTATATATATATATATATATATATATATATACACACACACACACACACACATATATACAAAGAGAAAAGCAAGAATAGTATTACAGAAATAAAAAAAAGGGTGTGGCTAATAGAAACAGGAAATTATCACAATGAAAGATGAACTCGACCGGCTCTTAAGTCAAATAATCACCTAGGTTTATTGATGTAACTAACAATGAGAAAACAAAAAGAGAAATTAAGGAAACAATTCCAGTCACCATTGCAACGAAAAGGATAAAATACTTAGGAATATTTCTACCTAAAGAAACAAAAGACCTATATATTGAAAACTATAAAACACTGATGAAGGAAATCAAAGAGGACACAAATAGATGAAGAAATATACTATGTTCATGGATTAGAAGAATCAATATAGTGAAAATGAGTCTACTACCCAAAGCAATCTATAGATTCAATGCAATCCCTATCAAGCTACCAACAGTATTTTTCATAGAACTAGAACAAATAATTTCACAATTTGTATGGAAATACAAAAAACCTCGAATAGCCAAAGCAATCTTGAGAAAGAAGAATGGAACTGGAGGAATCAACCTGCCTGACTTCAGGCTCTAGTACAAAGCCACAGTCATCAAGACAATATGGTACTGGCACAAAGACAGAAATATAGATCAATGGAACAAAATAGAAAGCACAGAGATAAATCCACACACCTATGGACACCTTATCTTTGACAAAGGAGGCAAGAATATACAATAGAGAAAAGACAAGTGGTGCTGGGAAAACTGGTCAACCACTTGTAAAAGAATGAAACTAGGACACTTTCTAACACCATACACAAAAATAAACTCAAAATGGATTAAAGATCTAAATGTAAGACCAGAAACTATAAGACTCCTAGAGGAGAACATAGGCAAAACACTCTCTGACATAAATCACAGCAGGATCCTCTATGACCCACCTTCCAGAGTAATGGAAATAAAAGCAAAAAGAAAAAATTGGGACCTAATTAAACTTAAAAGCTTTTGCACAACAAAGAAAACTATAAGCAAAGTGAAAAGACAGCATTCAGAATGGGAGAAAATAATAGCAAATGAAGCAATTGTCAAAGAATTAATCTCAAAAATATACAAGCAACTCCTGCAGCTCAATTCCAGAAAAATAAATGACCCAAAAAATGGGCCAAAGAACTAAATAGACATTTCTCCAAAGAAGACATACTGATGGCTAACAAACACATGAAAAGATGCTCAACATCACTCATTCTCAGAGAAATGCAGATCAAAACCACAATGAGGTACCATTTCATGCCAGTCAGAATGGATGAAATCCAAAAGTCTACAAGCAAGAAATGCTGGAGAGGGTGCGGAGAAAAGGGAACCCTCTTACACTGTTGGTGGGAATGCAAACTAGTACAGCCACTATGGAGAACAGTGTGGAGATTCCTTAGAAAACTGGAAATAGGACTGCCATATGACCCAGCAATCCCACTGCTGAGCATACACACCGAGGAAACCAGAACTGAAAGAGACACGTGTACCCCAATGTTCATTGCAGCACTGTTTATAATAGCCAGGACATGGAAGCAACCTAGATGTCCATCAGCAGATGAAAGGATAAGAAAGCCGTGGTACATATACACAATGGAGTATTACTCAGCCATTAAAAAGATTACATTTGAATCAGTTCTAATGAGGTAGGTGAAACTGGAGCCTATTATACAGAGTGAAGTAAGCCAGAAAGAAAAACACCAATACAGTATACTAACACATATATACAGAATTTAGAAAGATGGTAACAACAACCCTGTATGCAAGACAGCAAAAGAAACACAGATGTATAGAACAGTTTTTCGGACTCTGTGGGAGATGGTGAGGGTGGGATGATCTGAGAGAATAGCATTGAAACGTGTATATTATCATATGTGAAACAGATTGCCAGTCCTGGTTATATGCATGAGACAGGATGCTCAGGGCTGGTGCACTGGCATGACCCAGAGGTATGGGATGGGGAGGGAGGTGGAAGGGAGACTCAGGATGTGGAACACATGTCTAGCCATGGCTGATTCATGTCAATGTATGGCAAAATCAATATAATATTGTAAAGTAATTAGCCTCCAGTTAAAATAAATAAAATTTAAAAATAATAATAAATGTAAATTTTCTAAAGAAAAGATTATTGAAACAAACAAACAAAAAAAAGATATTGATGTAGAGAAGCCAATGAAACTGATTACCTTCAGTGTCTTCTTCCTAAATGTCTACCTGACCTTCACCTTGCTTTTATTATATTTCCATTTTCCAATAAATTTCAATAGTTAACCACCACTGAACCTATTTAAACAGAATTATTAATAGCATCACTATTGGTATGCCATGTGATAAGGTATGCTCAACCTTTTCCCCCACAAGTGTAACAAGGGCTATGTTTCCTTTCCTCCTTACATAAATTTAAACAATAAATAAAGAAAAGTGATGTCTCAAAAGTCAAGTTAAACTTTAAATGCTCTCAAATAACTCCTGTATAGAATTTCCAACACAATAGGGTGATATCCCATGATTCTTCATATATTCATTAACCTGTTTTTCCTTACTGTAACAATACTGGTAGAATTAATAATTACATTTTTTCTCTTTTCTACAGAATTTGGTAATCTGTTTCAAAAATAAAGAAATATGAAATTGTAACCTCCTCAGCCTCAGCTTTAATTACACTGGTTTACTTAAACTGCCAAAGCTGTGGGAAGGTGTGGACAAGTATTTTTCCACTTACCAATAAAACCAATACTAAGAACGTTATAACCTTTATAAAGTTTTAGTAAATAATTTACCACATAATTTAGTAAATAGCTTAGGACTACTCAACTAGCCCTTTAAGTTGAAAAGGCCAGTGTTTTTGTCCATTTTATAAAGGCAACTAAACCCACAAACATTAAATACCTTTCTGAACCTGAAATTTTGTTATTTTTAGCTATAAGTCCAAATGTTCCTAATGAACAGAAAAGCTTGAATAATATTGTTAGATAATCCACATAAGATCTTTAGCACAATTCTTGATCTGTAGTACATACAATAAAAGCTGCCACTGATTACATCTACTACTTACATAGTTTATTATTAAATTAATGATTTTGTCACTAGGATCCAAAAGCTGGTATTTCAGGACAAGTTTGAGAAAAATAAAAAAGCTTACTAAGGATCTTACTGGGCAATGCCCAACATCTGAATGGAGAAGTTTGCCCAAACCCTATCTATCATAAGATCGGGGTAAAATTCCATGCACCAAATAATCCCGTCATGGAGTCAAAAATCTTTCCTCAATGATCATGGTATTTCTAGGAATCAATCCTAGGAGGGGAAAAAATCCAAAATAAGGGGAAAATTTTATGCACAATAATGCTCATTATGTTTTTATACAAGCAAAATGTTTGGGGAAAGCTAAATACATAAGACAAAAGGCCCATTGTGCAGGCATTAAGATCTCATTAAAAAGAATATACAACATGGGGAAGTTACTACTTATTATGCTAGAATTTTTTTAAACTCTATATTAAATTATATTCCTGGTATAATCTCATTTAAATATAAGATATATAGAAAAGGAAATATGCCAAATTATTAATTATGGTTATTTATGAAGTTTTAAAACATGCATAGCTTTCATTTTTCATACTTTCAAAATTTTGCAAATTTCCCCCAAGGCACAGAGGAAAATAAATGTTAGTTCTTAAATAAATGAATAAGACTAGTGATCATCCTGTTTCCTGTCACGAACATGGCTTTGCATGTTCTGTCTCCACGATGTTGTTGTTGTTTAGTCACTAAGTCATGTCCGACTCTTTGTGACCCCAGAGACTGTAGCCCGCCAGGCTCCTCTGTCTATGGGATTTCCTAGAGAAGAATTCTGGAGTGGGTTTCCATTCCCTTTTCCAGGGGATTTTCCTGACCCAGGGATTGAAGCCACAAGTCTTGTGTCTCCTGCATTGGCAGGTGGATTCTTTACCAGTGAGCCACCAGGGAAGCCCTGTCTCCATGATACAAACACCTATTTGAGTGATTCTCCAAGTTCCCTGATGCCAGAATCCCATTTGATATCACTATTGACCAAGACAAACTCTTTGGGCTTTATTGAGGAGTCATGGAGTTCAAAGTAAAATATGGCTCCATTCTGAATATTACAAAAAATATATAGAATATTCAGAAACTTGGCTAACTTTCTTTAACTTTTTAATACAACTCTCTGGTGATGTTCAGATCTGCATCCACCATGTGAATTTTAGGGCTGTTGTGCTAAGCACACAGATGGTCTCTCAGTTGTCTGCTTCCTGATTGCTCCCAATCAAAATCTGCTTCCACTAACTGCGAAAGCAAAGCTGATAACCTGCTGTTTAGCCTATTGAGATAAGAAGAGGAAGAAGCTGTGATCATGTTCTATGCACACTAGTGCTCTTCAGTTAGTGCTATCAGACTCCAGAGTAGGTAAATTGAATGGAACCAATCACAGACATTGAAGGAAATTGCCTTCAGTTGTTATTTTATAGTGCTCTCTTTTGTCTTCAAGGTCTGTGAATAAGGTTAATTCAAATCTTAAAACAAAGTTCAGGAGGATGCCAGCTTATCATAAAGCTCCCAGAGAAACCTGGGCAATCAAAAACTAGCACAGTTCAGTCTGTATTACTATCTAGCTGTGCTCCACACCTTCCCAGTATTAGTCTCCCTAAAGCAGAAGAAAGAAACTCCTTCATATCTATGTACTTGCTAGATCTTCTGGAGAAAAAATATCAGCCTTTGGGGAATGAATTAAAGGAGTATTGTTGCATTTGTTAATGTGTAAAAGTTGGGAGGCAGGAGTAAAATTGGGTGCTTAGGTTTAGCTGGTACAGCTCAACAAAGGATGAAAATGGATCACTGGAACCCAAGGAAAGGGAGGGGGGATGATGAGTAAAGAAAAATGGAACAGAGGATGGGGCAAATGTAGCATATAGAGTAGCTGGGTGTAGTTAGCAGAGCAGCTGGAAAAGAATCCTGTGGATCTAGAGAATGTTGCTGCTCGGGAGCCTGAGCGTTCTCAGCCATTCTAATTTACTCTGTCTAGTGTGGCTGAAAGGAGACTAGAATGCCAGTCAAACTTGCAGATGAAGGTAAATAAAAAGGCAGAACAAGGATGAGAAATGGAACTTCTCACTCAGTGAACCCAAGAAGGATGTTGGCTGCAATTAGATGAGAATTGGGTCATTCGCTTTACCTAAAGTATCTTTCTTCAAGGATGGCTAATGAGTGATTACACTCACTGGCATGTTTCATCTGCCTTCCTAAAGCTGACATCACAAGGGCCCTTTCTTTACCTGTAGCAAAACTGTTTTGTTGTATTGCTCTGACTGGCCAACAAATGATATCGCTCATGACTCAGTGCTGAGGAGAGAAACCACGCCTTGAAAGTGTCTTCTGATGGTTGCAGTAGGTGTGTTCATGGCACAGGCTAGCAGCTGGAACAATTTGCCACTTTGTGGATGAGAGGCTAGGAGGTGCAAAACCATGGATCTCATTCTGTGCAGAGTATTTATAGCGCCTTTTTCATCTGAAATAGTTGTCCTCTTTCTTTCAGTAACCACATCCAGTTTTAGAAGCTATCAATTGTCTGCTATTTCTCCCCACAAAATTGTAATGAAATAATGTGGAACTCTTATAGTAGATGCAGTCTCACCATACTAAAAAAAAAAAAAAAAAAAAAAAAAAAACTGTAAAGTTTGATTCACAGAAGTTAGTTAAATTAAACCTAAACCTGGATTTGATATTTCTACCAGAATCAGACACCTCTGATTCAAGGGCTTCCCTGGCGGCTCAGTCAGTAAAGAGTGTGCCTGCAATATGGGAGAGCCATGTTCAACCCCTGGGTTGGGAAGATCCCCTGGAGAAGGAAATGGAAACCCATTCCAGTATTCTTGCCTGGAGAATTCCAAGGACAGAGGAGCCTGGAGGGCTACAGTCCATGAAGTCACAAAGAGTTGGACATGACTGAATGACTGACACTTTCACTTTTACTTCCAAACACCTCTATTTGGAGAAACAGCAATATCCACTCTGTTCCTAATAAGCAGTGTGATTTGACCATATCACTTGGTGTCTTTATTAATTAATAATATTAATATATGAATAACATGATAATTAGTATTAGTAATATTAATAGATCTCAGTTTCCCCATCTTTAAAATGAGGGGATATGAATAGATGAGGTATGATTCTATGAGTAATAGATAAGGTATGAATATATGAATGAGTGAATGGTGTGAAATAGCAAAATGACATTCTGACTCTTTTTTTATGAAGGCTTGTGACAAAACTAAGTAAAACTGAGGGCTTTCAGTCAATCTGGCTCTTCCTTTAGAGCACATAACATGTGGGAGGATATTGCTATCCATGATGTGACCCTTGCTTCATCTCATGCTGCTTCCAAACATGGACTGTATGTTCAGTCATACAGATCTAACTAGAGGACATAGATACAATGTGCTCATGAGAGAGGTTTACCCTAAAATTTATAGCTTAGAGGAGCAGAAGAAACTATGGAATCCCTGTGGGCAGGCTCACTCCCAAGAAAAAGAAGAAAGGGACTAGACTATATATGCCCAGTTTCTATTGGATGGTTTGGCTGGGATGAAGGTAGGGTCAGTTGAGTCTTACTTCTGGATCCTCTGTTCAAAATCAATTGATGTAAGTTTTCAACAACATGACTTATGTTTGCCCACTTATTTCAACTTTTACTAAATATTTCTTTTCAGGTCTAAGTGTCTATATTCCTTAAAGCTACATATGCTTGTCAGTAAAGGGAACTGTTTGCAAAGCCAGAAAGTAAGGAGAAAGGAAGAAAGCATAAAAATCATTAAAGCTTTTCTGTTCCAGGACCCACACTGAGTAAGGAGGCTGTATTCCAGCAGTCTGGTCCTGGACATAATTTGCATTAGCAACTGGGAGATGGTATAGGGAGATTTGTGGTCACAAAGCAGTTTAGTTGAGGCAGTTCTGAGTCTAGTTTTTAGTATTTTTTCTAGAATCAGTCCCTTTCTGTTGGGAATGCATCTAGAATACTGCTGGCTTTAATTATACTCAGTTCTGGAAAGGATTTTAGAGATTGTATAATTTGACATTCTCAGTTGTCATAATTACGTATCTACTTGTTAATCACCATTTCTCCAGCCCCATGTACATTGCCTGGCACACAGTATGTGCTCAGTATCTGTTGAATTTGCAAGTCAGGAAACTGACTTCTAGGATGATTGGGTACAAGACTAGCTACTAGCAGATTTGGGGGCCAGAACCCAGGCAACCAGCCACCTAATCTTTCTAATCTGTTTTCTAGTGAAGGAGTTAAACTAAATACAAGGAACCATCTTCGTTTAAAATAAAGAATTTCACAATTTCTCAAGACCTTTTAAAATTATTTGTGTGTTTTTAAACCCTTGTAAGCTTGGTGGCTTAGAATGTAAGCCATAGTTTGGATATGGACAGAGATCCAATGATAACACTTTTTACTCCTTCCAATTCTGGAAGCAGGCTGTCTAGGTGGAAATCTGGGCTTAGCCACTGAACCAGTCCTGTGACCTTGTTCAAGTTACTTAAATACTCCGGCTGAATTTCTTCATCTATAAAATGGAAGAATAGCACCTACCTCATAGGATTGAGGTAAGGATTAAAATAATAAACAAGTGTAAAGTGCCTAGAACTATGTATGATACACAATAAATGTAAGCTATTATTATTGTTCTTGCTATTATTGTTGAAAACCCAATCTATAGGACTTTGACAACTTCACATTTATTTATTAATCTTACCTTTTTGACGTTTGAGGAGGACAATGATATAAGTGAGCTTCTTCAGACTCTTTTTTGACTGAAAAGTTCAGAGACTACACTTCAGTACTGAAGTTACTGGATTTGCTTCACCAGCCAAGGCACATTAAGCAACCTCTCGTTAGATTATGTGTATGAATTAGATCTTGGAAAGTGAGATATAATAGCTAGAGCTTGTCCAATTGATAAAAATCCCATGTTTTATGTCTTCTTCATTACTGACAGAAACTCGAAAAAGGGAAGGCGATTCACAACCCCACCTTTTGGTCTGATGTTTGATTTGTGTGACAGTCAACCACACCCAACAGTGACAAGTGCTGAAGTAATTCTGGCAGGTTCTCAATGTCAAACCTTAAATGAAAAATTAGCTTTCCTTTTCCTTACTAGAAAAATGTGAGAAAATTCTAGGAGATGGAGAAGTTACAGCAGGGTTTAAGACACATGCTGTTAAAGAAATAACTAAAATTAAGATGAAGAGGAACTGTTTTGTATTTACCTGTCTGACTCCAATACCTGGGTGACTGAAGGCTAAATGGAAGGAATCTCCAGTCAACTTCACCTTTTTCATGACAGGTCCCACGATTCTCAGAAAGGCTTTGAAATAATCACAACTGGAATGTAAGAAACAGGGTGGCTTTGTCCCACTTAAAAATCCCTTGAGTGCATTTAAATTTCAACACCTGATCCTGCTGCTATGTTGTTGAGCACTGTGTTGAGAAGTAATTACTTCCTGGAAGAAGGTATGGCTCAATTTCTCACATTCTCATATCTATGACAAACTTTCCTGCTCAGTCATAGCTATTCTTCTCTGAACTGAAAACAGAAACTTCTCAGAGAATGACCAGACAAGGAGGCTAAGTCACTTTACTGATATCATTACTTCCCTTTAAAAGAAATAAAGCAACTATAACTGTGAAATGTTATACCTTTTCCAAGTCAACTGTTCTAGGCTCTATTCTCCAAGAGTCTTTCCCTAAGAGTGATAGGGGCTACTGAGTCTGGGGGTAAGAACATCAGACAGAAGAAGAACACAATTCAAGTCTTGGTTCTTCTATTTACTAGATATTTGACCTTAAGCAGATAATTTGCTTTATTTTCTGCCCCATCTGCCTCAAAATGAAAGAGTTGTTTGGTAATAATTGTTAAGGTCCTTTCAAGTCCATTACAACATGACTGATTGCTCTAAACCATTGTAACTATACCCCTGGGTGTCTAAAACTTTAAAAGGGACATTAAGAGACTGATGTCTTCAGATCTCTGTGTTAGATTATGGAGGGGGAAGAGACTTGCTTGTAATGGTACATCTTTAGCACCTATCAAGTCCCTAAATTTAGAAAGCTATTTAAATGGAGAGGCAACACAGTATAGTAGAAAGCACAGGAGATTTAGAATTAAACGGCCTAGCTTTGGACTTTGGCTCATTCATTTAGCATCTCATAAAGCTATGATTTTTCCAGTGGTCATGTATGGACGTGAGAGTTGGACTGTGAAGATGGCTGAGCACCGAAGAATTGATGCTTTTGAACAGTGGTACTGGAGAAAACTGTTGAGAGTCCCTTGGACTGCAAGGAGATCCAACCAGTCCATTCTAAAGATCAGCCCTGGGTGTTCTTTGGAAGGAATGATGCTAAAGCTGAAACTCCAGTACTTTGGCCACCTCATGCAAAGAGTTGACTCACTGGAAAAGACTCTGATGCTGGGAAGGATTGGGGGCAGGAGGAAAAGGGGATGACAGAGGATGAGATGGCTGGATGGCATCACCGACTCAATGGATGAGTTTGAGTGAACTCTGGGAGTTGGTGATGGACAGGGAGGCCTGGAGTGTTGCGATTCAAGGGGTCACAGAGTCAGACACGATTGAGCGACTGAACTGAACTGAATTTTTATGAAGTATCAACAATGATAATAATAATAATAATACTTGGAAATAAAATTTGCTAAAGCATAAGAAAGCAGAGAGATATCTGCTTCTATTTATGAAGGAGTGACTAGTACCAAACCTGCCCTCTTCCTATTTAAAAAACTATTAAGACTGAACATAATATAAAGCAAATGTTTTAAGGCATTGAACAATAGGCAGTACAGGATTTTGATCACTAAGAAAAAAAAGACATATAAGGTGAGCCCCAAATTCATGTCATTTCTCTGCCTTGGGACAATTTTTAGAACAAGACACAGGAAAATAAACAGCAAGCAGATCATAACAGCCCTGCTGGGCTGAGTGAGCAGATATTGGAGTTCAGGGAAGGATACCAGAGAGGAGGGAACTATGCAGTAGGGTTCACAAGTGACTCTATTGGGGTTCTCATAAGTTATTGGCTAAGAGTTGGAGTGCAGGGCACAACTGTGGAAGACCTAGCAGCAAAAGGCTGTCATGGGGTTGACAGTGGAATAGAGATTCTAGAGGTTGCACAGTACTGAAAAACATTGGAGTTCCACTACAAGCAGAGTGGAAAGACATCAACAAAATTTCCAGCATTCAACTAAGACAACAGAAAGGCCATACATTAGGAAAAGTATCATGTTATAGGGTAAAGGCTACTCTACACTCACCCTAACAAAGTCTATAACCAAGCCCCCACAAAAGCAATGAGAACTTCCAATAAAGGAAGACATAATATATAATCAATTCCTAACAGTATATAATCTGAAATGTCTAGGAACTCATTCAAAATGTTTTTCAACAGGCAAAGAAGAAAATTTGCTCCTAAATCAGGAAAAAAAAATCAATATAAAACAACCTTAAGATGGTCCAGATTTTGGAATTAACATATAGGAGTTTTAAAGCTGCTGTTAAAATATATTCAAAAATATAAAGGAAAATATGGTTTGAATAAAAGAACAGTTTAAATAAGAAAACAGAATCAGTCTCATCAGAGAAATGAAAACAATATAGAAGAACCACATTAAAATTCTAGAATCTAAAGTATATGAAATGAAACAAGTCATTAGAAGAGCTTGAAAGAAAACTGGAGTAAGCAGAAGAAGGGATCTGTGAGTTTGAAGACAAATTCACAGTAATTACCCAATCTGAAAAACAGAGAGAAAAATATTGAAAAGCAATTAAGCACCTTAGTAACCTTTGAGATAATACAAAGTTCTCAATACAGGTAATTGGATTCCCAGAGGCAAGAAAATAATGAGGCAGAAAGACTTTTGAAGAAACAATGTTCAAACTTTATTAAATTTGGTGGAAAAAAACAACCTGCATATCCAGGAGCTCAGCAACTATAATGAAAACCACGTTCAGGCACATCTTAGTCAAATAGCTAAAAATCAAAGATAGAAATCCTTTAAAACAGCTGGAGAATAATAATATATTGCAAAAGGGGAATAGCAATGTGATATGAGGTCAATTGATAGTAAAACTAATTGTGTTTCTATATACTAACAATAAGCAATTAAAAATAAATTTCATAAGTAATTCCATTTAATACGTATAAAAACACTTAAGGACAAAATTTCCAAAATATGTACTAGACTTGTATGCTGAAAACTATAAATTATTTCTGAAAGAGAGTTGAAAAAAGAAACTAAATGGAGAGAGATACCATACTCATGAGAGAAGACTTAATTTTGTAAAGATGTCAATTCTCCCCCAAATTGATTTATAGATTCAGTGCAATTTCAGTCAAAAGTTTAAAAAAACTCTTTATATAAATGGACACATTATGTTAACATTTATATGAAAATACAAAGAACCTAAAATAGCCAAAGCAATCCTACAAAGGAAAAGCAAAGTCAGAAGGCTTATTCCTACTTCATATCAAGACTTATCTATAAAGATACAGTTAATCAAGGCAGTGTGGTATTGGTGAAAAGATATTCTTCACATAAGATCAGTGGAATAGACTAGAGTCCAAAAATAGACCCATTCATGAATGCTCAATTGAGTCTTAACAAAGGTTTCAAATCTATTCGATGTGTAAATAATAGTTTTTTCAGCAAATAGAACTGGATCAATCAGATATTCAAATGGGGGGGAGAAAATGAAACTTTACTTCACACCATACACACAAATTAACTTGAAATGTATCATATACTTGAATACAAAATATGATACATATATATGGGTGGCCAAAAAGTTAGTCTGGGTTTTTCCATACTCGAAAGACCTTTTTGGCCAACTCAATATATATCTAAGTACTGGCATCCAGAATATATAAAGGACTCTTCAAACTCAATATTAAGAAGATAAGCAACCTAACAAAAGAAAGGGATGCTAAAGATTTTGAACACCGAAAGATATACGGAAGACCAAGGAGCTCATGAAAAGATGCTCAACATCTCTAGTCTTCAAAGAGATGTAAATTAAAGCTAAAATAAGATCAAATGAATGCTCATTAGAATAGCTAAAATTTAAAAGAGTGATAATATTAGGTGTTGATGAAAATGTGAAGAAATTGGAACTCTCATACATTGTAGATAGGAATGTAAAGCAATACAACCTCTCTGAAAAAATTTTTGCCATTTCTTATCAGTTTAAATATACATCCGCCCAGTGACCCTGGTAACTCTATATTTAGATATTTTGTGTAGCATCACAAAAGATTTTCATTTGTCCATAGCAGTTATATTTGTAATAGCTAAAAACTTGGAAACAACCCAAATGTTGATCACAGATAAACTGTAGCATATTCTACAAAGAAACATAAGTTAGAAAGCAATAAAAACAATGAATGACACATTAAAATGACTAGAAATAAAAAATGGACAAATTACTGATGTGTGCAATAGCATGGATGAATTTCCAAACACGAGATTAAAGAAATCAATACTGTATGATTTCATGCATATATAGCTCTAAAGAGGGCTTACCAGATGGTGCAGTTGTAAAGAATCTGCCTGCCAATGCAGGAGACACAGAAGAGAGGAGTTAAATCTCTGGGTCAGGAAGATCCCTAGAAGTAGGAAATTGCAACCCACTCCAATATTCTTGCATAGAGTTGGACATGACTGAGTGACTAAGAATATATGCACACAAAGTTCTAAAAACAGGCAAACTATATTCTAATACTGCCAGAAGGTAGGAGTTACAGTGGGAATTTTGACTTCAAAAGGGTAGGAAAGACCTTTCCAGGATGATGTTTCTTTTTTTTTCCTTCAGTCATGCTGCCTGGCTTGTGGGATCTTAGTTCCCCAACCAGGAATAGAACCCAGGCCCCCCAACTGTGAAAGCGTTGAGAATTCCTGATGTTCCATTTGTATCTCAGGAGAAGTGATGTTACTAAGGTGTATATGTTTGTCAAAAGTAATTAAACTGCACATTTTACTTCATATTTTAAAATTAATGTATTTATTTTAATTGGAGGCTAATTATTTTACAATATCGTAGTGGTTTTTGCCATACATTGATATGAATCAGCCATGGGTATACATGTGTTTCCCATCCTGACCCTCCCTCCCACCTCCCTCCCCATCCCATCCCTCCAGGTCATCCCAGTGCACCAGCCCCGAGCACCCCGTTTCATGCATTGAACCTGGACTGGTGATTCATTTCACATATGGTAATATACACGTTTCAACACTACCCTCTCAAATCATCCCACCGTCATCTTCTCCCACAGAGTCCAAAAGACTGTTCTTTACATCTGTGTCTCTTTTGCTGTCTCGCATATAGGGTTATCATTACCATTTTTCTAAATTCCATATATATGCATTAGTACACTGTATTGGTGTTTTTCTTTCTGAATTACTTCACTCTGTATAATAGGCCCCAGTTTCATTCACCTCATTAGAACTGATTCAAATGTATTCTTTTTAATAGCTGAGTAATACTCCATTGAGTATACATACCACAGCTTTCCTATCCATTAATCTGCTGATGGACATATAGGTTGCTTCCATGTCCTGGCTATTAATGAACACTGAGGTACACATGTCTCTTTCAATTCTGGTTTCCTCGGTGTGTATGCCCAGCAGTGGGATTGCTGGGTAGTATGGCAGTTCTATTTCCAGTTTTCTAAGGAATCTTCACACTGTTCTCCATAGTGGCTGTACTAGTTTGCATTCCCACCAACAGTGTAAGAGGGTTCCCTTTTCTCTGTATCCTCTCCAACATTTATTGTTTGTAGACTTTTTAATAGCAGCCATTCTGACTGGCATGTAAACTGCACATTTTAAATGGGTGCATTTTATTTGATGTAAATTCTACCTCAATAAAGTTGATTTTAAAAGAAAGAGAATTCTAGGTTTGAGAAATGTGTACTCCGCCTTCCCTGGAGCAGCATGAACACATTTTCAGGCCACAAGGTAATAGCTTTATTTGTAAACAAATGTTAGTTTTTACCTTGATGCCAAAAATGAAGCAGTATGCCCTTGAGGCACGTGATGGATGCGGTGTATGTGTGTCAGTCAGAAAAGGAGCAAAGGATACTAAGGAAACAGAGGGAGGGGGAAAAAGGAAAAGAAAAGAGCAGGACGGGGTAGTGAAAACTTGAAGAGGGAATTTATACATTCCAGACAAGATCATGGACCTGGAAAATGTTATGCCAGCACATGATTCATTAAGAAGATTCTCTGAGGGTGTGTCTATGTAGAAGAAGATCAGGAAGAAGTGACTTGCACTGATGCACAGACCTTGCTACAGAATGCCTTGAATATGGAGTCTGGAGCCATTTGACCAAATGTGTGCTCAGTAACTGCCCCTGAAACCAGTTGAATTTGTATAAACCCTTTAAATAGGCACCTTAAATGCAAGAACCCATGTGTCTCTCCTTGAGATAAATCATGATGACTTTTACTAACTCAGGGCTTGAGGAGAATCCCACTGATATCTCTGACCTAGTGAGGAAAGAGGGCTGCTGTTTGAACATAAATATTTTTTGTTCAGAAACGAAAAACAGCATAAGTCTTTCCCCTCTTAACCACTGGCTGCTGCTTTGACCCAATGTAAATTACAAACCTCCTCCAGCCTAAACAAATAAAAAGCCAGCCACCCTCTGATTATTCCAGCTGATTTATCCTATCTTGCAAAGGATACTTTCTCTTGCCTCCCAGATCTCTGCTGAGTTCTCTGGTAAATTCCTTATCAACACTTGCATGAGATGAAAAGCAAGACATCAAAGTCCTATTGGCCACTTATTAGCTAGTTTTTTACAGTGTCTCTAGGGATTTTGGAAGGGGTATTAAAATATGATGAGGAAAGAGACTGAAATGTCTGATTCAAGTTAGATTTGGGGATCTTTTGACTTTCTATTACACTCAAACTCCCTGGCCCCTATTTCTGTATACAATTGGCAGTTTCACTGAATGAGATTTTTATGACTATGTTTGATATTTGACAACATAGCAATAGGGGCAGTGTAAGCCATGGGAAAGACATTAGCTGGAGACAAGCTGACTTGTGTTCAAAAATCTGACCCTGCCACTCTGCCATTCACACCAGCTGTGTGATCTAAAATAAGTCAATTGATGTCTCTGAATCTCAGTTTTGTCACCTCTAATATGGGGATAATAATACTTAGCTTTGAGAGTTCGTACAATGATTAAATGAAGTAATATAAAATGCATGAAGCACTGTTAACAGGGTAAGCACTTGGCCTTGTGAACTATGGTTATTTATGATTTCTTACCCTTGTTGACTTCTTAGAAGCCTTTTATCCTATTATCCTATCCACTCTTCCTGAAATTCCAGACTCTCTTATCTAAATCATTTATTACAGTGCCTTATAAATAAGCCCTCAATAAATGGTACTTACTACTAAATATTATTATTAAATTGGAATTCTGAACATGTAGTACAAAGCTGACATTAAGATATCAAGTGGCTTAGAGACACCTCATCTGACCATGTTTTTTTTCAAATGGGAATGTGGAAATCTCAAATATTTCTTTGAAGACTAGGGTCTTGGCTCAAAAGGGGATTTTCTCTGTACTTGTATTGCATAATTCTGTTTGAGCTTTGGTGATGGTCAGGAAAAGGCTTCTATCCCTGCTTTTTATCTCAGAGCAAGTTTCCAGTTAATCCCTGTTGATCTTTCCTGTGACTCATTATCTCTTCATTGACGTCTTACATTTTGCTTAACTAATCATGTTTTGACCAGCTCCTTCCCTCTCCAGCATAGCCTTCAATAGCTTATTCTTAACATCTATCTTCCTCCCCAGCAACAGATACAACTCTCTCTACATCAGATGGTATTTTTCATCCCTTATAAGTTGCCCTTATCTAACATCATTCCTGTTCAAATCCTACACAAAGTTCAAGTCTCTTGTAAATTGTGGATCATGCTAGGTCCCACAGAGATTGTGGCAGATGAAATGTTTCAAAATTTCTTGTCCACAAAAAGCCTATGGTTTCTTTAGGGAAATGGGACAAACATGAAAAATGAATTTCATAGACAAGAACTAATTTAATTTAACATCTGTGTACAGGATAATTTACTGGGCCCCCGAGGTGAGTAGTCTAGCCCTGGTTGCCTACTCTCCTGGTGAGGAGACAGAATGGACACAGCAAAAAAAAAAAGGCCAAGCAATGTCACTTGCATAGTGTCAAATGCAGAGAAGTCTTAAAATGAATCAGAGTGTAGGAACAATCACCGAGGGTGACTGATCAGAGAATACTTCTTGGAGGAAGTGGAACCTGATTTGAACTCAAAGAAGGATATAGTTTAGGGAAATGGCAGAGAGGAGGGTGTGTAGGGCATTCCAGACTAGGGAGCAGTGTGAACAAAGGTGTGGTGTCAGGAATGTTGTGGGTAGTTTGGAGACAATGAGTGCTCAGTTGAGCAGCAGCTGAGAGGTAAGACTTTACATGGCCTTGAATGCAAATCTAAAGAGCTTATATTTGATCCTGTGTTTCACAGAGCCCCTTGGGCTTCCCTGGTGGCTCAGAGAGTAAAGCATCTGCCTGCAATGCAGGAAACCTGGGTTGAGTTTCTGTATTGGGAAGATCCCCTGGAGAAGGAAATAGCAACCCACTCCAGTACTCTTGGCCTGGAAAATCCCATGGACAGAGAAGCATGGTAGACCTACAGTTCATGGGGTCGTAAAGAGTTGGACACTACTGAGCAACTTCACTTTCACTTTAACAGAGCCCCAGGGCTTTTCAGAAGAGTTCAGTTCAGTCGCTCAATCCTGTTTCACTCTTTGCGACCCCATAAATCACAGCATGCCAGGCCTCCCTGTCCATCACCAACTCCCAAAGTTCACTCAAACTCATGGCCATCGAGTCGGTGATGCCATCCAACCATCTCCTCCTCTGTCATCTCCTTCTTCTCCTGCCCCCAATCCCTCCCAGCATCAGGGTCTTTTCCAATGAGTCAACTCTTCTCATGAGGTGGCCTAAGTATTGGAGTTTCAGCTTCAGCATCAGTCCTTCCAATGAACACCCAAGACTGATCTCCTTTAGGATGGACTAGTTGGATCTCCTTGCAGTCCAAGGGACTCTCAAGTGTCTTCTCCAGCACCACAGTTCAAGAGCATCAATTCTTCGGTGCTCAGCTTTCTTCACAGTCCAACTCTCACATCCATACATGACCACAGGAAAAACCATAGCCTTGACTAGATGGACCTTTGTTGGCAAGGTAATATCTCTGCTTTTCAATATGCTATCTAGGTTGGTCATAACTTTCCATCCAAGGAGTAAGCATCTTTTAATTTCATGGCTGCAGTCACCATCTGCAGTGATTTTGGAATTCCCAAAAATAAAGTCTGACACTGTTTCCCCATCTATTTCCCATGAAGTGATGACACCAGATGCCATGATCTTCATTTTCTGAATGTTGAGCTTTCAGCCAACTTTTTCACTCTCCTCTTTCACTTTCATCAAGAGGCTTTTTAGTTCCTTTTCACTTTCTACCATAAGGGTGGTGTCATCTGCATATCTGAGGTTATTGATATTTCTCCCGGCAATCTTGATTCCAGCTTGTGCTTCTTCCAGCCCAGCATTTCTCATGATATACTCTGCATATAAGTTAAATAAGCAGGGTGACAATATACAGCCTTGACGTACTCCTTTTCCTATTTGGAACCAGTCTCTTGTTCTGAAATGTTGTTGTTGAATCATGCAAAGATGCAGGGATTCTTGGCCCCCAGAGAAGAATTCAATCCAGGGCCAGAGACAAGGCTTGATCACTCAGAGCTTTTGTGTAATAAAGTTTTTTTTTTTTTTGTAATAAAGTTTTATTAAAGTATAAAGGAGATAGAGAAAGCTTCTGACATAGGCATCAGAAGGGGGCAGAAAGAGTACCACCCCTGATAGTCTTCAGCTGGATGTTATATAGTCACTAGCAGTCTCTTAATGAAAAAAAGGAATGTCTTAAAACTCAAAATGGCACCAGGCCCTTCACCCATAAGATGCATTTTGGGATAATCTTGGCACCAAATGGTTCATCCTAGGCCATAAAATGATTAACTTAAATCTTGAAGAAGGGAAGATCGCCATACAAATTGTTTAATTTACATAGATTAGGGGAACAATATCTGAGTATAACATACTGGTTTGTCAAGTAGGTTCTGAGCCAAGAGGCAGAACCAACTTGAAGACAGAGTTTGGGATAAATGCAGAGTACATTAGCATAGCTCAAGACAAACATTTCCATAAGAAAAAGGCATTGGTTATCTCTAGGTTTGAGAATAGGTGACTTCAGGTGAAACCAGGTGTCATTATGGCAGCACAGTATTTTAAGAGAAACTTCCTTTTAAATTTGTATAGAGAAGGAAAAAATATCCCTAGTTTGTTTCCTCCTGCCACTTAAGAGAGATAAAAATGTCTGATACTTGCAGGCTATTTCCTCCATTTGGAGACCCCTGGCCTTCCTGCCTGTCACCCTCTCAGTTCCATGTCCAGTTCTAACTGTTGCTTCCTGACTTGCATATAGGTTTCTCAAGAGGCAGGTCAGGTGGTCTAATATTCCCATCTCTTGAAGAATTTTCCACCGTTTATTGTGATCCACACAGTGAAAGGCTTTGGCATAGTCAATAAAGCACAAATAGATGTTTTTTTCTGAAACTCTCTTGCTTTTTCGATGATCCAGCGGATGTTGGCAATTTGATCTCTGGTTCCTCTGCCTTTTCTAAGACCAGCTTGAACATCTGCAAGTTCACGGCTCACGTACTGCTGAAGCCTGGCTTGGAGAATTTTAAGCATTACTTTACTAGCCTGTGAGATGAGTGCAATTGTGTGGTAGTTTGAACATTCTTTGGCATTGCCTTTCTTTGGGATTGGAATGAAAACTGACCTTTTCCAGTCCTGTGGCCACTGCTGAGGTTTCCAAATTTTCTGGCATATTGAGTGCAGCACTTTCACAGCATCATCTCTCAGGATTTGAAATAGCTCAACTGGAATTCCATCACCTCCACTAGCTTTGTTCATAGTGATGCTTCCTAATCATCTGCATATCTGAGGTTGTTGATATTTCTCCTGGCAAAAGTGGTCCACTGAAGAAGGGAATGACAAACCACTTCAGTATTCTTGCCTTAAGAACCCCATGAACAGTATGATGGAGAAGGCAATGGCACCCCACCCCAGTACTCTTGCCTGGAAAATCCCATGGATGGAGGAGCCTGGTAGGCTGCAGTCCATGGGGTCGCAAAGGGTTGGACACGACTGAGCGAATTCACTTTCACTTTTCACTTTCATGCATTGGAGAAGGAAATGGAAACCCACTCCAGTGTTCTTGCCTGGAGAATCCCAGGGACGGGGGAGCCTGGTGGGCTGCCGTCTATGGGGTCGCACAGAGTCGGACACGACTGAAGTGACTTAGCAGTAGAACAGTATAAAGTGAAATACAAGATTTCCATGCAAATCCTGGGACCCTGTAGCAAGAAAACATCTGATTAAATATGAAGGAAGCTTTCAAGCAAATGAAAGGGTGTACTACTTTGTCTGGTAGAATTTGAATTTAGGACATTTGTCATCACTGAAGTGATGTAGGTGGAAAATATGTTTGTATAACTTATTTTAGCTGCCCCATTTCCTATTTCTAAGAGATCTATCTCTTCCTCTATTGTGCTTCTGATATCTTTCCTAAGACACTATTGGAGAAAGTGAGAGTTAGATTGAGAAATGTTTTAAGAAGTAGATTTCAAAGTGTAATTTTTAGGCTGATAAAATAAAAGAAAGTTAATTATTTGGGATATAGCCCTAATCTCTTAGGGTTGATAACCACTGGGAGCACATTTCCAAATAAATCTTAGAAATCATTTTCAGTCTTAGTGTTTTGGTTTTTTTTTAATCCTATAGGCATTCAAGAGAGAGTGAGTCTCAGAGGAGAAGGTGGGTCTTTTCCAAGCTTTGCAATGAGAACAGTGATTCTTGGTGAGAAACACATTCAAATTGTGGATTCAGAAAGAGGAAGTGAAACCATAATGAAATTCAGATTAGAAGGAAGTGCCCAAGGCCCAGATGAGATAAGGAGGATGGTAATGCTTATCTTATTTGGATCAACAATAGTAAGCGTGTGCTGGACAAGGTCCCAAACACTTTATATGTGTTACCTCATTTAATCAACACAAATTTCTGGGATAAGTACTATTATTTCACTAATTTTACAGATGAGAAAATTGTTTCAAAGATTTAATAATTTTCCCAAAGTCACCCATCTAATAAGAAAAAAAAAAAGATAGAAACATAGACCTGTGTAGCCCTGTTGAACCAGTTTAGTATACTGTCTTGAGTTGATCTACCTCTTCTGGGTTCCAGGGTGTTCATAAGCAGGAGAATAAATGACCACATTTGGTTATAACTCAGTCCCTAAGTTCAGGTTATTATAATATGGAAAATAAGAAATACTGAGACTTTTTAGACAGACTCCAATTCCTGTCTTTAAGTCTTCCCTTTCTATTGGTATGACCAAAAGTTTGGCTGGGTTTTTCCATTAGATGTTATGGAAATAAAAATCTGAACAAACTTTTTGGCCAACCCAATAGATGTTTGTTCAGGTATAACCACCATGCTTCAAGAAGAAGACTTGAAGAATATCGGTCCTATGAAGGATGCTGTGGAAGCTGGTCAGAATGATGAGGGGACCCAGTGGCATATCTTTTGAGAGACAGGTGAAGAATTGTGAGATGATTAGTTTGAGAAGACAAGTCTATTGACACATGATAACTTACTGTCTTTGTACAGTTAATAGACTGCCACATGGAAGCAGCATTAGACTTATTCTATATGGCTTTAGAGGGGAAATGTGGGAACAATGGAAAGATGCTAGGGGAAGAAAAATTTTGAATCAACAGAAAACTTCATAAATGTGACAGAATTTCATTACATTATTTTGTGCCTTGGACCCTTTTACATATCTGGGAAAGCCTATGAACTCTTCTCAAAGGAATGTTTTTAAATGCATAAAATAGAATGCATAAGATTATATGGGGAAACAAATTATATTGAAAAATGATTATTAAAGTCTTAAAAAATGGAAGATATGGGCAATGATTTTAAAGTGTGTTGAAAATATCTGTGTTTTTTGGTTACTGATAACACTGGTAGGGTTTGTTGCCTATAAAACTCAGCAGTGGCTGGTGGAAAAGGTCAGCTTTCATTCCAATCCCAAAGAAAGGCAATGGCAAAGAATATTCAAACTACCACACAATTGCACTAATTTTACATGATAGCAAGGTTATGCTCAAAAGCCTTCAAGCTAGGCTTCAACAGTACCGAGAACTTCCAGATGTACAAGCTAGGTTTAGAAAAGGCAGAGGAACCAGAGGTCAAATTACCAACATCCGTTGGATCATAGAAAAAGAAGAGAACTCCAGAGAAACATCTGCTTCTGCTTCATGGACTAAAGCCTTTGACTATGTGGAACACAAAAAAAAGCTATGGAAAATTCTGAAAGAGATGGGAATACCAGACCACTTTACCTGCCTCCTGAGAAACATGTATACAGGTCAAGAAGCAACAGTTAAAAAGGGACACATAACAATGGACTGTTTCCAAATTGGGAAAGGAGTATGTCAAGGCTGTATATTGTCACCCTGCTCATTTAACTTATATGCAGAGTACATCATGCAAAATGCCAGGCTGGATGAACCACAAGCTGGAATCAAGATTGCAGGGGGAAATACCAACAACCTGAGATATGCAAATGACATCCCCCTTATGGCAGAAAGCTAAGAGGAACCAAAGAGCCTCTGGATGAAGGTGAAAGAGGAGAGTGAAAAAGCTGACTTAGAACTCAACATTCAAAAAACTAAGATCATGGCATCCAGGCCCATCATTTTATGGCAAATAGATGGTGAAACAATGGAAACAGTAACACACTTAATTTTCTTGGGCTCCAAAATCACTGCAGACAGTGACTGCAACCATGAAATTAAAAGATGCTTGCTCCTTGGAAGAAAAGCTATGACAAACCTAGATAGCATATTCAAAAGCAAAGACGTCACTTTGCCAACAAAGGTCCATCTAGTCAAAGCTGTTGTTCTTCCGTGAGTCATGTACAGATGTGAGAGCTGGATCATAAAGAAGGCTGAGGACCAAATATTGATGCTTTCAAAACTGTGGTGCTGAAGAAGACTCTTGAGAGTCCCTTGGACAGCAGAGATAAAAACAGTCAACCCTAAAGGAAATCAACACTAAATACTCATTGGAAGGACTGATGCTAAAGCTGAAGCTCCAATATATTGGTCACCTGATAGGAAGAGCTGACTCATTGGAAAAGACCCAGATGCTATGAAAGATTGAGGGCAGGAGGAGAAGGAGGGCGACAGAGGATGATATGGTTTGATGGCATCACTGACTCAATGGACATGAGTTTGAGCAAACACCAGGAGATAGTGAAGGACAGGGAAGTCTGGCGTGGTGCAGTCCATGAGGCTGCAAAGAGTCGGACACAACTGAAAAACAAACATACTTCTCAGATTCTTTTTCATTATAGATATTACAAAATACTGAATATAGTTTCCTGTGCTATACAATAAGTCTTTGTTGTTTATATATAGTAACAGGTATCTGTTAATCCTAAATTCCTAATTTATTCCTCCCCACCTCCTTTCCCCTTTGATAACCATAAATTTGTTTACTATGTCTATGAGTCTTAGCGACTGAACAACCTGTATTCCATGGGTTTTTCCTTTGGTTACTTCCACATCTAGGGTTTGCTCTTCCAAATGGAACAGCCAGAATCATTTATTCCTTTCCTCAGGTTGTAGGTTTTCTCCAATATCTAACCCAGTGCTGAGGGCATCCTCCACATTGGGTAAAACTTCCAATAGCTCCAAAAATTAGTCAACCAAAAATTGAATGTCCCTCTGAGCTCAGTGACGTAACCAAGCCTTAGCTCAGAGGGGAAGTGAGGGTGGGATGGGAGTGGCATGGGTGACAAATGTTAAGTGTAAGAAAGTCCCTAATTTCCAAAATGCTGCAGGTTCATTAGGTAAAGAAATAAGACAAATACAAAAAAATAAACAATATACATATTATAAGCAGTTTCCTTTCTAACTTGAGTTCTCTTTCTGTGGATTTTCTCAAGTCCTAAACATGGGTCAAATTCTAATGCAAGTAAGTGTACTTCCATATTTTTCCATCCAGGTTCTTTGTGCTTTCTACCTTTCTCCTCTCTCTCCTTCTCTCCCACTGTTGTTCTTGGTCTCACTCATACTCACACTTTTGCTCTCCCTCTCTCTCCTCCTTCTTCTAACCTCAGCTCACCCATATAACAGGTTGCTCTGCTATATCTTAAAATAAAAATCTATGGTGCACATTCCTCCAAATTTTTCTCATTCCCTTACTGGGTAAAACTTATCCCCCTTACTATGTAAAACCTAGCGAGCTAGTCTGAAGAAAGCAAATTGCAGGATTTAAAATCTGACTACTGTATTTTAGGAGCTATGTGTCTTTTTAAATGGCCTTATTAATTGAAACAAATGAATCTGATACTTTTACAGAAGACTTATTGGAGCCTTACAAATTCCATTATCGAGGAACTTCCTCCTCTGATAGAATGATTCCAATATCCTTGAGGTTGTGTCTTACTTGAGGATTATTACCCCAGGCTATGTCTAGTCTTCTATACGGGGCTGCATCATTAAGTACAATGTAAGACTGGGCTTAACCTAGGCATTTATCCATAAACCTTTGGACCCATTAGATGCTAAATAAATGGTTGTTAGATGTAGAATAAATGACATGAGCTATTGCATATAAGCAAAATAAGCCTTTAGGAAATACAACTAACGGTGTACATTAAGCAGAGCGTTGAAGGAAGGGGAATCTTGAAAGTTGTATGTTGTCCAGTAAGGTTCAGGAGGCATTTGGAATGTCTCTTTCAGTCACCCAGGAATGGCTTCTTGAATAAGGTGGGCCTGTCAGGAGCTACAGACTTAAAGATTGAAGAGCCCTGGGAACATTCCAGGCATATGGTACAGCTTGGGAAGAAGGCTCAAGGGTGAAAGTAACATATTTAGGTTTGAAAAAATAAGAGAAGCATTTTGCCAAACATGTTTTTCCCCTCAGTGTTCAAAGTAAAAAAAGGAAATGCAATCCATATGGTTTGGACTCATTTATGCTCAATTATGAAGAGTTTCAAGACATTTCTAACCCCTTAAGTTTTTAGGCCCTTTTTCTCCCTGAAGAACAGGAAGTCTTAATTTTCCTAGCTTAAGGGAACTTGAAAACTAAATGATTTATGTTGAAATTAAATATGAGGGTTCATGAGTTTAAATTCTGACAGATTTGGTATAATCTGATGTCCAAACTGTTGCTAGTGATGTTTTTCTATTCAGAACCCTGAATCCGATATCTTTCAGAGAAATTCTGATTTGATTTCTGCTTTTAACTGGAGGAGAACATACTTTGAAATAAGAAAATGCAGGGGGTTCAGAATTTATAACTGGGTTACTGATGGCTTCAGCGCAGTTGTACATCTGAACAAATTGCCTCCATATGCTAACATAGCCCTGTTTTTTTTCATTTCTTACATCAGCAAGGAAAAAACATGTCAGAATATACTAGTAAATGAGAATACCATTTGATCTTTAAATCTCATATAATCAGTTTAGTCCAAGAGAATTCTTCCACATAGAACTAGCATTTTTACTGACTTTTACATGCACCAATTTTAAAACATTCATTTTGTTCATCACTAAGAATTGCCTTATACAGTGATATACATAGTTCATTGTTTCTGCTATAGATTATATGAAGGGTACTCATTTAAGAAGGTGATAAAGAGGGAAAGGTCAATTAAAGTGAAGATTCAGACCAATAATGGGACCACAAAGACAATATTTAGGTCTCTGACTTTAAATCCAGTGTTCTTTGTTTTATTCTACAAGACACTTGCAATGACACAAGACACTTGCAATGACAATTTGTTCCAGGTGTTTTGAGGGGTGACACAGTGAAAAAAGTTGCTTTGTTTTTGCTGCAATACTCAACTTTGATGATGAGCTTCAGCTGTACCATTCTACCCTGCCCTTCAAGCTGATCCCTAAATGAATGACAAGGCAAGCTGATCCCTAAATGAATGACTAGATGACATTCATAAATGAATCCCTAAATGAATGACTAGAATGACATTCAGAATTCTAGTTTGCTCCTACATCTCTTCAGTTTCTATCTTGTTATGATACTTTTCATGGTGGAATCTGAAGTCAGTAACAGTTAACCAACCTAGAGAAGTTGTGACCAAAGGAAATACGGTAGCCTAATCCTTCTGTATGAAACAACTATTGTAAAAACTATACTTTCATACTTTTCCCTGGCTCCTCAGTTATTTCCACATTCAAATAAAGAACTTTAATTTTAAGTTTCAAGTCCCTTGAATTAATATGGTCCAATTGTTCCAAATGAGACCACGTTTTTTTTTTTCCTTTCCCACTAGAGCAGCCAGGTCCAACTCTTCTGTCTGATATCATTCCACCTGTCTAGAAATAGACAGGATGCTTACATGTAGGTCACCTAGCACACAAATACTCTCTATCAATTGCCATAGTTCACCATGACTGTTATCTGCTTACATCGACTGAAGGGGCTGTTTTCTTAGAATTACAGTGCTGCATTTTTAGTAAGCCTGGAGTTTAGGGAGGGAAAGTCAGGTACAGTAGGTTCTGGTTGCGATCAAAGAGAGAATGATCAGAATTAAAATAAGGGTAACTAGATTGATGACTTTTTACTTTACCAAAGTGAATTGTAATATATGATGTGACTAGAAACACATTAAGCATTGTTAAAAAATAATTTAATTCTTAGGAACAACCCTTTGAGGTGGATTCTGTTCTTAATCTCTAATTTAACAATGAGGAAATGGAAGCTCAGAGAGGTTCAGTCTCCTCTGCAAGGTTGCATGGTTAGTAAGGTATTAATATGGGAATCAAGCCCAGGTTGTCCAGTGTTCTTTGTTTTATTCTACAAGATTCCTGCAGTGACAATTTGTCCCAGGTGTTTTGAGGGATGACAGTGAAAAAAGTTAGCTTTATCTTTATTTCAATTCCCTTCCTTCAGGACATGGTTCTCTTTTGCTCAGTGTAAGGTTTTCCTTTCTTTAGTGAAATATTCCACTTTTTAAAGATGTTTACATTTTTAAATGCATTCCAAGAGTCGTATGTTTAACTATCTCATCACTTAGTTGTGGACAGAATTTAGCTTAAAAAGATCAAGTTGCTTAAGAGAAAGATAAATGAGTAGCAACAACCACAAGTCCTAAAGATCTTTATGGAACATGTCATTCTAAGACTCCTTATAGTGTATCTCAATGAGAAATCAACTAGAAAAAGAAATGCATGAGAGGACCTGTGGAACCTGACATCTCTTTCTTTCAGATCCCAGATCTGCAGAACACCACCCTCCTGCTTGATTGCAGTGAAGCCCTTGAAATGAGGGAAGGAGGCATAAACTTCAGACAGGATTCTCAAGGGTGATCTAGTTCAACCCATTCTTTTAAAATAGATGAGGGAGTGTGGTTTAATGATTAAAATATAGGCTCTCCAATCAGATTCACATTTAAGTCCAGTCTCCAGCACTTCCAAGTTATACAGCCTTGAACAAGTTACTTAAACTCTCTGAGCTGTAGTTTCTTCATATACAGAATAAGGATAATAACAGTAACTGCTTTATAGGATATTTGTGAATATTAAATAAGAAAATATGTGCATATATGTGTGTGATTATATACATGAAGAAGTAAAATGGTCTTGGTTGAGATTAAATAGAGGCAGAGCCAACAATCACCCAGGCATCTCCTGTTATAAGTGATTAGTATAGGAGGAGGCCTACAGGAAATAATATATTGAGGGGAAAAAAAAATTGCAGGTATAAAGCAAAGAAAAGGAGGTTTCTTTGATTCCCCATTGCTGAGGGTGTTATTCCAATTGCTGTTCATGTACAGAAACTTAAGAAGAAACTTGACAGCATATTTATATTCATCTCTTCTCAAGAAAGGGCCACACCTAACATTCAGCCCAGAAGCCTGAGGATAGTTGAACAACTGGTTATTTTGCTGCAACTCCGAGGTCAACGTAGTTCAGAAAGAGTCATAGAAGTTAGGAAATATAATTATTATTCATTTAAATAACATTTCTGAATATCTACTATGTGTGTAGGGCTGAGGGCACTAGGTATGTCAGGAGAGGAGGGGGATCAACCATAGTTCTGACATTCAAGAAACTCACAGGTTGTAGAGATAGATTATAGACAGATATTTATACATGTAATAAGTAAAGTACTATAATGCAGGTATGTGCAAAAGAGAGAACAAATAATAATGGATGGTAAGTTAGGGAAGGAGTCATCGAGAAGGTGAGATTTGAGTCATCTGACAAGATGGAGAAAAGTTCACCACTTACAGCTCAGAAGAAGGTAGAAAGACAATCCAGGCAGAAGGAGCATGTGCAAAAGCACTGTGACCAAAAAAAAATTAATAAAAAAAAATAGTGGATCTGCACTTGTGGATCTGTAAGGATTTGAGGAAGGTTGGAGGTTAGAGTGTAAGAGGGTAGAAGATGGGAGTAGGTAACAGTAGGAGCTGAAACTGGAAAAGCTAGGAAGGAGACGGATCATGAAGAGTTCTTTTTCTAAAGCATGCCAAAAGGGCTCTGCATTGTCCTACAGACACACAAGAGTTTTAATATGGGTGGGACACTATCAAATCTGTGTTTTTAGATAGATCCTTCTGCCTGTAGTATACAGAATAGATTGAAAATAGCAGAGGACTCAGCCACGGAAACCAATTCGGAGGATGTTGCAGTAATGTAGATGTGAAATGATGATGATCTGGACTAAGGTACTAGCAGTGTACGTGTGGAAAAGCATAAAACATTGCCTAAGTGCGAAGTTTCTTATCTTATCAGAAATGCCAAAAGGTGAAAGGTAGTAGGGAAGTAGTCTCAAGGAAGCACACTAGAAAAGTCTCAAAGCCATACTTGTGAATGCAAATCACATCTGTTTTGTCTGACCTCCCCTGACTAAACAGAACAAGTTCATTACTGGGGCCTCAACCTTTTCAGTTTATCAGACATGATTAACAGTGTAATTCTTCCCTAAAGTACACATACTTCAGGTTACAAAACTCAAAAGAAAAACAAGACAGGATTAACATAGCATTGGTTCTCACTTACCTTTGACACAATGTAAGCCATTGTGTTCAGCACCTCACCAAAATGGCTTACACAGCAGAGCTAAAAGTATAGACTTTCTTTTCTAGAAATGTGACTTTCTAAAGGTTACATTCTTCCCTTGGGAAGCTCCTTCCATTCCTATTGATATCAAGAGTGAAAGATGCAAAGTGAATCAATCCACCAGTATTTCCTGAATGCCTCTTAGGTATACCCAGCCTTACATCAGTACTGACAGAAGTTAAGAGGTGTATGAGGGTGTGGATGGAGGGTATAGAACCATTAGATAGATTCCTTGCCCTCAAGAAACTCACACTCTAATTGGGAAGACATATCTAATGTACAAAAATTACCCCCACAACAAGAGATTGAAAAGCTCTATGACATAAACTGGAAATGTCTTAATAGCCTAGGGAAGGTTAAGCTCAGTGTGGGCTGACCAATCCAAAGAAGGCTTCTTGGAGGAGACAAGATGTGCATGAATTTCAAGGGTGAGGGAGATCTGAATTGGCAAAGAAAGGGAGGTTCTACCCTGCAGGGGTGGTGATGGGAGAAGACACATATGAGGGGAGCAGTGGGTAACATATCAGAATAACAATAGAGTTTATTTCCTTCAATAACACCTTCACTTAGAGCAGGATGAGTTCTTTCTGGATTCTTTATTGTAGCTTTAAGAGGGACGGGACAAACATGGGAAAGAAGAGATGGAAAAAAACATCCTGTGAAATTTTCCCAGAATGGATTCTGTGATGACTCTCTTCCCTCATTGCTGCCAGTACAAAGCAGAGACAGACTTGTAGGGAAGTCAGGAAGCAGAGAGAGAGAATGAATTAGCATCTACTGAGTGCCTCTATTTCCTTATTTTTTTCTTAGTTTGTCTCCTCCCAGAGCTACACAGTTCTCTTGCTGTGTACACACTGGACTTGCCCTCAAAAGAGCTTAGTTCAGGAGTTAACTCTGCAACTTAGAACTTGTGTAAACATTAATCACAACTTTTCTGAACCTCAATTTCCATATATATATATATATATATATATATATATATATAGCAGCAAAACTATCTACCTGACTCAATCTATAAGATTGTTATGAAAATTGCATGAGAAAACTGATATGAGAATAATTTGCAGAGTGTAAAAAATATACAAATATGTATCTTATTGTGTACTTCATAGAAACTGAGCACACACTTGATTCTGCCACTTACTTCCTGTGCGAACTTCAGATAGAGCTTTCCTCTGACATTTTCCACATGGCTGTAAAGATGAGAGCATAATGTAATGCGCATGCTCATGCTCAATTGTGTCTGACTCTGTGACTCCATGGATTGTAGGCTGTCAGGCTTCTCTGTCCTTGGAATTTTCCAGGCAAGAATACTGGAGTAGGTTGCCATTTCCTACTCCAGATCTTCCCAACCCGGGGATTGAACCCACATCTCTTATGTCTCCTGCATTTGCAGGCAGGTTCTTTACCACTGTGCCACCTATAAAAATGAGAGACCTTACCAAAATGCATCCATCCACTCATCCATAAGTGCTCATTGATTATACTCTCTGCCAGGCACTGTGCTGAAAGTTAAGTATAAAAAGATTATTTGCCTTTTCAAGGGACTGCCAATCTAGCTGGAAATACAGGCTAAGAAATAAAGTAAAAATAAAAATTAAAAAAAAATTTAAAAAGAAATCAATAAAGATAATAGAATAAGACTTGCTTTGGGGGCAGGTATATATGCAGAGAATGCAGTGAAGTTTAGAAAAGTCAGCTCTAACAATGAGTGAAGGAGTCAGAAAAAGAGTCACAAAGTCTGTTTTAATCAAGGCTTGACAGAGGAGAAAAGATTTGCCTAGGGGCCAAATGGGAGAGCTTAGCTAGCTATAGTGTATAGGAAAAGAAGAGCCTGGGCCAAAGATGAAATTCCAATATTTAAGAGATAGGCTGAAATAAAAGAGACTGTAAAGTAGACTAAGAAAAAAGTAGGACACAAAGAAAGAGCAGTATCATGACACCTAAAAAGAAAGGGAGTGGTCAAGAGTGTTCAAGGCTATCAAGAGTCCAAGTGAGACTAGGAAAATATACACTGAATTTTGTGACAAGGGGATCTTTGGTGACCTTAGCAAGATCCATATTTAGTAGGGTTAGGAAGTAAACAGGAATTGAGGAAGTAGAGATTACAGGTGGAGAATACTATTATTCTAGAAACTTTGCTTATAAAAAAAGCTAAAGAAAACAAACAAAAAAAGAGACCTAATTAAACTTACAAGTTTTTGCACAGCAAAGAAAACTATAAACAAGATGAAAAGACAACCCTCAGAATGAGACAAAACAATTTCAAATGAAGCAATGGACAAAAGATTAATCTCCATAATATATAAGCACCTTATACAGCTCAATATTGGAAAAGCAAACAATCCAATCAAAATATGGGCAGAAGACCTAAACAGAAATTTCTCCAAAGAAGACATACAGATGGCCAACAAACACATGAAAAGATGCTCAACATCGCTCATTACTAGAGAAATCCAAATCAAAACTACAATGAGGTATCACCTCACACCAGTCAGAATGGCCATCATCAAAAATCTACAAATAATAAATGCTGGAGAGGATGGGGGGGAAAGGGAATCCTCCTGCTCTGTTGATGAGAATGTAAATTGATAGAGTCACTATCTAGAACGGTATGGAAATTCCTTTTAAAACTAGGAAAAAAAACTACCATATGACCCAGAAATCCCACTATTGGGCTTATATCCTGAGAAAACCACAATTCAAAAAGACACATGTACCAAATGTTCATTACAGCACTATTTACAATGGACAGGACATGGAAACAACCTAGATGTTCATTGACAGATGAATGGATAAAGAAGATGTGGTACATATACACAATGGAATATTACTCAACCATAAAAAGGAATGACTTTGAGTCCATTGTAGTGAGGTGGATGAATCTAGAGCCTGTTATACAGAGAGAAATGTCAGAAAGAGAAAAACAAATATTGTATATTAATACATATATATGGAATCTAGAAAAACAGTACTGATGAACTTATTTCCAGGGAAGGAATGGAGATGCAGACATAGAGAACAGACTTGTGGACACAGAGGGGGAAGGAGACAATGGGACAAATTGAGAAAGTAGTGTTAACATATATACACTATAATGTGCAAAACAGATAGCTAGTGGGAAGCTACTGTATAGAACAGGGAGTCCAGTGTGGTGCTCTGTGATGACCTAGAGGGGTGGGATGCGAGGAGAAGAGGGGGTTCAGGAGGGAGGGGGTATATATAAAATCATGGCTGATTCACTATTGTACAACAAAACCCAATACAACTTTGTAAAGTAATTTTCTTCAAATTAAAAAATAAATAAATAAATAGCTAAAGATAGGAAGTAATGGAGGGGAGAAATATCAATAACCTCAGATATGCAGATGACACCACCCTTATGGCAGAAAGTGAAGAAGAACTAAAGAGCATCTTGATAAAAGTGAAAGTGGAGAGTGAAAAAGTTGGCTTAAAGCTCAACATTCAGAAAACTAAGATCATGGTATCTGGTCCCATCACTTCATGGGAAATAGATGGGGAAACAGTGGAAACAGTGTCAGACTTTATTTTCTTGGGCTCCAAAATCACTGCAGATGGTGACTGCAGCCATGAAATTAAAAGATGCTTACTCCTGGGAGGAAAGTTATGACCAACCTAAACAGCATATTCAAAAGCAGAGACATTACTTTGCCAACAAAGGTCTGTCTAGTCAAAGCTATGGTTTTTCCAGTAATCATGTATGGATGTGAGAGTTGGACTATAAAAAAAGCTGAGCACTGAAGAATTGATGCTTTTGAACTGTAGTGTTGAGAGTCCCTTGGACTGCAAGGAGATCCAACCAGTCCATCCTAAAGGAAATCAGTCCTAAGTGTTCACTGGAAGGACTGATGTTGAAGCTGAAAGTCCAATACTTTGGCCACCTGATGCAGAGACCTGACTCATTTGATAAGACCCTGATGTTGGGAAAGATTGAGGGCAAGAGGAGAAGGGGATGACAGAGAATGAGATGGTTGGATGGCATCACTGATCTAATGAATGTGAGTTTGGGTAAACTCCTGAGTTGGTAATAGACAGGGAGGCTTGGAGTGCTGCGGTCCATGGGGTCGAAAAGCGTTGGACATGACCGAGTGACTGAACTGAACTGAATGGAAGGGAATGTAGGATCCAGGGAAATGTTTGTTTCTTTATTATTTTATTTTTTCAGGTCACAGAGATTTGAGCATTATATCTTGAAGAGAAATATCAAATGGTGAGAGTAGTTGAGGATATAGGAAAAACAAAAGACAACTGATAGATTAAAATTCAGAGGAGACAAAGGGTGTAAGTAAGAATGCAGTGAGTAACATTTTTGGCAAGGGAAGAGGTACCACTTTACCTGAAGTGGTCGGAAGAAAGTGAAGCTGAGTACGAAATAATTGTATAGGGCCTACAATGTATAAGAGCCTTTGCATATACTATTCCCTCTGCTTGAGATGCTCTTTTCCCCCTCTGACTAGGCCAGATCCCTACTCATCATTCTGGCTTCATCTCAACTGTCTGTCATTTCTGCAGTATTCTATTTCCCAGAGAAAAGGCTAGGTCCACCTGTTGCATGATCTCAAGGCACTGTTGTCTTCTCCCTCATAGCACTTTTGACTGTGCATTCACTGATGAGATCATATCAATGTCTGTTTTATCCATTAGACTGTAAGCTCCATGGAGGAATGAAGTCAAGCCTTCTTTGGGTCATTTCATTATCTCTAATAAGCAGTACACAGTGCCCAGCATAGAGCAAGTATTTAATAAATACATGAATCATCTTAAATGCATACAATTAATTGCACTAGGTGCTGAAAAAATAGAAAACATCAATTTTGTTTCCTACAAGGGGCAGCTTCTATAAGGGAACTTTGATCTAGGAGAGAAGATAAGCCACATATTTAAATGTTTGTAAGGCAGAAAGACCATTCGGTTCAAACAGCACTCCTTCCATAAAGTGGGACACTCATCCTACCCAGTCAATCACTCCTTCCTCTTGACTTTCATTGCACTTTTCTCATACTGATAGTCTAGTACTATATTTGGTTTACAGTTCATTAGCTTAGTTCTTCAGTCTTCCCATCCATTCTGTACATTCTTTTTCTGTATAAATCAAGAGTTAGGCTCAGCTGCTTTCAACTGAGAATCCTAATACATGGGATAATTTCCCCTAATCATTAAGCCATTAGACTCAGAATCATTTCAAAACTAGATTTTCTCTCTAGTTGTTTTTTTAAATCAAATGCAGTTTTGAAACACATTTGATAGAAATTTTAAAATTTGATCAAACAAATGGATTTTTTGCCTTTGCTTTTGCTTATTCAGTGGCAGATTAGATTTCTGGTAGATATTCAGGTAATTGAATACAGTGTACTTAAAATAGCTGGCTGTCTGGCATAGTTACAATGGTTTAAGACTATGCTGTGTCGTGACAGATTTGGCTATTTCTTTTCTTTTCTCTTTTCTCTAAAATAAAGATACCACTAGACCTCAAAACACAAGAGCATCTATACTTCTATGTATTTTTTCTCAGTTCAAATGAGTTTTAATCACCCATAAGGGCACAAATTCTAGCATTCTTTGAGGCAATTAGTGAAAGCAACAGAGAAGAAGCTGCTAGGAATTTTAAAATATATGAAAAGTGTTAGTCACTCAATCACATCTGACTCTTTGTGACCCAATGGACTGTAGCCTGCCAGGCTGCTCTGTCCATGGGATTCTCCAGGCAAGAATACTGGAGGGGTAGCCATTCCCTTCTCCAGGGGATCTTCCCCATCCAGGGATCGAACTGCATTGCAGGCAGATTCTTTACCATCTAAGCCACGAGGGAAGCCCTAGGAATCTTGAAATGTCTATCCAAAACCCTGGAATCCAGAAAAGGCATTACCATGCTTCTGAGAAATATTTTAGGATATTTTGGGAAGCACTGGGCTAGAAGTTGGGAATTTATAACATTTGGCTGGAAGGCCTAAGTGTAACATGATATTTAGTACCTACAAAATCTTGACAGTTCTTTGTCATTGCCAACAATTTCCTTAATCTTTGAGTCAAATTTGGTGGACGTCACAGAGTCATTTAGTCTGATATGATCTGGTCTGCTGCTTGGAAGACTAGGTCAATGGTGTCTAGGGGGCAGTATTTTCACCAAAATTGCCAGAAAATAGTATATAACATTATACCTGATTATTGCCAATAAACAGTAGCTGATAAAGCCAGGATTTTCTAATTTCATCTAAGCTATAGAAAAAAATTCCCCATCTTACATCCCATGTTTTTAACCTGACCAAAAACAAACAACAAAAAAAGAGCATAGGCTCTGAAGTCAGACACATTTGGGTTTAAATTCTACTTCATCACTTAGTAGTCACCTTCAAGTAAATCACTTTCTCTCTTTAATCCAAATGGGAATCATGCCACCTTCCTCGTGAGATTTTTGTAAATAATCCATGAAAAGTCTCTGGAACATAATATCTAACTCATAGAATATACTCTTCAAATATTACTGTTCTTTCCTTCTTTTGAAAAAATGGGGGTGTAATTTAAAACTTTATTTTGCTTTCATATAGAAATTAATTATATTTTGGGAGCAACTTATTGTATCCCCAAATTATCTTTGGGGAAGTGTACTCATATTTCTTATGGTGGCATCTAATGCATATGACTTTACATTCTAAAAAATAACATGAGGACTTCCGATTTTTACAATTAAAAACAGCATAGACAAGACAGAAATTAAAAACGAATAGTATATTACTTGTGTTACTTTGTCAGCATACAACCAGATCACAGGTTATATATGTGGTTACACTTGCAGGGGGGAGGCCAACCCCTATCCAGTTCTGTCTAAGACTGGGTGGGTATATTTGCCTAATTCTGGGGATCAGTGAGCAGGCTCACTGGATACTAAGCCTAAAGACTAATCCTCAAATTGAAACTTCCCAGTAAAGGTGATATCGCATATCCATATTAGTCTTCGTTTTGTTTCTCAAAATATTCATAACCTGGGGAGAAAGAAAGTTGGTATTTATTGCATGCCTTTTCTCCCTTTCCCTGGAGAGTACATCATGTAAGAAAATTGTTTTTTTCTAAATACAAATTTAAAAAACACTAACTGAATGCTGTATAGATCTCAAGTAGCATGTTAACATTTGCTCTTTTAACATGTGTTGTAACATTATATCTACTAATTTTCTCCACATTTATTAGTAAGAAATTGAGATTTGAGGCTTGACTATTCTTCATAAACAATGACTAATGCTAACGCTTAGTGAATTATGGGGAAAAAGCCAAATCAATGAAACAGCTGAGGAAAGACTGGTATACAAGAAAAATTAATGTTCACAATTTGGAAAGAGTCTAGAATAGCATATGATATCTGGCATCTAAAAACAATCCTCCATTTCATGATTAAAGGAACATATTTTGAACCATAACCAAACACAAATGCAGCATTAAATAGAATTCAGATGGTCACCTCTCACCCTTAAAGGGAGTGAAAGGCAGTGGTTTACTTTTTTTAATTACTGGTAAAATAAAGACAATCAATGGGATGGGAGTGTTTAAAAATGTTTCCTGAGTTTTGTAGTACTGGGCATTAAACTAGTTAACAATGACTACTTGGTATTTTACAAAGGCCAAAGCCCAAGATTAAATTCCTAAATCATCATGTTCTGATATTTTCACCAGAAATATACTTATTTTTATTTCTTGGATTGCAGACTATGGATAGGACCCAATAGGAGTGACTACAAAGTAATATTCTTGTCTCTAATAAACATGGCAGAACTAATATGATCATATTGCCTCTTTAAAGCAGCACTTCGTGGATTTATTTCAGCGATGCTGCTGTTCAACAAAGCGTGCTCAGATTCCTCTTTTAAACTGATGAATAATCACAGCAGAGTGTACAAATCTTAAGTATACAGATTAATTTAATGTACATATGTGTACACCCATGGAAGTACCACTGAAATCAAGATGTAGAACATTTCAAGAAACTCAGAAGTCTCCTTTATGCTAACTACCAGTCAGAACACTTCCCCCACACACAAAAAAACATTTTTCTAAGCAGTATCAACATAGACTAGTTTTGACAGTTTTTGAACTTTTCATAACTAAAAGCACACATTATATACTCTTGGGTATCTTGTCTTTTTCTCAGCATCATGTTTTTAAAGTAACCCATGCTTGAGACTTCCCTGGCAGTCCAGTAGTTAAGACTCTGTGCTCCCATTGAAGGGGGTGTGGGTTCAAAACCTAGTCAGGGAACTAAGATCCTGCATGCCTTGCAGCATGGCCAAAAAAATTTGTTTAATTAATCCATGTTCTTGTTCTGTTTATTGCTATGTAATATCATAATATAGTGTGGCTATACCTCAGTTTATGTATATATTCTATTACTGAAGGATATTTGGATTATTTCTTTTGTAGAGTAATTATGAATAATACCACTATACATGTTATTCCACATTTTCTTATGGACATAAGCATTCCTCATACAAAAGTGGAATTGTTAGGTTATAGAAAGGTATTTAGCTTTTTAAGAAAAACACTACCAACCCAGAAGAACTAAAAGCAGAATCTTGTACAGATATTTGTACACCCACGTTCATAGCAACATTAATCACAAGTGTCAAAGAGTGGAAGTAACTCAACAGTCCATGGACAGAGAAAAGAATAAACAAAATCTGGTACATACATACAGTGGAATCTCAGTCAGCCTTAAAAAGAAATTCTGACATGCCGCAACACTGATGAAACTTAAGGATATTATGCTAAATGAAATGAGGTTGTCACAAAAAGACAAATAGTATATAATTCCACTTATGTGATATAGCTAGAGTAATCAACTTCATAGAGATAGAAAGTGGAATGTTACCTAGAGGCTGGGGGAGAGGGAGCAATAGGGAGTTGCTATTTAATGGATGCAGTTTCAGTTTTGCAAGATTAAAAGAGTTCTGGAGATGGATGGTGGAAATAGTTGTACAGCAATATGAATGTACTTAATGCCACTGAACTGTACATTTAAAAACGATTAAGATGGTAAATTTTATGTTATGTATATTTTACCATAATTTTTAAACATTTTAAGTACTACAAAATATTTTTCAAAAGTGATCATAGTAGTTTATACTTCCATTAGCAATGTGTAAGAATTCCAATTGTTCCACATTCTCACCGAAGTGGTATTATTCATCCAATTTAATTTTTAACCATAATACTGTATATCAATATTTTGTTGTGGTCCTATTTTGCAGTTCAGTCCCTGGGTTGGGAAGATCCCCTGGAGGAGGGCATGGCAACCCACTCCAGTGATTCTTGCCTGGAGAATCCCTTGGACAGAGGAGCTTGGTGGGTTACAGTCCATAGTTGGACATGACCAAAGTGACTTAGCATGCACCCAGTGACCAATGATGTCATTGTTGTTGTTCAGGTGCTCAGTCATGTCCAACTCTTTGCGACCCCCTGGACTGAAGCATACCAGGCTTCCCTGTTCACCACCTCCTGGAACTTGTTCAAACTCATGTCCATTGAGTCGGTGATGCCATCCAACCATCTCATCCTCTGTCGTTCCCTTCTCCTCCTGCCTTCACTCTTTCCCAGCATCCGGGTCTTTTCTAATGAGTCAGCACTTTGCATCAGGGGGACAAAGTATTGGAGCTTCAGCTTCAGCATCAGTCCTTCCAATGAATATTCAGGATTGATTTCCTTTAGGATTGACTGGTTTGAGCATCCTCTAATATGTTTATTGCTTATTTGGATACTTTCTTTTATCAAGTGTCTGTTCAGCTCTTTTGCCCACATATTTATTTTGGTTTGTCCTTTTTCTTTTTTTATTTGTAGAAGTTATTTATACATTCCAAATAAAAATCTTTTGCCAGGTTGATAGATTACAAATATTTTCTCTCACACAGTAGCTTGCCTCACTTAATGGTATCAGTTGGTGAACAGTTCCTACAGCATATTCTTTTGGATTTCCTCATGGGAAAATATTCATATACTTGGGGGAGGAGGATTTGATCCCTAGAAAAAAATGTTTTAATCTTCAAAGCTGAGATGATGATGATGACGATATTACAACTTCCACCCCAAGTCTAATCAAGATGATATAAGGACTGTGAGCTCAGCACACAGATAAGGGTGGAATTAAGTTCTCATTATAAGTAGCAGACTTAGAAACTGCTTTGGCAGAAACTAATCTTTCATGTGTAACTTGTTTATATATCTTGGCTTCCTCCTTGGAGTTGAGAGGGACCTTTAAAGATGCATGACTATGTCAAATAGCAATAAATTTGATGAAGAGTATTAATAAAGTAATCTAGCCATGTATTACCATTTGGAGTTTAATATTATTCAAGAACATGAAATAACATCTGGGTGTGGGTATATGTGCATGCAACTGCAAGAGAAAAGGGGAGAAGGAGCAAATGTCCCTGAAAGCAATACACAAGGACAAGTTCTAAAAATAATTTGGATGATGCCACAACTACTGAACTAGGTATAAATTTTCCAAATGAGATAGCATCATTTGGATGTACATCTCATTACTTTTTAGTCATAAATACAGTTGGACAAATATCCACTAGACCCCACTAGACATGGATGAATGGACAATGATGACCTTTGCGAGGGGAATTCCCTCACCTCTTGACTACCTCACCATTGAAAAGACATTTCAATCCTCAACCAGAAACTGAGTGAAACAACTGCCTGATCCTAAAAGGCAACTAGGCATAGCTCTAGCATCTGAAATGACACACTTATTGACTGCTAAAAATTCCAAGAGTCATCTTGGAAGTTCATGGGTTGACTCAAGTTTAGACTTGAGTTAATACCAAAAATATCATCTTCCTGGTTTATTTTTATTTTTTTGCATATTCATTTAATGAGTGAAATCATAAAGTAAGGATAAAATAGATTGTTTTACCTTATATAGAGAAATGGGACTGTTTATGGCAAACACAAAAACAAGCATCAGTGAAAAGCCCAGGAATCAATCACTGTGATTGAGACAAAACCTACACATGCATTGTTAATACGAGCAAACGTAAACCTCTTTTGGAACACTTATTGTTCACCATGCACTGGGGTAAGTTCTTTGTATTAATTATCTCACATTAGCCTTCAATAACACTATGAGTTCAACACTATGATCACTTCCAATTTATAGCTGAAAGAACTGAAATATATGGAGGTTAGGTAACTTACCTGAATAAGTTACATGAATAGAGTATTACACAGCCAGAACTTAAACCTGATCTATCTCATCTCAGAACTACAATGTTCTATTGCCTCCAACATTGAAACCTACCTAACCTGAGTCAGACACTACGTAGTGACTAAATCACCAACCTGAGTACAAGCACACCTTGGAGATATTGAGGGTTTGGTTCCAGACCACAGATCACCACAATAAAGCACAAATTTAATAAAGCAAGGCACAAACTATACTGTAATCTGCAGTATCATTATGTCTAAAAAAAACGTAAATACCTTAATTTTAAAATATTTTATTGCTAAAAACTGTGAACCATCATCTGAGCCTTCAGCAAGTCACAATCTTTTTGCTGGTGGAAGGGCTTGCCTCACTGTTGGTGGCTACTGACTGCTCAGTGTGGTGGTTGCTGAAGGTTGGGGTGGCTGTGACAATTTCTTAAAGTAAGACAAAAATGAAGTTTGCTACATCACTTGACTCTTCCTTTCATGACCAGTTTCTCTGTAGTATGTAATGCTGTTTACTAGCATTTTACCCACAGCATAACTTCTTTCAAAATTGGAGTCAATCCTCTAAAACCCTGCTGCTGCTTTGTAAACTAAGGTTATGTATGATTCTAAATCTTTTGTTGTCATTTCAACAGTCTTCACAGCATCTTCACCAGGAGTTGATTCCATCTCCAGAAACCACTTTCTTTGCTCATCTGTAAAAAGCAACTCCTCATCCACTAAAGTTTTATCACAAGATTGCAGAAATTCAAGTCACATCTTCAGGCTCCACTTCTAATCTTACTTCTCTTGCTATTTCCACAATATCTTCATTCCTTAGTCCAACATGAAAACTCACACTTCAAAACCAAATTTAGGAGTCAACTTTCTTTATACCTTCCTTTTCTTACCTGTGTTTCCAAAGTTCTCTGGTCAGATGTCTAGTATAACATTAATAACATTCTATTTTTGCTGTTGTTCATGAATGCTGTCTCTCTCCACTAAGCTCCAAGTTATTAGTGGAAAAAAGTCATCATTTTACTCCTGTCTGTATCTATAGCAACTCGCCTTCTGCCAGATACATAATAGATAGTAACTGTCTACTGAATTGGTCTAAATGGAAGTCTATATAGGGGATATGATCTGATTTATATTTTGATTTTGATTTATCATTCTGTCAAGGATAATATTACTAGTTCATTTTCACCTTTGGTGTTATTAGATTCAACTAGTTTATTATTTTTAAATGTGGTAAAATATATAATTTAAAATGTACCATTTTAACTGTACATTTCAATAGTGTTAAGTATATTCATGTTGTCATGCAACCAATGTCTAGAAGTTTTCACCATGCAAAATCAAAATTATTTGCACATTAAAAACTGCTCCCCATTCCCCTCTACCCCAGCCTTTAACAACTATCATTCTACTTTGTTTCTATGAATTTGACTACTGTAGCTACCTCATATAAGTGAAAAAAAATACAATATTTGTCTTTTTGTGATTCCATCAATTTATTTTTAAACTCCAAAAGTGTTACATAACCAATGGGCATCAGAAGAGTAAAACTTTAAAGTGGGAATATTCACATTTTAATTATTTGATTCACTCACAGAGGAATTTGTCCTTTTAGGATATCTCCAAGCTTATCAGAATTCTCTATTTCCTGTATTTGAAAAAAGCTAATGTGCATTTTCTTATGGTACAAGTTTTCAGATCCCTTGGAGAAAAGACAAGATAACTGTTGGTATTGCCTAGGAGAAAAAATTCCAGCTAAGGTCAGTAAGCTCTTTAGTGTATGCTATACAGTGGGAAAAAATAAACAAGTGTCAGAAAAGACAGTAAGCAAATTAAAGAAATTCCAGAAACATGACAGCAACCATTCTAGGGAAAAATGGTATCTGTTTCATTCACCTTCAACAATTTTTTGGATAAATGAAAAGTTAAACTTATGATTTGTCTAGAGTTGTCCTGGGGGAGAGAATAACAATGGGAAATTTGTGATGGTGAAAATTTCATAATTTAATGCCATAAATGACTATCTGTATACAATATCAAATCATCTAAATTAAAATGACAGATTCAAGCCATCTTTCAAATATTGTTTAATATTTTTTTGTATTGCTCAAGTCTCATCTTGTTCACAGTAAAATTCAGTCCTTATGATAGCCTGCAAGGCTCTACGTGACCAGGTTCCTGTTAACCCACTGACCTTATTTCCTGTCATTCATTTCGTCATTCATTCACTGTTCAGCCTTCACTAGCCACAGTGACAGAAACACTCAAAATAAACCTCAGGGCCTGTCTGTTTCTCTACCTAGAAAGCTTTACCACAAGGCATTTTCATGGTTTACTTTTTTACTTCATTCATCTTTATAGTCTTTGAAAATGTCCCTTCTTCAAAGAGTTTCCCTAGACCACCTTGGCAGTGGCAACCCGCTCCAGTACTCTTGCCTGGAGAAGCCCGTGGACGGAGGAGCCTATTAGGCTACAGTCCATGGGGTCGCTAAGAGTCGGACACAACTGAGCGACTTCAATTTCACTTTTCATTTTCATGCATTGGAGAAGGAAATGGCAACCCACTTCAGTGTTCTCACCTGGAGAATCCCAGGGACAGAGAAGCCTGTTGGGCTGCCGTCTATGGGGTCGAACAGAATCGGACACGACTGACGTGACTTAGCAGCAGCAGCAGCAGCAGACCACCTTTTAAAATTAGTACCCCACCTGTGTCACTTTCTATCCCTTTACTTGATTTTACTTTTCTTCATAAAATCTATCATTATCCAGTACATTTCAATACTTTTTTGTTGTCTGTCACTCCTTACTAGAATGAAAACTCTATGAGATCCATTAGACTTGTCTTATTTGTTTATGCTATATTCTAACACCTAACATAGTGCCTGACAAAGAGCAGATATTAAACTATCGAATTGATAGCTTAAACTTCCATTTGTCAAGTCATTATGCAGTAGGTAGAAACTCAGTCTCCATGCTGTAGGTGAATAAACATTAGAGTCTGTCTTCTAATTAGCTAAAAATACAAAATCTCTGTGACCCTTCCTTATTTGAATTCAGGTGTTCTCCATATATAGTTCCTGAACCCACAAAATCTGCAGCATCAGGAAACTTGTTAGTAGTAGTTCCCAAATGAATTAGAAATTTGGGGGCTGGTGCTCAGCAATCTGTATTTTAGAAAGTCCTCTAGGTAATGTTTAGAGAACTATCAGTCTGATCCAAGTCCTTTTGCACAGTGAAATTTCTAAGAGTAGCTAGAAGGAAGTTTTCTTAAGGGTAAAAAACAAAAGAGAATAAATGCATAAAATCTAAGTCCACAAAAGGCAAGAGTAGAATGATAGCTGCTGCTTTTTCTAGAGTTTGTTTTATTTAATATTAGGAGAGCTTTTTTTTTTTTGTATGCTTTATTAGATCTGGGTTAATATGGCTTTTTGTGCATACCACTTAAAAGGACCCTTATACCTGCCTCCTCTCAATGAACCTCAGTATTTACCGTTGAGACTAAATTTGGGCTTTCTCTTTGTAGATGTCTAAAACCTCTTGATTCTAAATGATTTTTATTTTTTTCAGAAACATGAAAAATACTTCAAGGATATAATCTGGTATTCTGGATAATGACATGTAAGTTCAGAGGTCACCATTTTCAAAATGACATATTGCAACTTGATAAGTCTGAATGTAAAGGCTAAAATCTCACTAGACAAAACTGGAAATAGAAATGGTAGGCATCCTGAAAGCGGGTACATGTCTACATCAGGGACCATTCCAGCAGGAAAAAGTGCCAATAGCCTTGAAAACTCTCCCATTGGTTTCGACTTTTTTTTCAAGATTGTTAAGACATTTGAATAAAATAAAGTTTGAAAGAACTTGAAAAAGTATATAGTACTATACAAGTAAAAATAATCCAAATAATAGCTAACCATTCATTGGATACCTTTCTGTGCTAGGTTCTATGCAGAGCATTTCACATACACTATCACAGTTTCTCAATAATCCTCCAAGGTAAGATTCATTTGTACAATTCATTTTACAAATGATATTAGGTAACTGCCCAAGGCCATATAATTAATAAATAGTACAGGTGAAATATGAACCAAGATCTGTCATATTTAAAATCCTATGCTGCTAACCTCATTGACTCAGCACCACTTTCACTGCATCTATAACTTATCCACATGCATACATTTAGATTAATTTCAAGTATAGCACACTCTCATTGTAGAAATTAAAATATAAAAGAAGCATTTAAACCAAACAGTTAAACTCCCCTTTGCCATTAATTCAATTGCAATTCCACTTTTATTCATATTTTAAATGGGCAAAATTCTGCGTCTGCCTCAACAGGAATACTTTCCTGCTGAAAATTAAGCAGATATGTTCTGAAAACATCTATTTTAATAGCTCCCCTAGGAAAAAAAGAGGTCTGTTTTAATTACAATAAATGAAATAGTTGTTACATTTTTTTAACATGATTCAGTGAAGTGCAATGCAATTTTTAAAGCAAACATTTGGACTATTAAGATAGTACCAACTGAACTTGTTACTTGAAAACAAATAATTTAGTTAGTTGAGCTGTCAATGTGGACACATCCCAACATCTGCCTTCCCATTAAGCGAGGATTTCTCCTCTGTCAGGTCTATCATGTGACAAATTAGTCAGAAGCCTAGCAGTCCATCCAGATTGCTTCATTCTTCAGCAAGGCAGGTGTATTTATTTAACAACTCTTCAGCAGTAGCAGTTTTCTTTTTCAGTCTGCTGAAAAAAGATTCTCCAGTTGTCTTTAATGAAAGCTGACTGATCCTAATTTGGAGGATTCTCATCCATGAGGTATCTACAAGTACCACATGTCAACCTGAACAATTCATTTCCATACCCACTACACTGATACTGCCCTTTAGGACTTACAATAACATAACAGAGAATGAATTGGGTGAAATCTTATCTTCTTTCTTCATTCATTTGGGCAATTCCTGTTCAGTTAAGTTCCAAGTTAGGATTCCCTGGAGGCTCAACGGTAAAGAATCTACCAACCTAGCAGGAGATGTGGGTTCGATCCCTGGGTGGGGAAGATCCCCATGGGGGAGGAAATGGCAACCCACTCCAGTATTCTTGCCTGGAAAATCCCATGGACAGAGGAGCCTGGTGGGCTACAGTGCATTGAGTCAATATGACTTACCAACTAAACAATAACAAGTTCCAAGCTGGCTCAGTGATATTTAATTATTCTTTGGTGCTTTTGTCTGCCAATTAGAAGAGAAAGGTAGCATGCTGCCACCATCAACTTTTCCCTGCAGTCAGTAAAATGCAAGGCAGTAAATGACTGACTCAGCTCACACAAGCTGGGCCCTGAACTTTCATTCAGTTTTAGTGCCCAACTTTCAAAAAGTTGGCTCCAAAACCCAATATGCTCTTATTGAGCCATCCTGTTGCCAGGCTATTCAGAGTTTCTGGATGATCCCATCTTGATCCTTCTTTGTGCATAGACAACAGGATTCTAATTCCAAGCAGAATCGATATTCTGCTAAATATCATCTGAGCACATATTCACCTGTTCATACCATTCACTAAAGCTGTATATGGATTGATTTATTCCAATGTGAAGAGAAGCAATCCCAGAATCCTAGGATTAAAACCTAATCACCTGAGTCTTAATGAGGGAGTTAAGAGACAACCTTATCTCACAGCCCCAGTTCAGTTCAGTTCAGTCGCTCAGTCGTGTCTGACCCTTTGCAACCCCATGAATCGCAGCAAGCCAGGACTCCCTGTCCATTACCATCTCCTGGAGTTCACTCAGACTCACGTCCATGGAGTCAGTGATGCCATCCAGCCATCTCATCCTCAGTCGTCCCCTTCTCCTCCTGCCCCCAATCCCTCCCAGCATCAGAGTCTTTTCCAATGAGTCAACACTTCACATCAGGTGGCCAAAGTACTGGAGCTTCAGCTTTAGCATCATTCCTTCCAATGAAATCCCAGGGTTGATCTCCTTTAGAATGGACTGGTTGGATCTCCTTGCAGTCCAAGGGGCTCTCAAGGGTCTTCTCCAACACCACGGTTCAAAAGCATCAATTCTTCGGTGCTTAGCCTTCTTCACAGTCCAACTCTCACATTCATACATGACCACTGGAAAAACCATAGTCTTGACTAGGCAGACCTTAGTCAGCAAAGTAATGTCTCTGCTTTTGCATATACTATCTAGGTTGGTCATAACTTTTCTTCCAAGGAGTAAGCGTCTTTTAATTTCATGGCTGCAGTCACCATCTGCAGGGATTTTGGAGCCCCCAAAAATAAAGTCTGACACTGTTTCCACTGTTTCCCCATCTATTTCCCATGAAGTGATGGGACCAGATGCCATGATCTTCGTTTTCTGAATGTTGAGCTTTAAGCCAACTTTTTCACTCTCCTCTTTCACTTTCATCAAGAGGCTTTTTAGCTCCTCTTCACTTTCTGCCATAAGGGTGGTGTCATCTGCATATCTGAGGTTATTGATATTTCTCCCAGCAATCTTGATTCCAGCTGTGTTTCTTCCAGTCCAGCGTTTCTCATGATGTACTCTGCATAGAAGTGAAATAAACAGGGTGACAATATACAGCCTTGATGTACTCCTTTTCCTATTTGGAACCAGTCTGTTGTTCCATGTCCAGTTCTAACTGTTGCTTCCTGACCTGCATATAGATTTCTCAAGAGGCAGGTTAGGTGGTCTGTTATTCCCATCTCTTGAAGAATTTTCCACAGTTTATTGTGATCCACACAGTCAAAGGCTTTGGCATAGTCAATAAAGCAGAAAGAGATGTTTTTCTGGAACTCTCTTGCTTTTTCGATGATCCAATGGATGTTGGCAATTTGATCTCTGGTTCCTCTGCCTTTTCTAAAACCAGCTTGAACATCAGGTAGTTCACGGTTCACGTATTGCTAAAGCCTGGCTTGGAGAATTTTGAGCATTACTTTACTAGCATGTGAGATGAGTGCAATTGTTTGGTAGTTTGAGCATTCTTTGGCATTGCCTTTCTTTGGGATTGGAATGAAAACTGACCTTTTCCAGTCCTGTGGCCACTGCTGAGTTTTCCAAATTTGCTGGCATATTGAGTGCAGCACTTTCACAGCATCATCTTTCAGGATTTGAAACAGCTCCACTGGAATTCCATCACCTCCACTAGCTTTGTTCGTAGTGATGATTTCTAAGGCCGACTTGACCTCACATTCCAAGATGTCTGGCTCTAGATTAGTGATCAAATCATCATGATTATCTGGGTCATGAAGATCTTTTTTGTACAGTTCTTCCGTGTATTCTTGCCACTTCTTCTTAATATCTTCTGCTTCTGTTAGGTCCAGACCATTTCTGTCCTTTTTCGAGCCCATCTTTGCATGAAATGTTCCCTTGGTATCTCTAATTTTCTTGAAGAGATCTCTAGTCTTTCCCATTCTGTTCTTTTCCTCTATTTCTTTGCATTGATAGCTGAAGAAGGCTTTCTTATCTCTTCTTGCTATTCTTTGGAAATCTGCATTCAGATGCTTATATCTTCCCTTTTCTCCTTTGCTTTTTGCCTCTCTTCTTTTCACAGCTATTTGTAAGGCCTCCCCAGACAGCCATTTTGCTTTTTTGCACTTCTTTTCCATGGGATGGTCTCAATCCCTGTCTCCTGTACAATGTCACGAACCTCATTCCATAGTTCATCAGGCACTCTATCTATCAGATCTAGGCCCTTAAATCTATTTCTCACTTCTACTGTTCTACTGTAAGGGATTTGATTTAGGTCATACCTGAATGGTCTAGCGGTTTTCCCTACTTTCTTCAATTTAAGTCTGAATTTGGTAATAAAGAGTTCATGATCTGAGCCACAGTCAGCTCCTGGTCTTGTTTTTGTTGACCGTATAGAGCTTCTCCATCTTTGGCTGCAAAGAATATAATCAATTGGATTTCGGTGTGGACCATCTGGTGATGTCCATGTGTAGAGTCTTCTCTTGTGTTGTTGGAAGAGGGTGTTTGCTATGACCAGTGCATTTTCTGGGCAAAACTCTATTAGTCTTCATTCCACATTCCAAGGCCAAATTTGCCTGTTACACCAGGTGTTTCTTGACTTCCTACTTTTGCAGTCCAGTCCCCTATAATGAAAAGGATATCTTTTTTGAGTGTTAGTTCTAAAAGGTCTTGTAGGTCTTCATAAAACCGTTCAACTTCAGTTTCTTCAGCGTTACTGGTTGGGGCATAGACTTGGATTACTGTGATATTGAATGGTTTGCCTTGGAAACGAACAGAGATCATTCTGTCGTTTTTGAGATTGCATCCAAGTACTGCATTTCGGACTCTTGTTGACCATGATGGCTACTCCATTTCTTCTGAGGGATTCCTGCCCGCAATAGTAGATATAATGGTCATCTGAGTTAAATTCACCCATTCCAGTCCATTTTAGTTCGTTGATTCCTAGAATCTCGACGTTCACCCTTGCCATCTCTTGTTTGACCACTTCCAATTTGCCTTGATTCATGGACCTGACATTCCAGGTTCCTATGCAATATTGCTCTTTACAGCATCGGATCTTGCTTCTATCACCAGTCACATCCACAACTGGGTATTGTTTTTGTTTTGGTTCCATCCCTTCATTCTTTCTGGAGTTATTTATCCACTGATCTTCAGTAGCATATTGGGCATCTAATGACCTGGGGAGTTCCTCTTTTGGTATGCTATCATTTTGCCTTTTCATACTGTTCATAGGGTTCTCAAGGCAAGAATACTGAAGTGGCTTGCCATTCCCTTCTCCAGTGGACCACATTCTGTCAGACCTCTCCACCATGACCAGCCCGTCTAAGGTTGGCTTGGTTTCATTGAGTTAGACAAGGCTGTGGTCCTAGTGTGATTAGATTGCCTAGTTTTCTCTGAGTATGGTTTCAGTGTGTCTGCCCTCTGATGTCCTCTTGCAACACCTACCATCTTACTTGGGTTTCTCTTACCTTGGGCGTGGGGTATCTCTTCACCACCCACCAAGATTTCTACAGATATTTAAGACAGAAAGGACTTAGTACAAATAGAGAAAGGGAAATACTTAGACCATGCTTATTATGTAGTCCATTAACAATTAGGAGCAAATGGGTAGAGATCAATTTCCTAATAAGGACAGAATTTTTAGACTCAATAGCATAGATGGAAGTCCAACAGAGGCACTCCATCCAGTAGGCTTTCTACTGATTCATCATCTCCTTAGTTTCTCCTCACTCTCACCCTGAGATTGTCCAGTGGTAGACACTCTCCCCTGTGCACTTCAGAATTGCTATAACCATCTCGAGGAATCCAGATCCAAACATTAATTGAAATTCTACTAGGTATACATATGTAATATGCTACAATAGAATAGATGGAATAATAAGATAGATGTCAGAGATGGTATTTGGATAAAGACGTTGAATCTGTATAAAATATGAAATAATCATATTTCCACAAGAAATAAACTGAAGGGGATACAGGTGGCTTCAGCATATTAGACATACCTTGATGCTCAAAACATGATAAGAAAAAAACAAGTAATTCCCCCTGACAAACAAAGCAAGGCTTTCTTGACCACGTCTGTGAGCTAATCAGGGAAAAGTAATGAAAACTGCATAAAGGTTAATGGAGTACCATTCAGGGAGTCCCAGTGAGCCTGCTACTCAAGGTTTAGGGAAAGGTGCTATGTGTATTCAAGTGTGGGTCAGCTGTGAGCACCTGCCACAATTCTGCTTTTTCAAGACAAGATTGAGGTGAGGAAAATCCCAATATCAGTGGTCAGGAAGTTAGCACTGAATGGTATCCTTGAGAAAGTGCATGGTCTCTATGGCTATTCCTTGATATAATAGGATATGGAAAGATAAAGGTGGAAAATGTCTTTGTTTTAAAAAAATACTCTACTACATCTAGGACAAGGTGCCCCACTGATACCATAAGCTAAAAGACTTGTGAGTACAAAGGAACTTTGTTGTTAGACATTACCCCAGGTCTGGTTGTCTGCCAGTATCAACAAAGTGAGGTATAGGTGTGGTCTGTATAGTTGGGAAAAGACAGAGAGGACTAGGAAGAAGAGAAAAAAACAAAAATTACAGAAGAATGACCATTTGTTCCACTACTGACTTGGACAGGAAAGAAAAATAAGCAGCCATATTCTACAAGATGTATGGCTTTGGCCAAGGCTTTAACTCCTTCAAGCCTCAGTTTCTCAAAAGAAGAGAGATTATCTCACCTTACCCAAATAGCACTTTTAGAAGGATTATTTACAGCCCTCTGTGAAAACATTGCCCCTGCAAATGTATAGTACATTTGTTCCTTCTGGAATCCATGAGGTCATACTTTCAACTATTTCTTTAACTAGAAAGGAAGGAAGTGGATCATTGTGATGTAGATTGTCCCTCCTCCCCACAGCCTCTATAGAAACACACAGAACTATGCTTGGGGTGGAAGTAGTTACTGGATATGCAAACCACAAAGTTTGCAGAGGCATACAGTGCTCAGCTTGGTTCTGACACCTTCTATTTATGTGCTATTTTTTACTTTTTGCACTGTTTGTATCATGACTGAGAGCAGTCTAAAGGTGACTGGAAAGTAATTGGAGCTGTTTAGGTCATTTGCCTGGAAAGCACGGATACAAAAGAGACCCAAGAAAGGACAATTAAAAGATGGAAACATAATTCCTAAAGAAAGAAATATTTTCAGAATGATATAAGATTCCATTTGGACCCCTGCTTCCATGCTCTGCACCCCATTTCTCTTTTCTTAATGTCTTGTATACCCCTGACATCTCTGCAAGAACTGGACAAAGGGTCAAGAAAGCCTACTTGCACACTTGCTGAGGAGTCACTGGGCCAGAGACTCACACAGCTGCCACATTCTTCTGTTTCTTGCAAAACAAAATGTGAATAACTGCAAGTGGCAGAGGTAATAGTGTTAAAATAATTATGTTCTTAGTAAATTGTTTAGAACCCCCAGCAACTAAAAATTATTGGTAGGAACTGACTTGTAATGCATTTCAGAAATGCACTGTATTAGGATATGGTCTTTGAACTTGGTGACCAGTCTGTGGGCATCCTGTCTGCATCACATATTTTAACTCAATAACATGTTTCATGTTCCCAATAGTATATGGGCTGCTTGAGGTCAATATTCAAATAATTCATCTTTGTATTGTCTTCAGTGTCTAGCATAGTGATGTATACAAAGTAGGTAGCCAATTGGTATTTATTTCATCCCTCTTCTACAGCTGAATAGGTTGAGTAATATTTAGATCTGTACAAAAGTAATTACAGTTTTGCATTGTTGACCTTTGCCTTTTGATACTGGAATATGCTTGTAAATAAATGTGGTTATGTTATACGTCACCCTAATGTGCATTTCTCACTTTATGTTTTGTTGCTATTGACATTACTTGCTTTTTATCTTATATTTACTTTACAGTAAGGATTTAGATGGTAAAGGGTCTGTCTACAATGAGGGAGATCCAGGTTCGATCCTTGGGTCAGGAAGATACCCTGGAGAAGGAAATGGCAACCCACTCCAGTACTATTGCCTGGAAAATCCCGTGAACACTAGGGAAATGATGTTAGACAAAAAGCAATTTGAGCTATTTTCTTATTTGAGTTCAAAATGGGTTGTAAAGTGGTAGAGACAATGCACAACACCAACAACACATTTGGCCCAAGAACAGCTAACAAGTGTACAGTGTACTGGTGGTTCAAGAAGTTTTGCAGAGGAGATGAGACTTGAAAATGAGGAGCACAGTGGCTGGCCATTGGAAATTGGCAGTGACCAATTGAGAGGATCATCAAAACTGATCCTCTGCAAACTACATGAGAAGTTGCCAAAGAACTCAACATCAACCATTCTATGGTCATTTGGCACTTGAAGCAAATTGGAAAGGTGAAAAAGTTCAACAAGTAGGTGCCTCATGAGCTTAATGAAAATGAAAAAATAATCATCACTTTTAAGTGTCATCTTCTCTTATTCTACACAACAACAATGCACCATTTCTCAATCAGATTGTGACCTGTGATGAAAAATGGATTTTCTATGAGAACCAGCAATAACCAGCTGATGGCTGGACCAAGCAGAAGCCCCAAAGCACTTCCCAAAGCCAAACTTGCACCCGAAAAAGGTCATGGTCATTGTTTGGTGGTCCGCTGCTGGTCTGATGTATTACAGCTTTCTGAATCTCGGTGAAACCATTACATCTCAGAAGTATGCTCACCAAGTCAATGAGATGTACCACAAACTGCAATGCCTACAGCCGGCATTGGTCAACAGAAAGGACCCAATTCTTCTCTGTGACAATGCCTAAATGCACAACCAACACTACAAAACTTGAATGAATTGGGCTACAAAGTTTTACCTCACCGTCATATTCACCTGACCTCTTGACAACTGACTTGTTCAGTCGCTAAGTCATGTCCCAACTCTGCAATCCCATGGACTGCAGCACACCAGGCTTCCCTGTCCTTCACTATCTCCTGGAGTTTACTCAAACTAGTGTCCATTGAGTCAGTGATGCCATCCAACCATCTCATCCTCTGTCACCCTCTTCTCTTGCCCTCAATCTTTCCCAGCATCTTTTCCAGTGAGTCAGCTGTTCGCATCAGGTGGCCAAAGCTTTGGAGCTTAAGCTTCAGCATCAATCCTTCCAAAGAATATTTAGGGTTGATTTCCTTTAGGATGGACTGGTTTGATCTCCTTGCTGTCTAAGGGACTCTCAAGAGTCTTCTCCAACACCACAGTTCAAAAGCATTAATTCTTTGGTGCTCAGTCTTCTTTATGGTCCAACTCTCACATCTGTGCATGACTACTGGAAGAACCACAGCTTTGACTATATGGAGCTTTGTTGGCAAAGTGATATCTCTGCTTTTGAATATGCTATCTAGGTTTGTCATAGCTGTTCTTCCAAGGAGCAAGCGTCTTTTCATTTCATGGCCACAGTCAACATCTGCAACTATTTTGGAGCCCAAGAAAGAAAATCTCAGTTTCCACTTTTCCCTCATCTATTTGCCATGAAGTGATGGGACCGGATATCATGACCTTTGCTTTTTGAATGTTGAGATTTAAGCCAGCTTTTTCACTCTCTTCTTTCACCTTCATCAAGCGGCTCTTTAGTTCCTCTTCACTTTCTGTCGTTAAAGTGGTATCATCTGCATATCTGAGGTTGTTGATATTTCTCCCAGCAAGCTTTTTTAAAATTAATTATTTTATTTTAATTGGAGGCTAATTGTTTTACTATATTGTGGTTTTTGCCATACATAGACATGAGTCAGCCATAGGTGTACATGTGTCCCACCATCCCACCTCCCTCTCCACCTTATCCCTCTGGCTTTTCCCAGAGCACCAGCTGCGGGTGCCCTGCTTCATGCATCAAATTTGTACTAGTCATCTATTTTACATATGATAATATACATGTTTCAATGCTATGAAACATGGTATGCTCTCATGTCCCACCCTCACCTTCTCCCACACAGTCCAAAAGTCTGTTCTTTACATCTGTGTCTCTTTTGCTGTCTTGCATATAGGGTCATCATTACCATCTGTCTAAATTCCATATATATGCATTAACACACTGTATTGGTGTTTCTCTTTCTGGCTTACTTCACTCTGTATAATAGGCTCCAGTTTCATCCAGCTCATTAGAACTGACTGAAATGTGTTCCTTTTTTATAGCTAGGTAATATTCCATTGTGTATATGTACCACAATCTCCTTATCCATTCATCTGCCGATGGACATCTAGGTTGCTTCCATGTCCTGGCTATTGTAAACAGTGCTGCAATGAACATTGGGGTGCATGCGTCTCTTTCAATTCTGGTTTCCTTGATGTGTATTCCGGGCAGTGGGATGGCAGTTCTATTTCCAGTTTTTTTAAGGAGTCTGCACCCTGTTCTCCATAGTGGCTGTACTAGTTTGTATTCCCACCAACAGTGTAAAAGGGTTCCCTTTTCTCCACACCCTCTCCAGCATTTATTCTTTGTAGACTTTTTGTTGGTAGCCATTCTGACTGGCGTGAGATGGCACCTCATTGTGGCTTTGATTCACATTTCTCTGATAATAAGTGATGTTGAGCATCTTTTCATGTGTTTACTAGCCATCTGTATGTCTTCTTTGGAGAAATGTCTGTTTAGTTTTCAGTCTCATTTTTTGATTGGGTCATTTTTGTTTCTGGTATTGAGCTGCATGAGTTGCTTGTATATTTTGGAGATTAATTCTTTGTCAGTTGCTTCATTTGCTATTTTCTTTCATTCTGAAGGCTGCCTTTTCATGTTGCTTATAGTTTCCTTCATTGTGCAAAAGTTTTTAAGTTTAATTAGGTCCCATTTGTTTATTTTTGTTGTTATTTCCATTACTCTGGGAGATGGATCATAGAGAATCTTGTGATTTATGTCAGAGAGTGTTCTGCCTATGCTTTAATATAAGAGTTTTATAGTTTCTGGTCTTACTATCCTGGAAGTCTTGATTTTAGCTAGTGAGACATCTAATCACTACCACCTCTTTAAGCATCTTGACAACTTTTTGCAGGAAAAAATTTTTTGTGTGTGGGAAAGCTCTTTCACAACCAACAGGAGGCAGAAAATGCTTTCCAAGTGTTTGTCAAATCCTGAAACATGGATTTTTACACTACAGCAATAAACAAACGTTTCTTATTGGTAAAAATGTGTTGATTGTAATGGCTCCTATTTTGATTAATAAAAATGTGTTTGAGCCTAGTTATAATGATTTAAAATTCACTGTCTAAAACCGCAATTATATTTGCACCAACTTAAAAGAAACTGTCTTAAGATTTGCACTATGAAAGTTTTCTTGCTTACACCCTGGAAACCATCCCCTAAGGTGGAACAGAGAGTACTGACAAGTGGAAAGCAATTATAAATGAATCAGAAATAAAATCTTTTTCTTTGAAATAAATGGTTTTTCTGGAAATTTTCTGCCTTTTGGTAGGTTGGGGAACATTCTTCTATATCAGATGGAACTACAGCACATTATGACTATAGACTCCAAGTTGTATAGGTGACTTTTATTACTCTACCCTGAAGAGCAGTTATTACAATAGTAGGTTTAAAGTGGAGTTTTGAGTTTTCTTAAAAGTAACAAGACTGTAAATGCTTCACAAAATTAGCTTATTTTGTTTTCTAAAAAACTCATGCAGCTCCACAGATGAGCTTATTTCTAGGTCCTCAGCAGGATGTCTATTTAAGATAATGTCTGTTTAAGATATTTTCCATCAATGAAAGTATATGCTGATTTCATAATTATTAGTTTAAGTTTCTCTTGGGAGTAGTTGTAACTCTGAAGGTTGAAAGATCCTTATTAAAAAACTTTTTTTTTTTTAAAGAAACCCTTCAATTTCTAAAAATGCTTTCCTTTTACGTTTTGGAAATAATTCTAACACTAACCATCATGTTTCAGAAAGTAATGATTTTTTAGAAGCGTTTAGATGTATGTAACAATGTAAATATTTTTCATTAACACAAATTGTTTACCACAGCTGGAGATTCATGGACAAAAAACAATCGAAAAAACTCTTGGAAAATTTCCTTCACATTTCAATTAGTCTGTATCCATCTTGAGAAACTAAGGGCAGGCATAAGAAGAGATGGTTAAGAATGTAGATTGCTGATATTAACAGGAGACTTTCGATAAAAACAGACACCAATACGAGTCGATAACTGAGGTTAAACTGTTACATATGTGCTACCTCATTTGAGCATCTGAGGGAAGGGCTTGGATAAATGCACTTCTATGAGACAGCTCTTCAGAGGTGAAAATGGTAGCAAAGCAGCTCAACATGATTTATGTCCTTCAAACTGTGGGATAATAATTTATCTGAACAATTAATTTGCTAGATACTGATTGTTTCATTATTTCAAGTATAACTCATAGGGGTTAATGGAGATTATCTATTTTTTTAGCCACCAGTTCCTTAGATAAAGACACCAATATCTCATAGCATGCAACAAATTAAACTAATTTGACATCCGCTAGAACTATTTCCTTTCAACATTTGAAAATCACTATGGTAAGCACTGGGGATAACCTCTCCCTCCATATAAATGACAGTGAAACTATACTGGGAGGAAGTGAGAGAAAAAAGACCAGAGGAAGAAACATATTACAATAATTCCAAGACCAATTATTAATATAAAATTTAACCAGTAATAAAAAAAACTGCCAATAAACAAAAGAACAGGACTAGAATGCTTCACAGGTGAATTTTACCAAACACTTAAAGAAGACTTTAAAATGAAATTAAAAGATGCTTGCTCCTTGGAAGAAAAGCTACGACCAACCAAGGCAGTATATTAAAAAGTAGAGACATTACTTTGCTGACAAAGGTCTGTCTAGTCAAAGCTATGGTTTTTCCAGTAGTCATGTATGGATGTGAGAGTTGGACCATAAAGAAAGCTGAGTGCCAAAGAATTGATGCTTTTGAACTGCGGTGTTGGAGAAGACTCTTGAGAGTCCCTTGGACTTCAAGGAGATCAAACCACTCAATCCTAAAGGAAATCAGTCCTGAATACTCACTGGAAGGATTGATGCTGAAGCTGAAGCTCCAATACTTTGGCCACCTGATATGAAAAACTGACTCACTGGATAAGAAAGACCCTGATGCTGGGAAAGATTGAAGGCACAACAGAGGATTAGATGGTTGGATGGTTGGATGGCAACACCGACTCAATGGACATGACGGGAAAGCCTGGCGTGCTGCAGCCCATGGGGTCACAAAGAGTCGGACACGACTGGGCAACTGAACTTAACTGAAAGAAGACTTAATACTTATCCTTCTCAAACTATTCCAAAAAAACTGAAGAGAAAGGAAGGCTTCCAAACTCATTTTGTGAGGTCAGCATTACCATGCTACTAAAACCAGACAAATATACACAAAAAAGAAAAAAAAATTACAGGCCAAGATTCCTGAACATAGATGCTAAAAATCCTCAACAAAATATTGGCAAAACAAATTTAAGAATACATTAAAAGGATCAAACATCTTGATCAAGCAGAATTTTTCCCAAGGATGTGGGGATGGTTCAATATCCACAAATCAGTCAATGACCACATTAACAAAATGAAGGATAAAAATTATATGATCATCTCAATAGATGCAGAAAAGCATTTAATAAAATCCAACATCTATTAGCAATAAAAACTTAACAAAGTGGGTATGTATCTCAACATAATAAAGGCCATATATGACACACCCTGCAGAAGGGAATGGCTACCCACTCCAGTATTCTTGCCTGGAGAACTCCGTGGACAGAAGAGTCTGGCAAGCTACAGTCCGTGGGGTCACAAAGAGTCAGCATAGATTGAATAACTAACACTTTCACAATATACCTACACCTAACATCACACTCAATGGTGGAAAGCTGAAAGCATTTCCTCTAAGATCAGGAATAAGAGAAGGATGCCCACTCTCATCCACTTTTATTCAAAATAATATTGTAAGTCCTAGACACAGCAGTAAGAGAAGAAAAAGAAATAAAAGGAATTCAAATTGAAAACAAAGAAGTAAAATTGACACTATTTACAGATGACATGATACTATATATAGAAACCCTATGAACTCCACCAAAAAACTATTAGAACTAATAAATAAATTCAGTAAAGTTTCAGGATACAAACAATATACAGAAATATATAGTGTTTCTATACACGAATAACAATCAGAAGAGGAATTAAGAAAACAATCCCATTTACAATTGCATCATAAAGAATACAATACCTAAGAATAAATTTAACCAATGAGGTGAAAGATCTGCACTCTGAAAACTGCTGCTGCTGCTGCTAAGTCGCTTCAGTCATATCCAACTCTGTGCGACCCATAGACGGCAGCCCACCAGTCTCCTCTGTCCCTGGGATTCTCCAGGCAAGAATACAGGAGTGGGTTGCCATTACTCTGTAGACTATAAGACATCAATGAAAGAATTGAAGACAGCATAAATAAATGGAAAGATATACCATGTTCATGAATCAGAATAATTAATGTTAAAATACCCATCTTATCCAAAGCAATCTATAATTCAAAGCAATTCCTATTAAAATGCCAATGGAATTTTTCACATAACTAGAAAAAAAATTCCTAAAATTTGTATGGAAGCATAAAAGATACTAAATAGCCAAAGCAATCTTGAGAAAGAAGAACAAAGCTGGAGGTAAAATTATACTACAAAACCATAATAATCAAAACACATATGGTACTAGCATAGAAACAAACACATAGATCAATGGAGCAAAATAGAAAGTCCAAATAAACGCAAGCTTATGTAGTCAATTAATCTTTAAATAAGCCCATGTTTACACAGTCAATTAATTTTTGACAAATGAGGCAAGAATATAGAATGGGGAAAAGATAGCCTCTTTAATAAATGGTGGTGGAAAAACTAGACAGTTACATACAAAGAATCAGACTGGACTACTTTCTTACACCATATAAAAATAAACTCAAAATAGACTAACAAATTAAATGTAAGATCTGAAACCATAAAACTCTTAGGAGAAAAAATAGGCAGTATGATTTTTGACATTCAGTTCAGTTCAGTCGCTCAGTCGTGTCTAACTCTTTGTGACCCCATGATAGCAGCACGCCAGGCCTCCCTGTCCATCACCAACTCCTGGAGTTCACTCAGACTCACATCCATTGAGTCAGTGATGCCATCCAGCCATCTCATCCTCTGTCATCCCCTTCTCCTCCTGCCCCCAATCCCTCCCAGCATCTTAGTCTTTTCCAATGAGTCAACTCTTCGCATGAGGTGGCCAAAGTCCTGGAGTTTCAGCTTTAGCATCATTCCTTCCAAAGAAATCCCAGGGTTGATCTCCTTCAGAATGGACTGGTTGGATCTCTTTGCAGTCCAAGGGACTCTCAAGAGTCTTCTCCAACACCACAGTTCAAAAGCATCCATTCTTCAGTGCTCAGCTTTCTTCACAGTCCAACTCTCATATCCATACATGACCACTGGAAAAACCATAGCCTTGACTAGATGGACCTTTGTTGGCAAAGTAGTATCTCTGCTTTTGAATATGTTATCTAGGTTGGTCATAACTTTCCTTTCAAGGAGTAAGTGGTTTTTTTTTTAATTTTTATTTTTACTTTATTTTACTTTACAATACATGGCTGCAGTCACCATCTGCAGTGATTTTGGAGCCCAAAAAAATAAAGTCTGACACTGTTTCCACTGTTTCCCCATCTGTTTCCCATGAAGTGATAGGACCAGATGCCATGATCTTTGTTTTCTGAATGTTGAGCTTTAAGCCAACTTTTTCATTCTCTTCTTTCACTTTCATCAAGAGGCTCTTTAGTTCTTCTTCGCTTTCTGCCATAAGGGTGGTATCATCTGCATATCTGAGGTTATTGGTATTTCTCCCAGCAATCTTGATTCCATCTTGTGCTTCTTCCAGCCCAGCGTTTCTCATGATGTACTCTTCATATAAGTTAAATAAGCAGGGTGACAGTATACACTCTTGATGTACTCCTTTTCCTATTTGGATCTTTGACATTAGTCTTATCAAAAATTTTTTGTCACCTCAGGCAAGGGCAACAAAAGCTAAGTTAAACGAATCTACAACAAATTAAAAAGCCTTTTCACAGTGAAGGAAACTATCAACAAAACTCCTTACTGAGTGGGAGAAAATATTTGCTAATTATATATCTGATAAGGGGCTAATATCCAAATTATACAAAGAAATTACAAAACTCAGTATCAAAAAAACAATCCAAGTGAGAAAAAAGAGCAGAGGACCTGAGTAGGCATTTCTCCAAAGAAGACACACTGAGAGCCAGCAGACACAAGAAATGATGATCATCATCACTAATTATCAGGGAACTGCAAATCAAAACCACTGGGAGATATTGCCTCACACTGGTCAGAATAGCTATTATCAAAAAGACAACAAAAAACAACTGTTGGCAAGGATGTGAAGAAAAGCAAACCCCTGTGCACTCCTGGTGGGAATGAAAATTGGTACAGCTACTATAGGAGGTTGGTGAAAATTGGTACAGCCACTATAGCCAAAATAGTAGAGGTTTCTCAAAAAATTAAAAACATAACTACCATATGATCCAGGAATTCTACTTCTGGATATTTTTCAAAAGAACACAAAAACACTAATTTGAAAAGATACATGCATTTCTGTGTTTATTGAAACATTATTTACAATAGCCATGAAATGGAAGCAATCTAAATGTCCATCCCTAGATGAATGGATAAAGAAGATGCAGTATATTCTTTCTCTTTATACACACACATATATGGGCTTCCCTGATGGCTCAGAGGTTAAAGCGTCTGCCTGCAATGTGGGAGACCCGGGTTCGATCCCTGGGTCGGGAAGATCCCCTGGAGAAGGAAATGGCAACCCACTCCAGTATTCTTGCCTGGAGAGCCCCATGGAGAGAAGAGCCTGGTAGGCTACAGTCAAAGGGGTTGCAAAGTGTCGGACAAGACTGAGCTACTTCACTCACTCATATACATATACACACGCGCACACACACACACACACACACACACACGCACACCTATCATGGGGCATGGGTATGAATTCATTGCATAGCAAACTGATAAGATTAGCCTCAGTCATTGCCTAAACTGGTATATTGCTTTTAAGTAATAGAAGACCTGGCATCACTTATTAGAACAGGATAAGAGACCTCACCTTTCCCATGGTAATATATAAGGAATTTAAGAAGAATTACCTGTTCTTTAGCTGGAAGCATTGATTAAAATCCTGGTTCCCCTATCATACAATATCTACAATTGTATGGTATTGCATGGTAAGACATTAGTCATATGCTCTTGAGAATGTTACACACCTCTCTGAATCTCAGAGTCCTTGTCTATAAAATGTGACTAGTAATTGTGACAATTACATATGATACTGTATGTGAAAGTTCCTACCACAAGGCTTAAAAGTGTCAACAAATACTGAATACCTTCCATTACTACTGATCCCCACCCCCAACCCATCCCATCATATGACTGGAACAAGACACAGTCCAAGAGACAATACTGGACCAGCACCTCAGCAAAGCTGACCACATTATGAAACAGCATACCTCACCATTGGTGAGCAGGACTCTCCATATTAACAGAACTCTGTAAATTCCAATATGGAGAAAACTTCCTTCCTAGAAGTATTACAGGAAAACTACTGCTTATAGAACAGGTTATGGGACTTCCAAGTACTTACAACTAAACTCTTTTACTCAGCATCATTATGACCAGAGGGTTTATCAGTGGAGAGCAGTTGGTTTCCCAGTACCAAGATTAATCACTCTACCAGTAGGTAACTAACTCAAGAAGCAACCTGGACCTCTCATATGAGGCCTCTCCAAGACATAAATCATTGATATCAAAGACTAATAAAGAACTTAATTCACATCGGGCACCGTTTTAAATGTTTTAGTTATATTAACTGCTAATCATTTTATATTTAAGAAAAATTAAGGCTCAGAGACATTAAATAACTTAAGCTTACACAGAGATGGGATATAAATCCTGGCAGGATGGCTCCAGGGTCCACACTTCTAAATTTTCTACTGTACTGTCTATGCTACTATGACCATTCTGTAACTGAGCATTCTGCCAGGTAAGCCACATGTTTAGCATAGAAAAGTAAAATAGACTTGTTACCCATAAGCACTTTATAATCTAAAAGATAAAATTTCAAACGACATAGATATACCATAGCTCTAGACACTGCCTAAAGGGAACGATTTGGGCAGCAGATGTGATAGAAATTCAGAGGAAATGAGAAAGGATTTCATAGAGAAGGCTGAGCTTAAAGAGCAATGTTTTGCGCCTGATAGACTTTTCTACAATGGCTTTCCTCTCGTGATATGGCTCTCTTAATGATTACTGTGGTTTACTGAACAGTTGATTCAATAACAAAGAAGAGCATCATTGCTGGGATGATTAATTAGCTATAATGAAGCTTGGTTCCCTCATCTAAACTATACATTTATTTCCATTCTTCTCCAAACTGCAGCATAGCTTTTTGTATAGTTTGTGCTTTCTATGTTTGAGTTGACTTTAATAAGCCTTATCCAGGACTTTTTGGCTAATAATCAATACCATTCTACCAATAACTTTAAAAATCTATAACCCGCCAAATCTTGGCTCTCTATATATTAATATTTGATGGCAGGTTCCTATGTACCATGGTTTTTACAAATGTGTATACTGACAGAGCAAAATTTGAAATTCAATTTGTACTTGATTGGAGAGAAAAATGATTTCTGCACAACACTGCCTACCTACCTTTGCCATATTCAAATGACAATTGCTTAACTGCCATCTTGTGGCAAACAACACACACTGTTAAAAAAAATATTCAATATTTCACAGTAAGAGTCAAGATTTCCAATTTAATGTCCTCTTAACGGGTGGTTCTGTATCTCTTTCACCTGTCCTTAGGATTGGATGGTTCTGTATCTCTTTCACCTGTCCTTAGGATTGGATGGTTCTGTATCTCTTTCACCTGTCCTTAAGATAAACATTTTCTATTTTTTCTCGTCTGAGGTTTGTTGTATGCCAGAGTAACCTCAACATTTATATTTCAGTAGTTCTTTTATAACACCAATTTTGTTCTCTATTAAAAAAAGACCTTCCACTGGTTGGATAAATGCTTATAAATGCACACGAATTTAATATTGTCCTTTTTTTTGAGACAAACTATGAAGAAGTTGTGGAATATAAGACCATTATCCATACCCCCTCTCACATACAGGCTTTTTTAAACAGCATTGTGTACTTCATGCTGAAAGACCATGAATTAGTGACAGTAAATGAAATCTACCTTCACATTTTACTTCCAGTGATTTTATTTTCACTGTTCCTAAAGTTGGTCAATTCAAATTTTGAGCTTTTTAAATATGTGTTGAGAACAGCCTGATTTCCACCTCTCACAAATTTTGATTTGCACTTGGGTCTACTTATTTATTCCAACCTTTAAGTTAGTGCTTACATATTTAGATCTTAGATATACCTCTGGCTAGAGAATGTATAAAGAATATGCTTCAGAATCCAGTTTGTTTTGTTGAGTTGCTGTGCAACCAAGGAAGGCAATATGCATTCATAATTAAGTGTACTCTTTGTGGACTCAGATTATTCAGATCTATATCCTGAATCCCAGCTTTCTCTTTGCTAGCTGTTTGACCTTGGGCAAGTCACTTAACGTTGTCATGCTTTCTATTTCATAAATGTAAAATGGGGATCATAATGACATCTATCTCATAGGGCTATTGAGAGGATTAAATGAGTTAACACAGATTAAAGTTCTTTGAGTGGTGCCAGAGAGTGAGTATTCAAAAAAAAATGAGTTATTACGACTTGTTATTGACTGCTTATTGTTAGACATTGCTGCTGCTGCTGCTGCTGCTGCTGCTGCTGCTGCTGAGTCACTTCAGTCATGTCCGACTCTGTGCGACCCCATAGACGGCAGCCCACCAGGCTCCCCCAACCCTGGGATTCTCCAGGCAAGAACATTGGAGTGGGTTGCCATTTCCTTCTCCAATGCACGAAAGTGAAAAGTAAAAGGGAAGTTGCTCAGTCATGTCTGACTCTTCTCAACCCCATGGACTGCAGCCCACCAGCCTCCTCCGTCCATGGGATTTTCCAGGCAAGAGTACTAGAGTGGGGTGCCATTGCCTTCTCCAGTTAGACATTGCATATTTTAAATAACATTGTTTATGCCTTTTCGTCTCTCTTAAGTCAGGTCATTCTGCTGATCTCTGACTCTCAATGTTCAATCATCTTGGCCTTTTAATTCGTATAGCAATGGTTTGTTGAGTCCCTAATATGTGGTCACACATAATTCTAAGTACTGGAGCTGCAAGAGTGAAAAGGACAGGCAATGTCCTGGCTCAGCTCACAACTGAGATGGTATTGGATGATAAATAGATAAATTCATGAACAGCATAAGTTCAGGAAGTAACTTGTACTTGAAAAAGTAGGACAGGGCGATATAATAAGGAGTAAGGGAATCAGAAAATATTTAGACTCCAAAATAATCCAGATTATCTACAAAGTCAAAGGAATAAAGAAGTCATAGGAAATGAGATTAGAGAAGGAGGTCGGGACCAGATAACAGTGGACTTCATAGAGCATGTTAAGGACTTTAGATGTTATTCTAAGTGCAATGGAAATCCATTGGAGTGTTTTAAAGCAGGGAGTTACGTGATCCACTGTATGTTTGCTTTTGAAAATACCATATTTTTCTGTTCCATCATTTTAAAAGCTGACAAGACTTATCTTCAGAGAATGAAGCATATATATAAATAAAAATAAATGTCAGAGATGACAAGAGTCCCTTCCTCAAGATGAGTTGCATTTACACCCATAAGTTCCTTGAGATACCTCTTTATAACAAATTCTCCCTTTTGTCCTTAAGATATTTCTCAATGTTTTCTGCTGATTTCCAACCAGCCAAAATATTTCTAATTACTTCACTCTACTACCTCTAAACTTGCAAAATTCATTCTCTCTACCTTTCTCAAAATACTGATTTCACTTTTATTTCCCTTAAAAACATTTCACTTAAAAAACATGGTCTTCTAATGTCCTACAAGTTCAAAGCATCTGAATCTACAGTCCTTTTTTTTCCCTTCCTTTTGATTGTACTGCATGGCTTGCAAGATCCTGACCAAGGATTGCACTCGAGCCACAGTAGTGAAAGCGTTGAGTCCTAACCACTGGACCACCAGGGAATTCCCAGAACCTACAGTCTTTTGATGACACTCCTGTGTATTCTTCTGTCTTTTTCTGTGACAGAACTAAGAACCAAATGATTAACAGATATAGGGCACACCGAGGTCCTGCAGACTGTGGGAAACTGATAAAATGTCAAGTAATGGGAATAGACCCTGCCACACAGAAGAAACATGCCCTCCAAGTAAATAAAATCACAGTCATGTGGCACTGATGAGCTGCTGACACAGTGATATTAATGGATAAAACAACTTCTCAAATGTAAGAGTACAACCATGAGGTGTTAAGGAGTGTGATATTCAAAGATTTAAGCTCGCAGGTAGCACCAAGGAAAGTCTGGTAGCTGGTAACAGGACTTCAGTCACAGGGATACAGCTTGGGGTCAGAATGGACAAGAACAAGGCAGGGTCTCCATCCCTCAAGATTTGGTAGCTTATCAGAAAAGTCTTAGGGACCAGGTAGAGACCCAGTTACTTGCACTAGGATAAAAAGTTGGAAAAAGAACTACAATCAAGTTTGCCTTAATATTAAATTTCTCATATCTTATATAACAGCTTGATGTACTTGTCCCAAAGCAGGAGATACGCATGTATCTACAATTGGTAGGGAGCTGAGACCAAAGACCCTAAATGTAGCACAACTTACTACATTGCCTTCATTTATGAATTGAATATTGATGGAGAGAGCAGCTTCAAGCAGTGAATACTCAATCTATTTGTAGCTTGAACTACTGTTCTCTCTCCTTGGTAAAGGTCAACTTTTTGAGATGCAGGTCTATTCCTTAACAACTCAAGTGAGACCAAAAAATAGCTTCTCAGAGGCACTAAACACTTCCCATTTGATAATGTTTTTCGTCTCGAGTCATGGAAACTAATGCCTTTATAGAAAAGCAAGAAAGGAGGTCTGTGCGCACAGGGAATCAGGCAGGTCACTGAACACATTGCTGGCCAAACAGCTAACTGCATAATAAAGTAGTTCAGAGTAACATCACTGAGAAATTGCATTTTTATACCCTATCTTTCTCAATCTAAAGGGACCCGAGGCAAAGTGAAACCAACCAATACATGGCCTCAAACAAAAAGCAAAATTTAATGTTAGCTTGCAAGTCTCAAATTAATGTTTATACTTACCTCCTCTCAAAATGCTGCTGCTTCAGTCAAGCAAGTAAAATTTTATGATCTTAGTGGAGCTTTCTAGTTTAAGATTAAAAGAAAAATGTATGTTTCAAATGAGTTATTGACTTTCTGGACCAGAGCAAATCTTTCTGATCTTACAATGGTTGGGCTTCTTTCCTAGGTCTTTGCGAAAGGGACTGAAATTTGCTACGAACTGCTGTTTCTTATTTTCAACTATGCCTAATGCAAAAAAAAAAAAAATCACTGAAGTGCCCAAACAAATATTACAAATGTCAGAACAGATTCTAATTCCTCCATTACCCTACAATTGGAGAGAGTCACACAGAGATGGTGAAGTAATCTAAACCACATAGCCTTGAAAAGCTAAATGTAAAATGTTGACTAGGTGAATACTGCAGAAGTTTGAGGACTCTCACTTTTGGTGTCAGGGTCAACACTTCCAAGGAATCTGTTTAGTGACTCTTCCATTAAAAAGCTTTATTAATCACATAAAGGCTGCTTCCTTGATTTCAGTATTGTATTTCCATCGTACTCATTCTGAAATCACTAGGAATGAATACATTGATGCTGAATGCTTCTAGAGATGACACATTACACTTTAAATTAGAGCCAACCCAAATGCATGAACATTGCTTGGAGATTCTATTACGTATTCCATCTCCCATTCCACTGAGGCATTATTCCAAACCGTAACTGTCCTCCAGAGGGCCTGTAATCAGCGCTGGCTCCATAATTTGCAGGACCCAGTGCAAGATGAAAATGCAGGACCATTTATTCAAAAAGGAAGATAAAAGCATTTTTCTTTGTTCAGCAGTTTCTGTCTCAACTTCTCAAGATGTTCTTTTTATTTTTAATTTTCATTGGAATATAGTCATCTAACAATGTTGTGTTAGTTTCTGCTGTACAGCAAAATGAATCAGTTGTAGGTATATATTTATCTCCTCTCTTTTAGATTTCCTTCCTATACAGGTCACCACAGAGCATTTAGTAGTTTCCTATGCTACACAGTAGGTTCTCATTAGAGATGTTCTTTTCATTACTATAGAATGCAGCACTCCCTTAGGTACAGAGATACTCCCAGGACACTCACAGCAGTAGGAGTGTAGACAATCATAGTTGCCCAGTGCCCTGCCCCACCACCTAAGGAATGGGATGTGCACACCTGACCCCCACCCTTCAACATACCATACCCTTGCCTTTGTCAGTGATGGAGGGTGGCAGCAGAACCTGGGCAGGGGAGTAGACAGGAAAGGATCAGACCTGGGGAGGCAACTGGAGGCAAACCATGCCTGGGCTGAGTCACTTCTGATCCAGTGCTCCTAAATCAGAGCAATGCTCCACTTTCCAATTGGAATTTGCTTACAAAATAAATTCAAAAGTAAAATGATCAAGAATTTCAAGACAGCAATCACAGAGTACAAAACTCCAAGTCCAGAACCCCCTTCTAAGTAGGGGCCCCATGTGACTGCACAGGTCACTCTGCAATGAAACTGGCTTTGGCCCTAACACACCCTTGCCCCACCACAAAGAAAATAGAGGTATTTAGGCATGGATTTCTTTACTTTCTCAATCTGCCATCAACAAAGATAGCAGTATCCTATATCCATCCTTTTCTTCTCACCATTTCATCAAGTGGCATATGCTTCCTTCTCGTCAAAGCTAATTCATTTAGATGTGCTCTATGCCCCATCCAATTATCATTTCCTCCTATATTTTCCTCTATCAAAAGTATTTACTTTCCTAATTTTCAAATCTTCCTCCTCTTGGCTCTTTTCCTCCAGGTTATAAGTATATTTAATCATTACCACATCTTTAAAACCCTCTACTGACCCTGAATATCCTCCTAACTATCCTATTTCTTTAACTTTCTGCAGTCAGGGCTCTAGAAATAATAATTTATCTTGAAAATGTACCCCAAATCTGGCCTCCTTTAACCATCTCCATTATTTCCCTAGTCCAAGCCAGAATCATCTCTTTCCTAAATTACTGCAATATCCTGCTAATTAGTCTACTTGCTTCCAATTCTTGCCTTTCTGGAATCCATTCTTCACAAAGCAATCACGGTAATTTTTTTTTTTCCAAGTATAAGTCAGGTCCTATTAATCTTCTACTTTAACCCCATGGCAGAAACCATCTATGGGGTACTTTTCATACACACAAGGTTTTAAGTTTTCTGTAGCCTTATTAATAAATTTTTTCTTTGTGATTTCTTCTATTATTTTATGCTCAGAAAGTTCCTTCTCAGGTGTAGTTAAATAAATATTCACCTTTTTCCTTGGTTTAAAATTTTTTCCTTCATATTCAAGTATTTAATTATATATTTAAATTATATATTTAATTATAAACTGATTTTTAAATATTTAAACAATTGTACCAGCAACACTTACTGAATAATACTTCCATAGCCCCTACTAAATCATAAGGTCATATTGGTCATATTCTAAATTCTTTATAAAATCAAGGGTTTTGTTTTTGGTAGTGGTAGTGGTAATGGTGGGGGTTGTTTTTCTGCTAGACTATTTCTTTCCATTGATGCAAATACTGATTCTTATACCTGTTCCACATCTTCTCAGCCACTGGGGTTTGAAGTGAGGCAGGAGTGGGAATGGGATGAAGTTAGAAAATGTGATGTGACAAGGTCTCTCTTCCTTTTAAGAATTTCCTTGGCTTATCTCTTTGTTTATTCCTCCAGATGATCCTTAGAATCTTTTCATACCATTCCAATATAAATTTTTCAGGATGTTGGAATAAAAATTGCACTGGGCTCATAAATTATTTTGAAAATAATTTAGCAATCTAAAACTATTCATTGTTGCTGTCCAGAATTATAGCCTGCTTGGGCATTTGTCTTCTTTCATAGCTGTTTGTTTTGTTTTTGTTTTTTTTTTTCCACACAAATCTCAATCCTTGTGGGGTAAACTTAATTTTAGGTTTTTAGTTTTTTGTTTTTATAATCCTGGAAAACAAACTTTCTGGTAATATTTTCTAATGAGGTTTTGGAATTTAAGTGCAAGCTATTAATTTTATATGTGTGTTTGTGCTCACTCAGTTGTGTCTGACTCTTTGTGACCCCATGGACTACAGCTTGCCAGGCTCCAATATCCATGGAATTCTCAAGAATACTGGAATGGGTTGCAATTTCTTCCTCCAGAGGATCTTCCTGACACATGGATTGAACCCACATCTCCTGTATTGGCAGTCAGGCTCTTTACCACTAGTGCCACCTGGGAAGCCCCTTACATGTATATACATCCACCTTATTCTTATTCATTCTTATTCTAATAATTTTTAAGTTAAACTTCGTGGGATATTTTTCAGAGAACAATGACATAATCTATGAATAATGAAACTGCTGTCTGCTTATTATCAATAGCTTTACTTGTCATTTCTGTTTTATGGTGTATTGTTCTTACTAGAGGTTCCATAATGTGATGATAATAATAATAATAATAAAAATAACTGATAATAATAATAACAGCAGTAGCAGGGATAGAAGGCATTCTTATATTGTTTCTGATGTTAATGACTTTAGTATTTTACCTTCTGAATCATTGCAGCAAAACAATCTGACCTTCAGTCAGTTTAGTTCAGTCACTCAGTTGTGTCCAACTCTTTGCAACCCCATGAACTGCACGCAGCACACCAGGCCTCCCTGTCCATTACCAGCTCCTGGAGTCTACCCGAGCCCATGTCCATTGAGTTGGTGATTCCATCCAATCATGTCATCCTCTGTCATCCCCTTTTCCTCCTGCCCTCAATCTTTCCCAACATCATGGTCTTTTCAAATGAGTCAGCTCTTCACATCAGGCGGCCAAAAAATTGGACTTTCAACTTCAACATCAGTCCTTCCAATGAACACCCAGGACTGATCTCCTTTAGGATGGACTGGTTGGATGTCCTTGCAGTCCAAGGGAGTCTCAAGAGTCTTCACCAACACCTCAGTTCAAAAGCATCAATTCTTCGATGCTCAGCTTTCTTCACAGTCCAACTCTCACATCCATACATGACTACTGGAAAAACCATAGCCTTGACTAGATGGACCTTTGTTGGCAAAGTAATGTCTCTGCTTTTGAATATGCTATCTAGGTTGGTCACAACTTTCCATCCAAGGAGTGTCTTTTAATTTCATGGCTGCAATCACCATTTGCAGTGATTTGGAGTCCAAAAAAAATAAAGTCTGACACTGTTTCCCCATCTATTTCCCATGAAGTGATGGGACCAGATGCCATGATCTTCGCTTTCTGACTGTTGAGCTTTAAGCCAACTTTTCACTCTTCTCTTTCACCTTCATCAAGAGGCTCTTTAGTTCTTCACTTTCTGCCATAAAGGTGGTGTCATTTTCATATCTGAGGTTATTGATATTTCTCCCGGCAATCTGAATTCCAGCTTGTGCTTCATCCAGCCCAGCGTTTCTCATTATATACTCCGCATGTAAGTTAAATAAGCAGAGTGACAATATACAGCCTTGAGGTACTCCTTTTCCTATTTGGAACCAGTCTGTTGTTTCATGTCCAGTTGTTTTACTATTGACATATATTTATCATAAACACACCAATTTATTAACTAATGATGGGAATATAGTACATATTTTTCTCAAACAATAACTTTTTATTGTTATATACTATACAAACTATAAAATTTACTTTAATTGGAAAATCTGGTTGTTTTTAGTATATTTACATAGCCACGCAACAGTAGCACTACCTAATTCCTGAACGTTTTCATTAACCTCATAAGAATTTTCATACACACCAACAGTCTTTACTAATTAGCCCCTTATCCCAACCCTGGCAATCATTAATCTACTTGCTATCTCTATGGATTTTCCTATTCTGGACATTTCATATAAGTGGAATTATACAATATGAGGCCTTTTCTTTCCAACTTCTTTCACTTAGCATATTTACAAGGTTCATCAATGTTGTAGAATGTATTAACATTAGTGCTGCATACAGTTTTTATTGCTGAGTAATACTCTAACATATGGTTTTACAAAATTTTCTTTACCTGTTCACTCTTTGATGGATACTTGGCCTTAGAAAGCATCACTACGAACAAAGCTAGTGGAGGTGATGGAATTCCAGCTGAGCTATTTCAAATCCCAAAAGATGATGCTATGAAAGTACTGCACTCAATATGCCAGCAAATTTGGAAAACTCAGCAGTGGCCACAGGACTGGAAAAGGTCAGTTTTCATTCCAATCCCAAAGAAAGGCAATGCCAAAGAATGCTCAAACTACCAAACAATTGCGCTCATCTCACATGCTAGTAAAGTAATGCTCAAAATTCTCCAAGCCAGGCTTCAGCAATACGTGAACCGTGAACTTCCAGATGCTCAAGATGATTTTGGAAGAGGCAGAGGAACCAGAGATCAAATTGCCAACATCCCCTGGATCATCGAAAAAGCAAAAGAGTTCCAGAAAAACATCTATTTCTGCTTTATTGACTATGCCAAAGCCCTCGACTGTGTGGATCACAATAAACTGTGGAAAATTTTGAAAGAGATGGGAATACCACACCACCTGACCTGCCTCTTGAGAAACCTATATGCAGGTCAGGAAGCAACAGTTAGAACTGAACATGGAACAACAGACTGGTTCCAAATAGGAAAAGGAGTACATCAAGGCTGTATGTTGTCACCCTGCTTATTTAACTTCTATGCAGAGTACATCATGAGAAACACTGGGCTGGAAGAAGCACCAGCTGGAATCAAGATTGCTGGGAGAAATATTAATAACCTCAGATATGAAAATGACACCATCCTTATGGCAGAAAGTGAAGAGGAACTAAAAAGCTTCTTGATGAAAGTGAAACAGAAGTGTGAAAAAGTTGGCTTAAAGCTCAACAGTCAGAAAGCGAAGATCATGGCATCTGGTCCCATCAATTCATGGGAAATAGGGGAAACAGTGGAAACAGTGTCAGACTTTATTTTGGGGGGCTCCAAAATCACTGCAGATGGTGATTGCAGCCATGAAATTAAAAGACGCTTACTCCTTGGATGGAAAGTTATGACCAACCTAGATAGCATATTCAAAAGCAGAGACATTACTTTGCCAACAAAGGTCCATCTAGTCAAGGCTATGGTTTTTCCTGTGGTCATGTATGGATGTGAGAGTTGGACTGTGAAGAAAGCTGAGCACCGAAGAATTGATGCTTTTGAACTGAGGTGTTGGTGAAGACTCTTGAGAGTCCCTTGGACTGCAAGGAGATCCAACCAGTCCATTCTGAAGATCAACCCTGGGATTTCATTGGAAGGAATGATGCTAAAGCTGAAGCTCCAGTCCTTTGGCCACCTGATGTGAAGAGTTGACTCATTGGAAAAGACTCTGATGCTGGGAGGGATTGGGGGCAGGAGGAAAAGGGGACGACAGAGGATGAGTTGGCTGGATGGCATTACTGACTCGATGGACACGAGTTTGGGTGAACTCCGGGAGTTGATGATGGACAGGGAGGCCTGGCGTGCTGTAATTCATGGGGTCACAGAGTTGGACACGACTGAGCGACTGAACTGAACTGAACTGAACTGAGTTGTTTCCACATTTTGGTGATTATAAGTAATGCTCCAATCAACATTCACAAGTAAGGTTTTGTGTAACTATATTTTCAATTCTCTTGAGTATATTACTTAGGAACTTTTTTTAAATTTGTTTCTTTAGGGACTTAGTGTATTTCTCAAGATTTTATAAGATCATATTCTTGTAAGTAGAAATAGTTGTACTCATTTCTTTATGATCTGGTTACCTTTTATTTCTTTTTCTTGCCCAATTTTCCTTGCTAATTCACCACTAAAATAGAGGTGGTGGGAGTGGACATCCTTGTCTTCTTCCTGATATTGTGGCATTGTTGGGAGGCACTCTCAGTCTTTGGTCAAGTATGATGTTAGCTGTGGTAACTTTGTAAATGTGCTTTATCAGGTTCAGGGAGTTCCCTTATATTCCTAGTTTTTATCATGAAAAGATAGAATATTTTTGTCAGGTGGCTTTTTCTATCTATTGGGATGCTTGTGGGGTTTTTATTTTTTTTATTCTATTGATATGATGTACTCTATTGATTTGACATATTAAACTAACAATTCAACCAAACAACCATGGTTTAGATAAATCCTCACTGGTCAAGTATACAAGCTTCATATAATATATAATCACATAATATATAACTATATAAATAAATGATTATATATAAATATATAACATATGATTATATAGTATATACAATACATATAATCCTTATATGTTTCTGAATTTTGTTTACTAGCATATTACTGAGGATTTTTGTGTCTATATTCATAAAGAATATTGGTTTACAATTTTCTTATCATGTGATCTTCCTGTCTAGGTAATCTGGTCTTATACAATGAACTGGCACATATTTCCTATTCTTCTATTTTAGAAAAGTTTGTGAAGGATTGCTTCAAAATTAATAATGTTAATTCTTCCTTAAATGTTTGGTAGGAATCACCAGTGAATCCCTCTGGTCTTGAGTTTTTCTTTGTGGGACGCTTTGATTACCAGCTCAATTACTGTATTTGATATATACATATACATTTTCTATTTTTTCTTGAGTCAGTTTCAATATTTTGTATTTAGGAAAATGTCCATTTCATCAGTTATCTAATTTTTTGGCATACAACTGTTTAGTATTCCCTTATAATCTTTTTTTACTTCTGAAAGGTTGATAGGAATTTCCTATTTCATTCCTGGTTTAAGCCATTTGAGTATTTATATTTTTCTTGGTCAGTCTAACTAAAGTTCTGTCAATATTGTTGATTTTTCATTCAAATTTTGGTTTCCTTGATTTCTCTCTTTTTTAAATTATCTATTTCCTTTATTTCCATTCATACTCTTCCTTTTGCTTATTTTGGATTTAGTTTGTTCTTCCTTTTCTAGTTTCTAAAGGTGAAAGCTAAAGTTAATAATTTGAAGTGAATTTCTATCTAGTTAAACCTTTAGTTAAACCTCTTAAGTTTCATTATACATATTTAATTTTTCACTCACCTCAAAGTAATTTCTAATTTCACTTACAATTTCTACTATGACCCACTGGTTACTTTAAAGTGTGTTACTTAATTTTCACATATTTGTTAATTTCCCAGAATTTTTTTTTGTTGATTTCTAATTTCACTCCATTATGATTGGAGAACATTATATCATATCAAAATTGAATTTAACTGTGATTTTTCTATGGACCTACAGGGTAAGATTTGTTGATGGTGGTATGTTACTTATTTACTGATATTTCTGAACTAGTTCTGAAAAGTCTGTTATTTTTTATATGCAGCCACTGAGCTCTCTGCTTGGTTAGCTTAGTGGTCAGCTAATGATTAGACAAAGATTTCATTAAACATTTGAACCAATAAGTCTCCCAGTCTTTGCCAGGGGCTCTGTGTGCATGTTAGGGGAAAACATCAAGACTCAGGCTGCTTTAGTTTTCATTTCCTGCTTATGCAGAACCTCAAGATCAGCCAGAGTTGAAAGCTTAATGCCTTCTCAGACTTTTCCTGAGCATGTGCACAGCTACACAGGGCCTTGGGCATGCACACAGGCTTCTAAATTTCCAGCATTATGTCAAAGCTTTTCAAAGCCCTTATAGACTTCATTCCCCAGCTTTTCTTTTTAAACTTCATGGTTAGTCTATTGTTTGCCTCAACTGTTATCCACAACCTCAGGCAGCTGCAAAGTTAATTACTTCCCTGTAACTGGTTTCAGCAATTATTCCTGAGGAAAAGGCTTTTCACACTGGGTTAGCTCTGGGTCAGGTCAAAAGAAGATAAGTCTTAAAACTGAGGTTATCTATGGAACTGACAGACAAGTCAAATAATAGCAATTTGCTGAAAGTGGGGTTTGAAAGTTCCAACCCCATTCTGACTGCTCCAGTGGCTGCTGAGCTGTTGATTTTCACCATGATTGTGGGCTTTGGGGTTTAGAGGCTAACAATGGAGATTGGGAGAGGAATTTAAGAACAGGGAATGTTAGTATGCCACAAGGTTTACTGTTCTTACCAAGATTCAGCTTTTTCTCGTGAATAAACACAGTACAGAATGACCCAAACACGTGATTTATATCAAGTCCTGAAAAAGATGATTCCGACAATTTGTTGTCAGTGTTCTCATTTTATCATGGTGGAGAGGATTTTCAGAGTTTCTTTGTCTGCCATTCCCACTGACATCACTCTACTTGTTTTACTTTTTGAGAGAACAATCTTAACCTAAATTTTATTTTTTTAAAACACATGTCATAAATATTCATGAAATATCATTAGAAAATAAAGTGGAAAAATTTTAAATCACCCAAAGCATTACCTTCTATTTTTAATATTTGATGTATATAAGAGATGTCAAAAGTATTTCATCTCAAGTGCCAACTTTAGTTGATTTATAATAACTACATTGAAAATGGGATCAACAAAGTTTTTGAGACTGTACCTAGGCTTGTGTGCATGCATGCTCAGTCATTCAGTCATGTCCAACTCTTTGCGACCCCATGGACTGTAGCCTGCAAGACTCCTCTGTTGGTGGGACTTTCCAGGCAAGAATACTGGAATGGGTTGCCATTTCCTTCTCCAGGGATCTTCCCACCCAGGGATCAAACCTATGTCTCCTGCATCCCCTGCATTTGGAAGCTGATTCTTTACCACTAAGCCACCTGGGAAGCCACTTCGGCTTGTATGAACAGCTTGATTAGTTTTGTTTGCCATGAATGTGAAACAAGAAGAGGCAGAAAGGCGCTACACATTTGTTATCTTTGGCAAATATGTTCAATTATTTGCCCTATGTGAATACATAATAATTTCCTCCCAATAATGAAATATTATGATGTGCATGTTACCTTCTTTTTACACATACCTTCTTTTTCACTTAGTAATATATAGTGACTATTTGTATCAATTAATATCTATATCTGCATTTTTTAAACATAGTGATTAATTTTGCTTATCTTTTGTTATTCAATTTGTTTTCAAATTTACCTTTAAAAGTAACACTGTGATGAAAAGCTTGCATGCAACCTTTGTACATTAGATGAAGCATTTCCTTCAGACAAACTTATAGAACTGAAATTGCTGGTTTAGAATGTATTCTAATTTTAACATTTTTATTTATATTATTCAATGTCATTCCATAAAATTTGTAGCAATTTATAATTCTACCAGCAGCATATTAAATAACTAATACCCTAAAACTTTATCAACATTGTATGGCATCATTATTATAATTTTTGTCATATGATAACACAAAGTGATTATTTTATTTCCTTATTTTTCATTCCTTTATTAATGATCTTGATCTTTTAAAAAACTTTTTGCTATATTCATCTTCCCTTTTGGAAGGGCCTATTTTGATGTACTGGAAGATTAATCTTTTTCTAATTGTCTTTAAACTATACTAACTATATTACATATTTTAAAAATTTATCTTGTATATGTAAAATTACATTTTTCAACTTGAAAAGTTTTGCTCTTAGAATTTAAGAGTAAATGGAAATTGCTGTGGAATGAAAATTAATTTCTTATAAACTCTCAAAGTATAAATTTGCATAATCCTGGGACTCTTTTTATTTCCCATTTGTCTACATGTAGCTTGTTATAACTTAAACACAAATTATTATTATTCCAAATTATTTTATTTATGGCCAAAATAAAAGCCTCACAGAGACTTTTAAGCTATTACTACCACATTATTGGACTGATGATCATCACTGTCTTTTTTTTCTCCCCAAAGGTACAGTAGTCTCTAATTTTAGAACTTTATAATTCATAAAGAGTATTTTTGTCTGTTCTCTTCTCACCTCAAAAGATTAATATGATAATTATCTCCTACCTAAATGTTTTAATTCAATAGTAATCCATGAAAATAAACTTAATTTATACTAAAAGGCATAAAGGGAGGAATATAGTAAAAAAAAGTAAAAATGAATCAACAACTTCCCAAACTTACTTTTTCCCCACTAGAAAATAAGCTCTATTGCAAGGATTTTTTTCTGTTTTGTTTCATTAGTGTTTCCCAAGTGACTAGAAAAGTGCCTGGTATTTAAAAAGCTATTCCATCAACATTTGTTGAATACTTTAACAAATAAATGAAATAATAAATATTTAGGCACAATTACAGGTTGCCTTGGAGAAGGCAATGGCAACCCACTCCAGTACTCTTGCCTAGAAAATCCCATGGACGAAGGAGCCTGGTAGGCTGCAGTCCATGGGGTCGCGAAGAGTCGGGCACGATTGAGCAACTTCACTTTCACTTTTCACTTTCATGCATTGGAGAAGGAAATGGCAACCCACTCCAGTGTTCTTGCCTGGAGAATCCCAGGGACAGCGGAGCCCAGTGGGCTGCCGTCTATGGGGTTGCACAGAGTCAGACACAACTGAAGCGACTTAGCAGCACAGGTTGCCTTCTGCCTTACTTTACAAAACTATGTGTAAGTATACAGTTTTCCTCTTATTTTTGCCATCATACTAAATAAATTGTTATACAATCTAATATTTTATCCATAAATTATAACTTGAACATCTCTCCACTAAATTTTAGCTACCTTATTTTTCTAAGAGCTGCATGTTACTCCACAGTGAACATGGATCATTATCCACTGAACCATTATCTATTGACATAAATTTCCCACACAATGTTTTGTTATCTAAAAATTATGCAAGGAACATTCCTCTGTGTATGCATCACATTTCTATAGGATAGATTCATCCCTAAGCGAAATTTTGTGTCAATGTAGCCCAAATAGCTCTTCAAAAGTTTTACTAATTTACTCTGCCACAAACAGAGGGCTGATATTCCATTGTTGCACACTTGTGGAGTGCATTGGCTAGTGTCCTTCATTAGTCTGAGCCAGTGTCATTAAATGATTATTCAGCATCATCCCTGCTCCCCACAAAAATTATACAAAAGTTCCTTTCCTGCACACACTTAATCACACCCAATTGTATGTTCACAATCTTTTAAGTTTTTAAATCCAGTGGGTGAAAAATAAGACCTATTATTGATTCAACTTGATTGATTCAATTATTGATACCCCACGTCCAAGATAAGAGAAACCCCAGTAAGACAGTAGGTGCTGAGAGAGGGTATCAGAGGGCAGACAGACGGAAACCACAATCACAGGAAACTAGCCAATCTGATCACATGGACCCCAGCCTTGTCTAACTCAATGAAACCAAGCCATGCCATGTAGGGCCACCCAAGGTGGACAGGTCATGGTGAAGATCTGACAAATGTGGTCCACTGGAGAATGGAATGGCAAACCACTTCAGTATTCTTGTCTTGAGAACACCATGAACAGTATGAAAAGGCAAAATGATAGGATACTGAAAGGGGAACTCCCCGGGTTGGTAGGTGCCCAATATGCTACTGGAGATCAGTGGAGAAATAACTCCAGAAAGAATGAAGGGATGGAGCCAAAGCAAAAATAATACACAGTTGTGGATGTGACTGGTGATAGAAGCAAGGTCTGGTGCTGTAAAGAGCTATATTGCATAGGAACCTGGAATGTCAGGTCCATGAATCAAGGCAAATTGGAAGTGGTCAAACAGGAGATGGCAAGAGTGAACATCAACATTTTAGTAATCAGCAAACTGAAATGGAATGGAATGGATAAATTTGACTCAGATGACCATTATATCTACTACTGTGGGCAGGAATCCCTTAGAAGAAATAGAGTAGGCATCATAGTCAACAAAATGGTCCAAAATGCCATACCTGGATACAATCTCAAAAATGATAGAATGATCTCTGTTCATTTCCAAGGGCAAACCATTCAATATCATAGTAATCTAAGTCTATGCCCCAACCAGTAACACTGAAGAAGCTGAAGCTGAACGGTTCTATGAAGACCTACAAGACCTTTTAGAACTAACACCCAAAAAAGATATCCTTTTCATTATAGGGGACTGGAATGCAAAAGTAGGAAACCAAGAAACACCTGGAGCAACAGGCAAATTTGGCCTTGGAATACAGAATGAAGCAGGGCAAAGGCTCATAGAGTTTTGCTGAGAGAATGCACTGGTCATAGCAAACACCCTCTTCCAATAACACAAGAGAAGACTCTACACATGGACATCACCAGATGGTCAACACTGAAATCAGATTGATTATATTCTTTGCAGCCAAAGATGGAGAAGCTCTATACAGTCAACAAAAACAAGACTGGGAGCTGACTGTGGCTCAGATCATGAACTCTTTATTGCCAAATTCAGACTTAAAATGAATAAATTAGGGCAAACCACTAGACCATTCAGGTATGACCTAAATCAAATCCCTTATGCTTATACAGCAGAAGTGAGAAAAATAGATTTCAGGGATTAGATCTGATAGACAGAGTGCCTGATGAGTTATGGATGGAGGTTTGTGACATTGTACAGGAGACAGGGAGCAAGTCCATCCCCAAGAAATCAAAATGCAAAAAGCAAAATGGCTGAATGAGGATGCCTTACAAATAGCTGTGAAAAGAAGAGAAGCAAAAAGCAAAGGAGAGAAGGAAAGATATACCCATTTGAATGCAGAGTTCCAATGAATAGCAAGGAGAGATAAGAAAGCCTTCTTCAGTGATCACTGCAAAGAAATAGAGGACAATAATAGACGGGGAAAGAGTAGAGATCTCTTCAAGAAAATTAGAGATACCAAGGGAACACTTTATGCAAAGATGGGCTCAATAAAGGACAGAAATTGTATGAACCTAACAGAAGCAGAAGATATTAAGAAGAGGTGGCAAGAATACACAGAAGAACTGTACTAAAAAGATTTTTACTACCCAGATAATCACGGTGGTGTGCTCACTGACCTAGAGCAAGACATCCTGGAATATGAAGTCAAGTGGGCCTTAAGAAGCATCACTATGAACAAAGGTAGTGGAGGTGATGGAATTCCAGTTGAGCTGTTTCAAATCCTGAAAGATGATGCTGTGAAAGTGCTGCACTCAATTTGCCAGCAAATTTGGAAAACTCAGCCGTGGACATGGGACTGGAAAAGGTCAGTTTTCATTCCAATCCCAAAGAAAGGCAATGTCAAAGAATGCTCAAACTACCGCACAGAAGCTGAGCACAGAAGAATTGATGCTTTTGAACTCTGGTGTTGGAGGAGACTCTTGAGAGTCCCTTAGACTGCAAGGATATCCAACCAGTCCATCTTAAGGAGATCAGTCCTGGGTGTTCATTGGAAGGACTGATGTTGAAGCTGAAACTCCAGTAATTTGGCCACCTGATGCGAAGAGCTGACTCATTTGAAAAGACCCTGATGCTGGGAAAGATTGAGAGCGGGAGGAGAAGGGCACGACAGAGGATGACATGGTTGGATGGCATCACCGACTCAATGGACATGAGTTTGGGTAAACTTTGGGAGTTGCTGATGGACAGAGAGGCCTGGAGTGCTGCGGTTCATGGGGTCGCAAAGAGTTGGACATGGCTGAGTCACTGAAATGAACTCAACTGAACACATGGTAGCAAAGTAATGCTCAAATTCTCCAAGCCAGCCTTGAGCAATATGTGAACTGTGAACTTCCAGATGTTCAAGCTGGTTTTAAAAAGGCAGAGGAACCAGAGATCAAATTGCCAACATCTGCTGGATCATCAGAAAAGCAAGAGAGCTCCAGAAAACATCTATTTCTGCTTTATTAACTATGCCAAAGCCTTTTACTGTGTGGATCATAATAAACTGTAGAAAATTATGAAAGAGATGGGAATACCAAACCATCTGACCTGCCTCTTGAGAAATCTGTATGCAGGTCAGGAAGCAACAGTTAGAACTGGACACGGAACAACAGACTGGTTCCAAATAGGAAAAGGAGTACATCAAGGCTGTATATTGTCACTCTGCTTATTTAACTTACATGCAGAGTACATCATGAGAAATGCTGGGCTGGAAGAAGCACAAGCTGGAATCAAGATTGCCAGGAGAAATATCAATAACCTCAGATATGCAGATGAAATCACCCTTATGGCAGAAAGTGAAGAAGAACTAAAGAGCCTTTTAATGAAAGTGACAGAGGAGAGTGAAAAAGTTGGCTTAAAGCTCAAAATTCAGAAAACTAACATCATGGCATCTGGTCCCATCACTTCATGGGAAATAGATGAGGAAACAGTGGAAACAGTATCAGACTTTATTTTTCAGGGCTCCAAAATCACTGCAGATGGTGATTGCAGCCATGAAATTAAAAGATGCTCGTGCCTTGGAAGGAAAGTTATGACCAACCTAGACAGCATATTAAAAAGCAGAGACATTATTTTGTCAACAAAGGTCCATCTAGCCAAGGCTATGGTTTTTCCAGTAGTCGTGTATGGATGTGAGAGTTGGACTGTAAAGAAAGCTGAGCAGTGAAGAATTGATGCTTTTGAACTGTGGTATTGGAGAAGACTCTTGAGAGTCCCTTAGACTGTAAGGACATCCAACCAGTCCATCCTAAATGAGATCAGTCCTGAGTGTTCACTGGAAATACTTATGTTTAAGCTGAAGCTCCAATACTTTGGCCATCTGCTGTGGAGAGCTGACTCATTTGAAAACACCCTGATGCTGGGAAACATTGAGGGCAGGAGGAGAAGGTAACGACAGAGGATGACATGGTTGGGTCACATCACTGATTCAATGGACATGAGTTTGGGAAAACTCCAGGAGTCGGTGATGGACAGGGAGGCCTGGTGTGCTCCAGTCCATGGCATCGCACAGAGTTGGACTCGACTGAGTGACTGTACTGAACTGATTGATTCAATTTGCATTTACTTGATTACATATTAAGTTAAGCATTAACTTTTAATGTATTTATTGGTCATTTGTACTAGTTTTCCTATAAAATGCTTTTGATTGCTTTTCCATTGGATTATTTACTGTTTCTTGATTTATAGAAGTTCTTGAGATATTATAGATATCAATCACTTTCTATTATATGCATTATAAATATTTTGTCACATTTTTGTGAGTTTATTATTGGTGTTTCTTGCCATATAGGAAATTTTGTGATTTGGGTGACTTCTGTCCTATTGGACTTTCCAGGTGGCACTAGTGGTAAAGAATCCACCTGCCAATGCAGGAGATGCAAGAGACATGGGTTCAATCCCTGGGTCAGGAAGATCCCCCGAGAAGGGAAGGGCAACCCATTCTGGTATTCTTGCCTGGAGAATCCCATGGACAGAGGAGCTTGGTGGGCTATAGTCCATAGAGTTACAAGGAGTCAGACACAACTATATTCCATTGCATTGCATTGTCCTGTTGGGAGGCACTTCACCATGTCAAAGTTATAACATATAACTCAATAACTGTGTACAAAATTCATATTATTTGGCTACATATCAAATTATAGGTTTCAAGTTATTTCCTTTGAAATTTTGAAGATCTTGCTTGCTTCACCATTTTCTAGATTTAATGTTGCAAGATCAGCTGAATTTTGTTCCTTTATAGTTATTTTGTTTCTTTGGAAATATCTTTATAATGTTGACATTCAGAAATTTCACTAAAGTATGTTTTGATAAAAAGTCTTTAGTTATTCTTACTCTGTATTTTGTGGGCCCTTTCAAGGTAAATCTTTCAGGCTTAAATCATCTCATAAAATTTATCTTACCTGGTGGCTCAGATGGTAAAGCATCTAGCTGCAATGCGGGAGACCAGGGTTTGATCTCTAGGTCAGGAAAATCCCCTGGAGAAGAAAATGACAACACACAGTACTCTTGCCTGGAAAATCCCATGGACGAAGGAGCCTGGTATGCTACAGTCCATGGGGTTGCAAAGAGTCAGACATGACCAAGTGACTTCACTTTCACTTTCTTTTCATTTCTTTAATCATTTTTTTTCCATTCTGGCATTCCTTTTAAATAGATGTTGGAACTTCCAATTCTAATCTCTATGTCTTTTAACTTTTTCTAAAACTTTTTCTTCTCCTTAACCCTTCTTCTGAAAGAATCCAAATATTAATTCTCTTAATCCAGTAATTAATTTTCAATTGTATGAATTCTGTGATTCTGTTTATCAATTGTGGAGTCATGTTTAGCTGTTTGCTTAATACTTAATATTTTGAATATAGTACACAAATAAGGTTAAAAAAATTAAAGGGTACACTGAAAAAATAAGATGCTCAACCACTCATTTCTCTGAGATACTCAGTTACTCATCACAGGGTGAATACTGTGTCCAGCTCCTTGCATCAATTTCCAGAGATATTCTCTCTATATAGAACGTTCATGTATATGTATGCATTCAAATACATTGACTATATATACAATATTTACAAACAAATGGTAACAAACTATTCATCAGCTTAAGTTCGTGAGGATTTTATTTTTTGAACAGTTTATCCCAAAGATTGTCCTATATTAGCTCTCAAAACTGCCTTATCATTTCTGACAGCTATAATGTCTTACATTGTGTGAATATAACATAATTTATTGCAAAATTCCATTTAAATAGGCATATGAGTTATCTTTGATATTTTGCCTTTATAAACAATACTTAAATAGATATCTTTTTCATAAATTGCATTGCTCACATGTGCCAATAAAAACTTTGATAAATTCCCAGAACTGAAATTACTATGAGAAAAGTTACGTACATTATTGCCAAATATCCTCCATGAGAGTTGCACCAAATGACCATCCAGGCTCAAATGTATGACAATCTCTATTTCTATTAGCTTTACCAACAAAGTATTCACTTGTCAAATTGATAACTTAAACTTTATACTGCACTTTAAATTTACATTCTCTTAGGAGTGAAGATATTGTCTTAAATAATATATATTCTCTCTTCAAAGCTTCTCCCATCATTTCTTTACAGATGACAAAGTGTAATACATTTCCAAAAGTACACAAAAGTGTCAGTCAGTCAGTTCAGTCACTCAGTAGTGTCCGACTCTTTGCAAGCCCATAGACTGCAGCATGCCAGGCTTCCCTGTCCATCACCAACCCCCAGAGCTTATTCAAATTCATGCCCACTGAGTTGGTGATGCCATCTAACCATTTCATCCTCTGTCATTCCCTTTTCTTCCGGCTCTCAATCTTTCCCAGCATCAGGGTCTTTTCAAATGAGTCAGTTCTTCACATCAGGTGGCCAAAGTATTGGAAATTCAGCTTCAGCATCAGTCCTTCCAGTGAATATTCAGGACTGACTTCCTCTAGGATGGACTGGTTTGATCTCCTTACTGTCCAAGGGACTCTCAAGAGTCTTCACCAACACGTCAGTTCAAAAGCATCATTTCTTCAGTGCTCAGCTTTCTTTAATGTTCAACTCTCATATCTATACATGACCACTGGAAAAAACATAGCTTTGACTAAATGGACGTTTGTTTGCAAAGTAATGTCTCTGCTTTTTAATATGCTGTCTAGGTTGGTCATAGCTTTTCTACCAAGGAGCAAGAATCTTTGAATTTCATGGCTGCAGTCACCATCTGCAGTGATTTTCAGTTCAGTTCAGTTCAGTCGCTCAGTCATGTCTGACTCTTTGTGACTCTATGAATCTCAGCACGTCAGGCCTCCCTGTCGATCACCAACTTCCGGAGTTCAGTCAAACTCATGTCCATCGAGTTGGTGATGCCATCCAGCCATCTCATCCTCTGTTGTCCCCTTCTCCTCCTGCCCCCAATATCTCCCAGCATCAGAGTCTTTTCCAGTGAGTCAATTCTTTGCATGAGGTGGCCTAAATTTTGGAGTTTCAGATTCAACATCAGTCCTGCCAGTGAACGCCCAGGACTGATCTCCTTTAGGATGGACTGGTTGGATCTCCTTGCAGTCCAAGGGACTCTCAAGAGTCTTCTCCAACACCTCAGTTCAAAAGCATCAATTCTTTGGTGCTCAGCTTTCTTCACAGTCCAACTCTCACATCCATACATGACCACAGGAAAAACCATATCCTTGACTAGATGGACCTTTGTTGGCAAAGTAATGTCTCTGTTTTTCAATATTCTATCTAGGTTGGTCATAACTTTCCATCCAAGGAGTAAGCATCTTTTAATTTCATGGCTGCAATCACCATCTGCTGTGATTTTGGAGCCCCAAAAATAAAGTCTGACACTGTTTCCACTGTCTCCCCATCTATTTCCCATGAAGTAATGAGACCAGATGCCATGATGTTAGTTTTCTGAATTTTGAGCTTTAAGCCAACTTTTTCACTCTCCTCTTTCATTTTTATCAAGAGGCTTTTTAGTTCTTCTTCACTTTCTGCCATAAGGGTGGTGTCATCTGCATATCTGACATTATTGATATTTCTCCTGGCAATCTTGATTCCAGCTTGTGCTTCTTCCGGCCCAGCATCTCTCATGATGTACTCTGTATATAAGTTAAATAAGCAAGGTGACAATATATAGCCTTGATGTACTCCTTTTCCTATTTGAAACCAGTCTGTTGTTCCATGTCCAGTTCTAACTGTTGCTTCCTGACCTGCATATAGGTTTCTCAAGAGGCAGGTCAGGTGGTCTGGTATTCCCATCTCTTGTACACCACAATAATTAAAAAAAAAATCTTTGTAACTAGCCTCCTGCTCAGGAATCATGCTATCTTCACATGTGGCCCAGAAGCACCACTCATGCTCCCTCTGAGCTCCCCTGTGTGTGTGCTAAGTCACTTCAGTTCAGTTCAGTTCAGTCACTCAGTCGTGTCCGACTCTTTGTGACCCCATGAATCGCAGCATGCCAGGCCTCCCTGTCCATCACCAACTCCTGGAGTTCACTCAGACTCATGTCCATCGAGTCAGTGATGCCATCCAGCCATCTCATCCTCTTTTGTCCCCTTCTCCTCTTGCCCCCAATCCCTCCCAGCATCAGAGTCTTTTCCAATGAGTCATCTCTTCACATGAGGTGGCCAAAGTACTGGAGTTTCAGCTTTAGCATCATTCCTTCCAAAGAAATCCCAGGGCTGATCTCCTTCAGAATGGATTGGTTGCATCTCTGTGCATTCCAAGGGACTCTCAAGAGTCTTCTCCAACACCACAGTTCAAAAGCATCAATTCTTCGGTGCTCAGCCTTCTTCACAGTCCAACTCTCACATGAAGTCAAGTTGGCCTTTGAAAGCATCACTACGAAAAAAGCTAGTGGAGGTGAAGGAATTCTAGTTGAGGTATTTCAAGTTGTGAAAGAGGATGCTGTGAAAGTGCTGCACTCAATATGCCAGCAAATTTGGAAAACTCAGCAGTGGCCACAGGACTGGAAAAGGTCAGTTTTCATTCCAATCCCAAAGAAAGGCAATGCCAAAGAATGCTCAAACTACCGCACAGTTGCACTCATCTCACACGCCAGTAAAGTAATGCTCAAAATTCTCCAAGCCAGGCTTCAGCAATACATGAACCATGAACTTCCTGATGTTCAAGCTGATTTTAGAAAAGGCAGAGGAAATTGCCAACATCTTCTGTATCATCAAAAAAGCAAGACAGTTCCAAAAAAAACATCTATTTCTGCTTTATTGACTATGCCAAAGCCTGTGACTGTGTAGATCACAATAAACGGTGGAAAATTCTTCAAGAGATGGGAATACCAGACCACCTAACCTGCCTCTTGAGAAATCTGTATGCAGGTCAGGAAGCAACAATTAGAAGTGGACATGGAACAACAGACTAGTTTCAAATAGGAAAAGGAGTACGTCAAGGCTGTATATTGTCACCCTGCTTATATAACTTCTATGCAGAGTACATCATGAGTAACGCTGGACTGGAAGAAACACAAGCTGGAATCAAGATTGCTGGGAGAAATAGCAATAACCTCAGATATGAAGATGACACCACCCTTATGGCACAAAGTGAAGAGGCATTAAAATGCCTCTTGATGAAAGTGACAGAGGAGAGTGAAAATGTTGGCTTAAAGCTCAACATTCAGAAAACGAAGATCATGGCATCCAGTCCCATCACTTCATGGGAAATAGATGGGGAAACAGTGGAAACAGTGTCAGACTTTATTTTGGGGGGCTCCAAAATCACTGCAGATGGTGATTGCAGCCATGAAATTAAAAGACGCTTACTCCTTGGAAGAAAAGTTATGACCAACCTAGATAGCATATTCAAAAGCAGAGACATTACTTTGCCGACTAAGGTCCATCTAGTCATGGCTATGGTTTTTCTTCTGATCATGTATGGATGTGAGAGTTGGAATGTTAAGTCACTTCAGTTATGTCTAATTCTTTGAGACCCCATAAAATGTTACCTGTCTGGCTCCTCTGTCCATGTGATTCTCCAGGCAAGAATACTGGAGGTGGTTGCCATGCCCTTCTCCAGGGGATCTTCCCCCAGAGATCAAACCCGTGTCTCTTACGTCTCCTGCATTGGCACTTGGGTTCTTTACCACTAGTGCCACCTGGGAAACCCTCTGAGTCCCCCTACCAAGATTAAGCTCTCATTCTTATTTTTTTTTAATAATGTTGTTTGTTTATCATTTATCCACTTACTTTTGGCTGTATTGAGTCTTCGCCACTACATGGGCTTTTTCCCTAGGAAATGACTACCCACTCCAGTACTCTTGCCTGGAGAAATCCATTGACAGAGGACCCTGCTGGGCTACAGTCCATGAGGTCACAGTCATTCATAACTGAGCAACTAACACTTTCACTTTTTCACTTTTGTGGTGCAGGGACCCTCTCATTGCAGTGGCCTCTTCTGTTGCAGAGCACAGGCTCCAGGGCACGTGGGCCTCAGCAGTTCTGGCTCCCAAGCTCCAGAGCACACACTCAATAGTTGTGGTGCATAGGCCCAGCTGCACATGAGATCCTCCCAGGGATGGAACCTGCATCTCCCACACCCACAGGCAGACTCTCCACCACCGAACCACCAGGAAAGCCCTCCTTCTGACTTCTAACGATTGTACTTTATCATAATGGAATTATACAGTATATACTCTTTTGAATCTGGTTTTTTTTTTCACATAACAATATGTTTATTAAGGTCATTCATTATTGTTGTATGCAGCTATTGCCAAGCTTTTCCAAAACAGTTGTACAAATGTATCTCCCAGCAGAAAATTACGAGCATTCTAGTTGCTCCAAATCCTTGATAAAACTCTTTTTGTGTCCTTTTTATTTTACTCATTCTGGTGTACGTATAATGGTTTCACAATATCATTTAATCTTCATTTTTCAATTGGCTAATAAACTTGAGAACCTTTTCGTATTTTTATTGACCTTAGCTATCTTCCACCATGAAGTGTCCGTTTAAAGTATTTTGCAGGTTTTTAACTTGAGTTCAATGTCTCTACTCTTAGTGATTTCTAGAAGTTCTTTACATATTTTGGATATGTATAACTTAAGAAATATACATAAATTACAAAGTTTTAAAGATACTGTCTCTTACTCTGGCTTGTTTTCCCCCCTCTCAATTGTGTTTTTTAAAAAACAAATTTTCGCAATTAAAATGAGGTTGAATTTGTTATTGTCATTTTTTCTTTTATAGTTATCATTTTTATGTCAAATAAGTTTAATATTTGAAACATTTAATTCAAATTGTAATTTGCCTTTTTATTTTATCTGTGGTATGTTTTTCTAGCCAAGCATACTTTTATAAAATTTATATAGTGAAATTTGTCTATTTAAAAAAAAATAACTTCTGGACTTTAAGACATGCTTAGAAATATCATCCCCACATGAAGATTATCAGAAAAATTTTTGATGTTATCTTCTAATACTCTTAGATTTTTATTTTTATGTTTAAATCTTTTATTCCTTTGGAATGTATTTTATTCTAGGGGGTATATTTTATTCTAAGTAATCTAATGTGATTTTCTTCCTGAAGGTTATCCATTGTTCCAAAGCCATTTATTAAATAATCAAATTTTCCCCAATGTTATAAATCACAAATTTTAATATATTACATTCTTGCATTTATTTAACTGTTTACAAACTCTCTAATTTGTTCCAATAACCTACTTATTGATTCTTGAACCAAAACAACATTGTTTAATAACCGTGTCTATTCTTTCATTATTAAACTGTTTTCCAGTACATTCCTCAATATTTTTGCACATTTATTTTTCAACATGAAATTTATTATCATATTATTCTATGAATTAATAAAGACTATGGGTTTTTTGAACTTGTAATCTCTTAATGATATCTATAATTTTAATTACAACATTTGGCATTTCAAAGGTGTTAGGATTTGTATATTATTTTTCTACATTTCATATTTATGAGATTCTATTTCTTATTTTAAAAATTTATTTACATATGCCTTCCAATGTTTCCAAAACATTTAAGGTGACTTGCCATTAAGGATAGACAATAGAAGCTGTATGAGGTAAATTATACTTGTGTTGCTTCAGACACATAACTGAACACATTCAATGATACACAAAGAAAAAACAACAGTTTATTAGGGGAGATAAACTATTTACTGGCATCAAATTCTAAGAGGTTTTAAGAATCTAGTGCCCTCTACCTCTAGCATTCCAGAATTTAGAAAACATGCTGGTCTTCAAATGCTTTCTCACTTATTAAACTACCATTGGAAATTATTTGTAGCTCAGATTTTTATCAAATACTCTGAAGAAGATGCACTTGTGGGGTATGTTCCAGTATCACCTTTGGACAATAATGATCTAGACATTAGTATGACTTTTTTTTTTTTATCTATTGGAAGAAAAGTTATGACCAACCTAGATAACATATTCAAAAGCAGAGACATTACTTTGCCGACTAAGGTCCATCTAGTCAAGGCTATGGTTTTTCCAGTAGTCATATATGGATGTGAGAGTTGGACTGTGAAGAAGGCTGAGCACCGAAGAATTGATGCTTTTGAACTGTGGTGTTGGAGAAGACTCTTGAGAGTCCCTTGGACTGCAAGGAGATCCAACCAGTCCATTCTGAAGGAGATCAGCCCTGGGATTTCTTTGGAAGGAATAATGCTAAAGCTGAAACTCCAGTACTTTGGCCACCTCATGCAAAGAGTTGATTCTTTGGAAAAGACTCTGATGCTGGGAGGAATTGGGGGCAGGAGGAGAAGGGGATGACAGAGGATGAGATGGCTGGATGGCATCACTGACTCTGGGAGTTGGTGATGGACAGGGAGGCCTGGCGTGCTGTGATTCATGGGGTCGCAAAGAGTTGGACACAACTGAGTGACTGAACTGAACAGAACTGATACATTTATTTTTTAAAAATTACAGAAATTGGTGTAATTTTTAAAAGAGAAGACCTATCAAACCTAAGTATCATTTTGAGAGTGCCAAGAAAGTACACTGATAAAAGTCAGAAACAGGAATCCAGCCATTATTTCTTTGGAGTTCCCAAGCTCAAATATATAAGTTGTGTTCCTGACTCCTCTGAACCCATTCCTCTACCATATGCATGATTTCAAGAGCCAATTAACCATAAATGTATTGTCAACATGTTTTTTTTTTTTAATGATCAATTTTTAACTTCATTTTTAGCCCCTCTCCTCCACTTAGAGAAGTGGAGGCAGGACTGAAAATTCCAAACTTTTAATCATGACTTAGTCTTACTTGTGGCCAGTGACCATCCCAAAGCCATCCAGAAGCCCTCTTAGAGTTACCTCATTAGAACATAAGTGCTCTTATTACTTAGGAATTTATTGGAGTTTTAGGAACTCTATGTTAAGGACTACAAATAAAGACCAAATGTAAATATTTCTCATTATCAATCACAGTATCACAACATAGAAATGCTTATTTTCTTAATTTTCCTTCCTTCTTACACAAATGAAGCAGACAATATATGTTAAGTTGCACCTTCCTTTTTTAAATTTTTTATTTTATATGTATCTGGTGCCCCAATCTTTGTGACTGATCCCCAGGGGATGCTTCTTGACTGCCTGGCTCTGGAGGACAGGGGAGCTTGCATTCCTAGTCCCACGGGGTTTTAATAATCACTGTCACCCAGAAAGAAGCTCATATCTCTGTCTGGTGCCCTGATTTTTACAACTGCTTCCAGATTTTCACCTCTACATCACCTGGCTTTGGTTGGTCTCACCAAACTGTAACTAACAGACAGAGAATTCTTAAGCAGCTACCACACTCAGGGATCAGCAAGGGGCAACAGACTCAGGAGCTCAGTCTTTCTGTGATGAGCCTATAAGCTAATCATCATGGCTGCAGCCCAAAGGGCAGGCTTCACCAATTAAACATGCATCTAGAAGATAACTGTACTGAAGGAGATCAGTACAGAAACCTTGGAAGGCAGGCACTATCTTCACAATTTCTCTTTGTCACACTCTAGAGCACTAGTGTCTCCTGGAGGGGAACTTTACATGTGGATAGTGCCCTGATTTTTATATCTGATGCCTTGGTTTTTGCAGCTGCCACCCAGAAGAAGTCCTCTTGATCTCTTGGCTCCAGTGGCCACTGGACTTGGATTCTGGGGTCCCACAGACTGTGGTAGTCCAAGAGACAATTCTTGGCAGGCTACCAGTGCCAGGGCACTGACTAGACAGCAGACTGAAGCACACTTTCCAGTCTATGAAAGAGGTCTCTTTGCTTGTCCAGGAGCATCAGCCTGAAGGACAGGCTTCAGGTATGGCACACATCTAGTGGACTATGGAGCTGCTCTCAAGAAATGTAGAATATGGACACCATCTTGGTGTTCCCCCTCTGCCTTGTTCCAACTCACCAGAATCTCACAGAAAGTAACTTATACACTTTTCTGGAGCCCCAGTTTTTGTGACTGTCACTCAACTGATACTGTCTGATCACCTAGCCAGCAGGGTTTATGCTTGTGCTCCCACAAGACTGAAGAGCATTGCATACTATTAAATGCTGCTGCCTGAGGGTCTGGCTTCAAAACAGCCTAAATTTAAAGTACTGAGATTCTTCCCTTAGAGATATTGATAAGTCTTGGTCGATCTTCAACTACTAAGAACTGTTAAAAATATAATAGGCTGCTTGGACAAGCACAAAGGAGACACAACAAAGGGTTGGTACAGGGCTGACCAACAAGGTTCACGTCCTACATGAGGCCACTCTGTCAAGACTGAGAGAAACGGTTGTTTCATCTACTGTATAGAAGCTAACAAAGCGAGTCAAGCAAAATGAAGAGACAGAAATATTTCAAGTGAAAGAACAAGACAAAACCTCAGGGGAAAAAAACTCTTAAAAAATGGAGATAAGTATATTTACTTGATAAAGGGTTCATAGCAATGGTCATAAAGATGCTTATTAAACTGAGAAGAACAAGTGAAAACTTCAACAAAGAGATGAAAAGTATAGAAAGTAACAAATAGAACTCACAGAGATGAAGAATCAGTCCATTCAGTTCAGTCGCTTGGTTGTGTCCAACTCTTTGCAACCCCATGGACTGTAGCATGCCAGGCTTCCCTGCCAATCACCAACTCCCAGACCTAATTCAGACTCACATCCATCGAGTTGGTGATGCCATCCAACCATCTCATCCTCTGTCATCTCCTTCTCCTCCCACCTTCAAACTTTCCCAGCATCAGGGTTTTTTCCAATAAGTCAGTTCTTCACATCAGGTGACCAAAGTATTGGAGTTTCAGGTTCAGCATCAGTCCTTCCAGTGAATATTCAGAACTGATTTCCTTTAAGATGAACTAGTGGGATCTCTTTGCTGTTCAGGGGACTCTCAAGAGTCTTCTCCAACAACACAGTTCAAAAGCATCAATTCTTCAGTGCTTATCTTTCTTTATAGTTCAACTCTCATATCCGTACATGACAACTGGAAAAACCATAGCTTTGACTAGACAGACCTTTGTTTGCAAAGTTATGTCTCTGCTTTTTAATATATTGTCTAGGCTGGTCATAGCTTTTCTTCTAAGGAGCAAGTGTCTTTTAATTTCATGGCTGCAGTCACCATCTGCAGTGATTTTGAAACCCAAAAACATAGTCTGTCACTGTTTCCATTGTTTCCCCATCTATTTGCCATGAAGTGATGGGACCAGATGCCATGATGTTTTTCTGAATGTTGAGTTTAAAGCCAACTTTTTCACTCTCCTCTTTCACTTTCATCAAGAGCCTCTTTAGTTTTTCTTCGCTTTCTGCCATATGGGTGGTGTCATCTGCATATCTGAGGTTATTGGTATTTCTCCCTGCAGTCTTGATTCCAGCTTGTGATTCATCCAGCATGGTATTTTCCATGATGTACTCTGCATATAAGTTAAGTAAGCAGGGTGACAATATACAGCCTTGACATACTCCTTTGCTGATTTGGAAACAGTCCATTATTCCATGTCCAGTTTTAACTGTTGCTTCTTGACCTGCATATAGGTTTCTCAAGAGTCAGGTAAAGTGGTCTAGTATTCCCATCTCTTTAAGAATTTTCCACAGTTTATTGTGATCCACACAGTCAAAGCCTTTGACATAGTCAATAAGGCAGAAGTAGATGTTTTTTCTGGAACTCTCTTGCTTTTTCCATGATCCAGTGGATGTTGGCCATCTGATCTCTGGTTCCTCTGCCTTCTCTAAATCGAGCTTGAAAATCTGGAAGTTCATGGTTCACATACTATTGAAGCCTGGCTTGGAGAATTTTGAGCATTACTTTGCTAGTGTGTGAGATGAGTGCAATTGTGCAGTAGTTTGAGCATTTTTTGGCATTGTGGTTCTTTGGGATTGGAATGAAAACTGATCTTTTCCAGTCCTGTGGCCACTGCTGAGTTTTCCAAATTTGCTGGCTTATTGAGTGCAGCACTTTCACAGCATCATCTTTTAGGATTTGAAATAGCTCAGCTGGAATTCCATAACCTCCACTAGCTTTGTTCATAGAGATGCTTCCTAAGGCCCACTTAAATTCACATTCCAGGATGTCTGGTTCTAGATGAGTGATCACACCACCGTGATTATCAGGGTAATGAAGATCTTTTTTGTATAGTTCTTCTCTATATGACTTCCCTGGTGGCTCAGATGGTAAAGCGTCTGCCTACAATGTGGGAGACCCGGGTTCAATTCCTCAGTTGGGTAGATCTCCTGGAGAAGGAAATGGCAACTCACTCCAGTATTCTTGCCTGGAAAATCCCATGGATGGAGGAACCTGTGTAGGCTACAGTCCATGGGGTCCCAAAGAGTTGGACATGACTGAAAGACTTCATTTTCACTTTTTCTGTGTATTCTTGCCACGTCCTCTTAATATCTTCTGCTTCTGTCAGTTCCGTACCATTTCTGTCCTTTATTGTGCCCATCTTTACAGGAAATGTTCCCTTGGTATCTCTAATTTTCTTGAAGAGATCTCTAGTCTTTCCCATTCTATTGTTTTCCTCTATTTCTTTGCATTTATCACTGAGGAAGTCTTTCTTATCTCTCCTTGCTATTCTTTGGAATTCTATATTCAAATGGATATATCTTTCCTATTCTCCTTTGCCTTTTGCTGCTCTTCTTTTCACAGCTATTTGTAAAGCCTCAGACAGCCACTTGGCCTTTTTGCATTTCTTTTTTTCAAGATGGTCTTCATCACTGCCTCCTGTACAATGTCATGAACCTTGACATGACATTGTCCATAGTTCTTCAGGCACTCTGTCTATCAGATCTAATCCCTTGAATCTATTTGTCACTTCCACTGTATAATCGTAAGGGATTTGATTCAGGTCATACCTGAATGGTCTAGTGGTTTTCCCTACTTTCTTCAATTTCAGTCTGAATTTGGTAATAAGGAGTTCATGATCTGAGCCACAGTCAGCTCCCGGTCTTGTTTTTGTTGACTGTATAGAGTTTCTCTACCTTGGGCTGCAAAGAACATAATCAATCTGATTTCAGTATTGACCATCTGGTAATGTCCATGTGTAGAGTCTTCTCTTGTGTTGCTGAAAGAGGGTGTTTGCTATGACCAGTGCGTTCTCTTGGCAAAACTCTATGAGCCTTTGCCCTGCTTCATTCTGTACTCCAAGGCCAAATTTGCCTGTTGCTCCAGGTGTTTCTTGACTTCCTACTTTTGCATTCCAGTCCCCTATAATGAAAAGGACATCTTTTGGGGGTATTAGTTCTAGAAGGTCTTTTAGGTCTTCATTGAACTGTTCAACTTCAGCTTCAGCATTATTGCTCGAGACATAGACTTGGATTACTGTAATATTGAATGATTTGCCTTGGAAATGAACAGAGATCATTCTGTTGTTTTTGAGACTGCATCCAAGTACTGCATTTTGAACTCTTTTGTTGACTATGATGGTTACTCCATTTCTTCTGAGGGATTCTTGCCCACAGTAGTAGATACAATGGTCATCTGAGTTAAATTCACCCATTCCAGTCCATTTTAGCTTGCTGATTCCTAAAATATCAACATTCACTCTTGCCACCTCTGGTTTGACCACTTCCAATTTGCCTTGATTCATGGACCTAACATACCAGGTTGCAATGCAATATTGCTTTTTACAGCATCGGACTTTACTTTCATCACCAGTCACACCCGCAACTGAGTGTTGTTTTTGCTGTGACTCCATCTCTTCATTCATTCTGGAGTTATTTCTCCACTGATCTCCAGTAGCAAATTGAGCATGAAGAATACATTAACTTAAAAATACACTAGAGGAGTTGACCAGCAGATTAGATGAAGTAGAAGAAAGAATTAGTTGACTTAAAAGCAAGGCAGTGGAACTCACCATATTAGAGCAACAAAAAGAAAAAAGAATTTAAAAAGTAAAGATAGCTTAAAGGGCTTATAGGACAGCATCAAACAGACTAACATTCACATTATAGGGATCCCAGAAGAAGAAGAGAAAGAAGAAGGAACAAAAATCTTATTTGAAGACATAATGGCTGAAAACTTGCCTAACTGGGGAAGAAAACAGATATCCAAATTCCAGGAAGCCTAAAGAATTCCAAAGAGATGAACCCAAAGAGACCCACTCTAAGACACATTATAATTAAAATGTCAAAAGTTAAAGAGATAATATTAAAAGCAGCATTGGAAAAACAATTTCTTATGTACAAAGGAACCCCCACAAGAATATCAGTGGATTTTGCAGCAGAAACTTTCAGGCCCGAAGAAAGTATCATCATATATTCAGAGTGCTGACAGGTAAAAACTTCCAACTAAGAATACTCTATTTAGCAAAGTTATCATTCAGAATGAAGGACAAAGAGTTTTCCAGACAAGTATTTCTGAACAAGTATTTCTAAAGGATTTCATCACCACTAAACTAGTCTTACAAGACATGATAAAGGGACTTCTTTATGCTGAAAAGAAAGATTAATAACAAGAAAACATATGAAAGAATAAACCCCACTGAAAAGGTAGATATAGAGTAAAATAATGGATTAATCAGTTATAAAGCTAGTATGAAGGTAAAAAGAAAAGAGCAGCAAGAAACTATTGTTACAATAGATATAATAACTATTGTTATTAGTTAATGATATACAAGATAAAAAGATATAAAATGTGACATCAAATCCATAAAGCATGCGGGTGGAGGTAAAAACGTTGAGCTTTAAATGGGACCAACTTAAGTTGTTACCAAGTTAAAATAGACTGCTATAGCTATAAGTTGTCATAGGTACCCCCTTTTTGTTTCTAAGGTGGGCAAGATATGGTGATAAGTGCTTTACATACACTATGTCACTATATTCTTACAAGATTAGTATTATTTTTTCAATGGGTGAGGTAACTAAGTTTCAGAGAGTTTAGTAACTTGACCAGATCTTCCATTCTGATACCATTACTCTTACCAACACTACAATTCTGCCTCTCCAAATATCCAACTATTTATCGTTCTGCATTGGTACTTTCTATGAAAACATTTAGGTATCCAAGCTTTCCAAGAAGATGCTATTTCAGGATAATACTAAGCAGAGTTAATATAATAAACTATTATAAGCTATAACAAGCTATTTTTAATTATGGAGGCATGTCATATTTGAAAAGATTTTAGGATAGAAAAATCAGGAGAATCACAAGTACAAGAAAGGAGAACAGTATGAACTTTATAAAATGCCAATCATTCAACAAATGATTGAGAACTTGACTTGGTAGAGCATTGCATTAATAATAAGGTGGAAAAAAAACTCAGTTTCAGGAGAACAGTCAGAGGACATTGTGATATGAAGCTTGTCCAATGCCAATTTTAGATTGAAAGGACCTAAAAACAAAAGAAGAGTAGTGCCTTGAAGTATATATGGGAAGTTAGTCCTGATTTCTATTTAAGAAAATATTGAAGCTAAAAAATAATACAAATGAACTTATTTAAAAAAACAGAAACAAGAGACATGCTGCTGCTAAGTCACTTCAGTCGTGTTCGACTCTGTGCAACCCCATAGACGGCAGCCCACCAGGCTCCCTCGTCCCTGGGATTCTCCAGGCAAGAACACTGGAGTGGGTTGCCATTTCCTTCTCCAATGCATGAATGTGAAAAGTGAAAGTGAAGTTGCTCAGTCGTGTCTGACTCTTAGCAACCCCATAGACTGTAGCCTACCAGGCTCCTCCATCCATGGGATTTTCCAGGCAAGAGTACTGGAGTGGGGTGTCATTGGCTTCTCCAACAACAACAGACATACATAGAAAAATTATGGTTACCAAAGAGAAAGGAGAGAATGGATAAATTGGGAATATGGGATTAATGGATATGCACTACCATATATAAAATATATAACCAACAAGTATTTGCTGGATAGCACAGGGAACTACATTCAATGTCTTGTAAAAACCTACAATGGAAAAAAATCTAAAAAAGAGTATACAAACATAGTCAAATGTATAGGCAAGTCACTTTGCTATACATTTGAAACTAACACAATATTGTAAATAAACTAACTCCAATTTAAAAATATTAGTGAGATGGAAACTGAAAGTAAAATCTGATATCTTCATAGTGTATCTCCTGCATCTCACACATAGAACAACCAAAATCTGTAACCTCTTACCTAACATTCATCAAGCTTTATCTTAAAAGCAAACTGATCCAAAATATAATATTTCAAGACAGAGTAAAGCTCTTTAGCTACTTGACTTTCATAAATATCAGCCTTATAAGAATCATAGCCACTGATGAAAATTTGATAAAAACATTGACTTTCTCCCAAGAAAATTATATATTACCTACACATATTCAAATTTTTATAAGTAATTTCAGCAATTTCAAAACCATTTTTCAGTCTACCCATGGAACTTATAAGAGCATTTGAACTTTTTAAAAGAAGATCCACTTCATCAGAGGATATTCCAGAGCCCATGGTGTGCAGATATTAGTTCTGGGATTTGGGGAAATCTGTTTATTTGGAAGTTACTGCATGGACACAGAGCTCTTTTAATCTTAACAGGGGGATATAACTTACTGATTTCCAAGCAGCCTCAAGCTCAGAAAGATAAACTTTGATTAGTGAGCCATGTCTTCTAAGATGGTGAGCAGGGGCCCACAAATGATTCCAGCTAAATTTCAACATATATTCTAGAATTTTCATATACTGAGAAATTCCTTAGAGGAAGTTCTGTGATGACGATAAGTTAACAGACTCCTTGTAACCATAGTGGACAGTCACCACGAAAGGCATGTAGGACCTAGTATTTCCAAAGACAAACAGAATCTGTAACCTCTTATTTTAGGAAAGAATATCCCACAGAGACATAAAGTAGAATAAGGAGAACACCATTAATATGTACAACCGTTGAATGAATATCCCCTTTTTGGATGAAGTTGGGTTATGACATGTTAAGATTAAGATTAAAGTATTATGGCACAGTACTTTTAGAGTCTCAGAAGGACAGTTAAAAATACGAATCTAAAATTTGGAATACAGCTTGAGGTTGTACGTATAGTTTTGTGAGTCATTCATTATCTAATTATCTTTTCACTGTCAGCCATTTCTCCTTCTTTGTTTCCTATCCTTGTTAATAGTATAACCATTTATCTGTTGGCCCAGACTAAAAATATGGGTGTCTTTTAACACTTTCTTTTCAGTTATCATCTGTATGAAGCAGGGCACTCAAAGCCAATCCTCTTGGACAACCCAGAGGGATGGGGTGTGGAGGGACGTGGGAGGGGGGCTCATGATGGGGGGACACATGTGCACCCGTGGCTGATTCACATCGATGTATGGCAAAACTGTTACAATATTGTAAAGCAATTATCCTCCAATTAAAATAAATAACTTAATTTAAAAAATCATCATCTACTTCTACCACATTTGAAGGATCATCGGTTGCTTTATACTTGTGTCACTACCTTAGTTCAGGCCATCATCAGTCCAGACTGTTACAACAGCCCTCTCCCAGATCTCCTAGAAGTCAAACTCTCTCTGCTACAGGTGGGCCTTACCATAACAGCCAGTTATCTTCTTAATTTATGCTATTTCATTACATAAAAGGTCTGTTTTTCTTTTTCTTGTAGATTCTTTTTTAATTTTAATTTACTATTTTTACTGAACTACAGTTGATTCACACAAAGTCTGTTGTTCTGATGAAAGGCAATACTGCATGATCCACCTTTGAGGTCAAGTAACTAGAAATTCTATAGGTTATATTTTCTTCTAAGAGATTCACATAACTTCAAGGCTCTGAAACTTCCTGCTCTTGCCATTCAATCCAGCATTTTCCACATGTATTTGCCCACAGAATTTTTTCACAGAAATTTATTAAAACTCTCTCAAGTTAATGTTAGCCGAAACACATTTTGGAAAATGCTTACCTATGGGTTAAAATGCAAAATAGCTTGGACTATGAGGCCACTTGAAGTTTGATCCCCACACATTGTTCCAGACATTCTTTTCTGTATTCAGGAAACTATAAGTTAGTGAGACTTTAAAACAATTTATAGCCTCACTCCTCCATTCTTTCTCTAGTACATCAAACTTTTTACCATTTCTACCTACTGAAGATTATCATTATTTTCATTATTACTACATTTACTACAGTGAGAATTTTGAAAGATATAATATAATGGGTATCAATTTAGTTTACACATCTCTTATGCTCCTACTTAGGGCTTCCCTGGTAGCTCAGATGGCAAAGAATCTGCCTGCAAAGCAGGAGACATGGGTTCCATCCCTGGGTCAGGAAGACGCCCTGGAGAAGGAAATGGCTACCCACTCCAATATTCTTACCTGGAGAAGCCCATGGACAATGGAGCCTGGAGGGCTACAGTCCATGGGGTTGCAAAGAGTCAGACACGACTGAGCAACTAAGCACAAGGCTGTATATTGTCACCCTGCTTATTTGATTTATATGCAGAGTATATCATGTCAAATGCCAGGTTGGATGAAGCACAAGCTGGAATCAAGATTGCTCGGAGAAGTATCAATAATGTCAGATATGCAGATGACACCACCCTTATGGCAGAAAGCGAAAAGGAACTAAAGAGCCTCTTGATGAAGGTGAAAGAGGAGAGTGAAAAAGCTGGCTTAAAACTCAACATTCAAAAAACTAAGATCATGGCATCTGGTCCCATCACTATGTGGCAAATAGATGGGGAAACAATGGAAATAGTGATAGACTTTATTTTATTGGGCTCCAAAATTATTGCAGATGGTGACTGCAGCCATGAAATTAAAAGATACTTGCTTCTTGGAGAAAAAGAAATGACAAACCTGGAGAGAATATTAAAAAGACATCTTTTTTTCTTTTAATAAAAGCAGCAGAGACATTATTTTGCTGATAAGGTTCCATCTAGTCAAAGCAATGGTTTTTCCAGTAGTCATGTATGGATGTGAGAGTTGGACCATAAAGAAGCCTGGGTGCTGAAGACTTGATGCTTTTAAACTGTGGTGTTGAAGAAGACACTTGAGAGTCCCTTACTGCAAGTAGATCAAACCAGTCCATCCTAAAGGAAATCAATCTTGAATATTCATCGGAGGACTGATGTTGAAGCTGAAGCTCCAATACTTTGGCCACCTGAGGCAAAGAGCCAACTCATTAGAAAAGACCTGGATACTGGAAAGATTGAAGGCAGGAAGAGAAGGGGATGACAGAGGACAAGATGGTTGGATGGCATCACCAACTCAATGGACATGAGTTTGAGCAAGCTGTGGGAGATGGTGAAGGACAGGGAAGCTTGGTGTGCTGCAGTCTATGGGGTCACAAGGAGTTGGACACAACTGAGCAACTGAACAACAACATAACTTCAGTAATAAAAACTGTGATATGGCATAAAGATAGACATACAGACCAGTAGAATAGATAAGCCCAGAAATAATGCCTCACATATATGGTCAAATGATTTTGACAAAGATTCCAAGACCATTCAATGGGGAAAGGACAATCTTTTCAACAAATTAACTTCCTCCACCTGGTGGGGATTTCAATATCTATAACATAGCTCACAGGATATGGTTCAGAATATTATCTATAGACCATGAAGAGGAACTAAAGGTCCTTGCCTATGCTTAATGACTAAATTATCATTATTTAGTCTTGTTGGACTATTTTCCTTTGTCTCTGCATCTTCTCACTTCTCTGATTATTGAGAGATGGGAAAACTGGTTATCCATATGAAAAAGAATTAATTTGGACCCTTACCTTATACTGAAATAGAATTGGACCCTATGGTCCTTCTGCCCCTCCACCATGTCCTCTACCTGCCTTTTGTCTATGAAAACTTTTAGCCGAAGAATAATCAGAGAAGTGACAAGATGCAGAAACAAGGAAAGTAGTCCAACAAGACTAAATAATAATAGTTCAGTCATTAAACATAGTCAAGGACCTTTAGTTCCTCTTCATGGGCTACAGATAATATTCTGAGCCATATCCTGTGAGCTATCTTATAGATACTGAAATCACCACCAGGTGGAAGAAGGATAACTATATGCTGACCAAACTGTAGCCACGACACAAGCTGCCACAATTCAGAGAACTAGCCTCAAAGAAATGGGAAAAAACCAACCTTGGAACTGAAGATTAACTGTACTTAAAACAATCAAGATGACACTGATCAGACCACTGCAGGACCAAATTCAAAATGACTGTCAGAGCTGACTATGCTGTTTTTGTCTGTAGTCCCCTCCCTCCTTCTATCAAAGGCCTTGCCCACTGATTATCAGTGAAGTGGAGTCAGCCTTTGTACAGGTGTCTGCCTTTCCCCATCCCCACTGGTTGCCAGCATCCAAAATAAAGCAAACTTTCCTTTCCACTAGCCTTACCTCTATATTAACTTTTGAGTGGCAAGAAGCCAGACCCCCACTCTCAGTAACAAATACTATATATAAAAATCAACTCACAATGGATGGAAGATCTAAATGTAACAGCTAAAACTATAGAACTCTTGGATAAAAACATAGGGAAATGCTTTATGACTTTGGATTTGATAATGATTTCTTGGATATGACACCAAAAGCACAGATAACAAAGAAAAAATAAATCAATTGGACTTAATCAAACCAAACATTTTTGTACATCAAAGAACATCGTCAACTAAATGTAAAGATAACCCACTTATCTGGATTGGAAGAAATTACTTGCAAAACATATGTCTGGAAGGGATTAATATTCATAATATATAAAGAAGTTCTACAACTAAGCAACAAAAAGTCAAACAACCCAATTTGAACATAGGTGAAGGAGTTGAGTGGTCATTTCTCCAAATATGTACAGATGGACAATAAGTCCATGAAAAGATGTTCAACATCACTAATCATCAGGAAAATGCTAATCAAAACCACAATGAGATATCACTTATACCCATTAGGATGGTTATTATCATAAAGAGAGAATGCCAAGTGTTGGTAAGAATGGAGTGAAATTATAATGCTTGTGCATTATTGACAGAAATGCTAAAATGTATAAAATAGTATTGTGTTTCCTCAAAAAATTAAAAATAGAATTACCATATAATTAAGCAATTTAATTTCTGGGTGTATACCCCAAAGAATTGAAATTGGGGAGTTGAAGATGTTTGCACATGTGTGTTCATAGTAACATTATTCATAATAGCCAGAAATTGGAAACAATGCAACCCCTTCCAATCCAATGGAAATCTTCATCAATGGATGAATGGATAAACAAAACATGGTATATACATACAATGAGGTAGGAATTTCCTCTAAAAAGGGAAGGAAATTTCAACTAGTATTACATCATGGATAGACATTTTGCTCTGTGAAACAAGCCAGACACAAAAGGACAAATATAGTATGATTCTATATATTATGTACCTAGAGTAGTCAAATTCATAGAGATAAGAAGTAGAATAGTGGTTGATAGGGATTAGGTGAAAGAGAAGTGGACAGTTAATATTCAATGGATATAAAATTTCAATTTGTGAAGAAGAAAGTTCTGGATATGGATGGTGGTGATGGTTGAACATCAATGTAAATATACTCAATATCACTAAACTGTACAGTTAAAATGTTTAAAATGGTAAATTTCATGTTATGTGTATTTTACCAGAATAAAAAGTCCATCATACAAAAATATCAAAGAGTAAAAAATGTTTAAGTTCAGAAAAGGTGCAGAAAAAAGCATTTTACAAAGTTTGGCACACATTCATATAAATACTCTGTTTTTTAGGAATAGAAAGTATCTTCCTCACCATGATAAAATGCATAAATAAACAAAATAAAACAGAAAAACAAACTCCAAACTCTTTAGCTAACATCTTGCCTAATCTTGAAAGACTGACTGTTTTCCCCTTAAGACTGTGAACAGTACAACTATGTATTCTCTCACTACCCCTATTCAATATTGTACTTGATGTCCTAGCTGGTAGAATAAGGCAAGAAAAACAAATAAAAGATGTACAATTAAAAAGTACACTCTTTTTTTGTGGGACTGCTTTTTATTTTTATTTTAAATTAATTTATTTATTTTAATTGGAAGCTCATTACTTTACAATATTGTGATTTTTGCCATACATTGACATAAAACAATGACAGGAAAAAGAAGTATACTCTTACTATTTCAGAAAACAGGATTAAATACATAGAAACTCTCATAGAATACTTTTTAAAAACTCTACTGGAAATCATAAGCAAATTTAGCAAGGAAGTTCAATATAGGATCAACACACAAAAATCAATTATATTTCTATATATAGAAACAAACATTGAAAAAATGAAATTTCAAATAACTATTCAAATTTGCATCAAAAATCATGATATATATATAAGATAAATTTAACAAAATATGTTCCAAAGCTACGCATTGAAAGCTATAGTACAACTACAGTTGATGCTGGAGGGAAAGCAGTTGTTTTCTCACAATTTGTAAGTTTTGTTCTAAGCATCAGATCTGGTTTCAACTGGTGCAGCTGATAGACTGTCATTAAGATAAATGCCCTGACTATACTTAGGTTTCTTTGGTAAATGTTTGGTATTGTGACTGATAAATTTTTACATTGTTTAAAGGCCAGCAACCTTAATATTGATTAAAAATAAAATAGCATACACCCATCTCAGATGGAAGAAGTGTTCCAATGGACATTTGTAGACTTCTCTGTTAGCATCAGTTTGGGCCATGCATGAACTGGTCAGAAGGGGATAGGGCTCATGTTTTAGCTAAGTAGAAGTGATCTACAAAATATTCCCTAGCTGGATAGGTCACAAAACTCAAATACCAAAAAGAGAGATTAAGAGATCAAGAGAGTGAGAAAGAAAGAGAGAAAGCACTGGATTATATCAGGAGACTTGCTAAGGCAGGACAAGATATATGATCTAAAGTCCAGACGGAGACAGAGATTGTTACAATAGCTACTCTTTTTTGAGTGCCTTCACTGTTGCAGAAACATTAGCCTTAAGAATAAGATATTATTATTCCCATTCAATTAATGAGGAAATTACAACATAGATGGGTTACATACCTTATCCAGGGGCTTGGGCTTCCCAGGTAGTGCTAGTGGTAAAGAATCTGCCCACCAGTGCAGGAGACTCAAGAGATTTGGGTTCGGTTCCTGGGTTGGGAAGATCCCCTAGAGTAGGAAGTGCAATCCACTCCAATATTCTGACCCAGAAAATTCCACAGACAGAGAAGCCTAGTGGGCTATAGTCCACGGGGCCACAAAGAGTCGGACACGACTGCGCTCATACCTTATCCAAGATGATACAGCTAATAAATGGTAGGTCTGGAATCTGAACCTCATCTTTCTTTAAAGCCAAATTATTGCCCCCTTTAACAAATAGGATTTTTAAATTTCAATTCCATCAGACAAACTATTTGCTTTCTGTTCTATTTTATATTATGTTCTGGCTGTAGGTGGCCTTGGGACAGCTGGTATTGATTTGACTTTGAAAGAAGCAAAAGATATCCAGGCAATTTCTGTTCTGAATGAGACAAGGATAGAAATTTGGGGATTATCTCATGGTAAATCTATTTGCTTTTATTCGGAATGTACAGATACATTCCTGTCAGCAGATGGCTTAAGTGTTTACAACCGTTAATGTAAACTCTAGATTTCTAGTCTCATTTTGTTGAACAGAGCAAGGGCTGAAGTGTTTACCTCCAGTAAATTGAGCTTTTTTTTTCGGTGTTCTTAAGAAAAAAAAAAATTCAGATATGTTAGTTTATAAAACTGACACCCAGAAAACCAATAGAATCTTGGAGTTGAAAGAAACCTTAAGAGATGAAAGGTGACCCAGTTTAGTCCTTGCATCCCAGCATCAGGTTAGATTAATTTTTACTGGGGTGAGGGGAGGTTTATATTGCACCTATTCTTCATGTAAAGCTATTTATATTTAAATGATTCTTCTTATTTTTTTTTTTGAGGATTTTATTTATTTATTTATTTTTTTATTGGTCTTTGTTTTTTTTTTTTTTTAATTTTAAAATCTTTAATTCTTACATGCATTCCCAAACATGAATGGGTTCATGTTTGGGATTCTTATTATTTAGGAATGTTCAAACTAGACAGGATCCAAAGAGATTGCCTAATCTAATGAAATTATTTCATTTTACAGATGAGGAAACTGAAACCACACCTACAGGAAGACCACACCTATTGTTGAATTATGGTATGGGGTTTTTCCTTCTGGGTATAACACTGGCAAGATAAATTAAAGTCATGTCAAGGAAATTTCAACTCTAAACCCAGGAAATCAGAAAGTGTTCCTTCTCTGCTTCTCCAGGAGGGAGAATGGAGTTAGAACAAAGGAGAGAGAGAGACAGAGACAGAGAGGCTGTGTGTATGTCTGTATGTGTGCGTGCATGTGCCCCCCAAGGGCAGGCACGTGTATTAGATGTGTGCTTAGGTGTTAAAGACTGCTAAAGTATAAGCAATATTGGCTTTGATAAAGAAATACCATGGACTTGAGCATTTGACTTAGATTGAAAATGACTTTCTGCCAAGAAAGGCTCTCTACTAGTTTTTGGCTAGTGGCAAATGAAAGACAGGATTACTCTTATTCCAGAGCCACCAACAATTCATACCAGTCATGGTTACCAGCATAAAATCTAGAGGTGAGGAGGTCAGAATTCTTTCACATGGATTGATGGGGAGTTTGCCTAGAAGAAAATACATGCTTCCAAATACCTTCTACATCTGGATCCCACACTGTAAGACTTGGCAGTCCAACTGCTTTAAAAAATGTTGCAACATTGTTAGGTAACCTGCCTAACAATAAGGATATGTTGAAGCAGTACATAGCTTGGAATATTCCACATATGCATAAGTATGTAAGTCCTGAAATGCTGTTTTTCTTGTCCTTAATCTGGCAGAGAAGTGTAAACATACAATCAGATGTTTAATCATGGCTCATATTTAGCATATTTATTTATCTTTGTTTTAATTATATTTTCTGAGAAAGTACCATTTAAAAGGTATGCTGCTTAATGTAATAGTCTAGTTGCCTGGAAAATTTTTTTTTTTTTTAGTTTTTTATTTTTTACATTTTAAAATCTTTAATTCTTACATGCATCCCCAAACATGAACCCCCCTCCCACCTCCCTCCCCATAACATCTTTCTGGGTCATCCCCATGCACCAGCCCCAAGCATGCTGCATCCTGCGTCAGACATAGACTGGCGATTCAATTCACATGATAGTATACATGTTAGAATGGCATTCTCCCAAATCATCCCACCCTCTCCCTCTCCCTCTGAGTCCAAAAGTCCGTTATACACATCTGTGTCTCTTTCCCTGTCTTGCATACAGGGTCGTCATTGCCATCTTCCTAAATTCCATATATATGTGTTAGTATACTGTATTGGTGTTTTTCTTTCTGGCTTACTTCACTCTGTATAATCGGCTCCAGTTTCATCCATCTCATCAGAACTGATTCAAATGAATTCTTTTTAACCGCTGAGTAATACTCCATTGTGTATATGTACCACAGCTTTCTTATCCATTCATCTGCTGATGGAAAATTTTGTATATAGAGATATCTCTAATGTACTATATTTTCAATATGTACATCTTTTTACATATTGCAATTATATTTTTCATTGGGGATTGCTCTGGTTCAGCAATAGTAAAAGCCTGTAACATTGTGTTGAGAAGGATTCTGAAGTTTCATCAGGGTTCTCAGTGGGAAAGAGTACCCTGAGTGGTTAGTGTTTTTGGTATCAGTGTGAAAAGGGAGAATAGTGGAAAATACCATGTATATAATACACTTGAAAAATTATTTTTTTATAATTTTTTAATAGGCACTATAGAAACATAGTGGGCTTCCCAGGTGGCACAGTGGTAAAGAACATGCCTGCCAATGCAGGAGATGCAAGAGATATGGGTTCGATCCCAGGGTCGGGAAGATCCCCTAGAGAAGGAAATGGCAACCCACTCTGGCATTCTTTCCTGGAAAGTTCCAAGGACAGAGGAGCCTGGTGGGCTATAGTCCATGGGGTCGCAAAGAGTCAGATATGACTGAGCACAGCACAGGAGCAGCATAGGAACATAGCAAATCATAGAAATAGCAGAGAAAAATACACGACAAATTATATTCCTTTCCATTCTTCTCCCTCTGTCCCCATATGCCACTTCTTAGAGGGAACTATTGTTGAATTTCTTTCAGAGATATTCTAAGCTTTTAAAAGCATTTCTGATAAATATCTACTTTTTATACAAATTTTAGCAAAGACATGTATTTTCTACACTAATCATTTTTAACATGGCAAATGTTATATATATATTTTAAACAAAATTTTAAAAAATAATAATATAGCACACTGCAAAACACTGAATTGTACCCTTTATATGCATGAATTATATAGTATGTGAGTTATTCATATGGTTGGATTAATATCTGCCATATTTTCATTATTTTCTATTAGTTGCCTTTGTTCCTATGTTTTTGTCTTTCAAACTTTTTCCACCTTTGTAGTTTTAATGGCACACTTTGTAAATATAATTGTTTCCCTCCTTTCTTGACATATCAGTTATATTTCTTTCTTTATTTATTTTAGTGGTTGCCCTAGGGTCTGCAATATTCACTTACACTTAATTCAAGTCTACCTCAAATAACATTATACCACTTCACTGGTAGTATAAGTACCTTGTGATAACAAAATAATCATAATTCCTTCCTCCTATGGCTTGTATCAGGAGAAGGCAATGACACCCCACTCCAGTACTCTTGCCTAGGAAATCCCATTGATGAAGGAGCCTGGTAGGCTGCAGTCCATGGGGTCACTAAGAGTCGACTGAACGACTTCATTTTGCTTTTCACTTTCGTGCGTTGGAGAAGGAAATGGCAACCCACTTCAGTGTTCTTGCCTGGAGAATCCCAGGGATGGGGGAGCCTTGTGGGCTGCCGTCTATGGGGTCGCACAGAGTCGGACACAACTGAAGCGACTTATTAGCAGCAGCAGCAGCATGCCTTGTATCATTGCTGTCAATCATTTCACTGATATATAATTATATACACATATACATATATACCATATATATATAAGATATATAATTGCCTACATTGTTGTTATTTTTATTTTGAATAAGCTGCTATCTGTAAAATAAATTAAAAATAAAAATAAAAGTTTTTATTTTACCTTCCTTAATTTCTTCTCTGATACTCTTCCTTTCTTTACATAGATTTGAGATTTTTGACTTACATCATTTTCCTTCTCTCTGAAGAACTTCTTTTAGCATTTAATGCAAAACAAGTTTTCTGGTAGTAAATTCCCCTCAAATTTGGTTTATCTGAAAAACTCTTATTTCTCCTTCACTTTTGAAAAATAATTTCACAAGGTACAGAATTGTAAGTTGGTGAGTTTTTTTCCCTCTCAACAGTTTAAATATTTTTATCTACTCTCTCCATTGTTTGTATGTATGAGGAGAAATTGGATGTAATTCTTATTCTTGTTTCTCTATAGGTTCTTCCCTCTGACTTGTTTCAAGATTTTTTTTAATCTTTGAATTTGATATGCTTAGACGTGGTTGGGGTTTTTTTTTTTTGGTTTGTATTTGTTCTCTTTTTTTTTCTTTTTCAAATATCCTATTCAGAGTTCTCTGAGCTTCTTGGTCCTGTGGTTTGGTGTTGGACATTAATTTGGCAGGATATTCTCAGTCCTATTCCTTCAAATATTTCTTCTCTCTTTCCTTCTCTCTTTCTGACCCTTCTGCTATTTCTATTTTACATAATTTTTACCTGTTGTAGTTGTCACACTATTATTGTATATTATGTTCTGATGTTTTTTCCAATCTTTTTTCTCTTTGTTTTTCAGCTTTGGAAATTTCTACTGACATATCCTCGAGCTCAGAAATTCTTTTCTCTCCTATGTCCACTCTATTAATGAGTCCATCAAAGGCATTTTTCATTTTGTTATAGTGTTTTTTTATTTTTAGCATTGCTTTTTAGTTTTTTCTTAGAATTTCCATCTTTCTGCTTATATTACCCATCTATTTTTGCATGTTGTCTACTTTTTACTAGAGCCCTTATCATATTAATAATAGTTGCTTAAAATTCCCAGTCTGATAATTCTAACATTCCTGAATATCTGAGTATAGCACTGATGCTTGCTGTCTCTTCAAACTGTGGTGGGTTTTGTTTTGTTTTTGCTTTTTCATATGCCTTATAATTTTTTTTGTTGTTGTTGAAAGCTAGACATAACATACTGTGCAAAAGGAACTCTGATAAGTAGACTTTTAGTGATGTGGTGGTAAGGGGGCTGGGCAGGAAGAATTCTATAGTCCTTTGATTAAGTTTCAGTATTTTGGTGAACCAGTGCTCCTGGGCTATAAACTTTATAGGTGTTTCTCAGTTTTATCCTCACCTTAGGAGGGACAGAATAGCTAGAGAGGACTGGTATGGGTATTTTAGGACTTCCCTGGTAGCTCAGACGGTAAAGCATTTGTCTACAATGTGGGAGACCTGGGTTTGATCCCTGGGTAGGGAAGATTCTCTGGAGAAGGAAATGGCAACCCACTCCAGTACTCTTGCCTAGAAAATCCCATGGATGGAGGAGCGTGGTGCAGGCTACTGCCCATGGGGTCACAAGAGTCAGGCATGACTGAGCAACTTCACTTCACTTCTGATAAAACTTCAGGAGGTTAGGTTCAGATAAAATCAATTTTCTTGATAACTGGCCTTGTAAGAAGAATAAAATGCTCTGGTATGTTTTATAATGGTTACATTTTTTCTTCTCCTGAAAGAAGCACAAGGGAATTTTTTTCTGATATTTGCTCTGAGAACATAGTAGAGCTCCTAGAGGTAAAACTTACCAAAGTTTGGGGAACTTGCCAATGACTTGCCCCTCACTGGAGTTTTTAACTCTCAGATGTTTCCACACTAAGCCTCCAGCAATTCATCAATTACAATTCAGGTTTTCCTGCCTCTGGTACTAGTTCTCATATGGGTTTCTGCTGATGGGTTTTTGCTCCAGTAAGTTATGATTCTCTTTATCTGCCTGTTTGCCTCTCCAATTTGGGAGGCAGTGGCTTTCCCTCACTTCCCTGACATATCTAACAAAAGTTGTTAATTTTTCACTTTATACAGCTTTTTACTTGTTGTTATGAGGAAGTAACAACTTTACATGCTAGAGCAGAAACCAGAATTATCTGCACCATGTATTTTTTTTTAGTTAATAATTGATCTTGGAAATTGTTTCATATTATAATACAGCACTTGGCTTTTTCAACAGGGGCACAGCATTATAAGAATTATAAGAATATCTTATAATTTAACACACCCCTATAAATGAATACTTAGGTTCTTTTCAATTTTTTGTTATAAAAAATGCTATAGTGAATATCCTGTGTACCAATATGCAAATAGATCCACAGGATATGTTGTTACAAAGAATGTAGACATCATTGCTAAATCTTCCTTTATAGAAATTGTATCAGTTTGGACTCTTACCAACAATGTATGTAAATGCCCAATTCTGTATATTCTCATCAATATAGTATATTATCAAACATTCTAAAAAATCTCAAACAGTATAGGTGAGAAATGGTATCTCACTGTAGTTCTGTTTTGTGATTCTCTAATATTGAGTGAATTTAACCATTTTTTAAAAATTTAATTGCCTTTTTTTCCTTTTCTGTGAACTCTCTGTTCCTGTCTTTCCCCCAAATTTCTACTGGTCTATTTATCTTTTTATTATTGATTTCTAGGAGCTCTTTACATATTAAGGAAAATAGCCCTTTGTCATGTGTATTGTACAATTCCATTTTCCTAATACGTAATTTTCTTTTAACTTTTTAACAGTATTTTCTTGCCATTTAGAATCTTTATAATATTTAGGTGGCTAAATTTATTAGTTTTTCATTTGATGTTTCTGGATTTTGCATTATGCTTAGAAAGGCCTTGACTTACTGTTTTTGTACTTTTGCTTTTTCTGTTTAAACTTTTGGTTCATCTGGAATTTATTTTGGTTAAATTTGGGAGTTAGGGATCCAACTTGATTTACTATTATTTTCTCTGTTGGCTACTCAATTTTGAGTTGTGCTTCTTTAATAAAATGCTTATTTTCTTATTTCCTCATAGCTTTTTGGTAATAGCATTTTAATATATCAATATTATAATAGAAATATCATATATTTTGAAACTGTTAGTAGTTTTCATTTGTGTTATTATATATTATGTTACAATGGCATTCTTCATGTACATTTTCTTATTTCTGATAAATTGTTTCTCTGAGATACATTGATAAAAGTGAAATAATTAAGTGTTGCTAAGTATAGTCATGGGCTTCCCTGGTGGCTCAGCAGTAAAGATTCTACCTTCAATGCAGGAGCTGCAGGTTTGACCTCTGGGTTGGAAAGATCCCCTGGAGAAGGAAATAATAACCCACTCCAGTATTCTTACCTGAAAAATCCCATGGATAAAGGTGCCTGGCAGGCTACAGTCCATGGAATCGCAAAAGAGTCAGACAGGACTTAGCAACTAAACAATAACAAAAGTATGGTCATATTGCTTTTCCAAAAGTGTGGCAGTTATTAATCCTGCCATTGAGTAACAAAATCTCATGAGTTTAGAGTGGGTTTTCTTTTACAATTAAGCTGAAAAAAATGAAAATCTAAGCTTGCTTTAATTGGCATTTATTTGATTATTAGAGGGTATAAACACTTTTTTGTGTGTTCATTTATTCTTTTCACTTAGTGGAAATTTGGGGCCAAGCAAATCTGGCTTTAAATTTTAACTTTGCCACTTCCTAGTGTAGGTATGTCATATTAAAAAATGTGTATAATACCTGCTGTGTACTGGTTTTTTGATGGTCATATATGCGACATAAAAAAACCTAACTTGTGTACACATTTAATGAATAAGAGCTATTATTATTATTCCCCTTTGTGTGAACTGTCTATCATATTCTTTGTCAAAAATAACACTGTGCAGAAATATTAAAGAAGCTGGATGAACACTAGAATAGGAAATGGAGACTTATTGGCCATAGGCTTTTGTCACTAAGTAGTGTATGACTCTTGCAACCCCATGGATTGTAGCCTGCCAGGCTCCGCTGTCCATGGGATTCTCCAGGCAAGAATACTGGAAGGGGTTGTCATTTCCTTCTCCATATTAGCCATAAGACCCTCAGAAAATCACAGTTAAAGGCCTTTGATGGTGTGGATCACAATAAACTATGGAAAATTCTGAAGAAGATGGGAATACCAGACTACCAGACCTGCCTCTTGAGAAACCTGAATGCTGGTCAGGAAGAAACAGTTAGAACTGGACATGGAACAACAGACTGGTTCCAAACAGGAAAAGGAGTACGTCAAGGCTGTATATTGTCACCCTGCTTATTTAACTTCTATGCAGAGTACATCATGAGAAACGCTGGGCTGGAGGAAGCACAAGCTAGAATCAAGATTGCCGGGAGAATTATCAATAACCTCAGATATGCAGATGACACCACTCTTATGGCAGAAGGTGAAGAAGAACTAAAGAGCCTTTTGATGAAAGTGAAAGAAGAGAGTGAAAAAGTTGGCTTAAAGCTCAGGAAAACAAAGATCATGGCATCTGGTCCCATCACTTCATGGCAGATAGATGGGGAAACAGTGGAAACAGTGGCCAACTCTATTTTGGGGGGCTCCAAAATCACTGCAGACAGTGATTGCAGCCATGAAATTAAAAGATGCTTACTCCTTGGAAGGAAAGTTGGTCATAACTAGACATAGTTGACCAACCTAGACAGCATATTCAAAAGCAGAGACATTACTTTGCCAACAAAGGTCTGTCTAGTCAAGCCTATGGTTTTTCCAGTAGTCATGTATGGATGTGAGAGTTGGACTATAAAGAAAGCTGAGTGCCGAAGAATTGCTGCTTTTGAACTGTGGTGTTGGAGGAGACTCTTGAGAGTCCCTTGGACTGCAAGGACATCCAACCAGTCCATCCTAAAGGAGATCAGTCCTGGGTGTTCATTGGAAGGACTCATGTTGAAGCTGAAGCTCCAATACTTTGGCCACCTGATGCGAAGAACTGACTCATTTGAAAAGACCCTGATGCTGGGAAAGATTGAGGGTAGGAGGAGAAGGGGACAATAGAGGATGAGATGGTTGGATGGCATCACTGACTCAATGAACATGGGTTTGGGTGGACTCTGGCCATTGGTGATGGATAGGGAGGCCTGGCATGCTGTGGTTCATGGGGTCGCAGAGAGTCGGACATGACTTAGAGACTGAACTGAACTGAAACGCTCTTGAGTGTTAATTTCCATGTAAAAATTGAGATAATTTCTATCTTGCCCACTTTGCTTTTGTGAATTTTGAATAAGATAACAGATGTGACAGAAGTTGGAAAACATTAATTAAAAATTACTGTATTTTTACTGTTACTATTATGATGAAGAAAAGTCAGTGCTCAAAATTCCTATGGCTAAAACTGGCATCCAAAATCTACCACCTCTTTCTTTAATGGTCTGAATTATGAGATGCTATCAGTGTAGACTATGGTTCTCTTAGAGAATTCTCCACATCAGCAGCAATTTAAAGGGGGGAGGGGAGCAGGCTTTTACTTTGACATTCACTTTCCACTTTCATGCACTGGAGAAGGAAATGGCAACCCACTCCAGTGTTCTTGCCTGGAAAGTCCCAGGGACGGGGGAGCCTGGTGGGTTGCCGTCTCTGGGGTTGCACAGAGTCGGACACGACTAAAGTGACTTAGCAGCAGCAGCAGCAGAGAAAGAACACATACCTGAAGCAATTTAGCACACTTACAGGAAAATAAAATTTGTATATATTTATGGAGAATAACTCATAATAGGCCAAGATTATCTCAAGGGAAATTCTTAATCCCTAGACCTTTAGAAGTCAAGATCACAAAACCTTTTGATGTCTTAGAACAGTTGACTGGAAGAAACATAGCAATGACTCATTAGATAGGAATATATCCATAAAGCAAACTGGCTACAGTTAAACTGAGCCAAGATAGTGGAGCATGAGGGCCAAGAATGTCATTTCTTGAGGCAAGCAGACTTGAATGCTAATCTTGTGTTTGTCACTTATCAGCTGAGTGATATTGGCCAAATTGTCCCAGTTTCCCCAAAGTGTTGTTATGAGGGTTACATGAGAAATATGGTGCTTGTAATGTGGTTACTTAGTACAGTTCCTAACACATAGTAAATACCAAAGAAATGGTAGATATTATTAAACACAGTTATTATTAGCAGTATTATTAATATCTCAATAATTAGTATAATCAAAAATTTTGCATGTGTTTGTGTGAATAGAAGTAACCATGATTGTTACTTCTTTTACTGAATAACAGCCCTGAGCAATACCCTTTCAAAGGAGCCTCATAAATGCAAAGTCTCAAAACTTTAGATGTTAGAACTAGATCAGTCTAGACAGGAAAAATAAACTGTTTCTCTCAAACTTTATAGAGGCACCTTCACACTGGTTGAAAATACAGGAGAAAATAAAAGTTAGTTATAAGTGGACATTTGCTTAGAAATATGCTAAACTTGTGGTATTTCAGAAAAACTATGAGGAGATTTGAAAGCCTGTTACAGTAATTAGCTTAATAGAGTCATCAATAGATAATGTATGTCAGAATTAAGTGGATGGTTGTGTTTACAAAAAAAAAATCAGATGCACACTAAAATAAATTTATTTCCAGAGGTTAACACTGCTTTTCTATAGACTGCAGCATAACATGGAGAAGACAATGGCACCCCACTCCAGTACTCTTGCCTGGAAAATCCCATGGATGGAGGAGCCTGGTGGGCTGCAGTCCACGCGGTCGCTAAGAGTCGGACACGACTGAGCGACTTCATTTTCATGTCTCACTTTCACGCATTGGAGAAGGAAATGGCAACCCCTTTCAGTGTTCTTGCCTGGAGAATCCCAGGGGCGGGGAAGCCTGGTGGGCAGCATAACAAGTAAAACTGTCAGACATTTTTAGGAAGGGACAGCATGTGGGTTATTAACCTAACCAATCTTTTCTTCAAACCAAAAAACTTCTGCACATGCCGTGACTGTAGGGTTTGGTTTTTTTTTTTTTTTCAAACTTTTCTTTTATGATAAATTTCAAGTCATATTTGAAGTTGGTGAAGAACATAGAGTGTATTGGACTTTTACAGCAAATATCCTAACAGGTTGCATAGCTCTCATTTCTTTCACACTCTTTTATCCTGCCGATTGTAGTCTTACCATTTCTTTTTTAAAAGGACTCAATCATGCTAATTTTCTGTTTAAAACTTACTCATTATCAGTAGATTAAGTCTAAACCTCCTAGTAGGACTAGGAAGGTGCATTACAATGTTTTGACATATATCCATTTTAAATTCCTTTCTTACCTTTTCTCTGCCTGATAGAAATTACTCTCTTTGAAAGTTTTGCCAAAAGAAAATTAATGTTCCTTCTACACCTTCCATGCATGTTGATTGTTGATATTTTTATTAAAATCCTTCAGTCAATTTAGACTTGCTTCTACGGGCTGAAACATTCTTGGTCATTTTTGTATCACACTCTAGAACTTAGCATGCTGTCTAAACATATTAATTTTAAAAATGCCCTATAAATGCTGTTTGAAAGAATGAATGAGTTGGTGGAAGTCATTAGCTTTTATATTCAACATCAGATAAAATAGATATTATAGCTTAGAAATTATTTGGTTGAATTCTGCCTTGGGCCATAGATATTAAGCAATTTTCCTTAGTATAAAAAATTAGGAATTTTGACAAACAGGTCATAATATAAGGTTTTATTTTATTTATCAGTATTTGCATAATTAAAATCCGTTTTAATATTGTATTTGGTATGAAATTTTCTAAACTTTGAATAACATAAATAAAACTCTGTGCCCTATACCTGATTAATTTATTTAGCAAAAGAGAGCTTCAGATTGAATTTAAATTATATAACGTTAAATAGACTTTGAAACGTTAATATATCAAAACCAATTATGACAAACATTTGCCATAAAAGGTGGTATTATTCTGAACCTAGGAACAACAGTGAAAACCAATAAGAAAGAAATCTTTAGATCTACTCCAGTTATAAAATAAAATCCATATATGGGATACATTTTAGAATGAAGAGATGTCAGAAATCTATGTATAACTGATATGAGAATTTTCCATCTGGTCCTTTGCTTCATACTAATGAAAAGCATTTCTAATTAAAAAGCAATTTTGTTTAAATGACAGTTGTTCATTCAACATTTATTGAGCTTCTATTTTGAGTCAAATTTGGCTCTAGGACATAAGTTTACATCAGTGAACCAAATAGGCAGAGTTTTTATTAATAGAAATTATTTTCTTATATAAGAAAAAAGTAAGTAAATAAAATATGATTACATATGTGTGTATGCATGTATGTGTGTGTGTGTGAATGCTATGTCAGATTCCCTGGTGGCTCAGATGGCAAAGAATCTGCCCGCAGTGCAGAAGACCCAGGTTCAATACCTGGGTTGGGAAGATTCCCCGGAGAAGGGAATGGCAATCCAGTCCAATATTCTTGCTTGGGAAATTCCATGGACAGAGAAGCTTGGTGGGCTACAGTCCATGGGGTTGCAAAGAGTCGGACTCAATTGAGCAACTACTTACTTATGCATGTGTGTGTGTGTGTGTGAATGCTATGTCAGATGGTGATAGGGACTATAATGTAAGACAAAGCAGGGTATGGGACTTCCTTGGTGTTCCAGTGGCAAAGACTCCACACACTCAATGCAGGGGGGCCCAGATTCAATACTTGATCAGGGAACTAGACCCACATACCACAACAACAATGAAAAAGATACTACATGCTACAATGAAGATACTGCATGCAGCAACTAAGATCCAGTAGAGCCAAATAAATAAATAAATATTTTTTTTAAAAAAGCAGGGTATGGAAGGATGAATGGGAAAGTTTCTGTAGTAAGATGACATTTGAGCAGAGATGTAAGAGAAGTGAGGGAGTAGGTCACATGGCTCTCTGGAGAAAGAGAATGTCTCATAGTAGGGATAGCACTTGTGGCAATCTTGAGTGCAAAATACAGTTGGGGACTAGGTATTAATATACCAAGGAAGTCAGTGTGACTGGGTGGAATAAACTGGCAGAAAGATGTAGGTGCTGAGGTCTTAGAAGTAATGGTAATGATGATGCATATGGAAGTTGGGAAGTGGTGCAGATTATATCATGTGAGGCCTTGTAAGCCATGTTGAGAGAGAAGTCATTGGGAAGTTTTGAACAGAGTGATATAATCTGACATTTATTTATATATTGTCTGCATAAGCTGTGCCTTTCATTCTAAATTCTTCATTAGTCATTACTAGGCTACACTTTAGTTTATTACTTTGTTTAGTGGTCAAAGCACATGACCAGAAACAGTTTAGGCAATTTTAGACAATCATTAATAATAATAGTAATGAATATGGTTAATAATAATAGTTATTAACTTTAAACATCATCATAGCAGCAACAACAGCAAAAATGCACATGAATGTTACCACGCAGGTACCTGCTCTGTGTACTCTGCACATATATTGTTTCTTAGGATCCTCACAACTACCTATGAGGAAGTACTGTTATTCTGTCTATGTTTTATTTGTAGAAACAGGAACATAAGTCGATTAATCTCCAGAAAACATTTTATTTATGCTGCTATCTGCTTTATGCAAAACTATATTTATCTTGTTTCGGTATAAAATGACAACACAGAATAATATAGTGCACAACTATTTGACTTGCTTTTGAGGAATAATAACAGTAGTTTAATCAAAATAGTAAATATTAATCGAATATTCTATATTCTATATAGTGTATATATATGTGTGTGTATGTATATATATATATATATATATATATATATATATATACTATATTCTAGGTACCATACTAAATGCTATATATATATTACCTCATTTAATCCTTACAATATCCCAGACAAGGAAACTGGAACTCAGGGACGCAAAGTAAGTTATCCAAGGTAACACAGCTAGTGGATCACAACAAACTGTGGAAATTTCTTAAAGAGATGGGAATACCAGACCACCTTATCTAACTCCTGAGAAACCTGGTCAAGAATCAAAAGTTAGAACCAGACAGACATGGAACAACAGACTGGTTCAAAATTTAGAAAGGAGTTCATTAAGGCTATATATTGTCACCCCGCTTATTTAATTTCTATGCAGAGTACATCATGTGAAATGCTGGGCTGCATGAATCCAAAGCTGGAATCAAGATTGCAGGGAGAAATATCAGCAACCTCAGATATGAAGATGATGCCACTCTAATGGCAGAAAATGAAGAGGAACTAAGGAGCCTCTTAATGGCAGTGAAAGACAAGAATAAAAAAGCTGGCTTAAAATTCAACATTCATAAAACTAAGATTATGGCATCCTGTAACATCACTTCATGCAAATAGATGAAGAAAAAGTAGAAACAGTTGCAAATTTTATTTTCTTGGGCTCCAAAATCACTGCAGATGGTGACTGCAGCCATGAAATTAAAAGACGCTTACTCCTTAGAAGAAAAGCTATGACAAACCTAGACAGTGTATTAAAAAGCAGAGACATCACTTTCCCAGCAAAGGTCCCTCTAGTCAAAGCTATGGTTTTTCCAGTGGTCATGTATGGATATGAGATTTGGACCATAAAGAAAGCTGAGCCCTGAAACATTGATGCTTTTGAGCTGTGGTGTTGGAGAAGATTCTTCAGAATCCCTTGGACAGCAAGGAGATCCAAACAGTCCATCCTAAAGGAAATCAGCCCTGAATATTCACTGGAAGGACTGATGCTGAAGCTGAAGCTCCAATATTGTGGCCAACTGATACGAAGAGCCCACTCACTGAAAAGGACCCTGATGCTGGGAAAGATTGAGGGTAGGAGGAGAAGGGGCTGACAGAAGATGAGATGGTTGAATGGCATCATCAACACAGCTAGTAAATGGTAAAACAAGGATCAAACCTAGGTTGATCTTACTCCAGGGTTTGTGTTTTCACTATTGTACTATATGACAAAATGTGGGTGAAAATAGATTGATGCATTCAAAATCTTTTAAAAGTGTATTTGATATAACATGTCTCAAAACCCTCTTTATTAAATTTATTTTTAAATTGTGAACATAGAGTCATCAGCAGTTGTATGTCTATTTGGAATGTCCTATAAATGTAAAGCACACAGTACTGTTCCTTCTAGATCAGCCTCTGTGATAGTCAGTCAGTTTATTACCTTGATCTGTCCACATGATCCATATGTTGTTTATCTAACCATTTGAACTGTCTGGTCCTTGAGATCAGTGATGGCCATGGTGTGCCTATCACTTTGAATATGTAACGTGGAAAAATACATTTGTCATTTCAATCTAACACAAGTTACAAAAATAGTAAAAAGGACACAATGCAAAGATAAATTGCTGAAAGAGAGGAAGAGGAAGGGCAATGAAAAGGAAGTGGATGACAGAGAGGGAGAGGAAGGGATTGGACTCTGCCAGTGATAAGTGGCAATATAGAACCAGCATCAGTCTCCCAATACCCACCAGTCTACTGTGCATTCTGAAAGATTCTGCTTTCACTTCCCTCTCCTAGTAGAAAACACTCCAGAGGACAGGTGAACCTCATTTTTTCCCTCCTTGCTCATCTCCTTAGCCAAAGAATTACCTCTAGGGCTTATTCATATTCACAAAGTCAGAAAGAACAAAAATTGTTAAAAAAAAATTTATTCTTTGTAATAAATTAGATGGGAAGTTCCTGAAACCAGGGGGCAAGTTTTATTTATCTCTGAGGTTCCAGTACTTGGCCTAAGCACTAGTACATGTTAGGCCTTGAGGAAATGTTTGTTGAAAGAATGAGTATTTTAAATTCAATATTGTAAAGTAAAATAAATAAATCAATATTTTTTTAAAAGAGAGAATAAGTATTTTAATGAAGCTCAGACTATAAAATTGGTGTGGATAATGTAACAGTATCCTACATGAGCACACAGAGGGTTAGCATTATAAAATATTGAATCCAACTTTTCAGTACTGACCCTATTTGGCCCAATTGGCTGGTGGAGGAGATCACTGTTTCATCCCTTCATTCTCCCTTCCAAAGAGAGAAGAACTCTAGCTTCTGTGCTTGAACTTCCAAACAAGCACAGAACTACAATAAATAATCTACTGGCCCAAATCACTGAAATATTCTCAAAGATCTACTTTTCAATAGCTGAAGCAATGAACTTAGATGTTCCTCACCTGCCTCCTCATCTGTTCTTTCTGCCTAGAATCACTGTCTTGTGCAGAAGAAAGACATTATTAGGTTTTTTTTTTTTTGGTGTTTAGTCACTAAGTTGTATCCAACTCTTTACAACTACCTATCCCAATATTTAATGGAGCTCACATTTCTCTTTAACTCTATTAGTATCTTAGGATACCAAGACTTACATAGGAGTGCCTGTAGGGCCTGGAACTTCTCAGAGTATTTGGCAAAATTTCAAGGGGAAAAAATATTAATAGAAACTTTTAGAAATTTTTAACCTGATTAAAACACAAATTCATTTGGAAAGTATAGGACAAGTTGTATCTGCACTGTTCTTTTATTTTATACATTTTATAGTTTTAGATTTCTTTTTAAAAACTTTTCTAATACTCTGAAGAGATTTGTATAGTCAATTAAATTATATAAACAAAGAACTAAACTGTTGCAGTTCAAGATCTTTTCACCTTACTGACTTCATCTTAGCTACAGGCATTTACTTTAAGATTCTGGAAAAAAAATCTTCCTTTTACAACATTTTTCTTGTGAGATTTTCCCTGAGTGTTATATTTACCAATTATTTGCTTTTGCTGAGCTATTCTGCTTTGAAAACATTTTTCTAACTGACTTTTACCCAGAGACTCCAAGAAGGCTTAAAAATTCTCCTTGAGTTGGGGAAATGAATTCATCTAGTGCCTCATATTTAACAGAATGGTATAGGAGAAATAATGGCTGGGGTTTGAGCATCAGTTCTATAATTTACTAGCTGTTTGAACTTGGGCAAGTTATTTAACCTCTTTGTATTTCAGTCTCCTAATTTCTCCTCATTTATAAAATGAGGATGATAAAGGTCTCTCAGATCATTGAGAAGTACATGGGAAAATCGTGTCTAGTACCCAGCACCGTGCCTGGCACACTTTCCTGTACTCTATTCGCATTCTTTAATGTCAGCACCTCCCTAACAACCCCCAGGGACTTCATGTTTGGGGAAGTGAAAAATGACCTCTCTTCATAAAAAGGTTGGGAACCTTCAGATGGAATCAACCCTGGAGCTATGTAAATGATGTTTGTTTTTTGCATTGATGCCAAACCTTCTGACTGGGAGTTCAGAACAAATAGCTCAACAAAAATATATACAGTTAACGGGAAGTAGACTTAAATGAACAGTACTAAATGTTCACTGAATCAGTGTTTACTGCAATCTGTGGGGATTAATGTGATTGAAAATAACTAAACTACAATGAAAATTGTAATGCAATTTGTTCTTGAAGTTCATTCATTTACGTATTGATTTGTTATCTCTTCCTCTAGACAATGTCTTTTGGAATCTCTAGGCTACAACTTGCTTTTTTAAGCTTAAAATAAAAAGAGAATAGAGGCAGGGAGGGAGGAATGGGGAGCTACTGCTAATGGACATCATGTTTCTTTCAGAGGTGATGAAAATCTACTGAAATTATATAGTGGTAATAGTTGCACAACTTTGTGAATATACTAAAAACCACTGAATTGTATGTTTTAAAAGGATAAATTTTATGGTGTATGAATTATATCTCAATTTTTAAAAAATAAAGCTGAATAATTCAATTTTGACCTATATAAAACAGGACCAATATAAAACATGGTTGTTAATATTGTAATAATGTGCAATAACATAACTGTACAGAAATCTATCAACTTCTAAATATCTGAAAATGAACTGTTTTCTTTGGGGACACATTGAGAATTATTTACAATAATAATTCTACTTTCAGTTATAGATTTTACAAATCTGTGTTGAACATCATGAATCTAAATATCTGTGCATGTGAGCTAAGTCACATCAGTCCTGTCTGACTCTTTGCAACCCTACAGACTGTAGCCCACCAGGTTCCTCTGTCCATGGGATTCTCCAGGCAAGAATACTGGAGTGAGTTGCCATGCCCTTCTCCAGGGGATCTTCCGGGCCCAAGGATGGAACCTGTGTCTCTTATGTCTCCTGCATTGGCAGGCGAGCTCTTTACCACTAGCACCACCTGTAGGACTGGGAATTCCCTGGCGATCCAGTAGTTAGAACTCTTCACTTCCACTGTAGGGGACAGGGGTTTGATCCCTGGTCAGGGAACTAAGATTCCCCAAGCCAAAAAAAGAAAAAACAAACAAATGAATAAAAAAACCCACAAATATCTGTAAGATAAATGTCTAAAAGCTCAAGCAGTCTCAGAATTTCCAATAAGTCTGTTTTTCACTTCTTTGATATTAAGACCCCAGAACCCCACCCCCATACTTCCTGTCATCTTCCTCTATCTTTCAATCTTAAATCATTTTATGCCTAAAAAGCAAAATATATCCAAAGATGTACATCATTTTATTGTTTTTCTGTCCTTTTAGGGACCAGAAGGAGAGGTTGGGGTAAATGAGTCCCTCAAACAAAGCCAAATATCCATTTGTTTTTATTATTTTCTGTGAACTGATGGCCAGTTTTGGAGATATATTATTCCACCTTTTCCCCCTATCTTTGTTGTAGACAAACATCAGGGCATTGCTTCCCCTCCTGCTGCAACCCTCACCATCCTTCAACTTTGACAGTTTGTCTAATTAATCAATCAAGATCTTTAATGTCTTCTAGGCTGCCTAGAGCAGGGACTTGGCTATAGCTTCATCAGTAATAGTAATATTTAAAATAATAATTGGGTGGCTACAAGAAATTAGGGTTCAGAGAGGCTAAAGTAGGGGAGAGAATGGTTTTGGGGAATCATCAGTCTGCTTCTAGAATGATAATGCCTGCTATAGAATTTCCCAGAGCTGAAGTAAAATATGCTCCCAGTTACCAGTTTTCCTGGTCTTATTTGTGTAGTCACCAAGCCTGATTTCCCTTCTTTACTGATATTGTGAAGGAGATAGAGAGAGTGCTTTAGATAAGGAACACAAGCCTTATGGTCATTGCAAAGTAGTATATCCCAATTATAAATGAATACATTAGCAGTCAAGGTGGTACATTAGTTTTCTAAGAATTTTGTTGGCACAAGTTTATTGCTGAGAGCCTGGGTATCCTGGGAAAATTCAGTTTCTGGACCTCAAGCCTGAGGACTAAACTTTAAACTTAATGGTTTGTTGATCTACTCCCCTATGAGAAATTGAACCAAGCAACATTTCCCCAGAACATCTTTGTTACCTAACAGTAGTATTTAAAACTTGATAAGAAAACTGGTTGGTTTGTTCAATTTAACTAACTGGTCATTTTGGATAATTTAGTCAAATTAATTGTAGGATTAAAAAAAAATTACCCAGTTAGGTTCAGTGGCTATGACAGAAAAATTCACTGATAAAAGATTAAGTAGAAAAAAAGCAGAGTTTATGAACATACACATTCTGCATTTGAGTAGGAGAATTCAATCATGAGTAACTCAACTCAAAGGAGTCATCAGAGGGCTTATATAGCATCTTAACAAAGAACAATAAAATTGCAGAGCAGTGACAAGACAAAGGAAAGGGGGTTTAGATTCTGAGTGGCAAACTGTGGGAAAATAAATACAGTTGATTCTTGAACAACACGGGTTTGAAATGCAAGGGTCCAGTTACATGCAGATTTTTTTCAATAAATTTTATTACTGTATATGACCCCCTGTTGGTTGAATCTGTCAACATGGAACTACAGGTATGGAGAACCCAATGTAAAGTTACACATGGATTTGCAACTGCCCAGAGATTGATGCCCTATCCCCTGCCTTGTTCAAGGGTCAACTCTATATGGGGGAAACTAATGGAAGATAAAAATTATTCAGTAAGACTTGTTATGTAGATTCTTCTTGGTGTCCACCTCTGGGCTGATAGAGTCTAAAGTTTTCTCCTATTCATTAAGAATTCTGCTCTTTCTGGTAAAAGAAACAGAGACATATTTACAAAATTTTGTCCTGCTTTTAGGCAGATGGGGGAAGACAGAGAGCTTTCCTTGTATCTGCTTCTTTACAGTCTTTAGCTCAAAATAATCCTTATGCCAAAGTGGCATATTTTGGAATGCATATTGTGATACCCTACATAATCAATTTAGTCAGATAAGTAGGAGAAAATGTCATATCAGTTAGTTGATATTTTGAATGTGAACAAAATTATATGTTCATTTGTAATTGTTTATCTTTTCAACAGTTGGGTTACATACATTGAGATGTTATTTGGTAGAATTAGGGTGTCTTTTGTGAGATCCTGCTCTGAACATGATGCTCAGGCCTGCAGATGCCTTTGAGGCAAAGGGAAATTGGAACTCTTCCCTCTCCTTATGTTTTTGTGATCAGGTTCAACTGGAAGCAACTGGCCTCAGGAATGTACTGAGTCAGACATCTATTCACTTCACTGCATGGATTCCACCTTGTTAACTGATTTAATAGTCCTCTTACTCTCTGTGATGCCTAGGCAGTCAGTTAATTTGATACAATCACTCATATTGGCCATTTTACTGAATTTCTTAGGCTGGTTTATACAAAATGGTCAATATGACGGCTATTTCTGATCCTTATTGTTTTTTTCTCACTTGCTTTCATCCTGACATTCTTGTTCTCATTATATTGAAAGCTAAAGAGAGGCACAAAAATAATCTGCAAAGACATAATGACAAGGCAATCTTCACAACTCTCCCCTTTCAGGGACCCTCAGGCTTGGAAAAGTCCAGTGGTAATTAAAGTAAAGCTTCGCTATGGTAACTGAATTGAAAAAAGATTAGTGTTAAGTATATATGTGGGTAATGAGGTGTGCTTTGTATTTGTGTGTGTGTGTGTGTGTTGAAGTTGGGAAAAGTGGAAGTGCTACTGTTGAAGGAAGGGGGACCCCTTTCAAGACCCAAGAGTGGGCTCTTGTCTAATACTCGGAAGTGAATTGTCCAAGGAGACACATGTGCTGACAAAGCAAGAGATTTTATTGGGAAAGGGCACCCAGGCAGAGAGCAGTAGGGTAAGGTGATGGGTTTAGTTTCTGGCTTGTCTTTGGCCAATCATTCTGACTCAGAGTCCTTTCTAGTGGCGCACTCATTGCTCAGCCAAAATGGATGCCAGTGATAAGGATTCTGGGAGGTGGTCAGACATGTGGGATCTTCCTTTAACTTTTTCTGAACTCTTCCGATTAGTGGTGGCTTATTAGTTCTATGTTCCTTACTAGGACCTCCTGTCATAAAGTAACTCATGCAAATGGTTACTATGGTGCCTGGCCAGGGTGGGCGGTTTCTATCAGTGTGCTTCCCAGAACACTACTATTCTGGATAGGGACTCAGAGAGGTAGCTGGGGTGGAGGAAAATTAAAATAACGAAAAATAAACTAAAAAAGAAGGCTAGTATATATTTAATCATTTTATGGTCTGCACTTTTTTTTTTTTTTTTGGAAAAGGTAGTCTTTTTAATAACTGTTTTATCACCAGGTTAAGCCATGCAGTTACAAAGTAGTTAGAAATTTCTAAAAGGATATTATTGTTAAAAAAAAAAAAAGAAAAGCTCATTCTTACATAAATACTCTCTAGTACTTCATTGGGGCACTACTGTTCAAAGGCCCTGGCCAAACAACTCCCAACAAAATAGAACCCCGAGTTGCTTCCAGCCCACTAGGGACGAAGCCGTGCGCAAAGATGAGGCCTCTAAACGAGGACACCAAGCCAGGGCGAGTTGGGGCCATTGGCAATGCTGCCAGCCAGACTCCGAAGAGGGAGCCCACGTGGTTTTTTCTGGGATACTCTACTTGAATTATCGTTCAATTAGTCAATGCAACAGATCTTTAAAAGAGAACAATTGATTAACATGATAAGGAGGTCACTACATTCTTTGGACTATATATCATAATTGTGGTTAGCAAATTCCGACAGCCTTAACAAAAATAGCCTCCATCATTTGCAGGTATGAAGATAACTTAATTCTCTACTGGGCTTTTTATTTTTGCTGGATGACAGTATGCAATTGACAAGCTATAAATGATACTGTTTTATGTTATAAAAATACTAGCTTTTTTCATTTATTACGTTTATAGGCATTCACTGCTTGAGTCGAGGTTAGGCTCATTAAACGATTAAAGGCAATTTTCTTACAGCAGCATGTACTTTTTCTAAAAGAATAAAATACATAAAGAGAGACAGTTTTGTTTTTTTTGTTGTTGTTGTTTGTAACCTATAAAATCGAGTTATTTTGCTGATGTAAAATACCAGTAACTCACTTGAGAACCATGCTGCCAGTCAGCTGTGGCCCTAGGAAAGCCCCTCTCGGCCAAGACCAGTCAGTCACTCGCCACTTCAGCTCTGAACACGTCTGTCAGGTGCTTTGACACATGTAAGAAGCAGGTATATGGCATTTTCAGGAGGCAGTATGGTCTGCACTTCTAATCGTCACCTTTATAACTAGGGCACATATACCCAGACTTGTACTTTATAGTTTCTTTTTTCCTTCAAAACCTCATCTGTGTGTGTGGGGATAAGAGAGACAGACGAGATTTTCTTTCCGAGATTTTTAGCAGAGGAGAAATTTCTCTGGAGAACTTCCTCCTTTTTTTTTTTTAAACCTGGCCCATTAAATTTTAGTGTTAAGTAATCTCACAATAAATGAAAAGTATTCTCTAGAAAAAAGTTAATTCAATGTGATTTACCATTGTTTAATTCTGCTAGCCAAGCTGCACTTGTCCTGAAGAGCTACATAATTTATTCAAATGACCTGGGGCTTTAAAGTCAATCTTCCAGCAGAAAAAATTACTCTCTGCCCCCAGGAGAGTGAATTTTTTTGTGTTGTACTGTTCCTTCTGACTGACATTTATTTGACTCTCAAGTGTATTTACATTGTTGGGCTTAATTTGGAGTTCTTTACTGAATCAATAATATGCTATGCTTTTTGATTCAAGTGGTATCAATATTATTATTCCTTTGCTTTTCCTTTTCTTTTTGCTTTTTTTCTCCCTTATCTCTCTGTAGTTACATAGTTTTTCTTTGACCTGTGAAAATTTTTACTCCTAAAATTATAAAGAAACAGAGTAATTATCCTTTAAATCTTCTGGGAAATGTGTGCCTCTTTAAACTTTATTTATGTCAGAACTTACTGTAATGAAGGACAAAAGCTCTAGACAAGGTCTCCTACTCCTCGGGGGTGTTCAAGGCCAGGTCTCCCGGAGGCGAGTCTGCAGTTTGTTCTCAAAAGTTTATAGCTCACCTCCTGGCTATTTCTTTAAAAGGGGAATGAGAGGGGGCTAGAAATAGAGCAGGGTGGGAATCTGACCCATCGTGACCACTCAGGAGGCCCTGGCCTGGAAAATTCCCCGGTACATGGTAAAAACAAACATTTGAAATGGAGGGAGAAACCAGGCTTAAACAAAGAGTGAAACCAGTTCCCATTTAAACTCTCCTGCCGATAACCATATGTGCCCCCTCATTTGTTTTCCAAACATCAGTTTTCCATCATTTGGACAGAGCCTCAACCTGAATCTGTCCAGAACATAGGAAGAAAATATTTTGAGATTTCATAAAATGCTGTGTCTGTATATGAGGAGCATTTGCACCATGTTCAAACAGTCTGCTGAAATAAATAGTATTGTGCAAACTTTTGAATCATACTATATTTTTCAGGCAATGGTGACCTCTTCTTGCTGATCCCATCTGTGTACTATAGGATCAACTTCAAAATGAATGGAAAAAACAGACAAATGTCAAAAGCCATCTGTTTTGTTTCATGTCATTTGTAATTTGTCTTTTGTAACCCATCCTCCCTTTGCTGTGTTACTTCTGTGGGACCTTTACTTAGGTCCCCAGCAACCTCCTCAGAGCCTGCCTGCCCTCTTACTTCACCTGCAGCCTGCAGCCTGCAGCCTGGCTAAGTGCACTCTTACTGCTCCCAGAAAAAAAAATACGATCAGTAGAAATAACTGGAATCCTTTATACTCATGTAAGTGTCTTGGGTTCTCTGGTTATCTGTACTCGCTGCAGTTAACTAGTCATACATTTTGCCTACCTGTGGCCTCCATTTTGGGAAGAAAATGAAAAATATTTTCTCCCATGCAACAATCCTTCAAACTCTTCCCCCCTTCTTCAGTGCTTTTGTAACAGCTTATGAATGGCCAGCAATGACTTTTTTGTAAATGTTGCATGTTTTCTTTTGGCCAGGACAAGGGTGAGATTAAAGGGCCAGCTAATACTGCCTCCTGTACTGTGGAGGTTAAGACTGTGAGTGCTGACATTAGAGTGCCTTGGTTTCAAATCAAATGTTCCCATTTAATAGCTATGTGATTTCAGAAAAGTTATTTAAACTCTGTGAGCCCTACTGTACTGATTTTTTTAAATGGAGGTAATATTAATAGCTTATAATAGTACCTAGTATGTGCTAGGCACAATTTTTAAGCACTCTAAACATAACAACTCATTTAATTCTTATAACTCCATGATGTAGGTAATTAACATCATCCCCATTTCTCAGATGAGAAAACTGAGACATGAAGAAGGAAAGTAACTTGGCCATAGTCATGGATTTACTAAGTGGTATAGCTGAGCTTGTGAACCAGGTAATTGGAACCCAGAGGCCATGTACATACACTGGTATGCTATACTGCCTATCTATTAAAAAGTATTGAGTATAAAGCACTTAGCACAGTGTTTGGCAAATGGGATTTATCGTCAACTGGTATAATCACTACCATCACCTGTATTTATCTTTCTTTTGTCACTCTTGCTTCTACTATACTTATTGTATAAGGCTAACCACCCTCAACCCCACAAAAAGAAAAACAACAGTAATCTGGGCTGCAATAGCTGCCTAATCCTTCTGATGTTGTATACTTTGTATTTAATTACAAATATGATAGAGACCCATGAAAGGAGACACTGCTTGTTAATATTTCTTTCAGAAGACATGAGAATTATATCCTTCCTGTCACTATCTCTGCAGCAAAAGCCAACAAAAATTGCTTAACAAAAGGGAGAAATTTTAGACTTCAAGTAAAGTTGCTGCTGTTCTTTTATTAAACAGGGGTAAATTTTTTCAAACAGTAATGAAAGTTGTAAAAGATGCTGGTGGAATTTAACTCTACTACTAGAATAAATTCCCTACTCTCCACTCCTTAACTCATTTTAGAATGCCAGTATCAGGGTAAAGAAAGAGAAAATTCTGCAAATAATTATATTCTTCTTTTAAAGTAAGCCACTAACTTCAAAATTCTCTAACACATTTGTGGAAACTTCATTTTTTTGTTTGAGATTTATTTGAATGAGCTGTTATGATTGGAGACACTAAGAATTTCAGATTAATGTTTTGCAGCCAAAAAAAAAAAAAAAACCCACTGGAAAGCTGGCAAGTGTTCATAAGTCAGACCTAGAATTATGTAGGTTGAAGACTCCCAGTGGACAGACGGAATATATAAGAAGGAAACCAGAGATCTGGTGCTATTACGTCCCTGACTCTAAGGGAACGAATAAGCACAAAATTAAAAGCATTCTTCAGCCTGAAATTTTAAGGTAGGTCTCCACAATTTATACATACTCTATTTGGAAAGTAAAACATACATTAAATGAAAATTTTTTATGGATGTACTTTCCCTTTTTCCTGTATTTTAACACTGTATTTTGCTAAATTCCTAAATTATTAAACTACTGTTTCTCTTACAGGGGTGCACTTAAGAACGAAGCAAGCTGATTTATGATAACTAAGTTTTAAACACGAACAACAAGTCTTCAAGTGAGTATTTTAGATTCTTTCATGTTAATTTGTTAAGTCAAGATTATGAAAGAATAAAGCTCTAAAGTGATGTTTGTTGTTTATTAAGAGATTCTTTGCTGATTACATTTTCACTGAGTAGTTTATTTATATGTGTTTTGAAACTATCCAAAGGAATAGTCTTTCCCTTACTGTGTTTATCTTCAGCTAATTTTTTTTTGTTTTAAAATAACGTTGCTATTAAAAATAACAGTACCACAAAAATCTGAATATTGGTTATAATATTCAAGAGCCAAGTAGCACTGTTACTACTTAGCTGTTAAACTAAAAAAAAAAAAAAAAGCAAAGGAAAAAGTGATACAGTTATATTATGATTAATCATTGATGTTCAATTCTTATTTCATTGAACAACACAATTTTTCCTACTTGACCCTAAATCCAATTTTGCTATTTTTTAGTTTTCTTTTCCTAATTAAAAAAAGAAGTAGCTTTTCTTTTATATGGATTAAACTTAAATATCCATATGTAAAAGTAATAGTCTCTATTAAAATGCGATGGGGGTTTTAAAAATATGCACATATTCCATAACTACCACTTAATTATATTATTATTGTGAAAATAATGGAAAAGTAGAACTATAGGTATTATTTTTAATTAGTAAAAATCAGCCATAACCCACCATCCCAATATGTTCCTTTTGCATATTCTCTTTAAGTCTTTTGTACACTTACTTATTTTTTCCATAGTTTATTTTACTTATTTCTCCATAGCTGGAATGATTTGTATATAATTAGTTAGTTGAATAAGGCATTTCTCTATGCAATAGTAGGCAGTGGTGTGATTTCTAGAAAGTATACAGAGTGAGATATGTGCTCATGTGTTTTTGAAATGCTAACTTTCTTATTTCTTAGTTTCTTCTTATTTGTTTCACATATTTCCTATTCTAGCTAACTTTTTGAAATATTAATTTTCTTTAACCTTTTTGACAATAGAAAAGAAGGGCAAAAAGTAGTTTTGCTTAGAATTTTCAGTCTTGATGCCAGAATGTCTTAATTTCTTGGTGTTATTGACAGAATTCTCTTCTTCAACAAGTAAAGTCTATTCTGATTTCAGAAGGCATACTTCTGTTTCCCAATATTTTCTATAATCACCTACATTTTTTTGCTTTCAACAAACTTTTATAATACTAACAACTTGATAATATCTTAAATTCTGTATGTGTTCTACAAGTTCTTTTTTTTCCCCCAGAAGGTGTAAAAATTAGGAGCTGCTGACATTTCAATCAACATGAAGGCCAACTTCTCCCTTGCCACCATCAGCAAAAACATTACCAGCAGTCTTCACATTGGATTTGTGAACATTTCCAGCAATGAGTCTACTTTTAATTGCTCACATAAGCCATCAGATAAGCATTTAGATGCAATTCCTGTTCTCTATTACATTATTTTTGGGGTTGGATTTCTTGTCAATACTATTGTGGTTACACTGTTTTGTTGTCAAAAAGGTCCTAAGAAGGTTTCCAGCATTTACATCTTCAACCTAGCTGTGGCTGACTTACTTCTTTTGGCTACTCTTCCTCTCTGGGCAACCTATTATTCTCATAGATATGACTGGATCTTTGGACCTGTAATGTGTAAAGTTTTTGGTTCTTTCCTGACCCTGAACATGTTTGCAAGCATTTTTTTTATCACCTGCATGAGTGTTGATAGGTACCAATCTGTCATTTACCCCTTTCTGTCTCAAAGAAGAAATCCCTGGCAAGCATCTTATATAGTTCCCCTTGTTTGGTGTATGGCTTGTCTGTCCTCATTGCCAACGTTTTATTTCCGGGATGTCAGAACAATTGAGTATTTAGGGGTGAATGCTTGCATAATGGCTTTCCCACCTGAGAAGTATGCCCAGTGGTCAGCTGGGATTGCTTTAATGAAAAATATCCTTGGTTTTATTATCCCTTTAATATTCATAGCAACATGTTATTTCGGAATCAGAAAACATCTACTGAAGACCAATAGCTATGGGAAGAATAGAATAACTCGTGACCAAGTTCTGAAGATGGCAGCTGCTGTTGTTCTGGCGTTCATCATTTGTTGGCTTCCCTTCCATGTTCTGACCTTCCTGGATGCTCTAGCTTGGATGGGTGTCATTAATAGCTGTGAAGTTATAGCAGTCATTGACCTGGCACTTCCTTTTGCCATTCTCCTGGGATTCACCAACAGCTGCATTAATCCCTTTCTGTATTGTTTTGTTGGAAACAGGTTCCAACAGAAGCTCCGCCGTGTGTTTAGGGTTCCAATTACTTGGCTCCAAGGCAAGAGAGAGAATGGTTCATGTGGAAAAAGCAGTTCCTTTAGAGAAATGGAGACCTTTGTGTCTTAAACGTGAGAGTGGAATATATGTTATCAATATGGCTACTTGGCTTAAAAGATCTCCCTGAATTATCTTTTGATGGCTTTAGTAAAATAACAAATTTTTCCCCTTAATGTAATCTTTTCTCAGACTTCTAGAACAGGAAACCAAATGTACCTCTTAAGTTTTATCCTCCAGTGACTTTCAAAAAATGCCTCCTTTTTTTCCCTTACTTGTCTATCTGTACAAGATGACACTGGGGAGATGTATCTATAATCTAGAAGTAACTGGGAATTTATCTCAAATTATAATTAATAAGAAATTGTGAATGATGATTTGGGGTTTCAGATTTCTCTTTGAGAAGTTCTGGAGTCTTTGTTGATTTTTATATCTATTTTCCTCAAGCTTCTCTCTTGAACCAAGGCCAGTCTTTTAATTAATTGCATTATTTACAAGATAGTATGCTAAAAGGAATGCGCACTTCTACTTTATATTATGAATAATAATCTTTTTATATTTCACTTTAGCATAATTTTATATTTAAGATACGGCTATATATTGAGTAGGGCTAGGAATATAGTATAGATCACATGTACTCCTACATTTAACTTGTATTTATAATCACAAAAAGTGAAATGTGTAATAACATAGATCTGTAATAAACAAATATCTGAGTGTGCACTAAAGTCTGAATAAACTTTTTAAATTTCTATTTATTTTAACTGTTTGAAGTTTTCTATGTCCTCTGATACTTTTTCAAAAACAATAACTAAAAACTATTTAGTGTATAAAATGTAATGGTCATTTTTTACATCCTTGACCTTTTGGATTTGGTGCTTTGATTGATATATAGGAAGTTGACCTGAGTTTTATTATTGATGCTTTGGTCGTGGGTTGCTTCCCAAAATATTTGGGTGGCTGCTTTAACTCTTTAATTTGTAATAAACCCTTAACTAGCATAGGAAAAGGTTATCTCAGAATGTAATTTTGATACTCCAGAAGGACAAAGAGATCCAGCAAATGACAAGTTTGGTGTCACACAGCAAACCTACCTGTCAGGGCAATGCAACATGGCTTAGAAAATATAAACCATGGGGTATACTTAAATTACACCTGTGGATACTGTTTGTTCCAGAATTTATAGGATTCTGTGGAACTCTTCTATACCAGTGACTGGTGCATAGATCTCTCAACACTATTAGAACTCCTAAGTTTGAGAAATACCTGAAACTGAGTTACCTTATTTAGAGCGTGAATCCTAATTTTAGAAGTTAAACATTTCATTCTGCACCAGACCCATATTTTATCAGGTTATCTAGGACCTTACTAGACCAGTACTGACCTCTAAGATAGAAGTAAAGTTTCAGAAGCTTGGCATCTCCGCCAGATTTCAGGGCTATAGATACAACAATACTCTTGATCTACTTTCTGGGAAAGTCCTTATTTCATGTCATCTACTATTATCAATAAAAACAAATAGTTAAATGTAAAACCAACTATGACTTCATATTTTAAATAACTTTGTAAAACATAAATAAAAGCTTTGATTAGAAGATCATGTGCACTTTACTTTTTTGTTGTAACTACCTCAAGTTATAGATTCTTACCTTGTCTTGTATCCTCATCTTCCTCATAATCCCCACTGATACTTCTTAGTTTTACCTTCCATCATTCCTTATATGGCTTCTTGCTATACTCTTCTAGTCTCCCACTCTTGTGTCTTCAGCCATAATCCCTTATTAATTATCAAACGAAAGCCCAGATTTCTTGCTATGGTCTACAAGACCACAATAAACCTGATTTTTCCCTGCCTGTCTGACTTTTTTTTCCCTCTGCCATCTCTTCTTACACTGTATGTTCAAGCATCACAAAAGGACTCAAACTGCTTTTTTTCAAGCCTACTGCTCTCTCATGCCTGTCTGCTTTTGCCCACACCACTCTGTTTCTTTAACACCCCTCCAATTATCCCTGACCCTCAGAATGTCTCACTCAACTGATGAACACAGCTTCCAATATTCAGCTCATATCAGTTCCTCTCCCACAATAACAATTATGATACTAATCATAATGCAAACCTCCCTCCCCTGGGTGTTCCCTTAATGAAAAGAATTATTTACCTAATCCCTGGGATTTTAAGACTGGCCTCCACTTCCTTGTTAGTGAAAGTGTTAGTCACTCAGTCCTATCTGACTCTTTGTGACCTCATGGTCTGTAGCCTGCCAAGCTCCTCTGTTCATGGAATTCTCCAGGCAAGAATACTGGAGTGGGTTGTCATTTCCTTTTCCAGGGGATCTTCCCAACTCAGGGATTGAACCCTGGTCTCCAGCATTGCAGGCAAATTCTTTACCAACTGAGCCACCAAAGGAACCCAGTATTGATCCCTAAGTAATTCTCTGAGGCTTGGAATACAGTGGTCTTTCCTGGGACTAAGAAGAAATGTCATTTGAGAAGATGGTGCATGAATATGTGAACTCTGATTGCAGGAATGTACAAAGGTATAAATGTCTTCTTTTCTCTTTGAAAATATAAATTTCATGTTAAGTTTCTCAGACAGCAAACAAAACTGTATTCTCATTTTGGTTGTCCCATTTCCAAGTATTACCTAATTCGCTTTCTTTTCCATGGTTCCACATTTATTCATCTCACCCACATAATGCCCAAGAAACACATAGTAATAATAATAGTTATTACTATTAGGTGAGCACTATATGATATATACTTTTATAAGTATTTTACTTGTATTATCTCATTTTATTCCCAAAATGATTCAGTTATTCTCATTTTACAAATAAGGACACTGAGGTACAGATGAGTTCATATTAATCTTTAAGTTTGTCTCTGATCAATGATCTGAGTAATCCTAACAGACGTATTTAGTAGTTTCAGTGAATCTTAGGCTACAAGCTGATATTTCAGACAGTCCTGCTCAGACTTTCAACTTTCTCCAAACCACACTGCTTACATATCCATGACCACAGTAATAAAAGAGTACTGGGCAGGTGGTATATTAGCACCTATGAAGAAAAAGAGAGAAAGCTAATGGATAAGGCTTTCTGCCTGGTTCTCCACTACCCTTTTCTCATGCTTCATGCTCTACAGAACTACAAAAGTAACCACTACTCCCTGCTCCCCCCTCTACCTCCACACAGAAAGCAAGACCCTCAAACATTTATTTTGAGGGACAAAAATTTGACATGAATGTTAGTTTTGTGAAATAAGATTATATAGGATTACCAGAGAAATTCATCTCTTGCAATTTGCAAAATGAATATATATTTTTATTATGAAAAGTCAAGTATTAATTACAGTAAGTCCCCTAAATATGAACCTTGAAGTTGCAAACTTTAAAAAACGCTAATGTGTGTTCATACATCCAATCACATGAGTTAGTTCACATGTCTGGCATACATGGTCATGGGCATGCTTGTCTACAGTGATTGTACTTTTGTGTACTTTACTGTACACTACTATATAGAGTACAGTAGTACAGTATCTTTATTTTGAACCCAGGATGTCCAGAAGCAAGTGTAAAAGCAGCAGTGATGTAGCTGGTACTACTATACTTTTCAAGGTACTGCACTGTAAGATGAAAATGTTTTCTTTATTTTGTATGTGTTTTTTATGTATTATTTGTATGAAAAATATTATAAACCTATTGCAGTACAGTACTGTATAGCCAATTGTGTTAGGTGCATATCTAGGCTAACTTTGTTGGACTTATGAACAAATCGGACTTACAAACATGTTCTTAGAATTCATACATAGGGGATTTGCTGTATTTATATATTTTATAACCTTAAATTAGATCTCAGTAAAATGTTTTGGAAAAATTCCTTTTTTTCTGGTCTTTTGAGGTCTGTATCAAAATGAGAGGATAATCTAAAGGAAAGCACATTCTATTTTGACTTTTTTTTCCCCACAGGGATTTGAGAACAGAAAACTGTTTGGTGGCTTCATCTATCAACAAAAGAAAAATCTAAACTGGGCAAGCTGAATTAACCACAGGAGGTAACTGAAACAAGAAAGGATTGAGACAATAAGGAAAATAAAGCACTTAATTATTTTGTTAATTCCTATATGAATTATATCAACAATGATGATTCACATAAAATAACAGAAATTCATATGCTATCACACACAAAAAATCACTTTTCCTGCAAAAAGAAAAACAGTGGCCTACAGCTGAATGGACTAGCCTTCTAGAGCTTGATGCTCATTTGCACAAAAGATTAACATCCTCAGAATAAGAATTTTTTCTTCTTGAAATTCTTTCTTTTAGAAAGAGAGAGTTCTTTTTAAAATTAATAATAATTTATATGTATTTCTTACTAAGAATGAATACTTTCTCATTGTTGAAAATTTTAACTGTATAGATAATTAGCCACAGACAAAATCAGTGTTAGTAGCACTGAAATCATTCACCTCAGGTTGGGACTTGAACCCACATGGCTGGGACTCAAATCTGGTCAAAACCCAGTTTGGGACTCTTACCCATGTGCCCAGGACTCAAACCTGGCCAAAACTCATGGTCTTTCCAACTGAGATAACATACTTGGTTTCAGGACCTAATGAAGCTCAGGTTCTTGATGTCTTATCACAGAAAGAATTCAGTGACAGAAAAAGTAATAGGTAAGAAGTGGATTTATTTAGAGAGAAATACACTCCACAGAGAAGAGTATGGGCTATCACAGAGGGCAAGAGTAACCTCGAAATGTGGTGTGGTTAGCTTTCATGGGCTAGGCAATTTCATGAGCTAATGAGTGGAAGAATTATTCTAATTATATTGGGGCCAAATTAAACTTAAAAGCTTTTGTACAGCAAGAGAAAACATCAACAACAATAAAAAAGACAACCTACTGAATGGAAGAAAATATTTGCAAATCAGATGACCAACAAGGGTTTAATATTCAAAATATATAAACAGTTCATACAACTCAATATCAAAAAAACAACTCAACTTAAAAAATGGGCAGAATACCTGAATAAACATTTTTCCAAAAAAGAAACACAGAAGTCCAACAGGCACATGAAAAGATATTCAACATCACTCATCATCAGGGAAATGCAAATAAAAACCACAATGAGCTATGACCTTACACCTGTCAGAATGGCTAGTATCAAAAAATCCACAAATAAATGTTGACAAGGATGTGGAGAAAAGGTAACAATTGTCCACTGTTGGTGGGAATGTAAATTGGTACAGTTACTATGAAAAACAGTATGGAGTTTCCTCAAAAAATTAAATATAGAATTACCATATGATCTAGCAATTCAATTCCTCAGTTCAGTTCAGTTCAGTCGCTCAGTCGTATCCGACTCTTTGCGACCCCATGAATCACAGCACGCCAGACCTCCTTGTCCATCACCAACTCCCGGAGTTCACTCAGACTCGAGTCCATCGAGTCACTGGTGCCATCCAGCCATCTCATCCTCTGTTGTCCCCTTCTCCTCCTGCCCCCAATCCCTCCCAGCATCAGAGTCTTTTCCAATGAGTCAACTCTTCTCATGAGGGGGCCAAAGTACTGGACTTTCAGCTTTAGCATCAGTCCTTCCAAAGAAATCCCAGGGTTGATCTCCTTCAGAATGGACTGGTTGGATATCTTTGCAGTCCAAGGGACTCTCAAGAGTCTTCTCCAAAACCACAGTTCAAAAGCATCAATTCTTCGGCGCTCAGCCTTCTTCACAGTCCAACTCTCACATCCATACGTGATCAGAAGAAAAACCATAGCCTTGACTAGACAGACCTTAGTCAGCAAAGTAATGTCTCTGCTTTTGAATATGCTATCTAGCTTGGTCATAACTTTTCTTCCAAGGAGTAAGCGTCTTTTAATTTCATGACTGCAGTCACCATCTGCTGTGATTTTGGAGCCCCCAAAAATAAAGTCTGACACTGTTTCCACTGTTTCTCCATCTATTTCCCATGGAGTGATGGGACCGGATGCCATGATCTTCATTTTCTGAATGTTGAGCTTTAAGCCAACTTTTCACTGTCTTCTTTCACTTTCATCAAGAGGCTTTTTATTTCCTCTTCACTTTCTGCCATAAGGGTGGTGTCATCTGCATATCTGAGGTTATTGATATTTCTCCCAGCAATCTTGATTCCAGCTTGTGTTTCTTCCAGTACAGCGTTTCTCATGATGTACTCTGCATAGAAGTTAAATAAGCAGGATGACAATATACAGCCTTGATGGACTCCTTTTCCTATTTGGAACCAGTCTGTTGTTCCATGGCCACTTCTAACTGTTGCTTCCTGGCCTGCGTACAGATTTCTCAAGAGGCAGGTTAGGTGGTCTGGTATTCCCATCTCTTTCAGAATTTTCCACGGTTTATTGTGATCCACACAGTCAACGGCTTTGGCATAGTCAATAAAGCAGAAATAGATGCTTTTCTGGAACTCTCTTGCTTTTCCCATGATCCAGCAGATGTTGGCCATTTGATCTCTGGTTTCTCTGCCTTTTCTAAAACCAGCTTGAACATGAGGAAATTCACAGTTCACATATTGCTGAAGCCTGGCTTGGAGAATTTTGAGCATTACTTTACTAGAGTGTGAGATGAGTGCAATTGTTTGGTAGTTTAGGCATTGTTTGGCATTGTCTTTCTTTGAGATTGGAATGAAAACTGACCTTTTCCAGTACTGTGGCCACTGCTGAGTATTCCACATTTGCTGGCATATTGAGTGCAGCACTTTCACAGCATCATCTTTCAGGATTTGAAATAGCTCCACTGGAATTCCATCACCTCCACTAGCTTTGTTCCTAGTGATGCTTTCTAAGGCCCACTTGACTTCACATTCCAGGATGTCTGGCTCTAGATGAGTGATCACACCATCGTGATTATCCGGGTCATGAAGATCCTTTTTGTACAGTTCTTCTGTGTATTCTTGCCATCTCTTCTTAATATCTTCTGATTCTGTTAGGTCCAGACCATTTCTGTCCTTTTTCAAGCCCATCTTTGCATGAAATGTTCCCTTGGTATCTCTAATTTCCTTGAAGAGATCTCTAATCTTTCCCATTCTGTTCTTTTCCTCTATTTCTTTGCATTGATTGCTGAGGAAGGCTTTCTTATCTCTTCTTGCTATTCGTTGGAACTCTGCATTCAGATGCTTATATCTTTCCTTTTCTCCTTTGCTTTTCGCTTCTCTTCTTTTCACAGCTATTTGTAGGGCTTCCCCAGACAGCCATTTTGCTTTTTCGCATTTCTTTTCCTTGGGGATGGTCTTGATCCCTGTCTCCTGTACAATGTCATGAACCTCATTCCATAGTTCATCAGGCACTCTATCTATCAGATCTAGGCCCTTAAATCTATTTCTCACTTCCACTGTATAATCATAAGGGATTTGATTTAGGTCATACCTGAATGGTCCAGCGGTTTTCCCTGCTTTCTTCAATTTCAGTCTGAATCTGGTAATAAGGAGTTCTGCCAGGGTCCAGCCCCAGTGGATCCAGGGTGATTCGAAGGTGGGGGGATGGTGTCGGCATCTTTGGAAAAATACATATTCAATTACAGATATAGAGAGAGATTAGAAACGGATAGTGTAGTAGGAAGATTAGTGGAAAAAAACAGGCTGAATAACTTGGATTACGTGGAATAGCATCCATACTCCAGATGCGAATTCAGCCAGAAAAACGGAGCAAGAAAGAAACAACATGGGGGAATCAGTCTTTCCAGAAACTGATCCGATTTCTTTATTTTTGTGTTTGCTTATATACCTTTTGTTACACATACGGATGAATACAGAGTCACATGGGGGTCAGCAGTCCTGACCTTTATCAAAATCAGGCGCTTCACATAAATGTAAAAAAAAAAAGGTCTTAGGAATATTACATCATTTTCTGGCCATGAGTGAGACCTGCTGACATTTTATGATCCTTTCTTTCTGATAACCAAAACACTTATTTTTTCCAAGGGTGTTTTTTCTTAAACCAGGCACCACCCTCCAAAAAAAGTTACATTCCTATAGGGTGTGGGTGTAGTGAGTTACAATCAAGAAAGGAATCTATTTAACCCAAGGTTAACATGATTAATCTTAAAGGTTAATACTTATTTATCCTATATCCTTAAAGGTTAATACTTATTTCTCCTATGTGTTATATTCATTATAAGGGCAGGGAACATGGAGATTTAGCAGCAAACATCAGCCCAACAAATAAAAATCCTTTCACCAATGTTCCCCTTAAGATCTATTTAGTCTTAAGATAGTGATAAAGTTACATTTTTACATAGCAAAGACACAGTGATTTATAACAAAGTACAGTGATCTATTACAAAAGAGAAAATCCATTAACTCAAAAAGTCTAGCATTGCTAACATCAAAAACTACTATATTTCCTTTTCAATATTCCAAATACATTGATTAATATATTCCCAGGTGCCTAAGGATATGGAGGCCTGGCAGCAATCATTGACTCAACAAGAAGAAAAAGCCCTATGCTAATTAAGATTCAAAATACTCCAAAACTCTCTGTGCTGTTTATGGTTAAGAGGTAGTAAACAATCTAGTGGCAGGAGTATGGATAATCCTATCACACAAGCTAGTCTGTCAGCAGAGAGGTTTGACCTGAGACATCCTTGTCCCACCCAGAGCAGGGAATTAGCAGCAATTATTGACACAACAAATGAAAAACCCTTCACCAATATAATTCCTAACCAACCCACTATACTGATAATTTCCAATTCCCCAAAAGAATTTGCCTTTAGTAAGTCTAAAACATCTCATGCCTCTCAGGTTGGGAGGCTGTAAACAATCACATGTGGCCTGACAAACCTATACAGGTGGGCTAGATAACCTTCAGAGGAGTCTGTAAGCTGAAACAATCTTGTCACGCCCAGGAATTTTTATTGCCTTGGAGATGCATGTTTACTCCTTCTCCGAGAGAAATGGTTACGGGGGAAAGCCCCCCCTAAAGTCAGAGGTGTAGGTGAGAGCATAAAACAGACTCTGGTTTTGGGGTTAGATACTCGGGAACAGGGGGTTTCCTGAGGCTTGATCACGCCTTTGTGTATGCCAAGCCTCCTTCCTCATGACCTTTGCCATGGGCGGAGTTCCTCACGCTGGCCCCCAGCAGAGTTCATGATCTGAGACACAGTCAGCTCCTGGTATAGACTCACAGAGAACAAACTAGTGGTTACCAGTGGGGAGAAGGGCAACATAGGGGTAGGGGATTAAGTGATACAAACTACTATGCACAAAATAAATAAGTTTCAAGTATATATTGTAGAGAACAGAGAGTATAGCCAATACTTAATGATAACTTTAAATACTATATTGTTGTTTTGTTCAGTCGCTCAGTCATTTCCAACTCTTTGCAACCACATGGACTGCAGCATGCCAGGCTTCCCTGTCCTTCACCATCTCCCAGAAATGGTGATCTCCCTCTCAAACTCATGTCCATTGAGTCAGTGATGCCATCCAACCATCCCATCCTCTGTCACCCTCTTCTCCTCCTGCCTTCAATCTTTCCCAGCATCAGGGTCTTTTCCCATGAGTCAACTCTTTTCATCAGGTGACCAAAGTATTGGAGCTTCAGCCTCAGCATCAGTCCCGCCAATGAATATTCAGGATTGATTTCCTCTAGAATTGATTGGTTTGATCTCCTTGAAGTCCAAGAGACTCTCAAGAGTCTTCTCCAACACCACAATTCAAAAGCATCAATTCTTCAGCACTCAGCCTTCTTTATGGTCCAATTGTCACAACCATACATGACTACTGGAAAAATCATAACTTTGACTATAGGGACCTTTGCCAGCAAAATAATGTCTCTGCTTTTGAATATGCTGTCTAGGTTTATAAAAATTTTGAATTAGTATGTTGTATTCATAAAACTAATATTAATATAATATTGTAAATCAACTACACCTCAATTTCAAAAAGACAAAAAGCAAAAAAAAAAAAAAAGGAAAGGAAGGAAGGAAGTTCTAGCCACAACAATTAGGCATTAAAAAGATATAAACGGCATGCATGTTAAAAAGGAAGAGGTAAAACTATCACTACTTGCAATGACAATATGAAAACCTTGCTGCTGCTGCTAAGTCGCTTCAGTCGTATCCAACTCTGTGCGACCCCATAGATGGCAGCCCACCAGGCTCCCCCGTCCCTGGGATTCTCCAGGCAAGAACACTGGAGTGGGTTGCCATTTCCTTCTCCAATGCATGAAAGTGAAAAGTGAAAGTTGCTCAGTCGTGTCCGACCCTCAGCCACCCCATGGACTTCAGCCTTCCAGGCTCCTACATCCATGGGATTTTCCAGGCAAGAGTACTGGTGTGGTGTGCCATTGCCTTCTCAAATGAAAACCTTAGATCCTATTTTTTTTAAAAATAGTTATAACTAAGAAACAAATTCACTAACATTACAGAATACAAAATACGCAAAAAGTTTGTTCAGTCGCTCAGTCATGTGCGACTCTTTGCAATCCCATGAATGGCAGCACACCAGGTTTCCCTGTCCTTCACTATCTCCCAGAGTTCGTTCAAACTCAAATCTATTGAGTAGGTGATGCCATCCAACCATCTCATCCTCTGTCATCCCTTTCTCCTCTTGCCCTCAGTCTTTCCCAGCATCAGAGTCTTTGCCACTGAGTCAGCTCTTTACAATGGGTAGCCAAAGTATTGGAGCTTCAGCTTGAGCATCAGTCCTTCCAGTGAATATTCGGGGTTGATTTTCCCTATGATTGACTGGTTTGATCTCCTTGCTGAAAATCCAAGGGACAATCAAGATCATGAGCTCCTTATTGCAAAATTCAGACTTAAATTGAAGAAACTAGGCCATTCAGCTATGACCTAAATCAAATCCATTATGTAAAGAGCTGTTGTGCCTTTTTACACGAATAACATTTTATCAGAGAAACTAAGAAAACAATCCCATTTACAATTGCATCAAGAAGAATAAACACCTAGGAATAAATTTAACCAAAAGGTAAAGACCTGTATGTTGAAAACTACAAGATATTAATGAAATAAACTGAAGATACAAATGAATGGAAATATATTCTGTGCTCATGGATCAGAAGAATTGATATTGTCAAAATGTGCATATTACCCAACACAATCTACAGATTCACTAAATCCCTATCAAAACTCCAATGACATACTTCAAAGAAATAGAACACAAATTATAAAATTTATATGGAACAACAAAAGACCCTGAATAGCCAAAGCAATCTTGAGAAAGAAGAATAAAGCTGGAGGCAACATCTTTCCTGATTTCAAGCTATATTATAAAGCTATATTAATTTAAAAAGTACAGTGTTGGCATGGAACAGACAATGGAACAGACTAGAGAGCCCAGAAATAACATTGTGCATATATGTCAATTAATTCATAATGAAGGAGAAAAGACTATATAATGGGAAAAGGACAGACTTTTCAATAAATGTTGGGAAAACTGGACAGCCACATGCAAAAGAATTAATTTAGACCACTATCTTATACCATACATAAAAATTAACCCCAAATGGATTAGTAAGACCCATAAGACCTGAAATGATAAAATTCTTAGAAGAAAAATTTAGGTATTAACTCCTAATCTTGGTGACAATTGTTTTTGAATCTGACACCAAAAGCAAAAGTAACAAAAGCAAAAATACTACATCATACTAAAAAGCCTCTGCACAGTGAAGGAAACAATCAACAAAATTAAAAGGCAACCTACTGAATAGGAAAATATATCTGCAAATCATATGACCAACAATCAGTTAATATATGAAATATATAAAGAACTCATACATTCAATAGCAAAAAGTAACAATCTGATTTAGAAATGGGCAGAAGTTTTGAAGAGACATCTTTCCAAACAAGGTATACAGATGGCCAACAGGTAAATGAAAAGATGCTCAACATCATTAATCATCAGGGAAATGCAAATCAAAATCATAATGAGATAACACCTCACACTTGTCAGAATGGCTAATATCAAAAAGATAACAAAAAAGAAGTGTCTCCAAGGATGTGAAAAAAAAGGAACACTTAAACCCTTTTGGTGAAAATGTAAATTGGTATAGTCACTATGAAAAATAGTATGGAGATGTCTCAAAAAATTAAAAATAGAACTACAGCAGTTCTGATAATTTACCTGAAGAAAACAAAAACATTTAACTCAAAAAAATATATGCCATGTTCACTGCAGTATTATTCATAGTAGCCAAGATATGAAAATAATGTAAGTATTCATCCATAGATGAATGTATAAAGAAAATGTGGTATATACAGAAAAAGGAATAATAAAAAAAGAAACCTTACCATTTGTGACAATGTGGATGGACCTTGAGGGCATTATGCTAAGTGAAATGTCAGACAGAGAAAGACAAATATACATGCTCTCTTTTATACGTAGAATCTAAAAACAAACAAACAAGTTCATAGATACAGAGAACAAATTGTGTTGCCAGAGGTGAGGGGTAGGGGTGGGAGAAATAAAATTTGAAAAAGATAAATAAATAAAATAAACGTGTTATAGAAGAACATATATCAGCAAGGGAAAATGTTCACAATATACTTAGAGAAAAATATCTGACTACAAAATAGTATGCACAAAATAAACCATTTTGCTAAAAAAAAAATGGACACCAAAAAAATAAGTTTAGAAGAACACACATTAAAATATAAAAGTATCTGAGAAGTGGTCCTAAGATGGCGGAGGAATAGGACAGGGAGACCACTTTCTCCCTAAAAAAATTCATCAAAAGAACATTTGAACGCTGAGTAAATTCCACAAAACAACTTCTGAATGCCAGCAGAGGACATCAGGCACCCAGAAAAGCAGCCCATTGTCTTTAAAAGGAGGTAGGAAAAAATATAAAAGACAAAAAGAGAGACAAAAAAGGTATGGACAGAGCTCCATCCCAGGAAGGGAGTCTTAAAAAAGAAAGAAGTTTCTAAACACCAGGAAACACTCTCACTGCCGAGTCTATGGCGAGCCTTGGAACCACAGAGGGCAACATAACTGGGAGGAAAAAGAAATAAATAATTAAAACCCACAGATTACATGCCCAATGGTAACTCCCCCAGCGGAGAAGCAGTGCAGACGCCTGCACCCGCCACTAGCAAGTTGGGGCTGAGCAGGGAGGCGTGGGCTGCATTGCTTAGAGTAAGGACCAGGCCTGAATGCCCCCAGGGCAATCTGAGGTAACTAACTTGGGCTAGCAAACCAGACTGTAGGAGAGCTACCAGGCGAAAAGCCCTAACCTAAGACACCACCAGGCCCACTCACAGAACAAAGGACTGAGCAGAGCCAATTGGCTGCAGACAATCCCCCTCCAGTGACAGGCAGCCAGAGCTGTAAGGGGTCAATCATGGCCCCAAAGAGGCATTATCTACCAAACTGCAAGCAGGCTTTGTTGCTAAGTCTTCTTGGGATTCTGGAAGGTCAACATCCACCTGAGAAGGTGCACCCATTGTACACCCAAAAAACTGAGTGGCAGGGATGGGGGAGGCGATAAGTCACAGTGACCATGCTCTCCAAACACCTGATCACCTGAGCTGCTCGGATCTGGGAAGGGTGCAAAATGCAGGCCCAACCGAGTCTGCACCTCTGAGGACTACTCAAGTACCTAAACCTAAGCAGATTAGACCTGGGAAGTGCATACAACCCAGGGCTGGCCTCAGACAGTTCCAGGCAGAGCAACCTAGAGCCTAAGCAGTGTAGACAGGGAAAGCACACATGCTGTGAGTGGGGGCAAACCCAGTGTGGCCGAGACACTGCAAGCACACGCCAGTGTTATTTGTTTGCAACGTCCCTCCCTCCCCATGGCACGACTGAACAAGTGAGCCTAAAAAAGTGTCCACCACCGCCCCCTTGTGTCAGGGCAGAAATTAGACACTGAAGAGACCAGCAAACAGAATAAGATAAAACAGAGGGAACCTCCTTGGAAGAGACAGGTGCAATAGATTAAAACCCTGTAGTTAGTACCAACTAAGAGAGTGAAAAAGTTAGCTTAAAGCTCAACATTCAGAAAACGAAGATCATGGCATCTGGTCCCATCACTTCATGGGAAATAGATGGGGAAACAGTGGAAACAGTGTCAGATTTTATATTTGGGGGCTCCAAAATCACTACAGATGGTGACTGCAGCCATGAAATTAAAAGACGCTTACTCCTTGGAAGGAAAGTTATGACCAACCTAGATACCATACTGAAAAGCAGAGACATTGCTTTGCCAACAAAGGTCCGTCTAGTCAAGGCTATGGTTTTTCCTGTAGTCATGTATGGATATGAGAGTTGGACTGTGAAGAAAGCTGAGCACTGAAGAATTGCTGCTTTTGAACTGTGGTGTTGGAGAAGACTCTTGTGAGTCCTTTGGACTGCAAGGAGATCCAACCAGTCCATTCTAAAGGAGATCAGAACTGGGTGTTCTTTGGAGGGAATGATGCCAAAGCTGAAACTCCAGTACTTTGGCCACCTCATGCAAAGAGTTGACTCATTGGAAAAGACCCTGATGCTGGGAGGGATTGGGGGCAGGAGGAGAAGGGGATGACAGAGGATGAGATGGCTGGATGGCATCATTAACTCGATGAACATGAGTTTGAGTGAACTCCAGGAGTTGGTGATGGACAGGGAGGCCTGGCGTGCTGCAATTCATGGAGTCACAAAGAGTAAGACATGACAGAGTGACTGAACTAAACTGAACTGAACTGAACATAGGAAGGGGCCTATAGTCCTTGAGAAATATAAGCTGGATCATGGAACTATCTGAAAATGAACTGACCCCACATTGTCCACAACAACACCAGAGAAAGTCCTAGATATATTTTTACACTTTTTTACTATCACTCTTTATTTTTTTTAATTTCCAAAAAAATTTTAAGTCCTCTATTACTCCTTTAATTTTCATTTTTATAACCTACTATTATTTTGCAAAAAAAAGAGACCCTATTTTTTAAAGCAAACATACATACATATATATATATATATATATATATATATAATAATTTTTGTGACTTTTTTTCCTTTCTTTAATATTCTATTTTTGAAAATATAACTTCTACTCTAGATTTTTAATGTTTGCTTTTTGGTATTTGTTATCAATTTTGTACCTTTAAGAACCCAATCTTCAGTACCCATTTTTACTTGGGAGTGAGATTACTGGCTTGACTGCTCTCTCCCCCTTAAAACTCTCCTTTTTCTCCACCAGGTCGTCTCTGTCTCCTCCCTCCCCCTTCTCTTCTCTACCCAACTCTGAATCTCTTTGTGTGTTCCAGACAGTGGAGAACACTTAGGGAACAGATTACTGGCTGGATGTGTCTTTCTCCTTTTGATTCACCCCTTTCTCCTACTGGCCACCTCTGTCTCCTTCCTCCCTCTTCTCTTCTCTGTATAACTCCATGAACATCTCTGAACAGTCCAGACTGTGGAGCACACATAAGGAAGTGATTACCGGCTAGCTTGCTCTCTCCTCTTTTGAGTCCACCTCATCTTATTTAGGTCACCTCTATCTCCCTCTTCCCTCTTCTCTTCTTCATGTAACTCTGTGAACCTCTCTGGGTGTACCTCACTGTGGAGAAATTTTTCATCTTTAACTTAGATGTTTCATCAATGGCACTGTATAGATGGAGAAGTCTTGAGGCTATTGTAAAAATAAGACTGAAAACCAGAAGGAGGAAGCTTAAGTCCAAAGCCTGAAACACCAGAGAACTCCTGACTCCAGGGAACATTAATCAACAGGAGGTCATCAAACAACTCCATACCTACACTGAAACCAAGAACCTCCCAAGGGCCAACAAGTTCCAGAGCAAGAATACCACACAAATTCTCCAGCAACACAGGAACACAGCCCTGAGCTTCAATGTACAGGCAGCCCAATGTCACTCCAAACCCACTGACATCTCAAAACTCATTACTGGACACTTCATTGCACTCCAGAGAGAAGAAATCCAGCTCCACCCACCAGAACACTGACACAAGCTTCCCTAACCAGGAAACCTTGACAAGACACCCATCCAACCCACCCACAGTGAGGAAACTCCACAATAAAGAGAACTCCACAAACTGCCACAATACAGAAAGGCTACCCCAAACACAGCAATATAAACAAGATGAAGAGACAGAGGAATACCCAGCAGGTAAAGTAACAGGATAAATTCCCACCAAACCAAACAAAAGAGGAAGAGATAGGGAATCTACCTGATAAAGAATTCTGAATAATGATAGTGAAAATGGTCCACAATCTTGAAAACAAAATGGAATCACAGATAAATAGCCTGGAAACAAGGATTGAGAAGATGCAAGAAAGGTTTAACAAGGACCTAGGAGAGAGAAAAAAGAGTCACTATATAATGAATAATGCAATAAATGAGATCAAAAACACTCTGGAGGGAACAAATAGTAGAATAATGGAGGAGCAAGATAGGATTAGTGAGGTAGAAGATAGAATGGTAGAAATAAATGAATCAGAGAGGAAAAAAGAAAAACAAACAAAACAAAATGAGGACAATATCAGAGACCTCTGGGACAATGTTAAATGCCCCAAAATTTGAATCATAGGAGTACCAGAAGAAAAAAACAAAAAGAAAGACCATGAGAAAATACTTGAGAAGATAATAGTTGAAAACTTTCCTAAAATGGGGAAGGAAATAATAACTCCAAGAAACCCAGGGAGTCCCAAACAGGATAAATCCAAAGTGAAACACCACAGTTCAGTTCAGTCGCTCAGTTGTGTCCAACTCTTTGCGACCCCATGAATAGCAGCACGCCAGGCCTCCAGTCCATCACCAACTCCTGGAGTTCACTCAGACACACATCCATCGAGTCAGTGATGCCATCCAGCCATCTCATCCTCTGTCATCCCCTTCTCCTCCTGCCCCCAATCCCTCCCAGCATCAGAGTGTTTCCCAATGAGTCAACTCTTCGCATGAGGTAGCCAAAGTACTGGAGTTTCAGCTTTAGCATCATTACTTCCAAAGAAATCCCAGGGCTGATCTCCTTCAGAATGGACTGGTTGGATCTCCTTGCAGTCCAAGGGACTCTCAAGAGTCTTCTCCAACACCACAGTTCAAAAGCATCAATTCTTCAGCGCTCAGCCTTCTTCACAGTCCAACACTCACATCCACACATGACCACAGGAAAAACCATAGCCTTGCCTAGACGGACCTTAGTCAGCAAAGTAATGTCTCTGCTTTTCAATATGCTATCTAGGTTGGTCATAACTTTTCTTCCAAAGGAGTAAGTGTCTTTTAATTTCATGGCTGCAATCACCATCTGCAGTGACTTTGGAACCCCCAAAAATAAAGCCTGACACTGTTTCCACTGTTTCCCCATCTATTTCCCATGAAGTAATGGGACCACATGTCATGATCTTCGTTTTCTGAATGTTGAGCTTTAAGCCAACTTTTCACTCTCTTCTTTCACTTTGATCAAGAGGCTTTTTAGTTCCTCTTCACTTTCTGCCATAAGGGTGGTGTCATCTGCATATCTGAGGTTATTGATATTTCTCCTGGCACTCTGGATTCCAGCTTCTGTTACTTCCAGTCCAGCATATATCATGACATACTCTGCATATAAGTTAAATAAGCAGGGTGACAATATACAGCCTTGATGGACTCCTTTTCCTATTTGGAACCAGTCTGTTGTTCCATGGCCACTTCTAACTGTTGCTTCCTGGCCTGTGCAGGTCAGGTGGTCTGGTATTCCCATCTCTTTCAGAATTTTCCACGGTTTATTGTGATCCACACAGTCAAAGGCTTTGGCATAGTCAATAAAGCAGAAATAGATGCTTTTCTGGAACTCTCTTGCTTTTCTCATGATCCAGCAGATGTTGGCCATTTGATCTCTGGTTTCTCTGCCTTTTCCAAAACCAGCTTGAACATCAGGAAGTTCATGGTTCATGTATTGCTGAAGCCTGGCTTGGAGAATATTGAGCATTACTTTACTAGAGTGTGAGATGAGTGCAATTGTTTGGTAGTTTCAGCATTCTTTGGCATTGCCTTGCTTTGGGATTGGAATGAAAACTGACCTTTTCCAGTACTGTGGCCACTGCTGAGTATTCCACATTTGCTGGCATATTGAGTGCAGCACTTTCACAGCATCATCTTTCAGGATTTGAAATAGCTCCACTGGAATTCCATCACCTCCACTAGCTTTGTTCCTAGTGATGCTTTCTAAGGCCCACTTGACTTCACATTCCAGGATGCCTGGCTCTAGATTAGTGATCACACTCATGAATATCAGGGTCGTGAATATCAGGGTCATAAAGATCTTTTTTGTACAGTTCTTCTGTGTATTCTTGCCACCTCTTCTTAATATCTTCTGCTTCTGTTAGGTCCGGACCATTTCTGTCCTTTTTCGAGCCCATCTTTGCATGAAATGTTCCCTTGGTATCTCTAATTTCCTTGAAGAGATCTCTAGTCTTTCCCATTCTGTCCTTTTCCTCTATTTCTTTGCATTGATTGCTGAGGAAGGCTTTCTTATCTCTTCTTGCTATTCGTTGGAACTCTGCATTCAGATGCTTATATCTTTCCTTTTCTCCTTTGCTTTTCACTTCTCTTCTTTTCACAGCTATTTGTAAGGCCTGCCCAGATAGCCATTTTGCTTTTTCGCATTTCCTTTCCATGGGGATGGTCTTGATCCCTGTCTCCTGTACAAGGAAACACTGAAACCATACTCACAGAAAACTAGTCAATCTAATCACACTAGGACCACAGCCTTGTCAAACTCAATGAAACCAAGCCATGCCTGCGGGGCAACCCAAGACGGGCGGGTCATGGTGGAGAGGTCTGACAGAATGTGGTCAACTGGTGAAGGGAATTGCAAAGCACTTCAGTATTCTTGCCTTGGAACCCCATGAACAGTATGAAAAGGCAAAATGATAGGATACTGAATGAGGAACTCCCCAGGTCAGTAGGTGTCCAATATGCTACTGGAGATCAGTGGAGAAATAACTCCAGAAAGAAAGAAGGGATGGAGCCAAAGCAAAAACAATACCCAGCTGTGGATGTGACTGGTGATAGAAACAAAGTCCGATGCTGTAAAGAGCAATATTGCATAGGAACCTGGAATGTCAGGTCTATGAATCAAGGCAAATTGGAAGTGGTCAAAGAAGTGATGGCAAGAGTGAACGTCGACATTCTAGGAATCAGCGAACTAAAATGGACTGGAATGGATGAATTTAACTCAGATGACCATTATATCTACTACTGTGGGCAGGAATCCCTCAGAAGAAATGGAGTAGCCATCATGGTCAGCAAAAGAGCCTGAAATGCAGTACTTGGATGCAATCTCAAAAACGACAGAATGAACTCTGTTCGTTTCCAAGGCAAACCATTCAATATCACAGTAATCCAAGTCTATGCCCCAACCAGTAATGCTGAAGAAACTGAAGTTCAACGGTTCTATGAAGACCGACAAGACCTTGTAGAACTAACACCCAAAAAAGATGTCCTTTTCCTTATAGGGGACTGGAATGCAAAAGTAGGAAGTCAAGAAACACCTGGAGTAACAGGCAAATTTGGCCTTGGAATATGGAATGAAGCAGGGCAAAGACTAATAGAGTTTTGCCAAGAAAATGCACTGGTCATAGCAAACACCCTCTTACAACATCACAAGAGAAGACTACACATGGACATCACCAGATGGTCAACACCGAAATCAGATTGATTATATTCTTTGCAGCCAAAGATGGAGAAGCTCTATACAGTCAGCAAAAACAAGACTGGGAGCTGCCTGTGGCTCACATCATGAACACCTTATTGCCAAATTCAGACTTAAGTTGAAGAAAGTAGGGAAAACCACTAGACCATTTAGGTATGACCTAAATCAAATGCCTTATGATTATACAGTGGAAGTGAGAAATAGATTTAAGGGCCTAGATCTGATAGATAGAGTGCCTGGTGAACTATGGAAACACCACAAGACACATATTAATCAAATTAACAAAGATCAAACACAAAGAACAAATATCAGAAGAAGCAAGGGAAAAACAACAAATAACACACAAGGGGATTCCCATAAGGATAACTGCTGATCCTTCAATAGAAACTCTTCAGGCCAGAAGAGAATGGCAGGACATACTTAAAGTGATGAAAGAAAATTAGCTACAGCCCAAATTACTGTACCCGCAAAGATCTCATTCAAATATGAAGGAGAAATCAAAAGCTTTATAGATAAGCAAAAGCTGAGAGAATTCAGCACCACCAAACCAGATCTCCAACAAATGCTAAAGGATCTTCTCTAGACAGGAAACACAAAAAGGGTGTATAAACTCGAACCCATAACAATACAGTAAATGGCAATGGGGTCATACTCATCAATAATTACCTTAAACATAAATGGGTTGAATGCCCAACCAAAAGACAAAGACTGGCTGAATGGATACAAAAACAAGATCCCTATATATGTTGTCTACAAGTACCCACCTCAAAACAAGAGACACATACTGACTGAAAGTGAAGGGCTGGAAAAAGATATTCCATGCAAATAGAAACCAAAAAAAAAATCAGGAGTAACAATACTCATATCAGATTAAATAGACTTTAAAACAATGGCTGTGAAAAGAGACAAAGAAGGCCACTACATAATGATCAAAGGATCAATCCAAGAAGAACATATAAAATTATACATATATATGCACCTAACATAGGAGCACCAAAATATGTAAGGTAAATGCTAACAAGTATGAAAGGGGAAATTAACAATAACAATAATAGTGGGAGACTTTACTACCCCACTCACACCTAGGGATAGATCTACTAAACAGAAAATTAACAAGGAAATGCAAACTTTAAATGATACCATAGACCAGTTAGACCTAATTGATATCGATAGGACATTTCACCACAAAACAATGAATTTCAACTTTTTCTCAAGCACGCACAGAACCTTCTCCAGCATAGATCACATCCTGGGCCATAAATCTAGCCTTAGTAAATTCAGAAAAACTGAAATAATTCCAAGCATCTTTTCTGACCACAATGCAGTAAGATTAGATCTCAATTACAGGAGAAAAACTATTAAAAATTCCAACATATGGAAGCTGAATAACACACTGCTGAATAACCAACAAATCACAGAAGAAATCAAAAAAGAAATCAATATATGCATAGAAATGAATGAAAATGAAAACACAACAACCCAAAACCTGTGGGACACTGTAAAAGCAGTGCTAAGGGGAAGGTTCATAGCAATACAGGCTTGCCTCGAGCAAAAAGAAAAAAAATCAAATAAATAACTTAACTCTACACCTAAAGCAACTAGAAAAAGAAGAAATGAAGAACCCCAGGGTTAGTAGAAGGAAAGAAATCATAAAAATTAGGGCAGAAATAAATGCAAAAGAAACAAAAGAGACCATAGCAAAAATCAACAAAGCAAAAAGCTGGTTCTTTGGGAGGATAAATAAAATTGACAAAGCATTAGCTAGACTCATCAAGAAACAAAGGGAGAAAAATAAAATCAATAAAATTAGAAATGAAAATAGAGAGATCACAACAGACAACACAGAAATACAAAGGATCATAAGAGACTACTATCAGCAATTATATGCCAATAAAATGGACAACGTGGAAGAAATGGACAAATTCTTAGAAAAGTACAACTTTCCAAAACGGAACCAGGAAGAAATAGAAAATCTTAACAGACCCATCACAAGCACGGAAATTGAAACTGTAATCAGAAATCTTCCAGCAAACAAAAGCCCAGGTCCGGATGGCTTCACAGCTGAATTCTACCAAAAATTTAGAGAAAAGCTAACATCTATCCTACTCAAACTCTTCCAGAAAATTGCAGAGGAAGGTAAACTTCCAAACTCATTCTATGAGGCCACCATCACCCTAATACCAAAACCTGACAAAGATGCCACAAAAAAAGAAAACTACAGGCCAATATCACTGATGAACATAGATGCAAAAATCCTTACAAAATTCTAGCAATCAGAATCCAACAACACATTAAAAAGATCATACAACATAACCAAGTGGGCTTTATCCCAGGGATGCAACGATCCTTCAATATCCGCAAATCAATCAGTGTAATACACCTCATTAACAAATTGAAAATAAAAGCCATATGATATCTCAATAGATGCAGAGAAAGCATTTGACAAAATTCAACATCCATTCAGAATAAAAAAACTCTCCAAAAGCAGGAATAGAAGGAACATAATAAAAGCTATATATGACAAACCTACAGCAAACATTATCGTCAATGGTGAAAATTTGAAAGCATTTTCCCTAAAGTCAGGAACAAGACAAGGGTGCCCACTTTCACCACTATTATTCAACATAGTTTTGGAAGTTTTGGCCACAGCAATCAGAGAAGAAGAAATAAAGGGAATCCAAATTGGAAAAGAGGAAGTAAAACTCTCACTCTTTGCAGATGACATGATCCTCTACATAGAAAACCCTAAAGATTCCATCAGAAAATTACTAGAGCTAATCAATGAATATAGTAAAGTTGCAGGATATTAAATCAACACACAGAAATCCCTCACATTCCCATACAGTAATAATGAGAAAATTGAAAGAGAAATTAAGGAAACAATTCCATTCACCATTGCAATGAAAATAATAAAATACTTAGGAATATATCTACAAAAAGAAACTAAAGACTTATATATAGAAAACTATAAAACACTGGTGAAAGAAATCAAAGAGGACACTAATAGATGGAGAAAAATACTGAGTTCATGGATAGGAAGAATCAATATGGTGAAAATGAGTATATGACCCAAAGCAATCCATAGATTCAATGCAATCCCTATGAAGCTACCAACAGTATTTTTCACAGAGCTAGAACAAATAATTTCACAATTTGTATGGACATCCAAAAAACTTTGAATAGCCAAAGCAATCTTGAGAAAGAAGAATGGAACTGGAGGAATCAACCTGCCTGACTTCACGCTCTACTACAAAGCCACAGTCATCAAGACAGTTTGGTACTGGAACAAAGACAGAAATATAGATCAGTGGAACAAAAGAGAAAGCCCAGAGATAAATGCACACACCTATAGACACCTTATCTTTGACAAAGGAGGCAAGAATATACAATGGAGAAAAGACAATCTCTTTAACAAGTGGTACTGGGAAAATTGGTCAGCCACTTGTAAAAGAATGAAACTAGAACACTTTCTAACACCATACACAAAAATAAACTCAAAATGGATTAAAGATCTAAACGTAAGACCAGAAACTGTAAAAATCCTAGAAGAAAACATAGGCAAAACACTCTCCGACATAAATCACAGCAGGATCCTCTATGACCCATTTCCCAGAATACTGGAAATAAAAGCAAAAATAAACAAATGGGACCTAATTAAAATTAAAAGCTTCCGCACAACAAAGGAAACTCTAAGCAAGGTGAAAAGACAGCCTTCAGAATGGGAGAAAATAATAGCAAATGAAGCAACTGACAAAGAATTAACCTCAAAAATATACAAGCAACTCCTGTAGCTCAATTCCAAAAATATAAACAACCCAATCAAAAAAAATGGGCCAAAGAATTAAACAGACCTTTCCCCAAAGAAGACATCCAGATGGCTAACAAACACATGAAAAGATGCTCAACATCACTCATTATCAGAGAAATGCAAATCAAAACCACAGTGAGGTACCATTTCACCCTGCTCAGAATGGCTGTTATCGCAAAGTCTACAAGCAATAAATGCTGGACAGGGTGTGGAGCAAAGGGAACCCTCTTACACTGTAGGTGGGAATGCAAACTAGTACAGCCACTATGGAGAACAGTGTGGAGATTCCTTAAAAAACTGGAAATAGAACTTCCATATGACCCAGCAATTCCACTGCTGGGCATACACACTGAGGAAACCAGAATTGAAAGAGACACATGTACCCCAGTGTTCATTGCAGCACTGTTTACAATAGACAGGACATGGAAGCAACCTAGATGTCCATCAGTAGACGAATGGATAAGAAAGTTGTAGTACATATACAAAATGGAGTATTACTCAGCCATTAAAAAGAATACATTTGAATCAGTTCTACTGAGGTGGATGAAACTGGAGCCTACTATACAGAGTGAAGTAAGCCAGAAAGAAAAATACCAATACCAATGTAAACTAATGCATATATATGGAATTTAGAAAGATGGTAATGATAACCATGTATGCGAGACAGCAAAAGAGACACAGATGTAGAGAACAGTCTTTTGGACTCTGTGGGAGAGGGCGAGTATGGAATGATTTGGGAGAACGGCATTGAAACATATATAATAGCATACGTGAAATGAATTGCCAGTCCACATTTGAATCATGATACAGTATGCTCGGGGCTGGTGCACTGGGATGACCCAGAGGAATGGTATAGGGAGGGAGGTGGGAGGGGGGTTCAGGATGGGGAACACATGTACACCCGTGGCAGATTCATGTTGATGTATGGCAAAACCAATACAATATTGTAAAGTAATTAGCCTCCAATTAAAATAAATAAATTTATATTTTTTAAAAAACAGACAAAAACATCTGAGAAGAGTGGGATTACAGGCAATTTTTTTCTACTTCTGGATTTGCCAAGTTTCTGCATTGAACATTTCTTAGTTTTATAGTTCTTAGATTTTTTTTTTAATGAAAAATCGCTCCCAGAGTAATAATGCAAATAATTTATTATTTTCACAACTATTATTAGTAGAGGTAATGGAACATCTTTACCATGGAACATTTTGGAACAGCTTCAAAATCACTGCAGATGGTGACTGCAGCCATTAAAATAAAGATGCTTGCTCTTGGAAGAAAAGCTATGACAAACTTCAGTTCAGTTCAGTTCAGTCACACAGTCGTGTCCGACTCTTTGCTACCCCATGAACCACAGCACGCCAAGCCTCCCTGTCCATCAATAACTGCCAGAGTCCACCCAAAACCATGTCCATTGAGTCAGTGATGCCATCCAACCATCTCATCCTTTGTCGTCCTCTTCTCCTGCCCTCAATCTTTCCCAGCATCAGGGTGTTTTTAAATCAGTCAGCTCTTCTCATCAGGTGGCTACAGTATTGGACTTGCAGCTTCAAAATCAGTTCTACAAATGAACACCCAGTTCTGATCTCCTTTAGTATGGACTGGTTGGATCTCCATGCAGTCCAAGGGACTCTCAAGGGTCTTCTCCAACACCACCATTCAAAAGCATCAATTCTTCGGTGCTCAGCTTTCTTCACAGTCCAACTCTCACATCCATACATGACCACTGGAAAAACCATAGCTTTGACTAGATGGATCTTTGTTGGCAAAGTAATGTCTCTGCTTTTTAATATGCTATCTAGGTTGGTCATAACTTTTCTTCCAAGGAGTAAGTGTCTTTTAATTTCATGGCTGCAATCACCATCTGCAGTGATTTTGGAGCCCCCCCAAAAAATAAAGTCAGCCACTGTTTCCACTGTTTCCCCATCTATTTCCCATGAAGTGAAGGGACTGGATGCCATGATCTTAGCTTTCTGAATGTTGAGCTTTAAGCCAACTTTTTCACTCTCCTCTTTCACTTTCATCAAGAGGCTCTTTAGTTCTTCTTCACTTTCTGCCATAAGGGTGGTGTCATCTGCATATCTGAGGTTATTGATATTTCTCCTGGCAATCTTGATTCTAGCTTGTGCTTCCTCCAGCCCAATGTTTCTCATGATGTACTCTGCATATAAGTTAAATAAGTAGGGTGACAATATACAGCCTTGACATACTCCTTTTCCTATTTGGAACCAGTTTGTTGGTCCATGTCCAGTTCTGACTGTTGCTTCCTGACCTGCATACAGGTTTCTCATGAGGCAGGTCAGGTGGTCTGGTATTTCCATCTCTTTCAGGAACAAGAGATCAAATTGCCAACATCTGCCAGATCATCAAAAAACAAGAGAGTTTATGAAAAACATCTATTCCTGCTTTATCAACTATGCCAAATCTTTCACTGTGTGGATCACAATAAACTGTGGAAAATTCTGAAAGAGATGACAAACCTGATGGCATATTAAAAAGCAGAGACATTACTTGTCAACAAGGTCTGTTTAGTCAAAGCTATGGTTTTTCCAGTAGTCATGTATGGATGTGAGAGTTGGACTGTGAAGAAAGCTGAGCACCGAAGAATTGATGCTTTTGAACAGTGGTATTGGAGAAGACTCTTGAGAGTCCCTTGGACTGTAAGGAGATCAAACCAGTCAATCCTAAAGGAAATTAGTCCTGACTGTTCATTGGAAGGACTGATGTTGAAGCTCAAGCTCCAATACTTTGGCCACCTGATGTGAAGAACTGACTCTTTTGAAAAGACCCTGATACTGGGCAAGATTGAAGGTGGGCGGAGAAGGGGATGACAGAGGATGAGAGATGGTTGGATGGCATCACTGACTCGATGGACATGAGTTTGAGCAAGCTCCAGGAGATGCTGATGGACAGCTGGCATGCTGCAATCCATGGGGTTGCAAAGAGTCAGACATGTCTGAGTGCCTGAACTGAACTGAATGGAATATTTTTTACCATAGAAGATTCTCAATTAAAAAAAGAGAGAGAGAGAGGAGGTACCTTTCTTATTTTTTCTTTTGTGCAATCAGATCAAAATAAAACTATGTTAATCTACTGCTGCTGCTGTTGCTGCTGCTGCTGCTGCTGCTGTTGCTAAGTCACTTCAGTTGTGTCCCACTCTGTGCGACCCCATAGACAGCAGTGCACCAGGCTTTTCTGTCCCTGGGATTCTCCAGGCAAGAATACTGGAGTGGGTTGCCATTTCCTTCTCCAATGCATGAAAGTGAGAAGTGAAAGTGAAGTCGCTCAGTGGTGTCCAACTCTTTGCAACCCCATGAACTGTAGCCTACCAGGCTCTTCCATCCATGGGATTTTCCAGGCAAGAGTACTGGAGTGGGTTGCCATTTCTTGTTAGTCTACTAGCTAAGTGTAAATGTATTTTTCAACATGCGTAAGATGATTTGTCAATTTGCATTATTGAATATCAATTTTGGGGACTCTGAAAGGTTCTAAAAAGGGAGTAATATAATTACAGAGATTTTACTTGTGAATCAGAAGGCTATCTACTAAAAACAATTTCAAGAAGGAATAAGCAATTCTGGAATTATATAACTTAGTGGTGTTAATTATAGAACAATTCTAGGTTACTGTCATGCCTAAAATAAATTACTGCTTTAAGGTTTTAGCATTGGAATCCCCAAAGCTTCAAAAATGGAGCTCTCTTTCATTAACACCTTTTTATTAATAACAATAATAATAATAGCTAATTTTTATTCAGAGTTTATAGTAAGGCAGGTACTGAGCTAAAGCGCTCTGCATGAAATATTTCCTGTAATTTTTATAGGAGTCATGTGAAGTATGTATGATCTACATATTACATGCTCCTTCAGGTTATCAAAGGCTAGGATTAAAACAGAGTAGCATTGACAGTTTTGACTATATTTCTTTGATGCATCACTACTTACTCACTTTTGCAGGATCTCCAGTCCTGAAAATCTCAACTCAATATTTTTATTATTTCTAATAATAAAAGTTTTATTATGTGCCATATATTATTTTAAGTACTTTATATTTGTTATATCCTCATTGTTGGGGCTTCCCTGGCGGCTCAGCAGTAAAGAATTTGCCTGCCAGTGCAGGAGACCTGGGTTTGATCCCTGGGTCAGGAAGATCCTCTGGAGAAGGAAATGGCAACTGGCTCCAGTATTCTTGCCTGGGAAATCCCATGGGCAGAGGAGCCTGGCTGGCTACAGTCCAGAGTTGGACATGACTGAGCAACTGAGCACACAATCCTTGCTATTACCTTACAAGCTCTTATTCCATCAACATTTAAAGTAATTATTGATATGTTGGTACTTATGCTATTTTACTTACTACTTGTTTTCTGGTTGTTTGCAGTTCTTTTCTATTCATTTCTTTTTTTTCTTCCCTCATGGTTTGATGATTTTCTTTAGCAGTATCCTTGTGTTCCTTTCTTTTTAGTTTTGTGTATCTACTGTCAGTTTTTTATTTGTGATTACCATGGGTTTCATATATTAATATGTTAACCCATAATTATATCTACATGATTTAAACTGATGGTCATGAAAGTTCAAACACATTTCTAAAAGAGCTACAATTTTTATTCCCCTCCCCCACATTTTGTGTTTTGATGTCATATTTTAAATCTTCATGCTTATCCCTGTACTGTTTATTGTAGTTATAGCTGCTTTTCCAATATTTTGTCTTTAATCTACATACTGGCTTATCTAAAAGTACTTTTAATAAAGTTATGTACATTTCTAGACATTATGCTATTGCATATTGCATACTTAATAGACTACAGTATAGTATAGACATAACTTTTATGTGTACTGGAAGACAAAAAAAATTTGTGTGGTTCACTTTATTGCAAAACTCACTTTATTACAGTGGTGTGGAACTAAACTCACAGTATCTCTAAGGTATGCCTGTATGTATATCTTAGGTAGTGATAGAATCTGTTTGGCAATACAAGAGATTAACAAAACAAAGTCCCTTCCCTCTAGGGGTCATAATAACTTGAGACATTTTAAAAAGTAAACTACAAAGCAATTTGTGATGTAAATATAGAGTTAGGAGAGAGAAATCACTTCCTCCTATGAGATCTTAAGAATTATAGTAAATTTCTTATCTAATATGGACTTTGAAAATGGATAAGACTTCAACAGGTAGAAATGAAATGGAAGGATACCCAAAGTGGATGAAAATGCCCCAGTCATGTCACTGAAGTATTACTATTACAGTGGAAGAGGGCAGAGTTTACTTGGAGAAGTATACATAGTATAGTCTTTGGAGAAATCATGAATGATAGGTCACAAGGTAGTAGGATAGGAATTGTGGGAATTGTGTCTTTTGTCTATCACTCTGTACCCATCATGTTGCCTGATAAATATTAGCACCCAATAATTAAAGGACAGGAAATATGAATTTGGATATAGGCAAAAAATGTTGGATCTCAGAATAGTTAAAACAGATTGATTTTCAAGCACATGAAAAGAAAGATGTATTCATGAGGAACCAGCATGGATTATCAATAATTAATTCTATTAAATTTTACTTCCTCACTTTTCTATTTCTCCAACTATTTTATACTGAAAAAATGAAAAGTTATAAAAAATTGGAAAGAATAAGTCAATGAACCCATTTATACTTCACTTAGAGTCTCCAAATATTAACATATTGCCACATTTGCTATCAGTGTGTGTGTGTTTTCTCTTTATATATATATACATATATATGTATATATATATATTTCTTTTTTCTGAACCTTTTGAAAGTGAATATCAGATACCACTTCCTTTTAAAATAAGGTTACTAAACTAGTATTAATAAACATAATGTATCTGGGCTTTCCAAGGCATTTGGCAAATTATTTTATATATTCCTGAATGAAATGGGAAAATATGAGTTTAATGATATGATGAGGTGAGCTCACAGTTAAAATAACATCCTGAAGATTGTTGATTAATGGATGGATTTCACCCTTGAGGAAGACCACTAGCACTGTACTATCAATTCACTTCAGTTCAGTTCAGTCGCTCAGTCATGTACGACTCTTTGTGACCCCATAAATCGCAACATGCCAGGACTCCCTGTGCATCAAAAACTCCCAGAGTTCACTCAAACTCATGTCCATTGAGTCGGTGATGCCATCCAGCCATCTCATCCTCTTTTGTCCCCTTCTCCTCCTGCCCCCAATCCTTCCCAGCATCAGGGTCTTTTCCAATGAGTTAACTCTTCGCATGAGGTGGCCAAAGTATTGGAGTTTCAGCTTCAACATCAGTCCTTCCAATGAACACCCAGAACTGATCTCCTTTAGGAGGGACTGGTGGGATCTCTTTGCAGTCCAAGGGCTTCTCAAGGGTCTTCTCCAACACCTCAGTTCAAAAGCATCAATTCTTCGGCACTCAGCTTTCTTCACAGTCTAACTCTCACATTCATACATGACCACTGGAAAAACCATAGCCGACTAGACGGACCTTTGTTGGCAAAGTAATGTCTCTGCTTTTTAATATACTATCTAGCTTGGTCATAACTTTTCTTCCAAGGAGTTAGGGTCTTTTAATTTCATGGCTGCAATCACCATCTGCAGTGATTTTGGAGCCCAGAAAAATAAAGTCTGACACTGTTTCCACTCTTTCCCCATGTATTTCCCATGAAGTGATGTGACCAGATGCCATGATCTTCATTTTCTGAATTTTGAGCTTTAAGCCAACTTTTTCACTCTCCACTTTCACTTTCATCAAGAGGCTTTTTAGTTCCTCTTCACTTTCCGCCATAAGGGTGGTGTCATCTGCATATCTGAGGTTATTGATATTTCTCCCAGCAATCTTGATTTCAGCTTGTGCTTTTTCCAGCCCAGCATTTCTCATGATGTACTCTGCATATAAGTTAAATAAACAGGGTGACAATATACAGCCTTGATGTACTCCTTTTCCTATTTGGGACAAGTCTGTTGTTCCATGTCCAGTTCTGACTGTTGCTTCCTGATTTGCATATAGGTTTCTCAAGAGGCAGGTCAGGTGGTCTGGTATTCAGCCTTAAAACATAAAAATTCTAATGTGTGAGCTCTTCCTGTGAGATTTAGTAAGAGATGTTTGAAAGATACTTATATTTTATAAAACGAATCCTTATATTTTAAGACTTTTAAGACATTTTACTTTCTATACATATGATTAAAATATATTAGCAGAGGACCAGACATTAATGTCTGGAGGACACTAGGATGATTATCATGGACTCATACAGCAAGAGTCTTTCCTTCTGTGTCATGAGTTATCTCCTTAATAAGATAAATATAATATAATTGGTTTTTTTTATCTTCTCTTAAGGACCATGCTGTTTCTGAAGATCTGACTACAGTTTGAAAACCCTTTAATCTGTAGGAAGTCTTTGTAAATTATAAGATAATAATCAGATGACTTCAATGTTGTGGTGGGTGGGAGGTTATCAAGACCTTGCACACGGACTCTCTGTGGACTGGGAGGCTGATTTTCCCATTAATCCGTCATCTAGAGTCAGCTATATAAATCAGAAAGGGACAAGGAAAAAATCTTCTGAATTTAATACTTTTAAAAAACAGTTTATGGAACAAATCTGGAACAAATTGCGCACTTATCTGTATGCATCAGGTCAGCAGTATTGAATTGCAGCTTGCCTTTCCTTGCCAGGGTAAAGGAAAGTAAACTACAGTGGGAATAGATTGTGTAAACAAAACAAAACAAAATCTTAAATCTATAATGCTATTGAAAAGGGGAAGTTATGTTAACAAAAATATATAAAAGTAGTTTTCATTCACAGATAACTTTCCAATATTCTTTGTAAAAAAGCTGAGAAAACTATTACACTAGCTTATGAAGACTATGATAATAACCAACACCTACCAAATGCTACCAAACAGTAAAGCCTACAATGTGGGAGACCCAGGTTCAATCGCTGGGTTGGGAAGATCCTCTGGAGGAGGAAATGGCGACCCACTCTAGGAAAATCCCATGGATGGAGGAGCATGGTAGGCTACAGTCCATGAGGTCGTAAACAGTTGGACACAACTGAGAGACTACACTTTCCCTTTTTTTTCACCAAATGCTTAATAGTTGCCAGATACTCTTATAATTACTTTAGATCTGGGGTTTTTAACCTAGGCTGCAAATTTGAATCATATGAAGAGCTACATAATTCCAGATAACCAGGCCTTGAGGGAAAGCAATTAAATTAGAATGTTTGAGGGTGGTGTTAGTCCAAGCATTAGCAGAGTCTAAAACTCACCATATTCATATTGATTGCAATATTCACCTAAGGTTGAGAAATACTGCTTCAGCTACACCAACTTATTTAATCCTTAGAATAGCACTGTGATGTGGGGTACTATCATCGCTACCATCACGATCTATAAATTACAAGTGAGAAAACTGTGTCAGAGAGATATGAAGTTAATATCCCAAGGCCATCACCTCATAAAGAACAGAACTAGGATTTGAATCCAGGCAGTTTGACTATTGTGCTATTATTATTTTATTGTCACCCAAATTAAAAACTACAGATTAACCAAGTTTCTGTCAACCTCCAATGTACCAATCATAAATGTTGCCCTAGGATCCCTTAAATAATTTTAATTTGTTTGGATGAAATTTAGATAAAGGTAAAGTAGAAAAATAATGTCAGGAGAATATTAATTCCTCTTTGTCAGGATTATAGTACAACCAAATTATCTGGTTGCTAATACATATCTATGGTCATTGAGAAATGTCAGGCCCTAATTCTTTAATATAGTCTCAAACTGAGTCTTATAGAGTTCCCATTTTTAAAACACCCCCAAAGTTACATTTATAGATTGCTGGGAGAAATATCAATAACCTCAGATATGCAGATGACACCACCCTCATGGCAGAAAGCAAAGAAGAACTAAAGAGCCTCTTGATGAAAGTGAAAGAGGAGAGTAAAAATGTTGGCTTAAAGCTCAACATTCAGAAAATGAAGATCATGGCAACTCTTCCCATCACTTCATGGCAAATAGATGGAGAAACAGTGGAAACAGTACAGACTTTATTTTGGGGGGGCTCCAAAATCACTGCAGATGGTGACTGCAGCCATGAAATTAAAAGATGCTTGCTCCTTGGAAGAAAAGTTATGACCAACCTGACAGCATATTAAAAAGCAGAGACATTACTTTGTCCACAAATGTTCATTTAGTCAAAGCTATGGTTTATCCAGTAGTCATGTATGGATGTGAGAGTTGGACTATAAAAAAAGATGAGCACCAAAGAATTGATGCTTTTGAACGGTGGTGTTGGAGAAGATTCTTGAGAGTCCCTTGGACTGCAAGGAGATCCAACCAGTCCGTCCTAAAGGAGATCAGAACTGGGTGTTCATTTGAATAACTGATTATGAATCTGAAAGTCCATTACTTTGGCCACCTGATGTGAAGAGCTGACTAATTTATAAAGACCCTGATGCTGGGAAAGATTGACGGCAGGAGGAGAAGAGGATGACAGAGGATGAGATGGTTGGATGGCATCACCAACTCAATGGATATGGTTTTGGGTGGACTCTGGCAGTTGGTGAGGGACAGGGAGGACTGGCGTGCTGCGGTTCATGGGGTCACAAAGAGTTAGAAATGACTGAGCAACTGAACTGAATTGAACTTCTAAATAGTCTATCTTGTTGCATTTAATTAAGTGAATAGATGAATTGTTATGGCCTGTGTTATGTTAGTCCCTTGAAAACTTACCTTATCTTTGGTGTTTAAAGATTCCATATTTACTTATTTGATGTTTTCTTCATTGAAAGATGCTTGAAAAATTTTGAGTCAGGGTTATAGATAACTAATCAGACATACTATTTATATCAATGACTTGCGTGAAGGTATACAAGGATTATTATGAATCACATGAACTTAGAAGGCTTACCTAAAGTGTTGTACAACAAAATCAAAACTAAAAACAATTTTCGAGCAATGTACTGAAATAACAATTATGTTGAACGTCTATTTTAAAAAGAATAGAGACAATTTTAACACTGCATCAATTCACTCTATATTTGCACAGAACTGGTTTAGAAAGTCACTTCTCGTATTGAACACAGAATCCTTGTCACTTTTATCCACTGGTCTTAGTTTTTCTTATGCAACCACACAGGAAAATAGCAAGTGACTTGGCAAGACATCAAATCACACCACATGACATCAAATATTTGAATATATCTGTCATCTCAGGGAAGCAATAGACTGCAATAATTAAAAACCTAAGTTCATGGTACAGATATATAGGGTTCAAATCTGAGTAGGATGACCAACCATCCCAGTGAGCCCAAGAATAGAGGTTTCCTGAGATACAATACTTTTGGTACTAAACTTGAGAAAGTCTCAGACAAACAGATGAATTGGTCATCCTAAATCTGAGACTATTTATTAGCTGTATGAATTTGAGCAAGTTATTAGACCTCATATTTTCTTCCTTTGAAAAGTAAAAATAATACTTTTCTCTTCTTCACAAGGTAACTGATATAAAGATAAAAGGAGTTAACACATACAGAGCACAGTACTCAGTTAGTAGTGATAGCAGCAGTAGAAGGTAGTTACACACGATGGGGAGATGGTCATGAGATGAAATTCTAAAGATGTTAGTTGTCTACAAAATTAATATGAGAAAACACTGTGACATGGCTACCGAAAAATAAAAACCCAAATCAATATTCAGTTCAGTTCAGTCGCTCAGTCGTGTCTGCCTCTTTGCAACCCCATGACTTACAGCACACCAGGCCTCCCTGTCTACCACCAACTCCTGGAGTTTACTCAAACTCATGTCCATCGAGTCGGTGATGCCATCCAGCCATCTCATCCTCTGTCGTCCCCTTCTCCTCCTGCCCCCAATCCCCATCAGAGTTTTTTCCAATGAGTCAACTCTTCGCATGAGGTGGCCAAAGTACTGGAGTTTCATCTTTAGCATCATTCCTTCCAAAGAGGCTATATTAATAGAGCTACAGTATTAAGAATGACCCTGGAGGAGGGCATGACAATCCACTCCAGTATTCTTGCCTGGAGAATCCCATGGTCAGAGGAGCCTGGTGAGCTACAGTCCATAAATGAAGGAGCTGATTATTCTGTTCTGTTTTGATCAGCCAACATCAAGAATAATGTAATTAATTCTAATGTCCAGTGGAGAGAACTAGAATGACAACTAGTTTTGTAATCATGTCACTTGAGGTAAAAAGAAATGGGGGTATTAGCTTGGAGAAAACAAGACTTGGAAGCAAAATTAAAGAAATCTCCAAATTTGAGAAAGAATTTCTGTTAGGATAGAGTTATTGACAAGTTCAGTTAATTGTTTGAAGTGATTTGAAAGCAGCTTAGAGATGCTGAGGGAGGTGCTTAGAAATTTAAAAAGGTAAGACTCAAGAGACAGATAATAGAGATGTGATATATTCTCTGCTGCCATATTTATTTAGGAACAATTGTCAACTCTGAGTGCAGGGAGAAGGCTACAAATCCATTGTAAATCCTGGTGCAAGCAAAAGAGCCACTGCAGGGGGGCATGGAAATCAGCATCGCTTTTGGCAGAGATTTGGAGATGAGAGCTCAAGCACACAGTCAAAATTCCCCTCAAAATATGTGCTGTTTACTGGGGAGCATGGGATAGAAGGGTGAAATCACAAGCAGAATGCCTCTGAAAATAAGAGCAGTTTCTCCAGCAGTCATGTAAGACAAAGATTAGAGTTTCATGGATTAAAAAAGATAGGCTATGGAATCACTAACCAGAAGATATCTGATATATCTATATTAATATCAGATGGCTTCCCTGGTGGCTCAGACAGTAAAAGTGTCTGCCTACAATGCGGGAGACCTGGGTTCAATCCCTGGATCGGGAAGACCCCTGGAGAAGGAAATGGGAACCCACTCCAGTACTCTTGCCTGGAAAATCCCATGGACAGAGGAGCCTGATAGGCTACAGTATGGGATTGCAAAGAGTTGGACACAACTGAGCGACTTCACTTCACTTCACTTATTAATATCAGACAAGCAGATTGAAATTTTTTTTATTATACAGAAGTGATCAATCAAAAAGTAAAATATCAAAATTGTAAATCTGTTAGCACCTAGTCAGTGAAGAACTTGGAGGTTATCTCTAGGTCCCTGGAATGTTCTTCCTGGTAGGAAGGCCTTTGTTTGCCTGTGGGCTTTGGCCACCAGACAGTCTAACAGTGTGATTTCTGACCAGGGTTATAAGTCAGACTGTATTGGTTCTGACCTGTGGAGGAACTGGAGACTAAAGATGGGGTCCTGGAGAATAAAGATCAGCCATTCAGGAAGTATGTTATCAAGCCCCATTACAAACCCCAGACAGCAAAAGCTCAGGTCAGCTTCCCTAGTTGGCAGTATTCTTTTAATATTGTCATACAGTGGTGTCAGGAGGTTAATACACCTCTGAGGAAGATGGAAGCTTCACATATGGAACACTCCCAGACTTCATTATATGCATATCTTTGGCTGGTTCTAATTTGTATCTGTTTGCTAACTGCAACCATAAGTATAGTCTTTTCTGTAATCGTAAGGACAGCATTTTCCCAAGCTCTGTGAGTTAATCTGGTGAGTTATTGAACCTGAGAATGATCATGAGAACCCTGAATTTGTAGCCTTCAGGGGTCCTGAACTTAAGCTGGTGTCCGATGTCAGGGCAATCTTTGGGAACTGTTCCACCACATTGTGTAGGTTTGCCTTATTCTTTACACGCCCAATAACCAAGTTCTGAAATACAAAAAGCAAACTTTGATAAAATCAAGAAGAAAAATTGACCATCATCATTGTTGAATATTTTGAATACTGTATCTCTCAAAATGGTTCATGGTACAAGCGGGAAAAAGATCTGTAAAGACACAGAAAACCTAAAAAGTACAATAACACACTTTATATATAAATTTTATGTGAAAAATAAATCAGCTTAATTTGTACTACATACAAACTACAATAGACTATGCATTGTTTTAAAATATGGACTATTTTCCCAAATTGAACCAGCAAATGCAAAATGTTTGAAATCATTCAGAATATGTTCTTCGAATGTAGTGGAATTAAACTAAAGACAATAAAAAGTTCAACTAGAATACTACAAAATGTTTGGAAAGTAAGGAATACACTTCTTAATATCTTGTGGGTCAAAAGAAGAAATTAGAATGGAAAACAAAATATTTTGAGAAAGCAGCTAATAAAAATATGGCCAAAAGTTTGAGATATCAAACTAAAGCAGTATTTAGAAAGAAATATTTAGCTTCAGATGTGTATCTCAGAAATAAAGAAAACCTAAACTTCAGTTATCTAAGTTACCATCTCAAGATAGCAGAACAAAACAGCAATTCAACCATAAAAGAAAAAGAAGGAAATAAATAATAAAGATAAGAACAGGGTTGAATAAAATAGAAAAAGTAAATGCAATAAAGAAAATCAACAAAGTGTAAAGTTCAATCTTTAAAGGATTAATAAATTAATATATTTTACTAAGACTTGAGGGGGGAGAAAAAAGAGAAACAACAAATTACCACTGTCAGGAAAAGACTGGGGGAAACAGGTACAGATATCAAACATTAAAAGTATAATAAGGGGACACTTCTACTTCCAGAATTCCAACATGCAAAGAAAAAAAAATTGGTGAAAAATATTTTTTAAAATGACCATATAAACTTTCTGGAAATTGTCCTAAGGATACACATCAAATGAAAAATTTATTCAAGAAACTGCTAAATCTTCACAAGAACAGTGAGAGTCTGTGGCAACTTAGTCACAACTCACTCCCTTCCTCCTTATCCCCAGATATGCCTGACAAGAAGCTCTACACCAGAAATTTCCACTATTTTTGAGAGGACCCTTAAGCTTAATTTCCCTATTGCTTTTCAGTCAATAAGTCATGTCTGACTCTTTGCAACCCCATGAACTGCAGCATGCCAGGCTTCCCTGTCCTTCGCTGTCTCCCAGTGTTTGCTCAAACTCATGTCCATTGAATTGGTGATGCCACCCAACCATCTCAACCTCTGCAATCCCCTTCTCCTCTTTCCCTCAATCTTTCCCAGCATCAGGGTCTTTTCCAATGATTCAGTTCTTCATATCAGGTGGCCAAAGTATCACAGCTTCAGCATCAGTCCTTCCAATGAATATTCAGGGTTGATTTCCTTTAGGATTGACTTGTTTGATGTCCTTGCTGCCCAAGGGACTCTCGAAAGTCTTCTCCAGCACCACAGTTTGAAAGTATAAACTCTTTGGTGCTCAGCCTTCTTTATGAACTCTCACATCCGTACACTACTACTGGAAAAACTATAGCTTTAATTATTCGGAGCTTTGTTGACAAAGTGATATCTCTGCTTTTTAATACACTGTCTAGATTTGTCATACCTTTTCTTCCAAGGAGCAAGCATCTTTTCATTTCATGGCTGTAGTCACCATCTGCAGGGATTTTGGAGGCGAAGAAAATAAAATCTATCATGGTTTCCACTTTTTCCCCTTGTATTTGCCATGAAGTGATGGGACCAGATGCGATGATTTTAGTTTTTTGAATGTTGAGTTTTAAGCCAACTTTTTTACTCTCCTCTTTCACTTTCATCAAGAGGCTCTTTAGCTCCTCTTTGCTTTCTGTCATTACAGTGGTATCATCTGCATATCTGAGATTGTTGATATTTCTCCCAGTAATGTTGATTCCAGGTTGTGATTCATCCAGCCTGGCATGTCACATAATGTACTCTGCATATAAGTTAAATAAGCAGGGTGACAGTATACAGCCTTGTCGTACTCCCTTCCCAATTTTGAATCAGTCCGTTGTTCCATGTCTGGTTTTAACTGTTGCTTCTTGACCCACATACAGATTTCTCAGGAAACAGGTAAGGTGGATGGTATTCCCATCTTTTTAAGGATTTTCCAGTTTGTTGTGATCCACACAGTAAAAGGCTTTAGCATACTCAATGAAGAAGAACTAGATGTTTTTCTGGAATTGCCTTTCTTTCTCTATAATCCAACAAATGTTGGCAATTTGATTTCTAGTTCCTCTGCCTTTTCTAAACCCAGCTTGTACTGCTGGAAGTTCTTGGTTCACATACTGCTGAAACCTAGCTTGAAGGATTTTGAGCATTACCTTGCTAGCATGTGAAATGAGTGCAATTGTATAGTAGTTTGAACATGCTTTGGCATTGCCCTTCTCTGGGATCAGAATGAAAACTGACCTTTTCCAGTCCTGTGGCCACTGCTGAGTTTTCCAAATTGGTGGCATATTGAGTGCAGTATTTTAATAATATCATCTTTCAGGATTTTAAACAGCTCAGCTGGAATTCCATCACCTCCTGTAACTTTGTTTGTAGTACTGCTTCCTAAGGCCCACTTGACTTCATACTCTAGGATATCTGGCTCTAGGTGAGTGACCACACCATCATGGTTATCCAGGTCATTAAGACTTTTTGGTATAGTTCTGTTTGTATTCTTTCTACCTCTTTTTAATCTCTTTTGTTTCTGTTAGGTCCTCATCATTTCTTCCTTTATCATGCCCATCCTTGCATGAAATGTTCCCTTGATATCTCCAATTTTCTTTAAGAGATTTCTATTCTTTACTACTCTATCATTTTCCATTATTTCTTTGCATTGTTCACTTTAAGAAGACTTTCTTATTTCTCATTGCTATTCTCTGGAATTCTGCATTCAGATGGGTATATCTTTCCCTTTCTCCCTTGCCTTTTGCTTCTCTTCTTTTCTCAGTTATTTGCAAAGCCTCCTCAGACAAACACATTCCCTTCTTGCATTTCTTTTTCCTTTGGGATGATTTTGGTCACTGCCTCCTATAAAGTGTTATGAACTTCTGTCTATAGTTCTTAAAAAGATAAAGTGTCTCAAATCAGTAATCTAGAAAAAGAACACCAGATTCAACCCAAAGCAAGCAGATGTCAAAGCGCAGAAATTGAAGAAGTTAACAAAGGAAAAATCAAGATAGAAAGGCAAGGAAACCGAAAGCTGGCTCTTTGAAAAGATCAATAAGACTGATAAATGTCTATCTTTACCGACTAAGAAAAAATGAGACAAAATTGATGACAGGAACTGATAGAGGAACTATCAACTCTGAGTCTGATAAACATTAAAAGGATAATAAGATAATATTATAAGCAAGATGAAAATCATAAGTTGAACACATAGATGAAATTGACAAATTCTATGAAAGTGACATACTACCAAAACTTCTTCAGAAATAAATACAGTGAATATTCCTATTTATTTCTACTAAGAAAATTGAATTTCATAATTTTAAACATTAAAACAAACAAAACTTCAGGCCAGAATGTATTCACATGTGACTTCCAGTGAATCTTTAAATCAAATCACAATAAGATACCATTCTACATCCACTGGAATGGTGGTAATTAAATGGTAAAAACACAATAACAAGTAAGTGCTGGTGAGGATACAGATCAAAGAGAACTCTCATACATTGCTGGTGGGAATGTAAAATAGTATACAGTCAGCACTCCATATTCCCAAGGCAAAACCCACTGATTCAAAGGTCCAATTGTACTACATCATTTTATATAAGGGACTAGAGTAGCTCTAGATTTTGGTATCTACATGCATCCTGGAACCAATTCCCCATGGATACCAGAGGGACAACTATAATCACTAGTTTGGTAGTTTCATGAGCCACTTATTACACTCCAAGATATTTACCCAAGAGACATGAAAACTTATGGCCACAAAAACCCTTACATGAATATTTATAACAGTCTTATTATATTCACCAAAACTGAAAAAAAAATCCAAATGTCCTATGAGTGACAAATGGACTATGAAACTGTGGTATATCCATATACTGTAATACCACTCAGTAGTAAATAGTAGCAAAATATTGATACAGCAACAGGAATGAAAGCTAAACTCACTGCAGAAAGTGAAAGAAACGATTCATGTGGTTATATATAGTATGGCTTCATTTATATGACATCTTGTGTTAGTCACTCAGTTGCGTCTGACTCTTTGCGACCCCATGGCGTGTTTGTTGCCCACCAGGCTCCTTCGTCCATGTGACTTTCCAGGCAAGAATACCATAGTGGGTTGCCATTTCCTGGAAAGGAAATGCTATAAGGACAGAATGATTAGTGTAAGGGAAAAGATATGACTATGAATGAGCTATACTAGGGAATTTGGTATATGGGTTATGGAACTCTTCCTTAGCTTGATTGTGGTGCTAAGAACATAACTCTTTTCAATACTCAGATCTTTAGACAAAATGGAGCAAACTTTACTGTGTATGATACTTTTAATAAATTTTTAAAAAGAGAAGATGGTGAAGGAATAGGATGAGGAGATCACTTTCTCCCCACAAATTCATTGGAAAATCATTTGAATGCTGAACAAATTCCACAAAACAACTTCTGATTGCTGGTGGAGGACACCAGGCACCCAGAAAGGCAGCCCATTCTCTTCAAAAGGAGGTAGGACAAAATATAAAAGATAAAAAGAGAGAAAAAAGAGTTAGGGATGGAGACCCGTCCTGGGGAGGGAGTTGTGAAGGAGGAGAAGTTTCCAAACACCAGGAAACCCTCTCATTGGCAGGTCTGTGGGGAGTTTTGGAATCTCAGAGGGCAACATAACCGGGAGAAAAAAAAAAAAAACACACAGTTTACGCACCTAACCACAACTCCCAGCGGAGAAGTAGCTGGCCCAGATGCTCGCATCTGCCAGCAGTGAGCTGGAGCTGAACAGGGAGGCATGGGCCGCATGCTTAGGGTAAGGACCAGGCTTGAATGCCCTGAGGACAATCTGAGGGAACTAATGTGAGATAGCAACCCAAACTGTGGGATAGCCAGAGAGAGAAGAAAAAAAGAGAGAGAGAGAACTTTCCCATGAAAAGCTCTAAGGCACAACCTGGCCCGTTCACAGAACAAAGGACTGAGCAAACACCAAAGGAGAGCTAGCTGGCTGTGGACTGGCCCTTCCCCCTTTCAGAGGCAGAGAGGCAGGCAGGCGGCAGCCAGAGCTGGAAGGCAAGGGGCAATCTTGGCCCTAGAGATGGCATCATCCAACAAACTGTGAGCACGCTCCCAGTTGCTAACCAAGTCTTCCTGGGATCCTGGACGGTTGACATCTGCCATGAGGGTCACAGTCAGAGATCAACTCCCCAGAGGAGACACACAGCACACCTGAGACAGCACTCTTGATTTGCACCCAGGAAACCGAGCAGCTAGGACCAGGGAGGTGATAATATGCACCACCCACCTGGGGAGAGTGTGCTCATCAAGCACCTGCTCGCCTGAGCTGCTCAGACCTGGGAAGGGCACAAAATGCAGGCCCAACCGAGTCTGTGCCTTTGTGGAGTACCCGAGAACCTGAACCTGAGTACCTTAGACCTGGGAAGTGCACACAACCCAGGGCCTGCTTTAGATAATTCCCCTGCAGAGCAACTGGGAACCTGAGCAGTGTAGACTCGGAAAGCACACATGCGTGAGCAGGGGAAAACCCAGTGAGGCTCAGATACTGCGAGCACTCCCCACACACACCAGTGACATTTGTTTGCAGTGTTCCTCCCTCCCCACAGCACAATTGAACAAGTGAGCCTAAATAAATGACCACCTTCACCCCCTTGTGTCAGGGTGGAAATTAGACACTGAAGAGACTTGCAAACAGAGGAAACCAAAATAAACAAAGAAGAGGGAACTGCTTTGGTAGTGACAGCTACAACAAATTAAAACTGTAGTTAGCATTGACTACATTGGAATGGGCCTATAGACCTTGAGAAGAAGTATAAGCTGGAACAAGGAACTATCTAAAACTGAACTGACCCCACAATGCCTGCAACAGCTCCAGAGAAATTCCTAAATATATTTTACTATTATCATTTTTAAATTTTAAAATTTTTGTTATTTTTAAGTTCTTTATTACTCCTTTAATTTTCATTTTTATAACCTATTACCTTGCAAAAATACCCAATTTTTAAAGCAAATTTCATATATATATTTTTTAATTTTTGTGATTTTGTATTTTTTTTAATATTGTATTTTTGAGCATCTAACCTCTACTCTAGATTTTTAATCTTTGCTTTTTTGGTATTTCTTATCAATTTTGTACCTTTAAGAATCCAATCTTCATTACTCATTTTTACTTAGGAGTGTGATTACTGGCTTGATTGCTCTCTCCCATTTTGACTCTCCTTCTTCTACCCCAGGTCACCTCTATCTCCTCCCTCCCCCTTCACTTCTCTACTTAACTCTGTGAATTTCTTTGGGTGTTTGGGGCTGTGGAGAACACTTAGGGAACTGATTACTGGCCAGATGGGTCTCTCTCCTTTTGACTCCCCCTCCTCTCCCTGAACAACTTTCACTTCACTTCACTTCCTCTCCTCCTGGTCACCTCTATCTCTGTCCTCCCTCTTCTCTTCTCTATGTAACTCCGTGAACCTCTCTGAGTGTTCCAGACTGTGGAGAGGACATAGGAAATTGATTACTGGCTAGACTGTTCTCTCCCCTTTTGATTCCCCCTCTTTTCCTCCTGGTCACCTCTATCTCCCTCCTCCCTCTTCTCTTCTCCATGTAACTCTGTGAAATTCTCTGGGTGTTCCTCACTAAGGAGAATCTTTTCACCATTAACCTAGATGTATTATCATTGGTGCTGTATTGATGGTGAAGTCTTGAGGCTACTGTAAGAATAAGACTGAAAGCCAGAGGCAGGAGACTTAAATCCAAAACTTGAGAACACCAGAAAACTCCTGACTTCAGGGAACATTAATTGACGAGTGCTCATCCAAAAGCCTCCATACCTACACTGAAACCAAGCTCCACCCAAGAGCCAACAAGTTTCAGAGCAAGACATACCAAGCTAATTCTCAGGAACATAACCCTAAGCATTAAAATACAGGTGGCCAAAAGTCACACCAAACCCATAGACACCTCAAAAGTCACCACTGTACACTTCATTGCACTCTAGAGAGAAAAGATCTACCTCCACCCACCAGAATACCAACACAAGCTTCCATAACCAGGAAACCTTAAAAAGTCACTCATCCAACACCACCCACAGGGAGGAAACTCCATAATAAAGAGGAACCACAAACTTCCAGCATACAGAAAGGCCACCCCAAACACAGCAATCCAAGCAAGATGAAAAAGAGAAATATTCAGCAGGAATAAGGAACATGATAAATGTCCACCAAACCAAACAAAAGAGGAAGAGATAGGGAGTCTACCTAAAAAAGAATTCAGAATAATGATAGTAAAAATGATCCAAAATCTTGAAAACAAAATGGAGTTACAGATAAATAGTCTGGAGACAAGGATTGAGAAGATGCAAGAAAAGTTTAATAAGGACCTAGAAGAAATAAAAAAGAGTCAATCAATAATGAATAATGCAATAATAACTGAGATCAAAAGCACTCTGGAGGGAGCCAACAATAGAATAACTGAGGCAGAAGATAGGATAAATAAGGTGGAAGATAGAATGGTGGAAATAAATGAAGCAGAGAGGAAAAAAGAATTAAAAGAAATGAGGACAACCTCAGAGACCTCTGGGACAATGTTAAATGCCCCAACATTTGATTCATAGGAGTCCCAGAAGAAGACAAAAAGAAAGGCCACGAGAAAATACTTGAGGAGATAATAGTTGAAAACTGCCCTAAAATGGGGAAGGAAATAATCACCCAAGTCCAAGAAACCCAGAGAGTCCAAAACAGGATAAACCCAAGGCAAAACACCCCAAGACATATATTAATCAGATTAACAAAGATCAAACACAAAGAACAAATATTAAAAGCAACAAGGGAAAAACAACAAATAACACACAAGGGGATTCCCATAATGATAACAGCTCATCTTTCAATAGAAACTCTTCAGGCCAGAAGGGAATGGCAGGATATACTTAAAGTGATGAAAGAGAAAAACATACAACCCAGATTACTGTACCCAGCAAGGATCTCATTCAAATATGAAGGAGAAATCAAAAGCTTTACAGACAAGCAAAAGCTGAGAGGATTCAGCACCACTAAACTAGCTCTTCAACAAATGCTAAAGGATCTTCTCTAGACAGGAAACACAGAAAAGGTTTATAAACTCAAACCCAAAAAAATAAAGTAAACAGCAATGGGATCATACTTATCAATAATTACCTTAAATGTAGATGGGATTCCCTGGTGGCTCAGAGGTTAAAGCATCTGACTCCAATGCAGGAGACCTGAGTTCAATTCCCAGGTTGGGAAAATCCCCTGGAGAAGGCAATGGCAACCCACTCCAGTACTCTTGCCTGGCAAATCCCATGGACAGAGGAGCCTGGTAGGCTGCAGTCCATGGGGTCGCTAAGAGTTGGGCATGACTGACTTCACTGAATGCCACAACCAAAAGACAAAGACTGGCTGAATGTATACAAAAACAAGACCCCTGTATATGCTCTCTACAAGAGACTGAAAGTGAAGGGCTGGAAAAAGATATTTCACACAAATGGAGACCAAAAGAAAGCAGGCATAGCAATACTCATATCAGATAAAATAGACTTTGAAATAAAGGCCATGAAAAGAGACAAAGAAGGACACTACATAATAATCAAAGGAACAATCCAAGAAGAAGATATAACAATTATAAATATATATGGACCCAACATAGGAGCACTGTAATATGTAAGGCAAATACTGACAAGTATGAAAGGGGAAATTAACAATAACACAATAATAGTGGGAGACTTTAATACCCCACTCACATCTATGGATAGATCAAGTAAACAGAAAATTATCAAGGAAACACAAACTTTAAATGATACAATGGACCAGTTAGACCTAATTGATATCTATAGGACATTTCACCCAAAACAATGAATTTCACCTTTTTCTCAAGTGCACACAAAACCTTCTCCAGGATAGATCACATCTTGGGCTATAAATCTACCCTTGGTAAATTCAAAAAAAAATTGAAATAATCACAAGCATCTTTTCTGACAACAGTGTGGTAAGATTAGATGTCAACTACAGGAAAAAAGAAAAACTATTAAAAACACAAACATATGGAGGCTAAACAGTATGCTTCTGAATAACCAACAAATCACAGAAGAAATCAAAAAAGAAATCAATATATGCATAGAAACAAATGAAAATGAAAACACAACAACCCAAAACCTATGGGATGCAGTAAAAGCAGTGCTAAGGGGAAGGTTCATAGCAATATAAGCTTACCCCAAGAAACAGGAGAAAAATCAAATAAATAACCTAACTCTACACCTAAAACAACTAGAAAAAGATGAAATGAAGAACCCCAGGGTTATTAGAAGGAAAGAAATAATAAAATTTAAGGCAGAAATAAATGAAAAAGAAATGAAGGAGACCATAGCAACAATCAACAAAGCTAAAAGTTGGTTCTTTGAGAAGATAAATAAAATAGACAAACCATTAGCCAGACTCATCAAGAAAAAAAGGGAGAAGAATCAAGTCAACAAAATTAGAAATGAAAATGGGGAAATCACAACATACAACACAGAAATACAAAGAATCATAAGAGACTACTATCAGCAACTAGATGCCAATAAAATGGACAACTTGGAAGAAATGGACAAATTTTTAGAAGAGTATAACTTTCCAAAACTGAACCTGGAAGAAATAGAAAATCTTAACAGACTCATCAAAAGCAAGTTTTAAAAATAAGAACAGAACCAGCAACTATATCCACATTTTGCTTGAGCTAGTTGATAATATGAAAATAACCAACATAACGTGTTTGCTCTGAAAGGAATAGAGAAAATCTCCCAGCAGAAAAGGCAAAAAAGCAAATTATTATTGTATAATAACACCTTGACAAAGTGATAACTTTGGTTGCTTGCCTGCAGAAAGGGAAACTAGGTAGCTGGTATAGTGGTAATGAGAATATTTCACTATATACTCTTTTGTGACTTTTGAATTATAAGAATGTATTCTCATACTGTTTTCTCAGTCATGTCTGATCTTTGCAGCCCCATGGACTATATCCTGCCAAGCTCCTCTGTCCATGGAATTTTCAGGCAAGAATACCTACACTTCCCAGATAGCACTAGTGGTAAAGAACCCACCTGCCAATGCAGGAGACTCGAGAGACTTGTCTTCTATCCCTGAGTCAGGAAGATCCCCTAGAGAAAGGAATGGCAACACTCCAGTATTCTTGCCCAGAGAATCCCATGGACTGAGGAGCCTGGTGGGCTACAGTACATAGGGTCACAAAGATTTGGACACAGCTGAAGCGACTTAGCATGCAGCATGCAGAACTTCAAAAAATAAACAGCAAAAGCAAAATGGTAGAATTCCACACTGTGGTGGAATAAATTAAAACATGCTAATAATCCTCATCTTATATAGAGAAAAGTGATTAAAAAAACTTTTTTTAAAACTTTTTATTCTAATAATCATATTTGGGACTTTCCTAGAGGTTAGGAATCCACCTTGCAATTCAGAGGAAAAGAGTTCAATCCTTGGTCAGGGAATTAAGATCCCACATGCTGAGGAGCAACTAAACTTGCATGCCACAACTACTGAGCCCCTGCAATCAGGAGCCTGTGTACCACAACTAGGTCTATGTGCCACAAAGAAAGATCCCGCATGCCTCAACTAAGACACAATGCAGCCAAATTTTAAAAAAAAAATAATGTTGACATTTAAGAATTATAGACACAAATATGGTGCCACTGTGTTACACAAGAATAAGCACTTTTATACATAATAACATAAAAGAAACAAAGAAAAAGATTAAGCACATAATAAACTAAGATTTTTAAGTAAAGAGAAGCATTAAATAAAGCAAAATTTAAGAAGCAAAACTAAATTAAATGATTATTAAAATAAAAGAAATTATTTAAACTCCTTTATTGAAGTTGAAGAAACTCAGATTGGGCTTCCCTGGTGGCTCAGTGGTAAAGAATCCTCCTGCCAAAGCAGGGGACACTGATTCAATCCCTGGTCTGGGAAGAACCCACATGCCAAGTCCATAGGGTCCATAGAGCAAATAAGCACATGTGCCACAACTATTGAACCTGTTCTCTAGGGTCCAGGAGTCACAACTACTGAGCCTACACACTGCAACTCTTAAAGCCCAAACGCTCTAGAGCCAGTGTTCCACAACAAAAGAAGCCATCGCAATGAGAAGCTAGTGAACCACAACTAGACAATAGCCCTTGCTTGCCATAACTAGAGAAAAATCCACATAGCAATGAAGACTCAGCACAAATAAAATTATATATATATTTGGCTGTGCTGGGTCTTTTATATATATACATATATATATATACATATATATATATATATGAATGAATCTCAGATTGGGAAAAAAAAAAAAAACATAAACCCAATGGCAAGATTTGTAAGAGATACACATGAATTAGGATAAAATTGTATCTATATCTACATCTTTATCTCCATCTCCATCTATATCTAATCAACAACCATACATTTATAAAGATGAACCAGGAATACACAAATGAGCCAAATTAAACCTTTATCATATACTAAACCATGTTTGGGGAATGTGGAGAGTTTTCTCTTCTGCATCATTTATATGGATGCTTATTCTAATACCAGTAACACATATATCATTGTAGTTTTGGAAATTCTAATTGGAATTATATTAAGTATATACATCTATACCTCTGGCATCAGAGCAATACTATCTTCCCATTCAGAAATATAGAACCTCTGCTTAGTCATGTTTCTTTTAACATAACATTTGTGAAGTCTAATAGCTTTCTTCATAAAGGTCCCTGAGCATTTCTTGCTATAATTTTGCTTTTGTGAATAGGCTTATTTCCCATTATGTTTACAAATTTATTATTGTAGGTATATGATCAAACTTAAATTTTGCCCTATATTCAGCAATTGGAAACTCTACTGAATTCTCTTATTTTTTCTGATGACTCTTGGGTTTACTAGGGAACAATTTTACAATTGTAAATAGTGATGATTTTGTGTTCTTTATAATATATATATTTTCTTCTCCTTTTGTCACACTAAGTAGAATTTCCAGAATAAAAAAAAGAAGTGATGGTATTGATAGATTTTAATAGAAATGTGTTTAATTTTTCACCATCAGATAAAAATTTAGATATTGACTAGAGAAAGTTTTAACATATTATGAAAGTATAATTGTATTCTTAGCTAAGAGTTTAGTTATTTGCTTGTTTAAATTCAGGAACAGATGCAAAAATTTAATTGACTATATTTTAATACATTTTGTAAAATTATAATGGATTTTATTAATAGTGTTACAAACTCTGAAACACCAATGCCCTTTGTAAATATAATCTGCTTAGTCATAGTGTGTTATATTCTCAAAATAACCCTGGAAACCATCTGATAAATCACTTGGGATTTTTCCATATATATTCATAAATAAGATCAGTATGTTGTTTTGTTCTGCTATTTTTCTCATATTTCACTAACAGAGTTATTCTAACTTTGTAAGTATAAATTAAGAAACTTTAAATCTCATATGTAACCCTGTAATTGCCTATTTGGAAAAAGAAGTATTTGTTCCATGGAAGTTTGGGAGGGGTGCAGGAAAACAACCTGTTTCAGTCTTTTATGTCAGTGGTCCCCAATCTTTTTGGCACCAAGGACAGGTTTCGTGGAAGACAGTTTTTCCACAGCTGGGTAAGGGGATGGAAGATGGAAGGTTCAGCTCACTTGCCTGCTGCTCACCTCCTGCTATGCAACCAGCCTGGTTACTAACAATCACAGCCCAGGGGTTGGGGAATGCTGTTTTAGGTACATCATTACTTGACAGCTTTCCAGTATCTTTGGTGTACTCTTCTTGTGTTCATGCTTTTCAGTATTATTGAGCAAACATTGATCATTTCTATCTTCTAATGAAATATTTAATTACCTCAACATTTTCAATTTTTTTTTTTAATGCTGGGAAAAAAATGCCAGGCTCGATGAAGTACAAGCTGGAATCAAGATTGCAGGAGAATATCAATAACTTCAGATATGCAGATGACACCACCCTTATGGCAGAAAGCAAAGAGGAACTAAAGAGCCCCTTGATGAAGGTGAAAAAGGAGAGTGAAAAAGCTGGCTTAAAACTCAATATTCAAAAAACTAAGATCATAGCATCTGGTCCCATCACTTTATGGCAAATAGATGGGGAAACAATGGAAACAATGATAGACTTTATTTTCTTGGGCTCCAAAATCACTGCAGATGGTGACTGCAGTCATGAAATTAAAAGATGCTTGCTCCTTGGAAGAAAAGCTATGACCAACCTAGACAGCATATTAAAAAGCAGAGACACTACTTTACTGACAAAGGTCTATATAGTCAAAGTTATGGTTTTTCCAGTAGTCATGTATGGATGTGAGAGTTGAACCATAAAGAAAGCTGAGGGCCGAAGAATTGATGCTTTTGAACAGTGGTGTTGGAGAAGACTCTTGAGAGTACCTGAGACTGCAAGGAGATCCAACCAGTCTATCCTAAAGGAAATCTGTCCTGAATATTCATTGGAAAGACTGATGTTGAAGCTCAAGCTTCAATACTTTGGCCACTTGATGCAAAGAGCTGACTCACTGGAAAAGACCCTGATGCTGGAAAAGACTGAAAGCAGGAGGAGAAGGGGACGACAGAGGATGAGATCGTTGGATGGCATCACCGACTCAATAGATTGGACTAGTTTGAGCAAGCTCTGGGAGTTGGTGATGAACAGGGAAGCCTGGTGTGCAGCAGTCCATGGGTTTTTCAAAGAGTCGGAGACAACTGAGTGACTGAACTGAACTGACTAACTCCTAATCCTACTAGTTTATTTTTTGACTTGATCTGCTTAAACTTTGTCTGTATGAGTATATGTGTGTGATTCCATGAAAATGATCTTGGATTTTTTTAATTAATCCTATAACACTTAAGTTTTTTTATTTTAATATCTTTTTCATCTACATACATTTCTACATTCCATACATTTTTGTTCTAACATCATGAGTTGAGTGCTTTATTCATTTATTTTCTTTCTTATGCTTCCTGAATCATAATTATAAATTTATGAGTTAGAATATACATATATAACATATAGGGCTTAAGAAAAATAAGGATATCTAACATAGAAATATGTATAAGACTAAGAGAAATAGAGGTTATTGGTATAAATATAGAGATATAGACACCATTCATGTGTACACATATTAACATATAATACTGCAGATTTTCTATGGTGATATCTATAAATATTTGGAAGGATCATCATCAAATTCATAAATGTAGTCATCTCTAGGGAGGGAGAATGGGCTCAAATTTTAGGATGATGTCAAAGGGACTTTAACCTTACCTGTAATGTTTGAATTCTGTATTACATGTATGATTAAAAATTAATTTTAATATTAAAAAGTTATATATTGACCAATAAAATTTTTAAATTTTAACAAAAATCCAACACCTTTTATGATAAAAACACTCACAGAATTAGAAATAGAAGGGAATTTCCTAAACCTTATAAAGGGTATCTGTGAAAAACCACAGTTTATATCACACGTGCATGCTAGGTCTCATCAGTCATGTCCAACTCTTTTCAACCCTGTGAACTGTAGCCTACCAGGCTCCTCTGTCTGTGGGATTCTCTAGGGAAGAATACTGGAGTGGGTTGCCCTGCCCTCCTCCAGGGGATTTTCCCAACCCAAGGATGGAACCTGCACCTCTAGATCTGCATTGGCAGTTGAGTTCTTTAGCACTAGCGCCACCTGGGAGGCCCAGCTCATGTTATAGTCAAAGGTAAAAGACTGAAGGCAAATAAATTCAAAGTAATACCAGTATTTCTGCTTACAAAATTAACATGTTTTTAAAGTATAATATCTAAACTTGCAAGGGTGAGGGATATACAGACATTTTAATACCTTGGGGGAATGGAAATTAATACAATTTTTCTCTTCTAATTATATCAGTTATAATAATCAAAGAACTTGACCCATAAATTACATTTCTGGAATTACTCTAAGGATAGAATTATAAACTTGTATAAAGATATATGTAGGCTTCCCTGGTGGTTCAGACGGTAAAGAATCTGCCTGCCATGTGGGAGACATGGGCTTCATTCGTGGGTTGGGAAGATCCCCTGGAGGAAGGCATGGCAACCCACTACAGTATTATTGCCTGGACTATCCCCATGGACAGGAGCCTGGTGGGCTACAGTCCATGGGGTCGCAAAGAGTCAGACACAACTGAACGACTACTTACAGCACAGCACAAAGATATATGTACCCAGATATTGATTATAGTATTATTTATAATCATAAAATTTAGAAACCACCAAATATCTAAAATTATAGATTAAATATAGTATGCTTATATGATGTAGCAATATGTAGTCATTAGAAAACAATGTTTCTGAAGACTTTTTAATGACATGTAAAAATATTTATGATGTATTCAGTGAAAAATTAGGTTATTAAATAGTATGTATATTATCTCAATTTTATTTAAGAGAGGAAGAGAAACAACACACACTTGTTAATACTTATTATCTTTAGAATTAGATATTAATTTTATTTTATTCTGTTTATGTTTTCTAAATTGTACACAATGAACATGTATTAACTTTCCAATGAAAACAAACAAGTCAGTTCTAAAAATCAGGTTCACAAAGAAGAACCAAAACAAAAGTCTTGAGAATGTTCATACTTTTTGAGCCAACTGATACAACAACAACTCAACATCTAGGAATGTGTTCCAATCAGAATTTAGGACCTGTTTATCTAATCAGAGAAGACCACAATGATTTAGGTCCAAAGTTGATTGTCACAGTATAGTTTATAACAGAGAAATTTAGAAAATTAAGTTCTAACAATATAATATTGATTAAATTAATTATGGTCTTCTTGATAAATGTCAAGAAATTTTTTTTAATTTATTTATTTTTAATTGGAGGATAATTGCTTTACAATATTGTATTAGTTTCTGCTATATATCAATATGAAACAGCCATAAGTATACATATGTCCCCTCCCTCTTGAACCTCCCTCCCACCTCCCACCCTATTCCACCCCTCTAGGTTGTCACGGAGCACCAGATTTGAGCTCCTTATGTCAGTTGTGGAAAATATTTAATGTCATTGAAAAATATTCCTCTCACATTATTAAGTGAAAAATTAGGTTATGAACAATATGTAGAGAACAAAATCATTATTGTAAAAAAAGTCCACATTCAATAAAGTTAGGTGTGTGTTCAGTCATGTCCGATTCTGCGACCCCATGAAATGTAGCCTGTCATTTCCTACTCCAGGAGTTCTTCACAATCCCAGGATCAGACCTGTGTCTCTTGCATCGCCTACATTGGCAAGTGGATTCTTTACCACTAGTGCCACCTGAGATGCCCCCTTATAAGTTGGTTGGCAAACTATATATAAATGCAGAATGTTTTCAAGCTAAAACCACACTGCATTGGGAATGTAGGAATAAATCAATCTTCCAGACCTGGCTGACCCATAATAAGCACTCTGGAGTTGTCAAATTAAATTTTCTTCCAATTTAGTTCCCCCAGCCCCATGTGCTATTACTTACAGACAACTATTGTTGGAAGATTCTTCAGAGGATTTAAGGGCAAGAGTTGAGGGCAACATTCTCTGAAGAGGTTTACCATGTAAGAGAGTGAGTGAAGTCGCTCAGTCATGTCCGACTCTTTGCGACCCCGTGGACTACCAGGCTCCTCCGTCCATGGGATTCTCCAGGCAAGAATACTGGAGTGGGTTACCATTTCCTTCTCCAGGGGATCTTCCCGACCCAGGGATCAAACCCGGGTCTCCCGCATTGGAGGCAGACGCTTTAACCTCTGAACCACCAGGGAAGCCCAAAGGGGCTCATTTATCATGGAATAAAGATTTCAGAGGGCAAGTTAAAAAATACTGGAGTGAGGTCAGCTATGGAAAGTAGAGTGAAGGTAAGAAGCACAGCATAGTGAAAAAGACCTAGATATTTGCATTTAGAACAATGATGACTAGTAAGAATGAAATTCATGATGGGGCTGATTCATTCAAGTTGTAAGTTTCAACAGGAAAAAAGCTGTCAAAAACCTAAGGAGGCTATACTGTCAACTCTGAAAAGCATTCAAATGGGAAGTTGCAAAATTCTGGATATTCCTCACTGTTAAGTGGCAGGCAGGATCATACTGACTTTAAACACTGCTAAGTGCTAAGTTGCTTCAGTCGTGTCTGACTCTGCGACCCCATAGACGGCAGCCCACAAGGCTCCGCCGTCCCTGGGATTCTCCAAGCAAGAACACTGGAGTGGGTTGCCATAGTGTATAAGAGGCCTCAGTTAAAACCTAGTGGAATTGTAGAAGCTTGGAACATCTGAAAAAGAGATTAAGGATGAGATCCTGAAATATAGGAAGATATATAAGAGAAAACAGTATCGCAAAGGACAAAGAAGAATTTCAAGAGAAGAGTGGTCGACTCTGTCAAAAACTACAGAAGCTAAGTAGGATTTAGGCTAAAATTAAGCCACTAAAATAAAGACATCAAAACAGTTTAGTCATATAAAAGTTCAGAACTCCATAAATCTACTAAAATGGTGAATTCAGAAGATACTAAAATCAGAGAGATGTGTTTTGTATTGCTTTTACGGTTTTCCTATCTTTTGAACCAAAGGCTTATCCCAAAGTGTACATGCAGTTGTCAGACTTATTTAGAGGTTTGAAATTATTTGTATTTTTAAGTGTTCTTAGTCTCAGTTTTTCAATGAAGGTCAAACAAATAAAAATCAGGTACTGATAAGGTTGAATTGTCCCATCTTGTAAGCAAACCTTCGCCTGAAATTTTACTTTGGCAAATCAGAAGGTCTTCCTTTGCATAGACCTTGGTCTCCTTTCTAAAGAAGAGAGGGTCATCCTGAGTATATTCCTCCCACGGTCATTTATTTTCTCTCAAGCCAACTGTATACTTCTCTGTCAGAGTGCTCCATATTTCTATCCAATGGAATTATAAACATATTTTAGGGGTAAAGCAGATGTTTCTTTGTATGAATGCAGAGGTTACTTTAAATCAATGTGCTTGTAACAATTATAACTTTCATCCCTGTTCTTAAATTCTAGATTACAATTACTGAAAGTCCCATCAGAGGTTACTTTATTCCTTTTATCATGCCCTTTCAACTTCTGCTTTTAATTTTACCATGCAGATGAGATAACATATGAAGAAAGATTATGAGGAATCAACCAGCCTGCACAAAATAGAAAGTGACACAGAATCTAACATTCTGCCTCAATGACTAACTGAAATTAATTCCCCCTTTTTTACCTTTAAAAATTGCCATGGGGCTTCCCTGGTGGTCCAGTGGTTAATAATCTACTTGCCAATGCAGGAGACACTGGTTCAATCGCTGGCCCAGGAAGATTCCACAGGCCATGTGGCAACTAAGCTTGTGTGCCACAACTGCTGAGTCCTTAAGCTCTAGAGTCCTTGCACCACCACAGTGAGAAGCTAGTGCACCACAACAAAGAGTACCTCCATCTCGCCACAACTAGAGAAAGCCCTCGTGCAGTAATGAAGACCCAGCACAGCCAAAAATAAATAAAAACTGTAATGACTGAGCAGAATCTTCAGAGCTGGTTTGGGGACAAGAGCCCACTTTCTACTCAGATTGCTGGCTTTCTGATTAAAGCAACTTTCCTTTCTACCAACACTTGTCTCCTGACTATTTGCTTTTGAGCGACAAGCAGCTGAACCTGACTTCAGTAACAATATCTCTCATGCTTTGAAATTTGAACAAACTATTTTCTCAATTACAAATGACTTTTCCCCAGAGCTTTAACTAATTAATTCATATTGTTTATTAAGTCAATCTGTCTCTGCCTCTCTCTCTGTTTATCTCTGTATCTTTTTCTCCCTCCCCTCTTCTCTCCAACCTTGAGTTAGGTAGCTCTACATTGTATCCCCATGTGCTCTTATTGCATATATCATTCTGCATTAGAATTTTTAAACAACTCTGTTGAGGTATTATTTACAGACAATAAAATACATATTTTAAATATACAGTTTGATGAGTTTTGACAAGTGTATACATCTGTGTAATCACCACCTCAATCAGGATATAAAACATTTCCATTACCCAAGAAAACTCTTTCATGATCATGTCTCTTGCAGTCAATCCCACCCATATAAGCAGACATTAGTTTTATTTCTATAAACATAATTCATTTTTATAATTCTAGAGTTTCATGTAAGTAAAATCACACAGTGTGTGCTTTTTTTGAGGTTGCTCCTTTTGCTTATTATGATGTTTTTAAGACATCCATATTGTTGCATGACTGATAGTTCATTTCTTCATTGTTTCAGGTATTCCATTTACAGCTGTGCAATGCTTTGTTTATCCATTTACCTATTGATAGAAATTTGGGTTGTTTCCGGTTTAAGGCTATTATGGAAAAAAAACTGCTATAACATTTGCACACAAATCTTTATGTGGATATGTGTCTTCAGTTCTTTTGGGTAAATAACTAGGAATAGAATTGCTTAGTCATATCGTACCCATATGTTTGATTTTATTAAAAAAAAAAACTGCTAAACTATTTTACAGAGTGTTTGTTCCATTGTACATTTCCACCAGAAGAGAAGACCCCCAACTGCTCTATATCCCGGGCAACACTTGGTATGATCAAATTTTTAACTTTTATCATTCTAATGAGTGTGAAGTATTATCTCATTACAATTTTAATTTTCATTTCCTTGATGACTAACAATGTTCAGCATCTTTTCATTTGCATTGGGATTTCTTTCTCTCCATGTTTGGAAAATTTAGCACATAATCTCTGGAAGAATCTGATTTTTTAATCAGAACTCCATGTGTGAATCCCAGGGCTGCCATTTGAAGTAATTTGATCTCAGGCCACTATTCAATCAGTCTAAGCTACAGTCAATTTATCTATGAAATGGGTATAACACTATCTCACAGCTAGATCTCACAGGTAGATAATATATATGCTGTATCTAGAACAATGCCTGTTATACAGTAGACCTTAATAAATGGTAAGTATGATTATTACTGCCAAAACGATAAACCCTTACCAGTCTTCCTTTTCAAGCAATGGTCAAAGCTACAGAAAGCTACTGTAATCATGTTGTTATAGCTCAGGGATTTCCTCTACAGTTTTCAAACTTCAAATTTTTAATTATTTCCTCGGTTTCTATCCTACTGTCTCACTAAAATGTATGTTCCATAAGGGAAGTAATACATCTGTATCATAAACGTCTGTATCCTCAACAGTTAGTCCTTCCTCACTGCCACCCAGCTTAGAAACTCTAAAATCACTTCATCCTGGCCTAAATCAACCTTTTGGACTCATTCTTATCTGGAAGAAGGCAAGATTTGTACCCACAATTCTTTGATCACCGGGTTCACGGTAGCTTTTGCTCATCCCTATCACTGGGCTCCTGACCTAAAGAATTCCAGCCACATGCTGTAGTAAAATCATGAGCATAATTGGCTTCAGTACAATATGGCATTGTGTTTTTAAAAAAGAAAGAAGAAAATGTGGGCTGTAGCATGGAATGAACCTATGATAGAGACCAAACTCTACCACTTATTTGCTATGTGACTTTTGGCAAGTTACTTAATTTCTCTCAGCAAATGTCTCTTTAGTGCACATAAAATAATGAGATATTATATATCTGATTAGCTTACTTCCCAGATCATAAGTAAGCTTTCAATAAATGCCAAGGATGATTTATTTGAGGGAAAACTGAACTGAGATTTGAAAGATGAATAGAAGTTAACTAAGAAAAGAGTAGAGGAAGTATACCATAGGCAGAGGGAACAGTAAGTGCAACAATAATTATGGGGTGACTCTTCACCAGTGGTACTCTTCTACAAGTGCAATGTTTTGCAACAAGTAATTGTGTTACATATCTTAATAGCGTTTCTTCAGATTGAGATGATAGTAGCCATAGGGATACCTGGCAACTTTGTGAAACAAGTACTAATCCAGCACATCTAAACTAGGAGTATTAGACATTTACTAAGAAAGTCAACAGAAACTAGTCCCATGAGAATACGTTAATAGAGATTGACTTGGTAATACTTTAAAGAAGCTGAAGCCATCCACTGCAAATTGCCTGTATTTCTTCTTAGTTCTGTGCTTCTTTTGGCCAGAGACTCACAATTATTTCCTGAAAAACTCACTCTCCATTCATATTAGAAATCTGTAACCACTACAAACAATATCTCCCAGCAGACACAAACATTCTTGCCATCTTTAGGCCAGGGCCCCTGGGATCTTGGTGACATATTCTCATATATGAAGGTTAAAGAATTTCTATGAATTGCATGTATGACCACAAAATCAGTCTGGTGCCAGAACCAACATATTTGCCAATAGGTCTATTCCACAGGCCTGATTTTCCAAGGCCCTTCACTAATATACAGATACCAACTGTTCATAAAAACTATTACCATGCCATGGTAAGATCATCTTCTTTCAATATCATCTAGATTATAATGAAGCTACTGTTTGAGAATGATAGCACTTCGGGTGATTTCTTACCTCTGGTATAGCATTCTTAGTGGTCTTCATAAAATTAGATCTCTGAAGTGTATCTAACTTTGCCAGTATCTAGAAAGGTGGCAAGTGGAAAATGGTGTTCCATGTACTCATTGATAATCTGAATGTCCTATATTGCCATTTGGTCTGTGCAAAGCCTCAATCTTCTTCCAGAAATTAATAAAAGTATTCTTGCACAAGCAGGAGTTCCACCAAAAGAAGTGAACTCCTGAAGATTTTATATAGTTTGACTCTCTGAAGGTAGGAAAACCTTGCTCAGAGTACCAAACATGAGTTTGTAAAATGAATCAGTGATATAAGGATGGATGAATACATGTATGGATGGATAAATAAATGAATGGAAACAAAGGAAAAATAATCAAGCTATAACATGAACATTTTAAGTTATCTATAAATTATATCTCGTTATTTTTGAGCACTTACCATATGCAGGTACTACTGTAAGTACTTTATGAGTATGATTTCATTTAATCCTCATGACCACAAAATATATGAAATGCTATTACTAGTTATATAGATAAAGAAAATGAGACATAAAGAGACAAGTAATTTTCTCAAAGTCACTTGGATTATTAAGTGGCAGAACTGACACATGATCCCAGGCATTTTGGCTCCAGATCTTAATTTCTTAACTTCTAGTACAACCTCCTCTAGTTTATAATACATTTGCAAGAATATATTATTTTAGTAAGAAGAGACAGTATATTGAAATACGACCACATGATAAGGTGAAAGAGGTACAGTCTCAAATTTGGGGGAAAAGTATTAACAGAAGCAAAACAAAATTATACCTTGAGAAAACCATAATTCAAAAAGACACATGTATCCCCAGTGTTCACTGAAGCACTATTTACAATAGACAGGACATGGAAGCAACCTAGATGTCCATCAACAGATAAATGGATAAAGAATATGTGGTAAATATATACAAAGGAATATTACTTGGCTATAAAAAGGAACAGATTTAGTCATTTCTAGTGAGTTGCATGAATCTAGAGCCTATTATACAGAGTGAAGTATTAGTCTGGTGCAAAAGTAACTGGTTTTTGCATTGTTGAAATTTGCTATTTGATATTGGAATGAAGCGAGGTGTTAGTCGCTCTTTCACATCCAACTCTTTGCAACCCCATGGACTGTAACCCACCAGGCTCCTCTGCCCATGAAATTCTCCAGGCAAGAATACTAGAATGGGTTGCCATTCCCTTCTCCAGGGGATCTTCCCAACTCAGGGATCAAACCTGGGTCTCCTGCATTGTAAATAGATACTTTACTGCTGAGCGACCAGGGAAGCCTCTGATATTGGAATACATTCTAAATAAATGTGGATATATTATATATCACTGTAATGTGCATTTCTCATTTTATGTTTTTTGCTAATGACTTATTACTTACCATTTATTTTATATTTATTTTAGACTATGGAAATGATGTTAGTTGCTGTTGTTCAGTCACTAAGACATGTCCAACTCATTGACTGCAGCACTCAATATGTCAGCAAATTTGAAAAACTCAGTAGTGGCCACAAGAAATGATGTTAGATAAAAAAAATTTGAGAGATTTTCTTATTTGAGTTCAAAATGGGTTGTAAAGCAGTGGAGGCAACTTGCAACATCAACACCGCATTTGGCCCAGGAACTGCTAACAAACATATATTGCACTGGTGGTTCAAGAAGTTTTGCAAAGGAGACAAGAGTCTTGAAGGTGAGGAGGGGCACAGTGGCTAGCCACAGGAAGTTGACAACAACAATTGAGAGTGATCATCGAAATTGATCCTCTTACAACTACAGGAGAATTTGCTGAAGAACTCAATGTTGACCATTCTGTGGTCATTTGGCATTTGAAGCAAATTGGAAACAAAAACGTTTGATAAGTGGGTGCCTCATGAGCTGACCGAAAATTAAAAAAAAAAAAAATCATCATTTTGAAGTGTCATCTTCTCTTATTCTATATAACAACACGCCACTTCTCAACTGGATTGTGATGTGAGACAAAAAATGGATTTTATATGAAAACTGGCAATGACCAGCTCAGTGGATGGACTGAGAAGAAGCTCCAAAACACTTCCCAAAGCCAAACTTGCACCAAAAAAAGGTCATGGTCACTGTTCGGTGGTCTGCTCCCAGTCTGACATACTACAGCTTTCTGAATCCTAGTGAAATCATTACATCTGAGAAGTATGCTCAGCAAATCGATGAGATGCACCAAAAACTGCAATGCCTACAATCGGCACTGGTCAACAGAAAGGGCCCAATTCTTCTCCACAACTAAAGTCCAACCACATGTCACACAACCAATGCTTCAAAAGTTGAAAGAATTGGGCTATGAAGTTTTAACTCATTTGCCATATTCATCTGTCCTCTCACCAAATGATAACCACCTCTTCAAGCATCTCAACAACTTTTTGGAGGGAAAATGCTTCTAAAACCAGCAGGAGGCAGATAATGCTTTCCAAGAGTTTGTCAAACCCCAAAGCATGGATTTCTATGCTATAAGAATAAGCAAATTTATTTCTTGTTGGCAAAAATGTGTTGATTGTAATGGTTCCTATTTTGATTAATAAAGATGTGTTTGAGTCTAGTTATAACAATTTAAAATTCATGGTTCAAAACTGTAATTACGTTTGCACCAACCTAATAAGTCAGAAAAAGAAAAACAAATATCATGTGGTAATGCATATATATGGAATCTATAAAAATGGTACTGATAAACCAATTTTCAGGGCAGGAATAGAGGCACGGACATAGAGGACAGACTTGTGGACACAGCAGGGAAAGGTTAGGGGGGATGAATTAAGAGAGTAACACTGACTTATATACACTAATGATGTAGGAGATAGATGAGCTCTAGGTTAGACATTTACAACTAGCCTCCTGTTTGCATTTCCCTTCTCTTGATAGGTGGGCTCCAGTTGAGGCATTTATAATCAGCCTGTTTGCTCCCCAAAATGGAAGTAACAACAGAAACAGCATAAACAACCAGTGTTTTTCTCTTGTAAACACCTTAAGGTAATAGTCATGGCAAGGACAAAGAAGAGCAAAATCTTGTTTGAGTAAAGGATTAAGAGATCTACCATGCCTCCCTCTTTGGGGACAAGGGAGACACTACACATGTGCAGAAGGGCTCCTTGTGGGTCAAAAGTCAGGGGATAACACCAGGTCATAATGAGTCTTGCTTCCCCCAGAAGCCTTCACTTCAAGGGGTGCATGTGCACCCGAGGGGAGGATCCCAGGGTTTGTCAGGTGTGGAAAAAGAAATCAGATAATTGGCCTGAAGAAAGACAAAGGCCCGGAAGAACTGACCTATATAAATGACTTAACCATCTCTTTACTGGGCTCCTCTTCATTGGGGGTATGACCACACCCTTTATTTCTGGGTATGGATCTCTGCCTTGCTTCTATCTCAACTAAACAAATTGTTTCTCTATGTGCTCTCCCACGTGTTGTTGTGCTATGTCTAATAATAAACTTTGTACCTGCATTTACATTTTCTGCCTCCATGATAAGTGCATTTTTCACTGGGGCAAAGATCCAGGGAAAATTAGCTTCTAGCTTCTAGCCCTTGCTGGTTTGGTGGCTAGAATTCCTGGTTTTCATCCAGGCTTCCCAGGTTCAACTCCTTGGCAGGGAATTAAGATCTTGCTTCATGCGACCACATACTGCTGCCTCACCAAGATCACTACCATGTATAAAACAGATAGTGGGAAACAACTGTATAGCACAGGGAACTCAGTTCAGTGCTGTGTGATAACCTAGAGGGGTAAGATGGGGGATTGGGTGGGAAGGAGGGGATATATATATATACTTATAGCTGATTCACATTGTTGTACAGCAGAAACCAGCACAACATTGTAAAGCAATTATCCTCCAATAAAAAATAAATAAATAAAACAAACTTATCCCTATGAAAGAAATTATATTTAATGATGTTCAGGGGCTCAGACTTTGGGATCCTTACAAAACTGATACTAATTCAAATTCCAGACCTGGTATTGTTAGGGGAAGCACACTGATTGAAACCACCCACCCTGGCCAGGCACCATAGTAACTATGTGTATGAGTTGTTTTATGACAGGAGGTTCTGATAAGGAACATGGAACTAATAAGACTCCACCAACTGGAAGAGTTCAGGAAAGGTCAAAAGGAGACACCACATGCCTGACCACCTCCCAGAATCATCCTCTCCGGCATTCATCTTGGCTAAACAAGGCATGCACCACCAGAAAGGACTCTGAGTCAGAATGATCGGCTAAAGACAACCCGGAAACTAATACCATCAACATAAAACCGAGACTGCAAGCCATATGACAGAGCAATTCTCCTGGGTTCCTTTACCCTCCTGCTCTCCTCCCAGGCTCCCTTTCCCAATAAAAGCTCTTGCTTTGTTAGCGCATGTGTCTCCTCGGACAATTCATTTCTGAGTGTTAGACAAGAGCCCAATTTCGGGCCCTGGAAGGGGTCTCCCTTCCTGCAACAGTACTAATTAAGCCTTGCAACCTTGAGCAAACTAGCAAACTTCTCTGTGCTTCAGTTTCCTCAACTGTAAAATGTGGGTAACATTATAACTCACATTAAATGACAATTGAAAAGAATAGATAAGGCAAATAAAGCCTATAACACAGTGTCTAGAGCACAGCAAGAACTCAATCATGTTAGCTATATTATTATCATTATTATTACTCTTCTATTTTCTCAATTGTACAATAAAAATGGAAATGGCAAATTATTTTGACACTTCATAATATCTATAATATTTGGCATGGTGCTGACATTATCTTAAAATTCAGGCCAAATGAAAATTAATTCAACCCCAAGGAAGACAAGGAGCGAACTAATCATAATATCTAACAAGAAACACTGGAGAGAAGCACAGTTAAACAGAGAAATCATGGATGTTTCTGCTTATACGGTTTCAGGTGCCACAGAAAATCAGCAAATCCATGACACACCAGGCAGCAAAGCAGTATGTGTCAGGCAGGCAGCCAGAGATAGAGAACAGGATCCAGAGCCAGAGACAAGGATGGGTGGAGGGCAGGTCACGAGCAGATCAAGCAGCCTCTTAGGAATAAGTGTGAGCATGATCTGGACAAGCAGTGAGTCAACGCAAACAGGCAAATTGGAAGCCCTACGGGGTCAAGCAAGTAATCTACTTCAGGATGCTAACGAAAGAGGGGAGGCCAAGGGCGAGGTGGTGGGATGGGGGGAAACTAGAGGGTGATGGGATAAGGGTAGATGCTGAAAACCAAAAGCAGAATGGGAACAAATTTCAAATGGAGAATGCAGCCGCATTGCGTCAGAATCAAGTGGACTTTGGCAGCTAAGAAAGTTCACTGTTCCAGCTTCAGCTGTTCTCCTTCCCCTGCTGCCACGGGAATCTGGCCTGGGGGCTTCCAGCAGAGGCAATGGAAACAGCTGGCTAAGTGAAAAGCATGGGGTTGAAGAGCTGAAAACAGTGCCTGCAAAGAAAGAGCATGTTTTGCTTATAAAGGAAATCAGAAATGTGCTAATGGGGGTATTTAAATATGAATGAGGTATTTAGGTATTTAAATACCCAAAAGAAAATCATTCCATAGCAAGAATGCCTAAACTTAAAAAGATTTAACAGATACAAGCACACACTTCAGTAAATGAGTTAATAAACCATATAGCTAAACATGCCTGGCATTTTCGATTCATGCCTCTTTCTAGAAGCTTCCCAGTCATCTCCCACTCTTTCTAAGGGCAGAGAGCTGTTTAACAACCCTTCAGTGTTCCAGGCAGCAACAGGCTCTCAACTATTAATGGCAAAGCTACCAAAAGCCAGATATACCTGGGAACAGATGAAAGGTTTCATTTGTTCAACTTTTAACGTTATACCAGTTCCCACTCAGGACCTCTGAGCACATTACTGGAAATTTTTTAAATATACAGTTACTGGTGTGAAGAGGTTTCTAAAAACATACAAAGCACACATTCAACAAGTCCACCTGAAAATTCTGTGAGGGTGAAACTGGATTGAAATATTACAGCATGCCTTTTCTTTTTACAAAGACCAAAGCAAGTTCAAAGACTCAGAAACTTTCTTGAAAATGATAGAAACGTTATGGCAAATTAGGTTTCATCTTGCACGCCAAATCCAACCGATTGGTAGTTGCTTCGTGAAGCCCTGTATATCTGATCAAATTAGTGATGTCTGCCATAGCCTAGGGAGGAGGAATGAGATAGTCACCATTGTTAACAAGTTGGTCTTACTGTGAGCCTCAGGCCATCTGGGTATACTGCTTTCTATCCTAGAGGTTCATTCTGGCAGCTTATGGGCTGCATTCCCACTGAAGACGTGCTTTGGCTCTCACAGTATTTTTTTTTTTAATTAGTTGCTGATATTTTAAAATGGGAGATTTCATATTTGTAAAGGATTGGAATTTTCCTTTAAAAATGGAAATTTCTAGCAATTTTAGACCTATCTTCCCAAATGGCAACTGTCACCTGTTTCTGAGTAGTGGCTGCTTCCTTTAGATGGGATGTCCTCTCTTAAATTTGCCTTCTTTAACTCACTGACATTTACCATCTGGCCTCTGAAGGATATGTGTTTGTGACTCCTTGCTCTATCCCTCTGTGCTACTATAATTTAATCAAGCTTCTCCACTTTAATGGAGGACTTTGAGTTTCATCATTTCCTTTTCCACTTCAATTCTGTCATTAACTAGGATGACTTTAACTCCTTGGCCTCACAGTTGCTGGACTTGCTCAGCTGCAGTAAATCCCACCTTCACTTTGGCAATCAACTCTTCAGCAACAGAAATGCCCTACTGAAATTGAGCAGGACCGTGGGGGCTCCAGGCACAATAGTCTGTGTCCCGCATTTCTTGACTACAGGTAACAGGCTTCTTTCAGCCTCTATGACCTTCCCTGAGTTCCAAAGGGCAGGTTCAAACAGTTGCTAATCAGGGAAGGGAGGTGATGCAGAGACAAGGAAGGAGCAGTCAAGAAACAATAGTATAGTCCTGGGACAGGTCCTGGTTCCCCCTCAAGGGACATACATATATAACAATATTTTTGAGCTATTCTGCAGGTGAGAGATGTTAACTGTATGCTGCCCACAAGCACATAGAACCCTGACTGATTGGAACGAGAAAGTTGATGATGCTGACTCCCACTTATCTCACCACCAACCAATCAAAAGAACGTCCACGAGCTCATCACACCCTCTTTGAACCATTACTATAAAACTTCTTACTACCTCCTCCAGGTCGGAAGACACGGTTTTGAGGGCATTAGCCTACTGTGGCCCCCTCTGCCTGGAAAAGCAATAAAGCTATTCTTTTCAACTTCACCCAAATCTCTGTCTCCAAGGTTCAGTTCAGTACCAGAATACAGAGGCCAAATTTCAGCTATACTAACTTTGGAGAAGACTCTTGTGAGTCCCTTAGACTGCAAGGAGATCAAACCAGTCACTTCTAAAGGAAATCAATCCTGAATATTCAATGGAAGGACTGATGCTGAAGCTGAAGCTCCAATACTTTGGCCACCTGATGCGAAGAGCCACTCATTAGAAAAGACTCTGAAGCTGGGAAAGATTGAAGGCAAGAGGAGATTGGAACGACAGAGGATGAAATAGTTGGATGGTACCACCAACTCAATGGACATGAGTTTGAGCACATTCAGGAAATGATGAAGGACAGGGAAGCCGGTTGTGCTGCAGTACATGAGGTCGCAAAGAGTTGGACATGACTGAGCAACTGAACAACAACAAACCTTCAAAACTGCTCAATTTCAAGATTCAAGTTTTTTTGTTTTTGTGTTTCCTTTGTTTTACCATAACTTCATGTCAGTACAGATGTTTCTGTCTTTATTTCCAAGAAATTTGCCATTATTTGTCACCCATATGGTTTTGGAAAATATGAAACAGGTAATTTTTCATATTCTCCACATCTATCAGCCCCTTTCTGGATCTACTTTTGTTCCTATGGCCCATCATGTCACTGCTTCTCTTAAAAATATTTTCATTTGTTTTGTTGCTTTGTCCTCTCATACCTGGTTCACCAAAACTCATCCCTGGATCAATCCAATCACTCAGCTTCTCTAGGGTAATGAACACTGCTTGATAAAATCACCCTACAAATTCCTGATTTTCAGTATCAATGAGGTTTAAGTCCCTAAATATTACCTTCTCCTACTCCCCTAAATATCTACTTCAAAGAGTTGCTACTCTCCTCAAACTATAGTCTATTTTTGCTTGCATTGCTTTGAGAGGCAACTTTTGTTTTCTACTTGCTGAGAAAATCAAGGCCATCAGATGAGAGAAGTTCCATAGTTTGCTCCTCTACCACCTACAAATGTACTAGATGGCTGTCATTTAACACTTTTGAAAGCACTGCTTTTGTTCATTGATTAAATATTATCATTACCCAGGATTCCAATGTCAGCTCTATGTTCTCCTCATATTATACACTTTCCCTTGTTTTCCCATGCACTTACATAAAATTTACCTGTAAGGAGAGGCATCCAACCAATACCTCTCTCCCAAGCTCAAAACCCACATATCCAAGTGTCTTAGATATCTCTATTTGGATAATCTAAACACACTGAGAATTCCACATGTCTCAAATTGAACTCCTCTTTCTCCAGTTCTGACTTCTCTCTCCATTAATGGCATCAATACCCACTCAGTCTCTCAAGCCAAAGATGTATGAGTCATTGTGAAGGTCCATCCTTCTCTTCCTCACCCAAGTCCTAGTATTCCAGATCTTAAATATAAGCAGTACAAGAGAGAAACAGTGAAGACACCATCTTGGCAATAAGAGAAACAAGATAACTTTGTAAAACCTGATTGTAGTTTGGCCCTGGGGAATCCATTCTCCCATAGAACTCCTACTTTAAATTCCTGAAATATAAATCTGATCATATCACTTCTCATCAATGACTTCGCATAGGTTTCTGAATAAAGCTAAAGCAGTAATTTAGAGTGCAGGCCCTTCCTGAACCAGTCCTTAGCAACACAGCTAGCTCCACTTCTTGCCTCTTCTCCACGTGCCCTCTATGCATTAGCCATATGGAACTGCTTGCACTTTCCTGAATGTATTGCACTGTTTCATATCTGTACTTTCACTCATGCTGTTCTCTCTGCTTAGAGTTAGCCCACATTCCTAATCTTTTCTTTCCCCTTGTCTGCTGGCTAACTCTAAACTTTTCCTTCAAAACATAACTCAAATATAAATTCCTCCAAGAAGAATTCCCTGACCCTTGAAGGAGAGGAGAAATTGCCACCCTAAAATATGTCTCTTTATCCTAAGGATTGTTTTAGGCTGGCAATGCTTAAGAAATGGGCTTTCTTGGTGGCTCAGGTGGTAAACAATCTGCCTGCAATGCAGGAGACCTGGGTTTGATCCCTGGGTCAGGAATATCCCCAGAGGAGGAAACGGCACCCCACTCCAGTATCTTGCCTGGAGAATTCCATGGACAGAGAAGCCTAGTGGGCTATAGTCCATGGGGCTGCAAAGAGTCAGATTCGACTAAGAGACTAACACTTTTTAAGAAATGGTAGACATTGGAGAAGCTCTGAAAACTTGAATAGAAGTTATCCTTTTGTAAGAGACATTTACATTTATAAGGGAAATCGACATTTGTAGGGGTGTCTCCTCGTCTGCCCTTAAAGAAGAGTGGGATGACTAAATTTCTGGAAATTCTTATCAATGGAGAAAGTCATGACCTAAATTTTCATTACAACCTTACTCTTGTTTACCATGTTTTTCCCAAGAGTCTGCTGTGACTGGCTCCCCTACTCCCCAACATCTTTTGTTTTTAGCTGGAGATGGTATTTACTGTGATGACTTGGGCCATTTCAGGGAGTTAGTTTTCCTGGATATCTCCCATGTATATAAGAGGTACATATGCTATTAAACTTTGTTATTTTTCTCCTGATAATCTTTATTTCAGGGATGTCTCAGTCAAAAATCTAGAAGGGTACAGGGAAAATTATTTTCCCTCCTCATTTTCTGTACCCTCAGTACTTTTTGTATATGTTTATTATAGCACCTTAGCACACTGACTAATGAATACTGATTTACTTGTATGATTCTTCTATCACACAGTAAAGGCACAAAGGCAGGGATTTTTTGATTGATATTTCTGCATCTCTACTGCTTAGTACATTATTTAGTACATCAGTTCAGTTCAGTTCAGCCGCTCAGTTATGTCCAACTCTTTGCAACCACATGAATTGCAGCATGCCAGGCCTCCCAGTCCATCACCAAAGAGTTTACCCAAATTCATGGCCATCGAGTCGGTGATGCTATCCAGCCATCTCATCCTCGGTCGTCCCCTTCTCCACCTGGCCCCAATCCCTCCCAGCATCAGGGTCTTTTCCAATGAGTCAACTCTTCACATGAGGTGGCCAAAGTACTGGAATTTCAGCTTTAGCATCAGTCCTTCCAATGAACACCCAGGACTGATCTCCTTTATGATGGACTGGTTGGATCTCCTTGCAGTCCAAGGGACTCTCAAGAGTCTTCTCCAACACCACAGTTCAAAAGCATCAGTTCTTCGGCGCTCAGCCTTCTTCACAGTCCAACTCTCACATCTGTACATGACCACTGGAAAAACCATAGCCTTGACTAGATGGACCTTAGTCAGCAAAGTAATGTCTCTGCTTTTGAATATGCTATCTAGGTTGGTCATAACTTTCCTTCCAAGGAGTAAGGGTCTTTTAATTTCATGGCTGCAGTCACCATCTGCAGTGATTTTGGAGCCCAGAAAAATAAAGTCTGATACTGTTTGCACTATTTCCCCATCTATTTCCCATGAAGTGATGGGACCAGATGCCATGATCTTCGTTTTCTGAATATTGAGCTTTAAGCCAACTTTTTCACTCTCCTCTTTCACTTTCATCAAGAGGCTTTTTAGCTCCTCTTCACTTTCTGCCATAAGGGTGGTGTCATCTGCATATCTGAGGTTATTGATAATTCTCCCGGCAATCTTGATTCCAGCTTGTGCTTCTTCCAGTCCAGCGTTTCTCATGACGTACTCTGCATATAAGTTAAATAAGCAGGGTGACAATATACAGCCTTGACGTACTCCTTTTCCTATTTGGAACCAGTCTGCTGTTAATTAAAAGGGTCTTCTCTAGTGGCTCAGTGGGTAAAGAATCTGCCTGCAATGTAGGAGACCCAGGTTCAATCCCTGGGTCAGGAAGATATCCTGGAAAAGGAAATGGCAACCCACTCCAGTATTCTTGCCTGGAGAATTCCATGGACAGAGGAGCCTAGGGGGCTCCTACAGTCCATGGGGTCACAAAGAGTCAGACATGACTGAGTGACTAATACTTTCACTTTTCAGATGCTTAATTTTTTATAAATAAAAATGAAAAAAACATGAATGGAAAGGTAATTAGTGAATAGAAGAGACTAGAAATGTTTGTATCTATGATTTCTTTTTTACACTAACATCAAATTTATATTTTAATCAGGGACTTTTGTTTCAGTTATGTACATGTGATAAGTAATTGAGGATTTATTGTTTTTTCACTGTTTCTTTTCTATTTTTTTTTTTTTTACTTTACAATATTCTATTGGTTTTGCCATTGGATTTATAAGAATCTATACCTGTGTGGATCACAGTAAACTATGGAAAATTCTGAAAGAGATGGGAATACCAGACCATCTGACCTGCCTCTTGAGAAACCTATATGCAGGTCAGGAAGCAACAGTTAGAACTGGACATGGAACAACAGACTGGTTCCAAATAGGAAAAGGAGTACGTCAAGGCTGTATATTGTCACCCTGCTTAATTAACTTCTATGCAGAGTACATCATGAGAAACGCTGGGCTGGAAGAAGCACAAGCTGGAATCAAGATTGCCGGGAGAATTATCGATAACCTCAGATATGCAGATGACACCACCCTTATGGCAAAAAGTGAAGAGGAACCAAAAAGCCTCTTGATGAAAGTGAAAGTGGAGAGTGAAAAAGTTGGCTTAAAGCTCAATATTCAGAAAACAAAGATCATGGCATCTAGTTCCATCACTTCATGGGAAACAGATGGGGAAACAGTGGAAACAGTGTCAGACTTTATTTTAGGGCTCCAAAATCACTGCAGATGGTGATTGCAGCCATGAAATTAAAAGACCCTTACTCCTTGGATGGAAAGTTATGACCAACCTAGATAGCATATTGAAAAGCAGAGACATTACTTTGCCAACAAAGGTCCGTCTAGTCAAGGCTGGTTTTTCCAGTGGTCATGTACGGATGTGAGAGTTGGACTGTGAAGAAAGCTGAGTGCTGAAGAATTGATGTTTTTGAACTGTGGTGTTGGAGAAGACTCTTGAGAGTCCCTTGGACTGCAAGGAGATCCAACCAGTCCATTCTGAAGGAGATCAACCCTGGAATTTCTTTGGAGGGAATGATGCTAAAGCTGAAACTCCAGTACTTTGGCCACCTCATGCGAAGAGTTGACTCATTGGAAAAGACTAAGATGCTGGGAGGGATTGGGAGCAGGAGGAGAAGGGGACGACCGAGGATGAGATGGCTGGATGGCATCACGGACTTGATAGATGTGAGTCTGAGTGAATTCCGGGAGTTGGTGATGAACAGGGAGGCCTGGTGTGCTGTGATTCATGGGGTTGCAAGGAGTCAGACACGACTGAGCGACTGAACTGAACTGAACTGATACCTATGGTCACCTTTGTGTTACTTTATCATGAGTGAAGTTAGACTGTACTTTGTATAAGTGAAGTGCTACCTGACTAGATGCTGATGGGTTCATTTAGAGTAAGTAGGCTACAATATGGGCTTCCCAGGTGGCACTAGCAGTAAAGAACCTGCCTGCCAATGCAGGAGACTTTCTGAAAGACTCAGGTTTGATCCCTGGGTTGGGAAGATCCCCTGTAGGAGGGCACAGCAACCCACTCCAGTATTCTTGCCTGGAGAATCCCATGGATAGAGGAGCCTGGCAGGCTGTGGTCCATAGGGTCACACCGAGTCGGACATGACTGAGCACGCATGCATGCGGGCTACATTATGTCACCAAGAATTTCTCTTTCATTTGCCAATCCTCTACCATCTTACAAAGAAAGTCAAGGCAAACTGTGCCCCAGTCACCATGCTTCCAGGAGGCTTCTGCCACCACTCTGCCTGCCTTGCCTCATCTTATTCATTATTGCTGCTATTTATACCTGCCACTTTAATAGAATGAGCCAATCAGGATCCCCAAGCAATGTGAGAACAGTTTCCCAGAAGAGCAAAATGATTGTTAAATCACAAGCTCTGCTAATCAAAATCACTTCTAAACTCACTCAAAGCCTCCTTTTGTGCCTGGAACAAATTTAAATAGTTGTGCTTCTGCTCCCTTTACTATACACTCCCCCCATATCTTATCTCCAAAATCAACACCTTCTTGCCAATTAATAGCCTAACTCAGACCTCTCCTTTTCTTTTCAAGGAATGGGTAAGGAGGTAGACTCTTTTCCTTTCCTGCCTGTTCTAAGGCTGGTGTGCACTGTCCAGTTATGCTATAAGCCCTGCCCAGAGTGAGAATGTGGTATCTGTCTAGGGAGGGACATTCACCATTGTTATGTAGCCAGAAATAATAAAAAGGTTCTGGATGATTCCTCTTGCAACACAGGTGAATCTCATTGGCCCACAGTAGGCACAAGCCACCTGTCACACATTGACAAAAATCCACTTGAGTGACTCAACCCTTCAAAATGTTCTAGCTTATCATTTTTGCATTATCTTGGGTGTGGCTTGCCTTCCTACAACTATTTATGTTAAAAAAAATTAGGCATCCTACTGCCAAAATTGTCACATTTTTGCCAATACTTTTGAAAGCCAGTATGTTCATCTACCTGACTCCTCATTACAATCTTTCATTAGCCCACACTGTGATATTCTTTTACTCTAAGTTAATACCCTTAAGATTTCAAAAGTTGCATCTGAGCAAAAATTCCCTGTTGACGTATCTTCATGTTAATATCTTAAATGCTCTATTTAAATAAATCAAATTAACCACTCTAGTAATCATGAAATCTCTCTTTTTGGCATTTTCAAAACTGTTTCAAAACTTTTGATTTAGCCCCTATTCAGATACTGTAAATCCCCATGAATCTTCGAAATTCTCAAATATCACCAGTCTCTTCACAAAGCCAATTAATTACATTGAAGCCATAGGGAAACATTTTTTTACAAATATCTGTAAATATTCTCTCAAATGTTCCTGAATATAGTTAGATATAGATAGAGAATTCAAGCTGAAATATGTAGCCTATTAAAGCTTAATGCTTTCCATGTTAAATTTAGGCCATGACCAAGCTTACTAATTGGATTTTCTGTCATTTGATCAAACTAGAGAGTTCAAATCTTAAAGCTAACTAAATTGTCAGAATTCGTTTCCTTTTTAGCAATTTGATTGATGTGAGAAATTTAAATCTGAACAGAGAGTTCTGAAAATCACCCATTTTATGTTTTCCCATCTAATAAAAATCACATGTCTCTTTCTTCAGGCAGAAGTAACGAAAGTGGCCTTCTAACTCATCTGATCCCCAAATTTACCTAAGCAGAGATATATGCTTTTCAAAGCTCCAGATACTAGAACTGGCTGGACTGTGTCAGTGGAAAGAAGGAGAGAAACTGTCCTGAGCTATTATTTCATGTCAACCACTGGTCTAGCTCAGGACTTGATCAGCACCCTGCTGCCTTTCTAACTAGCAATTTAAGATGACTAGGAGGGGAATTCCCTAGCGGGTGAGTGGTTAGGGCTCATCACTCTCATTACCAAGCGCTTGGGTTCGAACCTTGGTTGGGGAACTAACATCCCACAGGCTACATTGTGTGGAAAATAAATAAATAAACAAACTAAAATATATCTTAGAAAAAGATGAGTAGGAAGACATCCCTATAACCACGGCTTCCATTCTACCTGCTGCTGTTGACAGATTATTATTGCCTTCATCTGGCATGTTCGGCCTTAGGGTTGGGACCTGACAAGCTATTTCCTGAATGCAGATAACCAATTTCAGTTAAGTGTGACAAATATTTTATAAATTATATATTTCTTTCAAGAATCACTATGGAAACATTGTGTAATTGAGATGTTAGACTGAGCGATTAAGCATTTTCTGAGGATGAAAGGGGTAAAGGTAGTGGGATTCAACTACTTAGATGATTCTCGGGGCTAGGGTAGGATAGGGAAGTCTAATAATACAGTAAGTCCCCTACATATGAACTGTCAAGTTTTGAACTTTCGAAGATGAGAACATGCATTTGCATGTACAGTCACATAAGTTAGTTCACGTGTCTGGCATACATTGTCACATGCGTGCATCTTCTACATGTGGTTGTGCTTTTGTGTACTTTACTGCATACTACTGTATAGAGTACAGTAGTACAGTATCCTTATTTCAAGCCCAGGATGTCCAGAAGCAAGCATAAGAGCAGCAGTGATGTAGCTGGTACAGTACTACCTAGACATCACTGAATGATTTTTTCAAGTGGGTAGATGGAATCGAATCCAGCAATGAACCAGAACCTGTGCCATCGATGTCAGACGTGAGTGAAACTGCAGTTTGCTCTCCATCTCCTATTGCTGATGATCTTTCAGCTCTACCATCTCCCACCTCCTCTCCCTCTTCACTCTTTGTGCCTGTTCACTCAGTGGCAGTCCCCATATGCCAGGTGTTTTACTATACTACTGTACTTTTGGGGCTTTCCTGATAGTTCAGTTGGTAAAGAATCTGCCTGCAATGCAGAAGACCCTGGTTCAACTCCTGGGTTGGGAAACGCTGGAGAAGGGATAGGCTACCCACTCCAGTATTCCTGGGTTTCCTTTGTGGCTCAGCTGGTAAAGAATCTGCCTGCAATGTGGGAGACCTGGGTTTGATCCCTGAGTTGGGAAGACCCCCTGGAGAAGGGAAAGTGTAATACCCACTCCAGTATTCTGGCCTGAAGAATTCCATGGGGTCAAAAAGAGTCTGACACCACTGAACAACTTTCACTTTCACCGTACTTTTCAAGATACTGAACTGTAAGGTTTAAAATGTTTTCTTTAAAAAAAAAAAATCACTGAGAAAATAAACCACCCCCATAATTTTATTTTGACAATAAGATCCTTTGTTGGGTAAAGAAACTTAAACTATTGTAAAACTATCAATGAGTAATTTAGTAACTCTTTATAAATGTTGGTTGGGCTTCCCTAGTGGCTCAGTCAGCAAAGAATCCGCCTGCAATGCAGAAGACATGGGTTCAATTACTGGTCCAGGAAGATCTCCTGGAGAAGGAAATGGCAACCCACTCCAGTATTCTTGCATGACGAATCCCTTGGACAGAGGAGCCTGGGGGGGCTACAGTCCATGGGCTCACAAAGAGTTGGACATGACTTAGTGACTAAACAACAACAGTAAATGTTGGTTCCCAAGACTCAGTTATAGCATAAACATCTGCAGGAGCATATGTATAAATGGACCCAGGATTCCCATACATATAAATGGACCCAGAGCTAAAGGTATATAATTTAACCCTGGGTTGATTTTGGGGCTGCTAAACACTAGTGCTTGAATAACTGCATAAATCATGAGTCAAATGAGGCATTTCTCTCTAGTCAATCATTAAAACAAAAAATTCAAGAGAGGCCTTGAGAATATATGCTGGCTTCATACTATCCCAGAAAGGAAGGCTAGAACCACCCTGAGAAGAGTACAGCCAGAGCAAAGAAAAGTGGGGCAAGGCCCTGGACATAGCCACCAATTGTAGGGCAGGATATAATACTCCTGGAAAAAAACAAAAAGGGCATGGTAGTCTTAGAGGCTCTGAGTTTGGAGCAAATCAAACTCTGTCCCTTTCTGCACTCCCCCTTCTCAAGCACATCCCGATTAGACTGACCAGTTAAACCTCAAGGCCAATCCAAGGGAAAGGAGATATCTCCATCTGAACCCTATATAAATATGGAGATGGCACAAATGACTAGTAGGCTCACAAATTTGGAGGAGGCTTACAAATCTGCATTTATCACAAGCACTCCCAGATGATCCAGATCCAGGGGGTCGACAGGTCATGCTTTAAGAAGCACTTCCTCAGAGAATAATAAAATCATAATAATCACAAAATCCTAGGAATAGAAGGTTCCCAGAGACTCCCAAATCACTTCCAACAGTCAGAGTCAGACCAAAAAAAAAAAAATGATGTGGCCCACGCTTGGGAGGCAGTAAACAGCCTATTACTGAAGGTGTTCCAACAGAAACTCAATAACTACTTAGCAAGAAAATTGTAATGGGATTTCACATATCACATAGGGAAGTTAGGCTGTGTGATCTTTAGGAAAATTTCATGTCTGAGATTATATTATTTCTAGCTCTGGGAAAAGTCAGAAATCCCATTCTCAGAAGTAGAAATAATACTGTCTCCCAACCTATTAGATTATGGGGGTGATTATTTTTTAAAAAAATTTAAACTAAAATTATCCCAAATTTTCTGAAAAATATTCTGAAAAACTATGTACTGAGAGTCTAGACAAAAGAGGTTGCTCGGTCTAGTTTAAAGGAACAATAGAAAAAAAGTTACTATGCATGAGGACATCTGACCTATACCTCACAAGTTTTAGTGCTTGATATTCGTCATCACCTGCTTTCATCATGTGGCAGAGGTTAGAAAACAGAATGGCAATGAGATAGACAATAAGTAGGAATAAGAGCAGGGAGAAATAACACCAGCCCACAAAGTAAATCACTGATGAAGAAGATACTCCATATACAATATCTGTTTGGGAAGGGGCTGAAGGGGCTGTAGCACAACACCCACATTTAATAATTAAAGCCATGTGTGTATATGAGCACTTCTAATTCAGGGCAAGATTCCTGGGGGCCACAGTAATTGCAATAGTTTTAAGCCCTTCCTAGAATTCAAGAGTAGTGGAAAGGTGTAAAGAGGTTGGAAACTAGCATTTATGGAGCATTTTCTATATTCTGGGACTTCTTTGACATATCCATACAACAGCCCTGTAGAATAGATAGCATGTTTATGCCCTTTATACACATGAGAAAACTGTCTGAGAGACAACAATTAGTAAATGGCAGGATTTGAACCCATGACTCTCTGATTCTAAAATCCATGCTTCAACCACCACCTCTGTGTGTCTTACATTTAATGTACACATTAAAATCACTTGAGGAGCTTTTCACTGCCACTGCCCGGACCTCACTCCCAGAGACTCTGATTCAATTGTCTATCTGAGAAGAGACAGGACATGGGCATCAATATATTTTTCTTAACATACACAGAGAAAATGCATAAAACAAATGTACAGCTGTATGAATCAGTGCTCCATTTCCTTTTTTTTTTTTTTTTTTTTGCTATGTAGTAGTTTAGATGTATGTATGTACCACAAGACTTTTTGTCTTTTTGGTGGGATACTCATTGTTCCCCAACCAGGGAAAGCACAGAGTCCTAACCACTGGACTACCAGGGAATTTCCTCACAATACTTTAAACCACTCACTGGTTGATGTACAGTTTGGGGCAAATAAGAATAAAGCTACTAAGAACATTCTCACGTGTGCCTTTTAATGAACATAGGCCCGTATTGCAAGGCTTGAAACCATCCAGCAAAGCAATAGCGCCCTCAAGAGGATAAAAACTGATCTTGGGGAGGCAAAAGAAACCTTAAGATGTTAAAAGTGGTTTGTGGCCCTCTATAAGGCCCCAATACATAATAAACCAGTATAGACTATGCCTGGAGTATCATGTTGGGGTGGGTATGATAAGGACAAAGGGTCTAAAAAGATTCTTGGGGAATGATAACGAAAAATAGGTTGGGAAACATTGTTTTATATTTAAGAGTGAAATTGCATTGTATGTATATGTTCAATTTTATATATACTATCAAAGAATTTTCCAAAATGGTTATATTTTTAAAGCACCAGATGAGATTCTAATGTATACCCAAGCGTGGCCTTGACTACACCTATTTGTCACTGCCTGTTCTGAATAAGGAAAGAACAAGAGAAAAGCATTCTCCCAAAGTGAAGTGATTGTTATTCAACAATATTTTTAATGTGCTATATTGACAAGACTATTTTGAAGGGATGTAAACTTTGTTAGCTGCCATTAGGTCCTCAGGCACAGATTAATCCTCTCAAGCATATCTAGACTTTCACAGCCTCTGGACCAAGTAGAAGGAACAAGATTCCCTGGAAAAAAAATATTGGCTCAGAGTAGGAAGGATGGAAAAACCAGGTCCACTTTGAAAAGTTGCATTTTTCTCAATTGAGTAAAAGTGAAGCATGATCTCCCTCTAGTGACCTGAAGGAGAGTAGCCACCAGACTATTTCGAGTTCCTTTATTTTTTTCCTTTTCAACAACCGAAGTGTAAAAATGTTCATACATATCCTTAGCAAACTAAACACATACACACGGCATATGTATATGTATCTCTTTTGTTTCTTTATGACTAGACTACAAGTGAAAGTGAAAGTGAAGTCGTGTCCGACTCTTTGCGACCCCATGGACTGTAACCTATCAGGCTCCTCTGTCCATGAGATTTTCCAGGCAATAGCACTGGAGTGGATTGCCATTTCCTTCTCCAGCGGATCTTCCTGACCCAGGGATCGAACCCAGGTCTCCCACATTGTAGACAGACGCTTTACCATCTGAGCCACCAGGGAAGTCCTCTAGACTACAAGACTGGAGCAAAATTAGAACATAGACAAATTATGGATGCTGTGGATACCAACTACATATGCACTAATTGCTTATTGCTATATAATATAGCCAGCCTTAAAAAATATTAAAACGTTGGGAACTTGACAATTCAGTGTTTGGTAAAATGGTGTCTGAAAGAAGAGAAAATCTGACTTTATAGCTATTGGACTAAATGAATTTAGTTTTTATGAAATGCCTGGAATCAGATTATACTACAGAGTTTCTTTTTGTTTCCACTAAGCGCTTTCTATTGGACAATCTTTTCCTCTCCATGTTGTTTTAAAAGTTAAGATTTTTGAAATGTTCTGTGGTATTTGCCCTTAACTTAAGAATCATCCACGTCTATTTTTCTTGTTTAATGGTATTAACACCTGTGTGTGTGTGTGTGTGTGTGTGTGTGTGTGTGTTCAGTCAAGTCTGACTCTTTGAGACTCCATGGACTGTAGCCTGCCAGCCTCCTCTGTCCATGAGATTTTCCAGGCAACAATACTGGAGTGGGTTACCATTTCCTAGTCCAGGGATCAAACCCAAGTCTCCTGCCTGTGTCTCCTGCATTGGCAGGTAGATTCCCTGGGAAGTCCATTAACTATAACTTCTCCCAAATAAAATTAGAAATTCAGGATGCTGTCAAATTAATTTTGTCACATCTCATCTCTATTATGTTACTGTTGTCTATAATTTTAGTTATAGGCTATGATGAATATACCTTTCTCCTTCTCTAGTACTTGAATTATGTTTATTTCATTTTTAAGACATAAATAAACCTAGCAAAGAAATTTGATCATATTAACTTGCTATATTTCTAGATCTATCATTTGAATTTTTTTATATTCTCATTTAAAGATTCCTTTTGATTAAGTTTCCAATATGGATTCTTGTGTAGTAGACCCTGTAAGGCCTAGTATCCCAAAGAATATTTTTATCATTCCTTCACATTTGAATAACAGTTTAGGTAGGTAAAAATGCTAGACTCAAAGTTATTTTCCTCAATATTAAACAATGATAGCTCCATTGCCTTCTTGCATCCAGAATATTATTGAAAAGTTGGATAGGAATCTGAGTTTAATTCCTTTATTGTTGATCTATTTTTTTCTTTCTGAATCGTTTTTAGGATTGTTGGCTTTTTTTAACTAACACAATTTATGTTTTAGAGCAGTTTTAGTTTTACCTAAAACTTGAGTGGGAAGTACAGAATTCTCATCTACCTCAATACACCCCCTCTACACACATACATTCAGGTACCCCATTATTAATGTTTTGTAACAGTGTGGTTCATTTTTTATAACTAGTGAAGCAATATTGAAGCATTAAAATTCATAGTTTACATTATTGTTCACTCTCTTATTGTACATTCTCCTGATTTTGACAAATGTATATTATTGCTTTTGTTTTCCTTGTCTGTGGCTGCTGCTGCTAAGTCGCTTCAGTAGTGTCCGACTCTGTACAGTCCCATAGATGGCAGCCCACCAGACTCCTCTGTCCCTGGGATTCTCCAGGCAAGAATACTGGAGTGGGTTGCCATTTCCTTCTCCAATTTGTCTGAGGAGACAAGCAAAAAAATGTTATCAAAACCAATGTCAAAGAGTTTACTGCCTGTGTTTCTTCTAGAAGTTTTATGGTTTCTTGTCTTATATTCAAGACTTTAATCCATTTTGAATATATCTTTGTGCATGGTATGAGAGAATAATCCAACTTGATTACTTTGCATGTAGCTATCCAATTTTCCCAACACCATTTACTGAAGAGGCCATCTTTTCTTCACTGTATATTCTTGCCTTTGTCACAGATTAATTTCCATATGCTGCTGCTAAGTCACTTCAGTCGTGTCTGACTCTCTGCAACCCCATAGACAGCAGCCCACCAGGTTCCCCCATCCCTGGGGTTCTCCAGGCAAGAACACTGGAGTGGGTTGCCATTTCCTTCTCCAATGCATGAAAGTGAAAAGTGAAAGTGAAGTCGCTCAGTCGTGTCCAACTCTTAGTGACCCCATGGACTGCAGCCTACCAGGCTCTTCAGTCCACAGGATTTTCCAGGCAAGAGTACTGGAGTGGGGTGCCATTGCCTTCTCAAGTGTAGATTAATTTTTTAGATCTCTCTTTTGTTCCATTGGTTTATATTTGCTTTTGTGCCAGTACCATATAGTTTTGATTACTATAGCTTGTAGTATAGTTTGAAATAGGAAGTGTGATACCTCCAGCTTTGCTCTTTCTCAAGATTGTTTTGGCTATTTGGGGTCTTTTATGTTTCCATATAAGTTTTAGAATTATTTGAGTTCTGTGAAAAATTGGTATTTTAATAGAGACTGCATTGAATCTGTTGATTGCCTTGGGTAGTACAGTAATTGTAACAATATTAATTCTTCCAATCATGCACGAGGTATATTTGTCCATCTTCAATTTTTTTCATCAGTGTCTTATAGGCTTCCAAGTACAGATCTTTTACTTCCTTCATTAGATTTATTCAAAGGTATTTTATTCTTCTTTGCGTGATTTTAAACAGGATTGTTTTAATTTCACTTCCTAATAGTTCATTGTTAATACATAGAAATGCAACAAATTTCTGTATATTAATTTTTTATCCTGCAACATTACTTAATTTATTGACATATTCTATGTAGTACATGATATGTAAAGTGTTATGCCACATGCCTCTTGTTCTTTCCAATTTGGATTCACTTCTTTTCCTTGTCTAATAGCTATGACTAGGACTTCTGTGTGTTGAAGTGTTAATTACTCAGTCATGTCTGTCTCTCTGTGACCCCATGGAATGTAGCCCACCAGGCTCCTCTGTCCACGGAATTCTCCAGGCAAGAACACTGAAGTGGGTTGCTATTTCCTTCTCCAGGGGGGTCTTCCCAACCCAGGGATTGAACCTGGGTCTTCCACATTGCAGTCAGACTCTACTGACTGAGCTACCAGAGAAGCAAAACTTTACCAAAAAATTAACAAATATTCCAGATATAGTAAAGCAGAATTAGGCTAAGAAAGGGCCACCAGATAGGGTCATTTGGAGTTCATTGTTGAGTTTTTACATAACCTTTCAGTAGAATGGTAGAAACAGACCAGTTCAAGCAACAAATGCCTATTGAGGATCCACTATTTTAAGATACAGTCTTCACATTCTGACTATTCTCTTCAAACATAAGCTGTCTTAAGGAGAGTACTTAGTTGTAAACTGTAGACTACTTAATAAAGACTTTAGGTATATATGAAAGTTTTCCTCAAAGAGAATGCAAGTGGGAATGTAACATTGATAGGTCTTGAAACGATGGTAGTCAAGATTACAGAAGACTACAAAAGCCTTTTGTATCATTAAAAATAATTGAAGATTTTCTTCATGAAAGGAAATGTGGTTCTAATGGTTAATTTTATGTGTCTACATGACTGAGCAACAGGGCACCCAGATATTTGGTCAAACATTATTCTGGTGTTTCTGTGAGGGTGTTATTGGATGAATGAGATTAACATTTTAATTGGTAGACTGAGTAAAACTGATTGTTCTCCCTAACGTGGGTGGGCCTAATCCAATCAGCTGAAGGTCTGATTACAACAAAAATACTGATCCTCCAATAAGAAAATTCTTCCTCTCTAACTGCCTTTGAACTGGGACATCATCTTTTTTCATGTATTAGGACTTGAACTGAAACACTGGCTCTTCCTGGATCTCAAGAGTGTTGGTCTTCCAACTATAAACCATTGGCTTCATGGTTCTCATCCCTTTGAATTCAGACTAGAACTATGGCAAAGGCTTTCCTGAGTCTCCAGCTTGCCATCTCACCCTGCAGATCTTGGGACTTGCCTGCCATGATAATCATGTGAGCCAATTCATATATATATAGATATACATACATCCTATTGATTCTGTTTCTCTGGAGAACTGAGAGTAACACAAAAATGGGCCTAAGTTTTCAAATTAAAATGAAAATTTTCTATAAAAAACAGTTTTGCTTGTATAATACGTCCTGTCACAAAATATTTAGGCAACTTAAAAAAAAACAACAACTAATGCTTAAATACACATGGAAATACTCTATCTTGGGGAAATCAGATTTGTAAAGTTATTTAAACTAAAATGTTAATATACCAAAAAGTCTGTTACCGGTCACATTTTCCTTCCATTTAACAGATAATTTTGTACCACATCTTGATATGATGCAATATACATATAGTTTCATTCAGTTCAGTTCAGTGTAGTTGCTCAGTTGTGTCCAACTCTTTGTGACCTCATGGACTGCAACATGCTAGGCTTTCCTGTCCATCACCAACTTCCAGAGCTTTATCAAACTCATGTTCATCGAGTTGGTGATGCCATCCAACCATCTCATCCTCTGTCGTGCCCTTCTCCTCCTGCCTTCAATCTTTCCCAGCATCAGGGTCTTTTCCAATGAGTCAGTTCTTCGCAACAGGTGGCCAAACTATTGAAATTTCAGCTTCAGCATCAGTCCTTCCAATGAATATTCAGGACTGATTTCCTTTAGGATTGACTGGTTGGATCTCCTTGCAGTCCAAGGGACTCTCAAGAGTCTTCTCCAACACCACAGTTCAAAAGCATCAATTCTTCAGTGCTCAGCTTTCTTTATAGTACAACTCTCACATCTATACATGACTACTGGAAAAACCATAGCTTTGACTAGATGGACCATTGTTGGCAAAGTAATGTCTCTGCTTTTTAATATGCTGTCTAGGTTGGTCATAGCTTTTCTTCCAAGGAGCAAGCATCTTTTAGTTAGATTCAATTTGCTGGAATTCTGTTCCAAGTTTTTTTTTTTTAATCTATTCTTTCTTTTTTGGCATCTTGATTGTTTCATAAATATAATTTTATTTATTTATTGGCTCTGCTGGATCTTCACTGCAGTGTGGGCTTTTCTCTAGTTGCAACAAGCCGGGGCTACTCTCTAATTGCAGTGCACAGGTTTCTCATTGTGGTGGCTTCTTTTGCTGCAGAACACAGGTTCTATGGCACATGGGCTTCAGTAGTTGTAGCACGTGGACTCAGTAGTTGTGGCTCCCAGGCCCTAGAGCACAGCCTTAATAGTTGTGGTGCCTGGGCTTAGCTGCTCTGTGGCATATGGGATCTTCCCAGATCAGGGATCGAATGCATGTCTCCTGCATTGGCAGGTGGATTCTCTACCACAGAATCATGAGGGAAGCCCTGGCATCTTGTTTTCAGCTTGGGTTAGATTCTTCATTTGTCTGCAATGACCATCACCATAAACACACACTTCATAACGTAATTTTCTGAAAGTATTAAACAATATTACATATGAACTAAATGGAACATTCTTTTCTTCTTTAATTCCTAGCCCCTCACTCAAGATTATTTTCATGACAATCTCACTGTTTGCAGATGACATGATCCTCTACATGGAAAACCCTAAAGACTCCACCAGAAAATTACTAAAGCTAATCAATGAATATAGTAAAGTTGCAGGATATAAAATAAACACACAGAAATCCCTTGCATTCCTATACACTAATAATGAGAAAGTAGAAAAAGAAATTAAGGAAACAATTCCATTCACCATTGCAACGAAAAGAATAAAATACTTAGGAATATATCTACCTAAAGAAACTAAAGACCTATATATAGAAAACTATAAAACACTGATGAAAGAAATCAAAGAGGACACTAATAGATGGAGAAATATACCATGTTCATGGATTGGAAGAATCAATATAGTGAAAATGAGTATACTACCCAAAGCAATTTACAAATTCAATGCAATCCCTATCAAACTACCAGCCACATTTTTCACAGAACTAGAACAAATAATTTCAAGATTTGTATGGAAATACAAAAAACCTCGAATAGCCAAAGCAATCTTGAGAAAGAAGAATGGAACTGGAGGAATCAACTTGCCTGACTTCAGGCTCTACTACAAAGCCACAGTCATCAAGACAGTATGGTACTGGCACAAAGACAGACATATAGATCAATGGAACAAAATAGAAAGCCCAGAGATAAATCCACACACATATGGACACCTTATCTTTGACAAAGGAGGCAAGAATATACAATGGAGTAAAGACAATCTCTTTAACAAGTGGTGCTGGGAAAACTGGTCAACCACTTGTAAAAGAATGAAACTAGATCACTTTCTAACACCGCACACAAAAATAAACTCAAAATGGATTAAAGATCTAAATGTAAGATCAGAAACTATAAAACTCCTAGAGGAGAATATAGGCAAAACACTCTCAGACATAAATCACAGCAGGATCCTCTATGATCCACCTCCCAGAATTCTGGAAATAAAAGCAAAAATAAACAAATGGGATCTAATTAAAATTAAAAGCTTCTGCACAACAAAGGAAAATATAAGCAAGGTGAAAAGACAGCCTTCGGAATGGGAGAAAATAATAGCAAATGAAGCAACTGACAAACAACTAATCTCAAAAATATACAAGCAACTTCTGCAGCTCAACTCCAGAAAAATAAACGACCCAATCAAAAAATGGGCCAAAGAACTAAATAGACATTTCTCCAAAGAAGACATACGGATGGCTAACAAACACATGAAAAGATGCTCAACATCACTCATTATTAGAGAAATGCAAATCAAAACCACAATGAGGTACCACTTCACACCAGTCAGAATGGCTGCGATCCAAAAATCTGCAAGCAATAAATGCTGGAGAGGGTGTGGAGAAAAGGGAACCCTCCTACACTGTTGGTGGGAATGCAAACTAGTACAGCCACTATGGAGAACAGTGTGGAGATTCCTTAAAAAATTGCAAATAGAACTCCCTTATGACCCAGCAATCCCACTTCTGGGCATACACACCAAGGAAACCAGAATTGAAAGAGACACATGTACCCCAATGTTCATCGCAGCACTGTTTATAATAGCCAGGACATGGAAACAACCTAGATGTCCATCAGCAGATGAATGGATAAGAAAGCTGTGGTACATATACACAATGGAGTATTACTCAGCGGTTAAAAAGAATTCATTTGAATCAGTTCTGATGAGATGGATGAAACTGGAGCCGATTATACAGAGTGAAGTAAGCCAGAAAGAAAAACACCAATACAGTATACTAACACATATATATGGAATTTAGGAAGATGGCAATGACGACCCTGTATGCAAGACAGGGAAAGAGACACAGATGTGTATAACGGACTTTTGGATTCAGAGGGAGAGGGAGAGGGTGGGATGATTTGGGAGAATGACATTCTAACATGTATACTATCATGTGAATTGAATCGCCAGTCTATGTCTGACGCAGGATGCAGCATGCTTGGGGCTGGTGCATGGGGATGACCCAGAAAGATGTTCTGGGGAGGGAGGTGGGAGGGGGGTTCATGTTTGGGAATGCATGTAAGAATTAAAGATTTTAAAATTTAAAAAATAAAAAACTAAAATTAAAAAAAAAAAGAAAGAAACAAGGAAAATCTCAAATAAGCAACCTAACCTACCACCTAAATGAATTTGAAAAAAAAAAAAAAGACCAAAAATTTCCAGAGTCAGCAGAAGGAAGGAAATATTAAAACTCAGAGAGGAAATAAATAAAGTAGAAATTAAAAAAATAGAAAGGATCAATAAAATCAAGAACTGGTTTGTTTGTTTGCATAAAATACACATAATTGACAAACCTCCAGCCAGGTTCACCAAGAACATAAGAGAGAGGACCAAAACAAAACAAACAAACAAATAAGAAACAAATTAATAAATAAAAACAAACAAACAAATAAAAAGAGGATAAATAACCAATAACATGAATATGCCAAACGAGGGTAGAGCATGAATATCAATATTTTGTAGAATTGAATAATTAAAATTCAATGAGGAAAATGTGTCCAAATGGATCAGTGGACACTGAAAAACTACTAAAAACATTTTTTTTTTTAGTGTTGGTATTAACATAGGTGTTAGTTTCCTAGGGTTTCCATAACAAATTACCACACACTCTGTGGCTTAAACAGAGAAATTTATTTTCTCACAGTCCTGGAGCCCAGAAGTCTAAAATCAATGTGTCAGCACATGTCTCCCTCTCAGGGAACTAGGAAAGAAATATATATAAGAATGCTTTCTTATAGCAGCATAAATACAGTCCTAGCATGATATTCTCCCCATGTACTGTCTGTGTTCAAATTTCTCCTTTTTATAAGGACACCAGTGTTAGATTAAGGGTTCTCTCTAGTACAATGCAACCTCATAACTAATTATGGACAGGGAGGCCTGGTGTGCTGCGATTCATGGGGCCACAAAGAGTCGGACACGACTGAGAGACTGAACTGAACCAAACCAATATATCTTAGTTGCATATAGTTAGATATGTATCTTAACTAATTATATCTGCAACGACCTTATTTTCAAATAAGATCATATTCTGGGACACTGGGTGTTAGAACTTGTGAATTTTGGGTTTCACATTTCACTCTGTAACAGGAAGCATCAAGTAAGAAGGGGAATGTCTTTCAGACTCTAAGAGAAAAAGAATACAGAAATAATAGTTTGTTGCAAGAGCAGTAGTTTGTATAAATGTCAGAGGGAAGTGGCCAAACAATGGTTTAAAGTCATTTATTCATACTGAAATACTAAATACTTAATAATTGTTTTATCCATTAATACTTGAATCCTTGGAAAATGTGCCACAGTGGATGATCCAAATCTTCTCTAGTTTCATTAAATTTCAAACCTTCCCCAGAGCTATCATGATCAATGATCTGATTTCCTAGTCCACTGTGAAGATGTCAGCTTGTTCAACTTCACTTCAGTTGAGTCCAACTCTCTGTGAACCTATGGACCATAGCCAGGCTCCTCTGCCCATGGGACTCCCCAGGCAAGAATACCGGAGTGGGTTGCCATGCTCTCCTCCAGGGAATCTTTCCAACCCAGGGATCAAACCTGCGTCTCTTAGGTTTACCTGCACTGGCAGGCAGGTTCTTTACCACAAGCACCACCCTGTTCAATTTTACTACTATTAATGTCATGATTTCTCTGAATCCACATTCCCAGCTCCCCTCCTGAAATTAGCTTCTCCCCTGGGCCTCTTGAGCATAGCGTCTACACAAGCACACTGTCCACAACTTTCTAATGTAAACGTTTCATCGCTACCTTTGCAGAGAAGCACACAATCGTTCTGCTTGCAATTTAAAACTAACCACACATAGAATCACACAAGCCTGAAATATGTAAGTGGGAAGAGGTCTTCTTAGAAGTCCACTAATCTTGTCCTCCACATTTAATGATGAAGAAGCTAAGATCTAAGGAGTGTGACTTACTTAAAGCCAAGTCAATTAGTAACATTGCTGAGATCAGATCTTACTGCTTGTCATTCTGTAACTATTACTATCGCTACTTCTTTTGCTTTTTACTGCTTCTTTAAATTATTCAGGACAATAAAGGGGTACAAATAATCTCTGGGAGAACATAGATGGTTTCACTCTAAATATTGGTGAAGAGAATAAAGCATCAAACACTGTAATAACTTTGCTATTATTTTTAAGTGCTCCTTTCCCCAAAATATATCCTTACAGAAGCTTTGGGAGACACAGTCACAATTTACTCCAGTCTTTGTGACTGGTCAAATTGCCTAAAATTAAGCAGATTCTAATATTCTCAAAGTGAGTGTTGAATGTGCTACTTAAAATAAATGCTGGAGAGGGTGTGGAGAAAAGGGAACCCTCCTACACTGTTGGTGGGAATGCAAACTAGTACAGCCACTATGGAGAACAGTGTGGAGATTCCTTAAAAAATTGCAAATAGAACTCCCTTATGACCCAGCAATCCCACTTCTGGGCATACACACCGAGGAAACCAGAATTGAAAGAGACACATGTACCCCAATGTTCATCGCAGCACTGTTTATAATAGCCAGGACATGGAAACAACCTAGATGTCCATCAGCAGATGAATGGATAAGAAAGCTGTGGTACATATACACAATGGAGTATTACTCAGCGGTTAAAAAGAATTCATTTGAATCAGTTCTGATGAGATGGATGAAACTGGAGCCGATTATACAGAGTGAAGTAAGCCAGAAAGAAAAACACCAATACAGTATACTAACACATGTATATGGAATTTAGGAAGATGGCAATGACGACCCTGTATGCAAGACAGGGAAAGAGACACAGATGTGTATAACGGACTTTTGGACTCAGAGGGAGAGGGAGAGGGTGGGATGATTTGGGAGAATGACATTCTAACATGTATACTATCATGTGAATTGAATCGCCAGTCTATGTCTGACGCAGGATGCAGCATGCTTGGGGCTGGTGCATGGGGATGACCCAGAAAGATGTTATGGGGAGGGAGGTGGGAGGGGGGTTCATGTTTGGGAATGCATGTAAGAATTAAAGATTTTAAAATGTAAAAAATAAAAAACTAAAAATAAAAAAAAAAATAAACAGACCTTAAAAAAAAAAAGAACAATAGATACATAAAGGTCTATTAATCTGAAAGCTTGCATTTTTTATCACCAATAAAACTGACAGCTTCATGCAAACATGTGATGCTCAAGTTGTTAGAATTTATTCTCATGACAGAAAAATCAAAGACATTTTCTTCAGAAACCCTTAAGTAACTTTTGCGGGGCTCTGTAATGTCTTGAGTGATAGAGGAAAAGTGATCATTTAATCTCCATGAAAAGTAAAATTTGAAGAAATAGCAAGATGAAAGCACTTTAGTCAGACAGATGAAAGCTAGAGTTTTTGGCTTCTGCTTCAATCCTTTTCCCTTCCACCAACAGGAAAGAAATATTATATTAAAGATTCATAGTATATAGAAAGAAAAGGCATGAAACTTTCAGTAGGATCTAATATAACTGTAGCTATGCTTTCATGAAACAAGCAAAAGACAATCTGGGTATTTACAAAGCTGGCAAATACTCAAAAGCATTTGTGTAAGACATTAACATTTACAAGAAAAGACAACCTCAAATTTCACCAAGCCTTATGAACTAGGAATATCATTTTGAAATGTGCAGTAGAAAATCCGAAGAAGCTGAATAAGCTCACTCTAAGAAGAGGGGGTGGGGGGACTTGGCTTTCATTGCTATCAAGAAGAAGACCACAGAACATAGAACTAGACAGTCATCTCTCAGATCTCCAAGGATCTACCCACTGTAAGCAAGTGAAAGCTGAAGGAATGCAATAGGGATGTATTGAGGTTGATTGCTTCTAATCATATCCTTTCGACAACCTACTTTTATTTCATTTCATTATTACTTTAATACGGCTAGTGTTTGTCTTTTGTAAGTATTGAAGGTGAAGAGGAAGGTATATAGATTACAGTAAGTTTAATTTATAGGGAAAAGAAATTTCAGAGGTTATATTTTGGGTCCAGAAGTATAAAGTACTGCATAACTGAAACAATATTTAAAAGGTCTTGCAAAAGAGAAAGGAGAAGAGGTGTGATAAAATTTAGACTATCTTAATCTAACATTTAATAATTCTTATCATTTTTTAAAATGTTTATTTCCTTCAAATTTTGACTAGTCCAAAAAAGAATTCATTAAAATTAAACAAAAGTGATTAGAAATTATAACATTAAATCCTACCCCTTAGGTGGCTGCCACCATCCTATATATCATTTGTTTTACTGTGGTAAAGTATATTGATGGGAGTTTAGGACATGATATCCTAAAATACGACACACTGACAATATTGAATATTTTAAGTTGAAGAGGTTTGAGAAAAGGTAGAAACAAAATGGCCTCTTTGACCTCTCTGACATGCTTTTCTCCCCTGAAACAGGTAATAAAACCTTTATGTGACAGGTACCCTTCTTATACTTAGAGGAAGTGTTAGTCAGTTGTGGCTGACTCTCTGTGACCCCATGGACTGTAAACTCCTCTGTTCAGGAGGAATTCTCCAGGCAAGAATACTGGAGTGGGTAGCCAATCCCTTCTCCAGAGGATCTTCCCAAACCAGGGATCGAACCTGGGTCTCCTGAATTGCAGGTGGATTCTTTACCATCTGAGCCACCAGGGAAGCCCATACCTGGAGGAAAGGAGCATCTTTATCCCAATTAGAAGGGACACCAAGAAGAATCCAAACAAAGAGGCCTTGATGAAACAACCCCCATTTACTAGAGTTACCTCATTTTCCTTAACCTATTATATTCCTCCATGATTTTCCATTCTTTCTCATACCCAGCATAAACTGCACAAATCTAACCATTTCCTCAGGTCTTCATTTTCTTATGAAGACTCTCATCTCACATAAACCTTCTGCCAAATAAATCTGTATGCTTTTCTCCTGTCCATCTATCTTTATCAGTTTCATTTTCAGACCTAGCCAGGGACCCTAAGAAGGTTGAAAAAAACTTTTTTATTTTCCAACAATACATGACATAAAATTGACTGTTTTGTAGATGATCATGTTATATCTATTGCCATTAAAGAGAAATGGTCCTATGCCACACACAAATCATAAGCTACCACATACTCTTTCCTTAGCCAACTTGTTGAATTCAACTTTAGGCTTGTTGAGGACCATAAACAAGCATCCATAAATATATTTTAAGCACATTTTACCATTTTAAAATGATTAAGTATTTTTCAACTTTTATGAACACAAAATTCTATACAATTTCTTTTAAGATTTATTATGGGTAGAAATATGCCAGGGACTCCAAACTTACTAGGATTAACATTCAAAATACCTAAAATGAAAGCATTGATAGGAGAATATATCATAACACTCATTAATATGAGAATCCTACAAAAGATTTTACTTGAGTAATATTTGATCTGGGGTGTAAAGTATCAAAAACATAAGAAAGAAATTTCTCAGACATATTCAAATAAACCAGGATCAAGTTTTTTCCCAACATATGTAATTTTCATAACAATAAAGTATCCCTAGTTCAGCATGAAACAAAGAACTAGAGAACCTCTCTGTAGGAAAATTTAGTTCTCTTTACATTTATACCAAGGGAAGCAAAAAGTTTTTTGGGGTGTTTTGGATGTGTTTATTATTCTTAGGGTGGTAGTCACATCTCAGGTGAAATGTGTCAATAGTTATCAAATTCTACAGTTCAAACAGGACACTTTATCTTCTGTCAATTATACTCCTACTAATAAAGCCCAAAAGGAACAAACCTGTGTGTCCAGGGCAAAGTAACCAAGAAGGAAAGAGGTTAAGTAATCAGGGCAAAGAGTAGCCAAATGTTGTTCATTGCTGGCCATGCTTGGTAAATATTTTCATTCTCATTTCAGTGAGAAGTTATTGGGGAGTTCCAGGCATGGGTCGGATATGACTTGAATTATGGAAGGCACTAAAATGACAGATGTGTGAAACTGGAAAAGACAGTGACCTCCCTAAGTCCAGGTGCTCTTAAGAGAGGGCCATAGGTCCTTCAAATTCCTAAAGTAGCTGCTAATTGTATACATATGTACAGATACACATTTTTAAAAATTAATTTCCATACTATTCATCAGCTTCTCAAAAAGGAATTTGACCACAAAACGTAGGAATTTTTCATTTACTTACTCATAAATTAGGTGAAGATATCGAAACCTGGAGAAGTAAAAGGATTTGTTCAAAATCTGAGGTCACAGGTTGATGAGGTCATAAGGGGTTTATGAAGCTGACCACCTTCTCTCTCCTCCCCTCATCTCTCCCAACTGCTGATTCACAGAACATAGATGTCATATAAAGCTAGGATACAACATATGAAGTCAAAGTCTGCTGAATGCTCACCCTCACCCACATCAACAGGAGAGTGTGCCTATGATATGGTCCATAAGAGGTGATAGGCCAGTACAACTACTGGAAAACAGTCCCTTAAGACTCCCCCATTAAATGAGTATAACTTTCTAAATCACCTGTGAGTGTAGTACTATTAGAATCACAAACAGTACATCATAAATAAAACCTATTCCTCTTTCAATAATACTGAGCATGCCCTAAGCTATAAACCAGAAGAATAATACAGAACAGGCATTTGACAATTCTAGTTTCTTCCTATAGGAAAAGGAAAAGTGAAGTTGCTCAGTCGTGTCTGACTCTTTGCAACGCCATGGACTGTAGCCTACCAGACTCCTCAGTCCATGGAATTTTCCAGGCAAGAGTACTGGAGTGGGTTGCCATTTCCTTCTCCAGGGGATCTTCCCAATCCACTAATCGAACCCGGGTCTCCCGCACTGCAGGCAGATGTTTTACCATCCGAGCTACCAGGGAAGCCCTGTTTCTTCCTATAAGGAAACAACAAATGAATTTCTGTTGTATCCTTCCTAGTAGAGATTTCAATAATATATAAACAATGCTTCTTAACTAGGAGGCACTACAGCAAAGTACATTTTACATGTGAAATTTCACAACATCCTTCAGAGATTCCAACATAGAATGACAGGTCCTTTCTTCAGCAACCCAGGGAACAAACAGCTTAACCTCTAATTTCTTACTAACTCTAGGATTTGTGAAACTATCAGGGTATTTTGACAGCTTTAAAAGGTCTCAGGTTACTGAAATAACCCTGCCTTTGTTCAGTCTAAGCATTAAGAATGCACCACCATGGAACCAGTATAAATTGGATTAAAACACTTCAGAAAGTCATCTTTGGAAAAAGCATGGGAATAAAACAAAAAGTACACCTGGGAGTTCGTTTCCATACCTATCAGATGTGTGAAATTGGCTACAGTAAAATAATGGCCTTTTCTGGGCTTTGAGTTGAAACTGAGTTCAAGGGTGTTGGAACTTACAAATAGGCTGATATTTGAACCACACAGGTAGAAAGAACTCTTCTGATCATTACAATGAATAATTACAGCCACTAAGTATACATGAATACCCCTGGAGAAGGAAATGGCAACACACTCCAGTATTCTTGCCTGGAGAATCCCATGGACGGGGGAGCCTGGTGGGCTACAGTCCATGTGGTCACAAAGAGTCAGACACGACTGAAGTAACTTAGCACATACATGAACACACTACTAACCAGACACTAACCGAGGAAATTTGGTTAGAGACCTACCTTAAGACAGGAGCCTACTATAGAGAAGGGGGAAACAGAATCGAAGCACAACTGAGGCCTGTATTACATACCTATCAGAAGTGTAAAGTCAGTGTCTGCTCTTCATCTGTGCTTGCACTGAGTCCAAACCAAGGCAATGTATGAGCTGTTGATCAAGCCCTTTGATTTTCTTAACTGCACCTGAAAAGAAAGAAAATACTGTGGAATACCTTTGCAACAGATACAAATTAATTTCCCTCAGTAGGAATTCAGCAAGAAAAACATAACAAAAACAAAATAAAAACACACCAGTCTTCTAGTTCCATTAAAAATAATCCAACTGGAAACTACCTACCGTTAGGAGAAATAAGCCTAAATGTACAGATGGTCTGGACTTTATACTACAAACTCATTGTGATATAACCCACTGTGACCATTTAGTCACTCCATAGAGTAATTTTCTGGGATTGAGTTTGCGGTCATACTGATGAACCTTTCTGCTTACCTAAACTACTGGCCCTGAGGTTCCTGAAATGAATAACCTGTTAGTCCTGCATCCACAGATACACAAACATTCTCCTGCTTATAACTTATTGATTCCCATGAGGGATGACTGTCCTCACACAAGGGACAAATGACTGAGGTTTGTGCAGCACTCTCAGTCATTTAGCTAGAAACAAGTTATAAAACTGGAAGAAGTCACTTAAGTAAGATGCTCTGTAGAGACCAATCTCTACACCTGGTTCAAAAGGATCCATATTACAGGAGTATACACATTGTATGCATGGCTAGAACCTGGATTCATTTAAAGTGGCAAAGATCTTCAACCATACCCTAATTAAGTGAATCATCAAGATAATTCAGGCCCTAACCCTGACCAATAACAAACTGACAGAATACATCATAGCTCCTCTTGCTTCAAAACTGGAGGGTAAATGACTATTTGTATTCATAACTATCTAAATGATTTAACAGCATAACTTCATAAGCGGCACACAGGATATGATCCTCACAGGATGATGCCCCAGATTTCCACAGGGACATCCCCACACCACCTGGTCACTTCCTCAGGCCTTTATGTCTCCTTCTCAGGGAGGCCCTGGCCAAACAACCTACCTGCAAGTGCAGGTCCCTCCCCCTCCTCATGCCCAATTCCCCTGCTCTGCTTTTCTGTGGTGACAGCAGGCATCATTATCTATCAGAATACACCTGTATCTCATTGAGCTTACTTTTCAGTATCCCCCACTAGAATGTGAGCCCCATGTGAGCAGGCATATATGTCTCTTTTGTGTCTGTATTTCCAGCATGAGGAAGAGTAGCTGGCCCATAGTAGGTACTCAGCAAATGATGAAGGTTACCTTTGGCCACCAGCCCTAAAAGTTCATGCCATTCTCAGAGCTGACCCTGTTAAATGTACAGTATGTATTCTCCAGAATTTCTTCTCCATATTTACATTCTCACACAGGGATAATTAGAAATAGATACTCTACACTATAATTAAGCAGTTGAATAATTCTACTCTATTTAAAAATCACCTGTTTCCAGTCCTAACTGGAGATACAGCCAACTACATCTTGGTAATGCAACCAGAATCAACTCTTTCAGGTTGGTATTTTCACCCATATTACTCAATAGCATACTCAAAACACAATGACTTATCAGTTTTGTTTGCATAGTTGCTTTTGGATAGTTTTAGCTCTTTATCATGAATCATTTCAAACAAAAAATATATGAATTCTATATGTCAGTCAAGCAGTTTTAACAATCAACATTTGGTCAAGTTTTTTTTTTCTTGCATATTCCAAAGCATATTCCCAGTATTTTATGATACCATGTCTAAACCTAAAGAAGTTATTTCCTCCACATGTGGTGGTGGTGGCTTAGTCACTAAGTTGTGTCCGACTTTTGTGACCCCATGGACTGTAGCCTGCCAGTCTCCTCTGTCCATGGGATTCTCTAGACAAGAATACTGGAGTGGGTTGCCATTTCCTTTTCCAGGGAATGTTTCCGACCCAGGAATCGAACCAGGGTCTCCTGCATTGCAGGCATATTCTTTACCAACTAAGTACGAGAGAAGCCCTTCCTCCACATACTCTACTGTAACATAAATTACAACAAATAGGACTTTAAAATATATAACCAAAATACTATTACTACATCTAAGAAAAATTACAATTATTCCCTAATGCTACATGAAACTATCCATGTCCAATATAGCTATTTCACCTAAATATCTCTCTTAAATTCTATTTGTTCTTAGGATCTGAACAGGTAACTTACATAGCACTAACTGAAATAGGACTTAGTCTTCTTTTCACCAATAACAGCCCCTGCTCCTCTTTTTTTTGCTATCCTTTTGATGAAAAGACTGAATTATTTGTCCAATAGAATTACTCACATTCTGTATTTATATGCATCCTATCCTGAACGGGTTCCATTAGAAACAGAACATCCTGTTGTAAGATCTATGAACTTGGTAAAATTCAGGCTCAGTTATTTTAGCAAGAACATTTTAGATGATGCTTCGTATCCCTATTGTATCATATCTGAACACCCACGTTGTACCCCACACTTTGATGTAAAGGTTGATCAGTGGGTTGTAGTATTCTAACCTTAATTCACTCACATTATAAAATTTCCCATCGATCTTTTACTGAAATTTTATTAAATGTACACATTGATTTACTATGTAAATTTTTGATACGCTCGTCACATACCATATGGACTTCCCTGGTGGCTCAGATGGTAAAGCATCTGCCTATAATGCAGGAGGCCCAGGTTCAATCGCTGGGTCGGGAAGATCCTCTGGAGAAGGAAATGGCAACCCACTCCAGTATTCTTGCCTGGAAAATCCCATGGATGGAAGAGCCTGGTAGGCTACAGTCCATGGGGTTGCTAGGAGTCAGACACGACTGAGCGACTGAGCGACTTCACTTTCACATACCATATAATTCACAATATTAAAATGTACTGGTTACTAATTTTTAGTATTTTCAGAAAATTGTGGATCCATGACCACAGTAAAGTTTAGGGCATTTTCAACATCCCCCAAAGAAAGTCTATGAGTGGGTGGGTTAGACACCTAGTCTATGAGTGGGTGGGTTAGACACCTAGTCGTGTCTGACTCTTTGCAACCCCACGAACTGTAGCCCGTCAGGCTCCTCTATCCGTGGGATTCTCCAGGCAAGAATACTGAAGTGGATTGCCAGTCCCTTCTCCAGAGGATCTTCCTGACCCAGGGATCAAACCCAGGTCTCCTGCATTGCAGGCAGATTCTTTACCATCTGAGCTACAGGGAAGATCTCTGCCAGGGTGAAAGTGAAAGTGAAGTTGCTCAGCCAGGGTGAAAGTGAAAGTGAAGTTGTTCAGCCGTGCCTGACTCTTTGCGAGCCCATGGACTGTAGGCTACCAGGTTCCTCCATCCATGGGATTTTCTAGGCAAGAATACTGGAGTGGGTTGTCATTTTCTTCTCCAAAGAAAGTCTATACTTATTATGAATGACTGCCTATTCTCCTGATGGGACTGATAACCCACTGAATAATACAAAGATTAAGTTCAAATTGAAAACATCTGAGCTACAAGAGAGCCAGTGAAGTGAAGTGAAAGTTGCTCAGTTGTGTCTGACTCTTTGTGACCCCGTGGACTATACAGTCCATGGAATCCTCTATGCCAGAATGGAATGGGTAGCCTTTCCCTTCTCCAACCCAGGGATTTAACCCAGGTCTCCCACATTGCAGGCAGATTCTTTACCAGCTGAGCCACAAGGGAAGCCCAAGAATACTGAAATGGGTAGACTATCCCTTCTCCAGCAGATCTTCCCGACCCAGGAATCGAACCGGGGTCTCCTGAATTGCATTCAGATTCTTTACCAACTGAGCTATCAGGAAGCCCTTGAGAGAGGCAGAAATAGTGTGTTGCCATCTCCTTCTCCAAGGGATCTTTCTGACCCAGGGATCAGACTCAGGTTTCTTGCATTGAAGGTGGAGTCTTTACCGACTGAGCCACGAGGGAACATTTCAAGATTGCATAAATAAGCCTCATCAGATGCTTCCATCCTTTGAAGTTCTAATCCACCAAGCCCCTTGAGAACTTGGTATATAAATTCCTAACTCTAGCCCATTAGGGAGCCTCTTCATCTGAAAGTTCCTACATACTTAATAAATGTTTCTCCTATTACTTTACTGTTAATTAATTTTCAGGCCCCAAGCCAGTTGAGTCTAAGATGGTAGAGAAAATGTTTTCTTCCCAACAGTCCCTCTCACAAGCCCCTGAAAACCACAAGTTGATTTTTTAATTTCTGTAGATGCGTCTGTTCTGGATATTTTAAGTGAATGAAATCTTACAAAATGTGTTCTTTGCAGTCTAGCTTTTTTCATCTATCATTCATATTTCAGTATGTATCACTACTTCATTTCATATTATAGCTAAATAAAAATCCATGGTAAGGGTATATAGCACATTTTGCATAAAAATTCAACAGTCAGTGGACATGTGGGTTATTTCCATTTTGCCTTTGTGAATAATGCAGCCATAAACATTCACATACAAGTTTCTGTTTGAACATTTGTTTTAAATTCTCTGGGATATATATCTAGGAGTGAAATTGCTGTTGATGTGGTCACTCTAGGTTGAAATTTTGGTGGAAGTGCCAAACTACTTTCTATAGTGTCCCCATCATTTTACATTCTCCTATGGTGGTGTATGAGGGTTTCAATTTCTGCATATCCTTATTTCACTTATTTCCATCTTTAAAATTAGAGCTGCCCTGAATATAAAATTAACACACAGAAATCCTTTGCATTCCTATACACTAACAATGAGAAAACAGGAAGAGCAATTAAGGAAACAATTCCATTCACCATTGCAATGAAAAGAATAAAATACTTAGGAATAAATCTACCTAATGAAACAAACGACCTATATATAGAAAACTATAAAACAATGATGAAAGAAATCAACATGACACAAATAGATGGAGAAATATACCATGATCATGGATCGGAAAAATCAATATAGTGAAAATGAATATACTACCCAAAGCAATCCATAGATTCAATGCAATCCCTATCAAGCTATCAATGGCATTTTTCACAGAACTAGAACAAATAATTTCACAATTTGTATGGAAATACAACAAACCTCGAATAGCCAAAGCAATCTTGAGAAAGAAGAATGGAAGTTGGAGGAATCAACCTGCCTGACTTCAGACTATACCACAAAGCTACAGTCATCAAGACAATATGGTACTGGCACAAAGACAGAAATCTAGATCAGTGGAACAAAATAGAAAGCCCAGAGATAAATCCATGCACCTATGGACACTTTATCTTTGACTAAGGAGGCAAGAGTATACAATGGAGAAAAGACAATCTCTTTAACAAGTGGTGCTGGGAAAACTGGTCAACCACTTATAAAAGAATGAAACTAGAACAGTTTCTAACACCATACACAAAAATAAACTCAAAATGGATTAAAGATCTCAACATAAGACCAGAAACCATAAAGCTCTTGGAGGAAAACACAGGCAAAACACCCTCTGACATAAATCACAGCAGGATCCTCTATGATCCACCTCCCAGAGTAATGGAAATAAAAGTAAAAATAAACAAATGAGACCTAATTAAACATAAAACCTTTTGCACAATGAAGGGAACTATAAGCAAAGTGAAAAGACAGTCTTCACAATGGGAGAAAATAATAGCAAATGAAGCAACTGAAAAAGAATTAATCTCAAAAATATACAAGCAGCTCCTGCAGCTCAATTCCAGAAAAATAAATGACCCAATCAAAAAATGGGCTAAAGAACTAAACAGACATTTCTCTAAAGAAGACATAGAGATGGCTAACAAACACATGAAAAGATGCTCAACATCACTCACTATCAGAGAAGTGCAAATCAAAACCACAATGAGGTACCATCTCAAGCCAGTCAAAATGGCTGCTATCAAAAAGTCTACAAACAATAAATGCTGGAGAGGGTGTGGAGAAAAGAAACCCTCTTACACTGTTGGTGGGAATGCAAACTAGTACAGCCACTATGGAGAAGAGGGTGGAGATTCCTTAAAAACTGGAAATAGAACTGCCATACGACCCAGCAATCCCACTGCTGGGCATCCACACCAAGGAAACCAAAATTGAAAGAGACACATGTGTCCAAATGCTCATCGCAGCACTGTTTACAATAGCCATGACATGGAAGCAACCTAGATATGCATCAGTAGATGAATGGATAAGGAAATTGTGATACATATACACAATGGAATATTACTCAGCCATTAAAAAGAATGCATTTGAATCAGTTCTAATGAGGTGGATGAAACAGGAGCCTATTATACAGAGTGAAGTAAGCCAGAAACAAAAACACCAATACAGTGTAATAATGCATATATATGGAATTTAGAAAGATGGTAAAGATGACCCTATATGTGAGACAGCAAAAGAGACACAGATGTAAAGATCAGTCTTTTGGACTCTGTGGGAGAAGGTGAGGGTGGGATGATTTGAGAGGGTAGTGTTGAAACATCTATATTATCATATGTGAAGGAGATCACCGCTCCAAGTTTGAGGCATGAGACAGGGTGCTGAGGGCTGGTGCACTGGGATGACCCTGGGGGATGAGATGGGGAGGGAGGTGGGAGGGGGGTTCTGGATGGGGAACACATGTGCGCCCATGGCTGATTCATGCCGATGTTTGGTAAAAACCACTACAGTATTGTAAAGTAATTAGCCTCCATATAAAATAAATTAATTAATTTTCTAAAAAAAGAAAAAATAATAACATGAAAGAAGCCTGAAAAAAAATAATTAGAGCTGCCCTGGTAGATATGAAGTTGTATCTCTTGGGATTTTCATGTTGATTTCTCCAATGATTATTGATGTTGAACATCTTCTCTTGCACTCAGTGGCCATTTGTGTGGAGAGAGCAGTGGATCTGCATCATGAGAGACCCCCGTGTGTGAACTAGGTGGCAAAGCCACATAGCCTCTTTGGACCTCGATTTCCAGGCACAATGAGTAGTTATTTAATCTGTGTTTATGCAGGGAAGGGACACAGAAAAAAAGAATTTGACTTGGATTTCCGTGTGGAGAAACAGCCACTTCTACCTAGAGTGAAGGAAAAAAAAACTCACAGAGGAATCCAGAGGGGCAGCTGAGATCCAGAGCTCAGAGGCTGGTCAGGTAATTCCACCTGGAGAGGACGTGGACACTTCCTTCCCTTTCCACCCTCATCAAGGTGGGTAAATTGAAGAAGGGCATGAACCCCTCCCTTCACTCCTTAGGAGTTGAAAGTGGCTGGGTTTTGTGAAATTTCCTTTGTTGACCTGAAACGCAAGGAGGAAGCTGCCTGGGCAGAACTAAGCACCTCAGGGTCCTCATTGTCCTTCTCCTTTCTGCCCTGGAAATTCCCACCACCTCTGCCCAAAAAACAGGGAATGGGGGCGTAAAGGGGCCAAGAGTCAGATCCTGAGCTAAGATTGGGACTAGCCAGACAGCAGGTGGTCTTGGGGACCCTGAGCCTGTGCAGGTCCTGTGTGGGGAGCAGAATGGGGGCAGGAAATCCTGAGGCATTAGGGGTAGGCAGCAGGTCAGTTGTGCTGCCCTGCAGTGGGTGCAGAGCTCATGGGTTTACTTCGATTGTTTCTTTGAAGGGTGGTTACACTGGGGAATAGATCTGGGTAAGGATGACTTCAGTTCTCCCTTGAAAAACTTCTGAATTTGTTAAGATGTTTTTCCTTAAAGAATAATCAAGCTTGAATTACATTTGTCGATGGAATGAACCTTTTAATAAGACCGTCTTCACAGTCTTGATCATTTTAGCCACCAAAATGCTGCAGGCTACTCAAGCTCCAAGAGACCATTGTTTCTAAAGACAATCTTTATTTGTATCAATCTCCCGCTTTCTAAACCCCATTAACACCTCTGTAAGGAACAAGGTACCAGGTGGACACAAGCCCAAATTTAATATCTGTCATCTCTGAGTGGAGGCATTATCTGTTACCTTCCTTTTCTTATCTGTGCTACTTGTGTTTCCTCTGCCTTGCTTAAGTCGCTTCAGTCGTGTGGGACTCTGTGCAACACCATGGACTGTAGCCCGCCAGGCTCCTCTGTCCATGGGATTCTTCAGAAAAGGAGGCTGGAGTGGGTCGCCACTTCCTTCTCCAAGTGATCTTCCCAACTCAGGGATCGAACTCCCGTCTCCTGCACTGAAGGCGAATTGTATACCGCTGAGCCACCGGGAAGCCCATGTCTCCTTTATTTGAAAGTTATTTCGCTAGAGGAGAATGTAACTTTGCACCACAGGAAAAATTAGTCAAGGCACCCGTCAGGCAGGAATAACCTGTTTGTCTCTGCGATTCTCAGACACAAAACATCCCCCGCACCAAGCCGGTGTGGACACCACCTGAGGTAACCCTGGGAAAAGGCGCTTAAGAGGTAGTGGCTCCCTAACAGGCCCTTGACAAAGAGCAGGAGGTGACCGGGCACAAGGAGCGTCTCCTCTTGGGACTCTGCCTCTCACTTGAGGAGGGATAATTCAAGTAATAACCTCAAGCATATGAAGTATACAAACTTTTAACATCATTTGATATTGTACTTACTTAAACTTTTTTCCTCTAAATAGTTTTGCGACTGTCGAACGGTAAAATTTCCGTTTTTACCATTCCTTCACTTTCGTCGCTGGCGGCATGGACCCTACAAGGGAGACAAATGGGCTCTCGTGAGGTTTCCTGTCACCTTCCTAATCTCACCTCTCGCACTCGCACTCCTGGGACCAACTGAGGCTGTCTCAGCCCTCCCCTGGGCGGGGTCAACAGCTAGGAATCGGATTCCCAACCCCTCCTTCTTCAGCGCCCCACCTCCAGTGCGCCGCCAAGGAGATGCCCACGACTAGGGGCGAGGATGAACCCATCCCACCTCAGCACTCTACCTCCGTTGCGTCTCCTCGGAGACGCCCACGACGGTGGTGGTGGGGGGATGGGGTCATATTGACGAGGTAACGCGGGCGACACTTTACGGCAGGGGTGAGCTGGGTCGCAGTCGAACCTCACCAGCTATCGCGCGAAGGTCAGAGGGGACCGGTTCTTTCCCGCCGAAGCGTGGCCTTAGCCACTTTGGTCCACTCAGCCTCCTTTGTGTCCTTTCCCTGGGGCGACGCGGGGCGACGCGGGGCCGGGACCAGCAGCCTTTCTGGCTGGAGGGACCCTCCCCATCTTCTAACGTCTGAGCAGCCTGTACCCTGCATGCAAGGTAGGCCAGTGTTGGCTGCAGCCCGGCCGGCCGGGGGAAGCGGAGACGGGCAGGGGGGCGCCGCATGGGCCGGGCCGTGGTTTGGCGTTTAGGCTGGGCTGGGTGAGCGTGAGCACCGGGATTGTATTGCCGTGTGTGTTCTGTGCCCTCGCGCCAGTAGGGACAGGGTCCAAGTAGAGCCCCTCGGGCCTCCCGGTCGGTGGGCCTGGAAGCGGTCCCCAGTGGGCAGAGGGCGGGGCGGGCCGGAGGAGTGTGGGAGGCTCGCCAGCTGCTACTCCCTCCCCATTTATGTGGCTGCCCTGGAGTCCCCTTCATCGAGTGAGATTGACGTGCTGACCACGGGGACTGGGCATCTCGAATACAACCCTAGAGAAGTAACATTTCCTTTCATGAGTTTTTGACCTAAAAAAAAAAAAATGTAGCTCCATTCTCACGTATCATTGAACCACGTGGAAGAATGTGCTGTGCTTAGTCGCTCAGTCGTGTCCGACTCTTTGTGACCCCATGGACTGTGCCTGCTAGTCTCCTCTGTCCATGGGATTCTACAGACAAGAATACTGTAGTGGGTTGCCATGCCTTCCTCCAGGGGATCCTCCCAACCCAGGGATCGAACCGGGTCTCCCGCATTGCAGGCAGATTCTTTACCGACTGAGCCACCAGGGAAGGAGGGCAATCGAAATAAAAGGGTCAGGGATTTTCTTGTAAAGGACTGTACATTGTTTACAGTGGGATTATAAGCATTTCATGGGTAAAAAGGTTTTGGGGCCACTTGAGACAGTTCTAGAGGTGAGGGAATGTCTGGTAATACAGGCGGAACATGGACCTGGATCCCCTCGCTGGTTGCGGATGGTGACGCCCAACTCAGCATACCGCTCAGGGGCCAGTTTCTTCCCACTGTGAGTGGGTATGGATACCGTGTCATACAGTACAGGAAGGGCCTCACGGGATCCTGTAGGGCATGGGACCCAGACTTTCTTTGGCAGTAGCAAAAGTAAACAAAAACTCAACTCCAAGCCGGATATAAAGTGCATGTGCATTTGTCTGGGTCTGGGACCAAGCCTTCATCAGGCAAAATTACACATCCTGTCTGCTGGATGTTCACCCTTATCAGGGTGGCCACCTCTTCCCGTTAACGGCTTTGTGCATGGTGGCGAGGCACTGTGCCTCCACCGGGGCAATAGATCCTGGATCCCCAGTAGCCCTGAGACCCCAAGGTCTACACTGGGGGACCTTGCTCCTGCAGGACAGGTGAGAATCCCCTGACCAGAGGCCCTGGGGCAGTAGCTTCAGCTCCTTGTTCCTGAAAATAGCAGCTGCCTAGGCCACGCCCCTGAGGGCCTGCTGCCTTGGTATCCTTGGTGGGCCTGCGAGCCCACACTCAACACCACTGCCTGTCCCTTCCACACCTGCTCTAGAGGGGTGCACCATGGCCAGGTTCTCCCAGAATCCTCTGTGTGCTCCAAACCCTCCCTTCTTATCATCACAGGCCTTCCCCAGTGGGATCCAGAGGCAGGACCCAGGAGTTCAGTTTACTTCAGTTGCTCTTCGAGACTCCATGAACTGTAGCACACCAGGCCTCCCTGTCCATCACCAACTCCTGGAGACTGCCCAAACTCATGTCCATTGAGCTGGTGATGCCATCCAACCATCGCATCCTCTGTTTTCCCCTTCTCCTCCTGCCTTTATATTTCTCAGCATCAGGGTCTTTTCCAGTGAGTCAGTTCTTCGAATCAAGTGGCCAAAGTATTAGAGTTTCAGCTTCAGCATCAATCCTTCCAATGAATATTCAGGACTGATTTCCTGTAAGACTGACCAAAGGACTAGGAGGCCAGGCTCAAAAAGTTTCCGCTTGATGACACTCTTGCCCCAGAAATGCTATCCACACTCTGGAGCCTGGCCTCTCCCTCCACACTTTGCAGGTGAAAAAAGGCCCATGGGGGCCAAGAGTCTTCCAAGCCATCCACTGGAGTGTTGTGGGAAGAGATGTCTCCTCTTCTGCTCTGCAGTAAGAATGTACAGATAAGGAAAAGCAAAGGAAGCCATCCATCTCTGGGTCCATGTCCATAGCATTCTAAGAGATTCTGAGTCCAAATGGCCAGATCCCCATTTCCTGGTGACTGGGATGTGATGTATTCTGTCACTTTGTTATTACTGGTCAGGGTTAGGGCCAGAATTAACCTTGATGATTTACATAAGTAGTGGCTGGTTGAAGACCTATGCTACTTGGAATAAATCCAGGTTCTAGCCAGACATACAAAGGCTGTGTTCCTGTAATATGGATCCTTATGGAATAGGTATAGAGATTGGTCCCTACACAACATTCTTACTTAAGTGGCTCCATTCTAACTTCTTTCTAGCTAGGTGACTGAGTGCTGAACAAACCCCAAACTGTCATTTCTCCCTTGTGCCAGGACACTCATCCCTCGTGGTAATCAAACAGTTGAATGTGGGAGAAGGTTTGTATATCTGTGGATTCAGGGCTAACAGGTTATTTATTTCAGGAGCCTCGGGGCCAATAGTTTAGGTAAGCAGAAAGGCTCATCACTGTGTTAAACCAAAAGCTTCAGTCCCAGCAAATTACTGTATGGTGTAACTAAATGGTCACAGTGGGTTACATCACAGATGGTTTGCAGTGAAAAGTCCAGACAATCTGTATGTTTAGGCTTATTTCTTTTAAGAATAGGTAGTGACTGGCTGGATTTTTTTGTTTTTAATGGAACTAGAAAAAGACTGAAGTGTTTTTTGTCTTATTTCTCATATTTTTCATGCTGAATTCTTACTGAGGGAAAGTAATTTGCATTGAGGGAAAGGTATTCAACATATTTTCTTTCCTTTGCAGGTCGTGGTAAGAAAATCAAAGGGCTTGATCAACGGCTCATATATTGCCTTGTTGTGGACCCAGAGTGCAAGGACAGACGAAGCCAGACACTGACTTTACATTTTTGATAGGTAGGTAATACAGCCCTCAGTTGTACTTTGATTCTTCTACCCACTTCTGTACAGTAGGCTTCTCTCTCAAGGAACAACTCTCACAGAAATTCCTTGGGTCAGTGTCTGGTACTAGCACGTTCAGGTATACTTAGTTGCTACAGTTGTTCATCGTAATGACCAGAAGAGTTCTGCCTGGGGGATGCAAATATCAACAACCTTGATCCAAGAACCTTGAATTCAGTTTAAACTCAAACCCGAAAAAGACCAGTATTTTACTGGAGCCAATTTCACACCTCTGATAGGTATGGAATAGAACTCTCAGGTATACGTTGTGTTTTAATCCTTTGTCTTCTGCAAATATTACTTTCTGAACTGTTTTAATCCAGTGTATACTGGTGCCATGGAGATGTGTTCTTAATGCCAAGACTGAGCAAAGGAAGCGTTATTTCAGTAACCTGAGACCTCTTAAACCTATCAAACCAGCCTTCCTGCATAAGGGCAAGGATCCCCAGGCAAGAGGCTCTGGAGCAGGAGATTCAGCACCTTGTTCCTGAACATAGCCACTGCCTACACCACGCCCCCGAGGGCCTGACAGCCAGGGGCTCCTTGGTGGGGAAGCCAGGCCCCAGAACCTGTTGCTCCCACACCTGCTCTGGTGAGGTGGCAGGCTGCCAGGTTCTCTCAGGATCTTCGGAGTGCTGGAAACTCTCACTTCCTCCCGTCACAGGCCTTCCCCCCTCCTTCTCCCGTCGGCAGGATCCACAGGAAGGGCCTGCACGCCATGCACAAAAGGTTTCCGCTTGATGGCACTGTTGCTCCAGAAATGCCAACCACCCTCTGTAGCTGGGCCTCTCGCTCCACCCTTTGCATGTTGAAAAAGGCACACGGTAGCCAAAAAAGCCTTCCAAACCCTCACAGCTAGGTTGGCTCCACTGGAATGTTGGGGGAAGAGGTGTTTCCTGTTTGAGGGCCTCTCCTGGGCAGTAAGCCCCTAGGAAAAAGGACATCCAGAGGAGCCGTCCAGCTCTGGGTCCAGGTCCACAGCAGTCTCTGAGACTCTGAGCTGTGTGGCTTGGCCACTGCTTCCTCGGAGGACCGGGATGTGATGGATTCTGTCACTTTGTTGTTACTGATCTGGATTAGGACCAGAATTACCTCAATGATTCACATATTAGGGTTTGGTTGAAAACCCTTGCCACTTGGAATAAATCCAGGTTCTAGCCGAGCATCATAGTGTGCACTCCTGTAATAATGGATCCTTCTGGAACAGGTGTAGAGATTGGTCCCCACAGAACATTCTTACTTAAGTGGCTCCGTCCACTTTGGTAACTTGTTTCTAGCTAGGTGACTGAGAGTGCTGAACAAACCCTAGATACATCATATGTCCCTTGTGCCAGGACACTCGTCCCACATGGGAATCAGTAGGTGGTAAGTGGGAGAACGTTTGTGTATCTGTGGAGGCAGGGCTAACAGGTTATTCATTTCACACACCTCAGGGCTGGTAGTTTAGGTAAGCAGGAAAGGTCATCAGCATGTTAAACCACAACCTCAGTCCCAGCAAGTGACTATACAGGCGACTAAATGGTCACAGTGAGTTACATCACAGTGGGTTTGCAGTATAAAGTCCAGACCATCTGGACGTTTAGGCTGACTTCTCCTAAGGGTACGTAGTGCGGTTTGACCGGGTTTTTTTGTTTGTTTGTTTTCTGTTAATGGAACTAGGAAGTGCCTGGTGTGTGTTTTGTTTTGTTTCTTATATTTTTCAAGCTAAATTCTTACTGAAGGATGTTGATCTGCATCTGTGGCAAAGGAATTCAACGGTATTTTCTTTCCTTTCCAGGTCGCGGCTTGCTAAAATAATAAAAGAGTGTGATGAACGGCTCGTACGTTGCCTTAGTGTGGAGCCAGCATTGAGGCATAGACGCAGAACAGACACTGATTCCACACTTCTCGTAGGTACATAATACATCCCTGAGTGGTGCTTTGGTTCTGTTACCTGCTTCTGTAGAGTAGGCACCTCTCTCAAGGCAGGTCCCTCACCGAATTTCTCGGGTTACTGTCTGGTGAGTAGCGTGTTCAGGTAGACTTAGTCACTACAAGCTGTATCATTGTAATGATCAGAAAAGTTTTCCCTGCTTGATTCAACTAAAACTGGAGCCCGGCAAGGGCCATTATTTTCCTGGAGCCTATTTCATACGTCTGATGGGTGTCGAAGAAAACTCCCCGGTGTACTTTGTCTTTTACTCCTTTGCCTTTCAGAAAGATGATTTTCTGAAGTGTTTTAATCCAGTTTATACTGGTTCTGTGGAGGTATGTCCTTAATGCTAAGACTGAGCAAAGGCAGGATTAGTTCAGCGACCTGAGTCCTTCTGAATCTATCAAAAGTAGCCTTCTTGCAGGATGGGCCAGGTGGCCGGGGGCAGGAGCTTCAGCGCCTTGTTCCTGAACATGGCCGCTCCTGACGCCATGCCCCCGAGGGCCTGACAGCAAGGGGCTCCTTGGTGGGGTAGCCAGGCCCTGGAACACCACTACCTGTTGCTCCCACACCTGCTCTGGTGAGGTGGCAGGCCGCCAGGTTCGCTCAGGATATTCGGAGTGCTGGAAACCCTCACTTCCTCCCGTCACAGGCCTTCCCCCAGCAGGATCCACAGGAAGGGCCTGCACGCCATGCTGAAAAAGTTTCCCCTTCATGGCACTGTTTTCCCAGAAATGCTATTGCCCTCTCCTGCTGGGCCATTCCCTCTGCCCTATGTTGGTGAAAAAAGGCTCTGGTTGTGCCCGAGAGCCTTCTAAGTGCTATAACGGGGCATTGCTCTGGATTGTTAAAGAGGTGTCTCCTCATTAGGGGGCTGCTTCTTGGCAGTAAGGTCATACCTTTGTGTATATCTAAAGCATCCTGTCCACCTGTAGTTCATGTTCATAGCAGTCTAGGAGATTCTGAGTCCACACGGCCTGGATCCTCCGTTTTCTGGCGATCACTATGTGATATGTTCTGTCAGTTTGTTATTGGTCAAGTTTCAGGCCAGAATTCCCTTGATGATATAATAATTAGGTTTTGGTTGAAGGCCTTTGCCACTTGGAATAAATCCAGGTTGTAACCATGCATACAAAGTGTGTACTTGTGTTACATGAATCCTTTTGGAATAGGTGTAGAGATGCCGTAATTATCATCACTATAAATGTCTGCATAGTTTTAGGAAATTTTTAAATATACTATATATTCAATAAGTACCCATTTTTACCTCCCAAGGTTTCTGACAGTCTTAATTTCAAAGAGTTGCTGGTTATTTTTATGAAAGTACCCCTGTGGAGGTGTCGGTAGAGGACTCTTGGTGGTAGTCATAGTAAAGTGAAATATGCCCCTGACTTCATGGTAAAAATGACATCAACCCCAAATGTTAATGAAGTTGTTAATCAAGATGAACTCATTCATTGCCAGTAGGAATACAAAATATTCTAACCACTCTGTGTAATAAATGAAAACTTAATGTGGTCTATTTTGAAGGGTAGCTATCTTTGAGGAAAAAAGAAAATTTACTAGCACGCAAACAAAGGGAAAGTGGGATGCTCAGGGTTTCACGCTGGCTCCTTCTGGTGGTGAATTCAAAACATAAGGACAGTAATAAATGTGAGCAAAAGTGGAAATAAGTTGTTAGGAAAGGTCCAGCCCATAAAGAAGGAAATATACTTAGGCAACCTCTGGAAAGATTATTTATCTACCCTATAGTACTCAGCCATTGAGCAACTGGGGAAGGGACTCGAGTGCTAGAAAATAAATTGCTTGTTGTAACTGCCCTGGGTGTGCCTGCCCACCAGACACATCTTGCAAGACCTTCGCTAAAGCCTTGCTTCCCATTGCACCTTGTGTCTCCAAGTCCATTCTTTTGGTTTGGGCCAGTGGGCTTTATTTCCCACACTTTGGAAGTTTGGCAATCACAGAGAAACATGTACACAAATGTTTATAGTTTTTTTCATAATTTCCAAACCTTGTAAGCAACCAAGATGTCCTTGAGTCGGTGAATAGATGAACAAATATAGTGTGGAATAAAAGAAAGGAGCTATCAAGCTGCAAACGTACTTGGAGGAATCCTAAATCCACATTGCTAAGTGTAAGAAGCCAACCTGGGGGAAAAAAGAGTTTACTGATAAGGTTCCAACTGTATGACATTCAAGAAAAGGCAAAAACTGGGGACAGTTAAAAGATAAGTGGTTATCAAGGATTCCACGGAGGGATGGAGAGATGAATAGGTGGGACACAGGATTTTTTTTTTTAGGACAATAAGAGTCTATCTAATGTACTATAATGGTGGACACATATCATTATGTATTTGTCAAAACCTATAGAAGTGTGACACAAATATTGAACCCCAATGTAAACTAGAGTTCATTACAGACTAGAGTTGTAACAAATGTGTAACACTGTCAGAAGCTGTTAAGAGGGAAAGCTGGAGTGCAGAGTAGGCAAACGGTCATATTCTCTGTACTTTCCACTCATTTTTCTGTAAACCTAAAACTACTAAAAATGTATTAAATTAAAAAAAAATACTCTGACAGTTCATTTCTTAACTGTATAACCTTGAAAAGAGGTTGCATTGTACAAAATACAAACTGGAATCTTTTTACAACCTTAATTGAGCATCCAAAATGAGAGGCTCCCCAAAATCTGAGTGTTGAATGATATATGCTTTATGATGATTAACTGAAACACTTGTATAGAAAGTTACGAGAGTGAAGGTGAGAAGTTAAACTATGGGTGCTAGGTAGAAGACACCCATCTGAATAGGAGTTCAGAGTATGCCACCCCAAAACCTGCCTCTTTGTAATATTTTCAGGTAAAGGCCCCAACACATGAAAAGCTCCAAAAATAGCACAGGCTTTCCTTCTACAAAGGAAATTTCCATTTACAAGGGAAATTTTCATTTGTAAAATGTGTCTCTCCTTTAAAAGGAAGAGGTACTCTTATTTAACTTTGACCTCTAACACTGTGTGGGTATACAATTATGATGATCTCTATACATATATCCTGCAAAGTGATTACCACAATAAGATTAGTTAATATCACCTCACATAGTTAGCTAAGATTTGCTGTTAGCGACTCAAGTGTACAAAAAATTCACTGTGCTGTACATTAAACCTCCAGCACTTATTCATCACTTATAAGAAGAAATTTGTACTTTATGACCATTTTCACCTACTTCCCCTGTCCCTAGCAGATCCCACATACAAAGAAGTATATGATTTGTCTCTGACTTTTTTCACATAGCATAATGCCTTTAAGATTTATCCATGTTGCTGCAAGTAGTAGAATTCCTTCTTTTCTGTGACTGAAGAGTAATTCATTGTGTGTGTGTGTGTGTGTGTGTGTATCACATTATCTTTGCTACTTTGTTGAAGGGGGGCACCACACAACTTGTGGGATCTTAGTTCTCTGACCAAGGATTGAATCTAGGCCCTTGGCAGTGAAAATGCAGAGTCCTAAACACTGGACTATTGGGGAAGTCCCTATATCACATTTTCTTTATCCATTCTCCCCACAGTAGACACCTACGTTGTTTCTGTGTTTTGGTTATTGTAAATAATGCTGCAGTGAACATGGGAGTGCAGGTATCTGTTCAAGATAATGGTTTCTTTTCTTTCAGATATACATCCAGAAGTGGGGGTTACTGATGAACACTCCCATGTTTACTTGGGCAGTACATATGTTAATAAACTTCTATTTGTTTTTCTCCACATAATCTGTCTTTAGCCAGTCAAATTTATAGGGTTCTGGGTGTAGAACCCAGGATTTTTTTCCTCTTTTAAAAGGGACATTGATCTGGTGAATCCTGTCCCAGTTTTACCTAATCACTCTAAATAGGTTCAAACAAGCCAGAATACTTATACTGAACACACCTTAAGTCTAGCTACGTATAGATAATATTTCCATTTCTTTGTCCTTTCCTGCAAATGTCACCTCAAGTCAGACATTTTAGAAAGCTATATATATATATATATATATATGCATCATTTATTTCTAAAAGTGATATACACTGCTAACTATATTTGTCTTTAGAGTCTGAAGTAAAATGTATTCATGGCTAAATATTCATTCCCAGAGCATATTTGAACATGAGAAGTCCATTGTGAACCTAAATAAGAAAATTGCTTGAATTCTCCTTTTGTCTAATATTTTCCTAGTCTAAAATAAATAAATATAAAATAAATAGACATAAATATAAAATAAACATGTCATTAGCACAAAAAAGCAAGAAATGTACATTAAAATGATGTATAACATAATCACATTTATTAAACAATGTATGCCAATATAAAGGGCAAAGTTCAACAATGCAAAAGTACAAATATTTTTGCATCAACCTAATATTACAATTACAAATAATAACCTATTTCTCTTTCATATTACTGAGCCTACCCTGTGTTATAACCAGAATAATAATACAGAACAGGCATTTGACAGAACTAGTTTTCTTCCTGTAAAGAAACTACAAATGAGTTTCTGCTGGAACCTTCTCAACAGAGATTTCAATAAGGTATAAACAAAGTTTCTTAACTAGAAGGGGCTATATAACAAAGTACATTTCACATGCGAAGTTTCATATCGTTCTTCAGATATTCCAGCATAGAAAGACAGAAGATATTTCCTTCAGCAACCCAGGGGATAAACAAGATCATTTCAAAATCCTTCCTAGCTCTAAGGTGTAAGGTGTCGTCACTCAGTCGTGTCCGACTCTTTGTGACCCTATGTACTGTAGCCTACCAGGCTCCTCCATCCATGGGATTTTCCAGGCAAGAGTACTGGAGTGGGGTGCCATTTCCTTCTCCAGGGGATCTTCCCGACCCAGGGATTGAACCCTGGTCTCCTGCACTGAAAGCAGATGCTTTACCCTCTAAGCCACCAGGGAAGCTAGCTCTAGGGTTTGTGAAAATATCATGCTATTTTGATAGATTTAAAAGGTTTCAGGTTACTGAAGTAACCCTGTCTTTGCTCACTCAGTTCAGTTCAGTTCAGTCGCTCAGTCGTGTCAGACTCTTTGTAACCCCATGAACCGCAGCACACCAGGCCTCCCTGTCCATCACCAACTGCCGGAGTCCACCTAAACCCTTTTCCATTGAGTCGGTGATGCCATCCAACCATCTCATCCTCTGTCATCCCCTTCTCCTCCTGCCCTCAATCTTTATCAGCATCAGGGTCTTTTCAGATGAGTCAGCTCTTCGCATCAGGTGGCCAAAGTATTGGAGTTTCAGCTTCAACATCAGTCCTTCCAGTGAACACCCAGGGCTGATCTCCTTCACGATGGACTGGTTGGATCTCCTTGCAGTCCAAGGGACTCTCAAGAGTCTTCTCCAACACCACAGTTCAAAAGCATCAATTCCTCATTCAGCACTCAGCTTTCTTTATAGTCCAACTCTCACATCCATACATGACTACTGGAAAAACCATAGCTTTAACTAGACGGACCTTTGTTGACAAAGTAATGTCTCTGCTTTTTAATATGCTGTCTAGGTTGGTCATAACTTTCCTTCCAAGGAGTACACATCTTTTCATTTCATGGCTGCAGTCATCATCTGCAGTGATTTTGGAGCCCAGAAAAATAAAGTCAGCCACTGTTTCCTCATCTATTTGCCATGAAGTGATGGGATTGGATGCCATGATCTTAGTTTTCTGAATGTTGAGCTTTAAACCAACTTTTTCACTCTCTTCTTTCACTTTTATCAAGAGGCTCTTTAGCTATTCTTCACTTTCTGCCATAAGGGTGGTGTCATCTTCATATCTGAGGTTATTGATATTTCTCCCGGCAATCTTGATTCCAGCTTGTGCTTCTTCCAGTCCAGCGTTTCTCATGATGTACTCTGCATAGAAGTTAAATAAGCAGGGTGACAATATACAGCCTTGACGTACTCCTTTTCCTATTTGGAACCAGTCTGTTGTTCCATGTCCAGTTCTAACTGTTGTTTCTTGACCTGCATACAGGTTTCTCAAGAGGCAGGTCAGGTGGTCTGGTATTCCCATCTCTTTAAGAATTTTCCACAGTTTATTCTGATTCATACAGTCAAAGCCTTTGCTCACTAATAGTATTAATAACGCATTTCCATGGCACCAGTATAAATTCATTTAGAACACTTAGGAAACTCATCTTTGTAAAAGGGAAAGGAGTAAAACAAAGTACACAAGGGAGTTCTGTTGCATACCTATCAGATGTGTGAAGTTAGATCCAGTAAACTAATGGCCTTTCTGGGCTTGAGTTTTAAACTGAGTTCAGGGGTGTTGGAACTTATAAATAGGTTGATATGTGAATTGCACAGGCAGAACTCTTCTCATCACTACAGTGAACAACTATAGTAACCAAGTATACCTGAAAGATTGAAGGCAGGAGGAGAAGGGGACAACAGAGGATGAGATGGTTGAATAGCATCACAAACACAATGGACAGGAGGAGTTTGAGCAAGCTCTGAGAGATAGAGAAGGATAGGGAAGGCTGATGGGCTGCAGTCCATTGGGTCACAAAGAGTTGGACAGGAATGAGCAGATGTACCAGAACACACTACTATCCAGACACTGACCAAAGGAAATTCAGTGAGAGACCTGCCTTGAGAGAGGAGCCTACTGTACAGAAGGGACAATAGAATCAAAACACAACTGAGGGCTGTATTAAATACCCATCAGAAGTGTGAAGTCAGTGTCTGCTCTTCATCTCTGTTTGTACTTTGGGACCACACCAGGCTAAATGAGCTGTTGATAACGCCCTTTGATTTTCTGACTGAACCTAGAAAGAAAGAAAATACTGTTGAATACATTTGCCACAGGTGCAAATTAACTTCCCTCAGAAGGAATTCAGCAAGAAAAGCAAGAAATAAAATAACACACCAGTCTTCTAGTTCCAGTAAAAGAAAAATCCAGCCAGCAACTACCTATCCTTAGGAGAAATAAGCCTAAAGGTACAGATGGGCTGGACTTTATACTGCAAACCCATTGTGATGTAACCCACTGTGACCATTTAGTCACTTCAAAGAGTAACCTCTTCTGGCAAGACTCCAGTAGAGCCAACCCTCTTGTAGGGCTTGGTAGGTTCTTGGGCCTCCAAGTGCCTTTTTCGACCCACAAAGGGTGGAGGGAGAGAGAATGCTAGAGATAATGGTAGCATTTCTGGAGCAACAGTGCCATCAAGTGGATGCATTTGAACATGGCCTCCCACCCCTGCCTGTGGTCCTGCTAGGAAAGGCCTGTGAGGGGTGGAAAGGAGGTACCAGAACACTCAGAGGATTCTGGGCAAACCTCCCTGTGGGACACGCCTCCAGAGCAGGTGTGGAAGGGATAGGTCATCCTGCTTGGGCCCAGGATGGCACACCAAGGAATCTTATGACTGTCAAACCACTGGGGGCATGGCCTTGGCAATTGCCATGTTCAAGAACAAGGAGCTGAAGCTCCAGTTCCCAGTATTGTAAGTCCCCACTTTCTGAGACTATGTGACCTAAGTGATCCAGACTTTTCAAGGAGCAAGCTGAGTTACAGAAGCAGAAGGAACAGGAGGTTGTGTAAAATTTTAACTTTTCCTCTTAACACTACTTAGGAGAAATAAGCCTAAATGCAGAGATACTCTTGACTTTGTACTGCAAAGCTATTGTGATGTAACTCACTGTGACCATTTAGTCACTTCATAGAGTACTTTGCTGGGACTGAGGCTTGTGCACAAACACTGATGAGCCTTTCTGCTTACCTAAGTTACTGGCCTTGAGGTTACTAAAATAAATAACCTGTTAGCCCTGCATCCACAGATACAGAAACTTTCTCCCAGTTATAATTTACTGAGAACTTCCAAATGTTCAAGCTGGATTTAGAAAAGACAGAGGAACCAGAGATCAAATTGCCAACATCCGCTGGATCATTGAAAAAGCAAAAGGGTTCCAGAAAAACTACTTTTGCTTTACTGACTACTCCAAAGCCTCTGACTGTGTGGATCACAACGAACTGTGGAAAATTCTTAAAGAGATGGGAATACCAGACCACCTGACCTGCCTCCTGAGAAATCTGTATGCAGATCAAGAAGCAACAGTTAGAACTATACATAGAATACAGACTGGTTCCAAATCAGGAAAGGAGTACGTCAAGGCTATATATTGTCACCTTGCTTATTTAACTTATATGCAGAGTACATCATGTGAAATGCCAGGCTGGATGAAGCACAAGCTGGAGTCAAGATTGCCAGGACAAAATATTAGTAACCTCAGATATGCAGATGATACCACCCTTATGGCAGAAAGTGAAGAAGAACTAAAGAGCTTCTTGATGAAAGTGAAAGAGGAAAGTGAAAAAGTTGGCTTAAAACTCAACATTCAGAAAACTAAGGTCATGGCATCCAGTCACATCACGTCATGGCAAATAGATGGGGGAAACAATGGAAACAGTGACTATTCTTTTGGGCTCCAAAATCACTGCAGATGGTGACTGCAGCAATTAAATTACAAGACGCTTGCTCCTGGGAAGAAAAGCTATGACCAACCTAGACAGCATATTAAAAAGCAGAGACATTACTTTGCCAACAAAGGTCCATCTAGTCAAAGCTATGGTTTTTCCAGTAGTGATGTATGGATGTTTTAGTTGCACTATAAAGAAAGCTGAGCACCAAATAATTGATGCTTTTGAACTGTGGTATTGGAAAAGACTCTTGAGAGTCTTCTCAAGGAGACCAACAAGGAGCAAGGAGATCCAACCAATCCATCCTAAAGGAAATCAGTCCTGAATATTCATTGGAAGGACTGATGCTGAACCTGAAACTCATACTTTGGCCACCTGATGCGAAGAACAGACTCACTGGAAAAGACCCTGATGCTGGGAAAGCTTGAAGGCAGGGGGAGAAGGGGATGACAGGATGAGATGGTTGGATGGCATCACCAACACGATGGACATGAGTTTGAGCAAGCTCCAGGAGTTGATGATGGACAGGGAAGTCTGGCATGCTGCAATCCATGGGGTCACAAAGAGTTGGACATGACTGAGCAACTGAACTGAACTGATGAGGGATGAGTGCCCTCACACAAGGGACATGTGATTTTTGGGGGGTTGTTCAGCACTCTCATTCAGTCACCTAGCTAGAAACAAGTTCCAAAACTAGATGGAGTCACTTAAGTAAGAATGCTCCTTAGGGACCAATCTTTACTCATATTCCAAAATGATCCATTATTACAGGAGAAACACTGTGTGTGCATGGCTGGAACCTGGATTTATTTGAGGTGGCAAGGGTCTTCAACCAATCCCTAGTAGGTGAATCATCAAGGTACTTCTGGCCCTAACCCTGACCAATAATAACTAAGTTGACAGAATACATCACATCCTGGTTCCCAGGAAAGAGGGGCCTGGCCACATGACTCAGAAAATCCTAGAGTGCTGTGGACATGTAACCAGAGATGGAGGGCTCCTCTGAATGTCCTTTTCAGTATGTTATTACCGCCAAGGAGAAGATCCCAAAGGAGGACACACCTCTTTTCCCAGCACTCCACTGGCTAACATAGTTTGGAGGGTTTGGAAGGTTCTTTGGCCACCATGGGCCTTTTTTGATACACAAAGGGTGGAGAGAGAGGCCCAGCTCCAGAGGATGATTGGCATTTCTGGCGCAAGAGTGCCATCAAGTGGAAGCTTTTGGAGCATGGCATCAGTCCCTTCCTGTGGATCCTACTGAGGAAGATCTGTGAGGAGAGGAAGGGAGGGTTTGTGTCACTCAGAGGATTCTGGGGAAACCTCGTTGCCTGGCACCCTACCAGAATAGGTGTGGAAGCAAAAGGTAGAGGTGTTCTGGGGTCTCTCTTGCCCACCAAGGAGCCCCTGGCTGCCAGGCCTTCAGGGGTGTGGCCTCGACAGTGGCCATATTCAGGAACAAGGAGTTGAAGCTCCTGCCCCAGGGCCTCTGGCTAGGGAATCCTTGCCCTTCATGCAGGAAGGCTACTTTGATAGCTTTAAAAGGTCTCAGGTTACTGAAGTAACCTTGCCTTTGCTCAGTGTTAGCATTAACAGCACACCTCCATGGCACTAGTATAAACACCATTAAAACACTTCAGAAAATCATCTTTGTAAAAGGCAAAGGAGTAAAACACAAAGTACACCTGGGAGTTTTTTTCCGTACCTATCAGATGTCTGAAATCGGCACCAGTAAAATATTGGCCTTTTCTTGGCTTTGAGTTTTAACTGAGTTCAGGACTGTTGGAACTTACGAATAGTTTGATATCTGGACCCCACAGGCAGAACTCCTCTGATCATTAATATGAACAACTATAGCGACCAAGTATATCTGAAAATGCGACTAACCAGACACTAACCTGAGGAAATTGGGTGAGACACTTGCCTTGAGAGAGGAGCCTACTCTACAGAAGGAGGAAACAATCAAAGTACAACTGAGGACTGTATGACATACCTATCAGAAGTGTGAGGTCAGTGTCTGCTCTTCGTCTGTGCTCTCGGGTCCACACCAATATAATGTACGAGCTGTTGATCACATGCTTTGATTTTATTACCAAACTGGTTCCTGAAAAGCAAAGAAAATACTGTTGAATACCTTTGCCACTCATGCAGATCAATATCCTTCATGAAACATGAAGAACATGAAAAACATAAGAACTAAAACATAACACCACACCAGTCTTCTTGTTTCATTAAAAAAAGAAAGATCCAGCCACACTACCTACCCTTGCTGCTGCTGCTGCTGTTGCTGCTAAGTCGCTTCAGTCGTGTCCAACTCTGTGCAACCTCATAGACGGCAGCCCACCAAGCTCCCCTGTTCCTGGGATTCTCCAGGCAAGAACACTGGAATGGGTTGCCATTTCCTTCTCCAATGCATGAAAGTGAAAAGCAAAAGTGAAGCCGCTCAGTCGTGGCCGACTCTTCGTGATCCCATGGACTGCAGCCTACCAGGCTCCTCCACCCATGGAATTTTCCAGGCAAGAGCACTGGAGTGGGGTGCCATCGCCTTTTCCACTACCTACCCTTAGGAGAAGTAAATGTACAGATGGCCTGGACTTTATACCGTAAAGCCATTGTGATGTAACCCACTGTGACCATTTACTCATTTGCTAGAGTACTTTGCTGGGTTTGAGAGGTGTAGTTTAACACAATGAGCCTTTTTGCTTACCTGAAATAGTAGCCCTGAAGTTCCTGAAATAAATAACCTGTTAGCCCTGCATCCACAGATACACATTCTCCCACTTTTAATTTATTGATTCCCATGAGGGATGAATGTCCTGGTACAAGGGACAAATGACAGTTTGGGGTTTGTTCAGCACTCTCAGTCACGTAGCTAGAAACAAGTTAGAAAACACAACAGAGCCACTAAAGAGTCTCTGAAGGGACCAATCTCTCCACATATTCCAAAAGGATCCATATTACAGGAGCACACCCTCTGTATGCATGGCTAGAACCTGGATTCATTCCAAGAAGCATAGGTCTTCAACAAACCACTAATTATGTAAATCATCAAGGGAATTCTGGCCCTAATCCTGACCAATAATAATAAAGTGACAGAATCCATCACATCCCAGTCTCCAGGAAATGGGGATCAGGCCATGTGGACTCAGAATCTCCTAGAGTGCTGTGGACATGGACCCAGAGATGGATGGCTTCCTTTGCATGTCCTTTTGTTGTAGCCAAACGCTCCGGGAAGCAGTCATTCAGAAGGACAACGTGGACAGCAGAGTGCAGTTTATCACAACGGCAGGTCTGAGGCAGAGTTTCCTCTTTAGCCAGGGACCCCAACCAATCTGAGGCAGAGTTTCCTCTTTAGCCAGGGACCCCAACCAATTTTTGTGAAAACCTTATATACCCTAAGTGTACGTGCACAAGCCCACATCCCCAAATTCCTCAATCCTGCTCTGGAAAATGTCAAAGGGAGATACAATCAAGTTACAGTCATGATTCATAATCAGAAGGGTCAGCTGGTTATATATTGTAGCCTACATCAATGGGTGCCATAAAGATTACAAAGGTGACTGACTACATAGGGGCTTATTACATTCTTTCTGGTGACAAGAAATCTTGGTATGGAATCTGGTGTTTATCAGTTCGGGAGGCCTGTTCGGCTGCACCTATGTTGTCTCCATGGCTACCAGGTATATTGTCCAGAGTTCACCGAGAATGCAAGAGGGAGTTTCCTTCTCAAGGTGGAGTCAGTGCAGCCTGTTCTTTCCTCTTTCACCTTTAGCTATGTCCTTACTCTCAAGGAGCAGCCTCCAAAGGAGGAGACACCTCTTTTCACAAAATTCCTGTGGACCACTTGGAAGACTCTTGGGCCTCCATGGGCCTTTTTTTCACCTGCAAAGTACAGAGGGAGAGGCCATGCTCCAGAGGGTGGATGGCATTTCTGCAGCAACAGTGCCATTGAAGAGGAAAGGTTAAAATTTTACATAACCTCCTACTCCTGCCTCTGTAACTCAGCTTGCTCCTTGCAAAGTCTGTATCACGTAGGTCTCAGAAAGTGGGGACTCACAGTACTAGGAACTGAAGCTTATCTCACTCACCCTTGTCCTGCTGTTTGCAATCGCCCAGCCCCTGCAAACCCACAAACCCGCTTAATCATGCCTGTCCATGTATAAGAACTCTGTAACCCCTTTGTTCGGGGCTCAGAGCTTGGAATGTTAACTCCTCTGGGCCCACCGGCATAATAAACCTGAGTTCTCCAACTCTGCAAGTGTGGTGCTTGGTTTTTTGAGTACTGGTTTCTGCAACACCATCAAGTGGAAGATTTTTGAGCCTGGCCTCCAGGCCCTGGCTGTGGATCCTGCTGGGGAAGGCCTGTGAGGGGAGCAAGGGGGTGTCTGGAGCACTTAGAGGATTCTGGGCTAACTTGGCCACCAGGCACCCCTCCAGAGCAGTTGTGGAAGCAACAGGCAGTGGTGTTCTGGGGCCTGGCTCTCCCATGGAGGAGCCCATGGCTACCAGACCCTTGGGGGCTTGACCTCAGCAGCCACCATATTCAAGAACAAGGAGCTGAAGCTCCAGCCCAGGGCCTGTGGCCAGGGGATCCTTGACGATCCTAAGGAGGGAGGTACACCAGTGGGGTCCCTGAGTCTCAGGGCCACTGGCGACCCAGGAACTGTTGGCCAGGCAGAGGCACTGTGCCTGGCCACCATGGAAAAGGCCAAAAGGGGAAGAGGTGGCCACCCTGTATACATTTGCTTATGCCAAAGAGTCTGGGTCCCATGCCCCACAAGATCCCGTTAAGTCCTTCCTCTGCCTTATGACACAGAATATCCAGACCCACTCATGGTGGGATGAAACTGGCCCCAGAGCAGTATGCTGAAGCTGAGTTGGGCGAAACCGTCCTCAGCCAGCGAGGGGATCCAGGTCTGTTTTCCTTGGCATTCTATTTCAGGAACGGAACTGTGAAACCAAGGAGCCCCTATTCCTCGCCTCCACTGCCCCACCATGGAGGACCCAGGTCCTCTTCTTGGGGAGGACTGCTGTGATTTTTCACGAGGGGCTCCGTGTTCGGCATGTGCAGACATTGGTCCTGGGCACAGGGGCACAAGGAGACCACCTGTGCCAGCTGACCCATCAGATCCCATAGGCTGGTCAGGGCCCAGTCCTAAGGGAGGCTCTGCCCGCATAACCTCACCTGACAACATTTCAGGCAACTCAGTAAGGTGAAAGAAGGGGCATGGGGTGGGATTCAGCACCCTTCGAGGAGGGGTGAAAGTGAGGGGGTATGTTTGGAAGAGGTAGTGTTCCCGCATGGAAATTTCCTTCCAGTTGGAAGCCACCCCGCCTCAGCCCTGTCCCTTACCACAAAAACACCCCACCCCCCCACCCCTCAGACAGGCTAGAGCCAGGGAAAGGGCAGGCATGAGCTGCCCCAGAGCTTGCTCCAGAAGTGGCACTTTGGGTCAGCCGGGGACTAGAAGGCAGAGCCCTGTGCCCAGCAGGATGCACCAGGCTCCTGGCCTTGGCAGACAAGCTGGAAGAGTGGTGGTCTTGAAAGAGAGGGAAGTAGGAGGCATTTCTCTCAGTCCAATAGAGGTGAGCTTCAGGCAGCTTCTCCAGACCTCTTCTTCTTGATGTCCTGCCTGGGCTGCGGGTGCAAGCACAGGGTTGAGACCTGGAGAGCCAGGGCTGAGTGGAAGGTAGGGCCTGCCCTCCTCTCATCACTGAACTGAGGCTCAGGGCCTTTTGAGGAGAAAGCTGAAGCCTGCAAAGACGTGGCCTGGGGATCCACTTGGCTGAGCTCTTCTCTGCTCTCTGGGACGTGGCTCTGGGAGACCTGGGGACAAGACTGGCCAGAGCCAGAATCCTGGACACCCTGGAAGATGACATTGCACCTGCCAATGAGATTCTTCAGCTTAGGACAAGGGCGCCTTCTGCGGTGCCTCCTGTGTCCGGCGAGTACTGTTGCCTTTGGAGGTTGACTGGGAGCTATCCTTGGGCCTCAGGTTCCTTTGGCACGGGGTAGCCAGGATCCACATGCCATCTGCACTGGACAGAAGGTCACTAGGCCTGCCTCCGCCCCTGATGGCAGCGGAACTCCAGTTGTCCAGGATGGTCTCTGCCTGGGCCACACAGAGGCCCAGAGAGAGGCTTCTGGGGCTCTGGGCCCACCCAGGCCCATCCTGCTCTGGCTCCTGGGGGAAAGGGGCCTGTGGGCCAATGTCTGCAGCCCCGCACTGGGTTCCTTCAGAGCAGCTTCCTCTGGTCCCGCCCAGACATGGTGGCTACCAGGGTCCATGGAGACTCCACTTCCTGTACCCCACAGGGCAGGCACCCTGGCCATGCCCCTTGTCCTGGTGGCGTCCCTGGAGCTTTCTCGGCTCCACCCAGCCCTGGGGCCTGCTTCTCACACCTCCCTGGCAGAGGGAGGTGCACTTCCCAGGGGCCACTGTCCCTTGTCCCTTCAATCCCTTATAGTCCTCCCCAGGAAGGGACAGTACAGGGTTCGTGTATTTGGCAGATCCCTTGTCCTGTTGATGGCAGCACTGCTCCAGAAATGGCCACCTGCCCTTCCCCTTCCCTCACCCTAAGATGTCTCTCTTAGCCCTTTACTGAAGAAAAAAAGAAACACCAAGCCCTGTCCAACCTGGCCAAAGACAGATGTCTCAACATCATGGCCACTTCAGAGGGGCACTCCTCAAAGTCTGTCGCTCCAGTCTGTGGGGCCTGGTCTCCGTGGGGTCCTTTCAGTCAGCCCTCATCACAAAAGAGCGAAGACTCCCCATGCAGGTACCCAGCACTGGACCTGCAGCACTGTCTTTAGCACCTACATCTGCCTAAGACTTCGGGAAACATCCTGAGTGTGGGCACACAGATCGAGTCACACCTGGCCAGTGGCTGGAGAGCCCCATTCTCATGGGTCACAGAGGGACACAAAGGATGTTGGCCCGGTGGCACTGGTCAGGGGTCAACAGTGACGTTGAGTTACTGTGGTGTGATGATAGGTGCCCACTAAGGACCTGGCTCTTATACAAGAGCCCCGGGGTATTCAGGCATGGATGGTGGCACACATGGGTCAGTCCAGAGTGGCCATGGGTGCTGCCCCAGAGACCCCAGAGCAGGTCAGTTTTCCTACAACACCCAAAGTAAGTAAGGCCAGGGATGGGAGCCACCCAAGGAAGGGTGTGTGTCTATGGTTATGGTTGGTAGGCCCCTGGCAACTCAGTGTGATTTACACTTGGATGTGTGTGTTGTGTGTGTGTGTGTGTGTGCACTTGTGGTTGGTAGGCTCCTGCCAACTTAGTGTGGTTTACACTTCAAGTGGCTAGGAGCCAATGGGGACACACCTTGGTTTCTTTCAGCTGTCCTGGGGTATGTAGAGTAGGCACAAGCTCCTGCCCTTAAGTCCCCTCTCAACACCTGCCTCGTTGGGTACAGGGCAGGGGCTGCCATTGGAGGCACTGCCACCACCCCCTGTACCCACGCACACTGGCTGAAGGAACACACTCTGGATGCCAAGTGCTCCAGCTGGGAGGCTGTGGAAAGTGACTGGAGCTCTGGTCCACCACCGCCTCCAGAAGCACCTTGCATCTTCCTGTTTGATCGAACCGGCATGACATGACATGAGCAGGTTCTCTCCTTTTCCCTCAATTTTCTCTGAGCATGTCTTCCTCTCTTTCTGTAACTATGAATGTCCTGCGCTTCTGGGTATTGGCCAAACTCTCAAGCTGAGAGGAAAGCTCAAAAGAGCCCCATCATGTTGGGTGGAGGTCTTCCGCAGCAAAGGTGAGCCTGGCTCAGGGTTGTTTTCTCTATTCCGACTGCAGCCTGTGCAGACGCAGACATGCAGCTGTCTGCCTGCAGCCTTTATTGCCCACAGATGGGATCCATGCCACGCAGGACGGGCAACTTCACATATTGAGAGGCCTTTTCCTTTCCAGCACATGCAACTGGACAGGAGTTGTATGGCGACCCAAACCTGAGGGGTCCAATGCCTCCTGGTTCCCAGAGCAGAGCGCAGAGAGTATATGTATTCCATCCCTGTCCCTGGGCTGCCCTACAGGACAGCCAAGTGGGGTCGGGTGCAGGGGAGGGAAGGGAGAGTCGGTGGTCACAGCTGAACGCTCCTTTTGCAGGTGGCATGGCTGCTTCTTTCCTCCTGCCTAGAGACTAGAACCTAGTCCAAGGAGCTGACTCAACACCCAAATCTTCCCATGAAGGGCCCTTGGAATGGCCAAATGGGTTCCTCTTGAAGGCAGACGTGCCCCAAAAATGTCACTCTGCCCTTTCTGGGACCCTGCCTCTGCCCTTTCCTAACCACAAAATGTCAGCCAGGCTGCCGACCAGTGTCTGACACGTTGCTAAATCATGGTGCCACACCCTCACCAGCCCGCCTGGAGAGGCCTGCAAATATGCTGAGCCACAGCAGGAGGCATCCTCCTCATGGCAAGACTGTTTCAAGAGGAGACAAGAGGAAGAAGGAAGAAACAGAGATGGAAAGAAAACACCTCCAGTTGCTGGTGACGCGTACACACACCCAGGCCACATTTCCACACTGAGGAAGGGAAGTACATCTCCTAGAGGCTTCACACTTTCACATTCCTCGCTTTGTCCAGAGGCAGACTTGGGGAGCACAAGGAGATAGACCTACAGTGGGCTGCCTCGATGGGCATGCCACCACCACCACCCCCCCGACCAATGTTCCAAACCTCCATGCCACCCAGCCGGGACGCACCTTCTTAATAATCCTGCAAGAGTGGATTCCCAAGGCATACCTTGCTTGGCAGAGGGCCACAGTGGAAAGACTGGGCCTAAGAGTCATCAGGAGAGGATGCAACGAATAGGTGTAAAGGGCTCTACTCAAAGCAACAGAGGCCCAAAGCTCAAGAGGCCTGGCTCTCCTTAAAGGATCTCCAACCCCGACCCCTATGTCGGGCTGGGCTGGGACTGCTGCTGCTTGTGAGTGAGCACAGTGAACACGTCCCAGCCGGCTGGCTTCATGGAGGCTGGAGCTCAAACCAAGTCCTGGTACAGCTACCAGAGGCCCAGGCCCAATCCTTTTCCACTCCCCCCAGGCCCGCAGGATGCTGACTGCAACTTCTATGTACCCATCGCCTAGGGTAATGCTACACAGATGATCTAGATGCTCACCCATGTGTCTCCTTCTTCCAGCTCCTCAATCAGGCCCTGACTCAAGAGCCTTTTCAATTGTGGCTGAGAATTTTGGCACAGTACACCGGTGTCCCCATGCCACAGCCCTACCTACAGTCCCTCCTTGAGGCTTGCTGAACCAGCATCACTGACTTTCTCCTATGATGAAACAGATTATTTTGGAAGAGGGTAGGGAAGTACTCTTGCCTGGAAAATCCCATGGATGGTAGGCTGTAGTCCATGGAGTCGCTAAGAGTTGGACAGGACTGAGCGACTTCACTTTCACTTTTCACTTTCATGCACTGGAGAAGGAAATGGCAGCCCACTCCAGTGTTCTTGCCTGGAGAATCCCAGGGACGGGGGAGCCTGGTGGGCTGCCATCTATGGGGTCGCACAGAGTTGGACATGACTGAAGTGATTTAGCAGCAGCAGCAGGGAAGTGAACAAAGAGCACTCACTCACCCAACACTAGCACCCAGAGATGACTGATGTACCGATTTCCCTCCTCATCCTCTCCTTCACTCTGACTCCTCTGCAATGAAAAGAGCCACACGCCCTTCACTCAGTGTGGGACCAACCTGGTGCAGCTTATTAACAAGGGGCCCTGCATACACCCCTGTCCAGGCAACCTCGAGAGTATCTTTGGTTACTATTCATACCAGCACCCTGGGTCAACCAAAACTTCTGAATAAAGCACAAGTGTGAAAAGCCATCTCCACCCATCCTTCGGAAATTGCACAGGTGCCATCCCAGGCCATGAGACAGAAGCAGTTCATACAGAAAGAAGCATGTTGGGTGAAACCCTTGATGGTACCTTCCCCCACAGTCTCTTTTCAGTGGGAACCACAGCTACTGCCATGGCATTTACAGGCGCTCTCAGCTCTGCACCCATGGGACTATGCTGGGATACCAACAGACATCTTGCGTGAGTCCTCCACAAGTGACCAGCAGCTCCTATGAGACACAGGTATATGGGCACTGACACATTTCCTGTCTTGCTGTACACAGATCCATCATATTGACTTTTCGGGGATAAGGGCGTGTGCTCTGGGATGTGGCCAAGTGATCATTCACCCTTGTGTTCTCCTCTGGGCAGATGCTGATGCTAGAAAATGAATCCGGTCACCCACAGTGGCACTCCAGCAACCACGATTCTGTGGCTCATCCCTTGTAGCCAGTTCTGTGAAAGACAGAAGATGGGAGAAAGGAACAAGAAGGGAGCCCCCCTCATCCAAAGGGAAGGGACACGTGAAATACCCCGTGCTCCTACCGCCAAGCACAAACAAGGGCACCTGACCCTGGGCAAGTGTCAGAAAAGAAATGGAGGGGACCAACCAGCACAGGATGCAGCCTCTGCACACACATGCCCAGGCCAGAGGAACCTATAATGCTGTGAGAACAGACATACACAAGAGGGTACACATCACTACATGAGCCTGCTACAGCCTGAGAGCAGGCAAAATGAATGCAGCCCTCTGCGTTCCCTTGCTTTAACCTACATTCAACCCCGGAAGCACACACACAGCAAAGTTACATGTGTTTCCCCACTGCAGGGTGGGTTGGGGGGGATGTTTGGAAGGCAGAGGGACAACTTGGAAGCAGCCATCGGGCAAAGGTGAGGGCCTTGGCTTTGACCGCCAGAAATTTCTATCCATGGTGGCACCGCTGAGGTGGTTACCCAGAACATAGGAGAAGGGACATTATATGTACATGCTATCTAAGTGTACATATGTATGTTTACATGTGACATACATATAACATGCTCACATGTACATGCTATCTAAGTGTACACATGTTTATATACGACATACATATAACACACTCACATCTGGGTTCATTTGTATGTACGAATGGAGGAAGGAACAAGTGAAGGAACTGACCAACAAGTGGGGGGTTTGAAGCTAGAGCACTAACAGACTCCCATGGAGAGCTCCCCAAAAGGGTCTGCTGAACAACTGGCCCTCATCAAGGACCAAATTTCTGTGTGGATGGCAGGAGCCACTGGGATCTACGCCTGTCCCATGAACTCCAATCCACCAACGCCCCCCACCAACCCTGCAAAGTGACTGCCTGGAGACCCCTGGAGGGGAGCAATCTATGACAGTTCCCTGGGTCCCTGTCAGTTTCTCCAGCTGCCATAGTGGTCTAGACCCTCTCTTGGGCCTGCTCCTAAGTCTGTAAGCCACATGAGGTAGCTGGATGAGAATAGTAGAGAGGCAATCAAGTAGCAAAGAGGACAAACTCAGGTCCTTGTGCCACCTCCAGCTCTGAATCAGTGTCCTGGGAGAGCTAGGATTCTACCCGAGATGACACAGATGGATGCACCTCCCCAAGGGTGCAGAAACAGGGTCCTGGTTGCAAGGAAACAGCGCAGGGGTGTGTGTGGAAGGACATGAGGACTCAAAATCTCCTAGAGGGCTGTGGAGATGGACACACAGATGGACAGCTTCCTTTGGATGTCCTTATCAGCACATTTCTCCTGCCAAGGTGAAGCCCCAAAGGAGGAGATACTGCTTCCCCCAACACACCAGGGGGGCCAACACAGCTTGGCACGCTTGGAAGGCTCCTGCACTTCCATTGGCTTTTTTGACCTACAAGGGTGGAGGCAGAGGGCATGCTGGAGAGGGTGGTTGGCATTTCTGGAGCAACAGTGCCATCGAGCAGATGCTTCCAGCCCCTGCCTGTGGATCCCACTGGGGAAGGCCTATGAGGGGAGGAAGGGAAAGTTTGGAGCACTCAGAAGATTCTGGGCGAATCTGGCCGGCCACCTCTCCATAGCAGGTGCAGAAGGGACAGGCAATGATGTTCTGGGACGGGGCTCGCCCACCAAAGAGCTCCTGGCTGCCAGGCCCTCGGGGGCGTGGCCTCGGCAGCTGCCATATTCAGGAACAAGGAGCTGAAGCTCCTGCCCCAGGGCCTCTGGCTAGGGGATCCTTGCCCTTCCTGCAGGAAGGCTACTTTGATAGCTTTAAAAGGTCTCAGGTTACTGAAGTAACCCTGCCTTTGCTCCACCTTAGCATTAAGTATAGGAGAAGGCAATGGCGACCCACTCCAGTACTCTTGCCTGGAGACTCCCATGGATGGAGGAGCCTGGGTGTCTGCAGTCCATGGGGTTGCTAGGAGTCGGACACAACTGAGCGACTTCACTTTCACTTTTCACTTTCATGCACTGGAGAAGGAAATGGCAACCCACTCCAGTGTTCTTGCCTGGAGAATCCCAGGAACAGGGGAGCCTGGTGGGTTGCCGTCTATGGGGTCGCACAGAGTGGGACACGACTGAAGCAACTTAGCAGCAGCAGCAGCAGCAGCATTAAGTATAAACTCGAGTAAAACACTTCAGAAACTCATCTTTGTATAAAACACAGGAGTAAAACACAACACCTGGGAGTTCTGTTCCATACCTATCAGATGTGTGAAATCGGCTCAAGTAAAATAATAGCCTTTTCTGGGCTTTGAGTCTAAACTGAGTTCAGAACTTACAAATAACTTGATATTTGAATTGCACAAGCAGAACTCTTCTGATCATTTTGATGAACAACCACAGTGACTACGTGGGAACCATGTTTTGCTGCTTTCTCAGAAATGTCACCTAGAATTTAATCTTATTCATTCCCTCTTCCTTGCTTGCTTTCCCCTCCGCCCCACCACCACCATCCCCAGCCTTAAGCTAGACATTCTGGGTGACACATTAGCATTAATTAGATGCTTTTCTGCACGCAGAACAAACGCCCGTATCTACCAAGTCCTTTCTTTACAACTCTCATATGATTACCTGTGAACCTCCAGGAGGAAACCTGCTTAATCCCAGAGTTCTGGTCTCTATCTTGCTTTACTGCTCTTAAAGATTACAAGATAAGTTACCAATAAAATATGCGCTCAGCGTAATCTTGGGGAACTGCTTTTCCATGAGCTCTCCCTGCACTGTCTCTCATAATCCTGGGTGTTTGTGAGAATTATTCAGTGCAAAACTGGCACAGATGGCACCCAAACAGGCACCACCTGAAGGTCTGCTTTGCACCCATTTCTCAAGCCCGAGAGAAAGGGGAAAGTAGGTCCGCTCATCCAGGTGGGAACTACAGCCTTGAAGGCTAGCAAGGGAACGAAATCTTCTAGAGGTGCAGTATTTTCGCTTTCACTTTCCCATACAAGTAACTCTCCTCAACAGCTTGCGCATAAGCATCAGCTTTCTTGTCTGCTTGTTGCTGCTGGTGGTAAGGTGTCTGACTCAGACTTAACTAAACTTCTTACGGTGATTTATACCCGTTGTCCTTGGTATCCACAAGAAAGTTCTGTGAAAGTGTATCATTGGGAGCGAACAGCTCATTAGTTAAGAAATGGTGTAGGTGTTGTTAATGTACAGCAACTAAATACTTGGAATTTATGTTGTATTGTGGTTTCTGCCATAGAAGAGCAAGAGACTCCTTGGGCTGATCTTATTCCTCCTCCGGAGGCACCTCCACCTTCTCCTCCTATTACATCTAAGCCCATTTGGTCTAAGACTCCAGCTGTAAGCAAATTAGTAGAACTTCAACCCAAGAGAGAAAAAAAAAAAAGGGCAGAGACATTTTAATTCTCAAGTGAAAAACTGTAAGATTTCTGTTTGTCTGTCTGGATTTATGTATGTCTCAGTGTGTATCTTTGTTTTTTGTTAATGCTGAAGTTAAGTTGTGAATGAGCTCTAATTTAATTGGTCTAAAAGAAAGGTAAGCGCTTATAAATCATACAAGAGAAAGAAATTAACCTAAATGAATTTCAGGTTGACATGAACTAGGAAATATCTAATATTAACATGTGTTTGCTAATCTAATATAGACATGTCTAAGAGTCATTAAGAATAATATTTTTTTCATTGTGCCTAGGTTTAACATAAGTTAAATATTGTTATATCTGTTACAAGTTTGTCAGCAAGGAAAGAACTCTGAAGAAAGTTCTGAAAGAAAAAAGTAAATGAGATATGAACTTTCAGATAAACTCTATTAAGAATAATTATGCTTCATGTTGAAGTTTGGCAAAACCAATACAATATTGTAACGTAATTAACCTCCAATTAAAATAAATAAATTTATATTTAAAAAAATAATATCTGTCTAAAATAGTCTCTCCAGGTTTTGGTAACGTGAATTTCTAGGGTTATACTAAACTAGGTGATGAAAGTTTATTGAATAGCTAGGTCATTTCCAAATAAAATATGATTCTAAAAACATTCATTACTGAACACTAATTTCCTCATACAGAGAAACTAAGAGATTTTGGACTATTAATATGTTTGGTGCCATCCTGAAATGTTTTCTATAAGAAAGCAAAGGTCTTTTTAGAAATTATCACTGGTATTTATGTTCACCAATCTAGAATGCTAATATAAAGATCAGTTCCTGGTTGCTTAAGTAAAATAGGATGTATGTTTTTAATAAAGAAGGTATGAGATTTGAAATTACATTTTATGAAGGGAAAATGAAGTATGTCTGACTTACATGTGGCTATTTCAAGATGAGAGAACAGAGTGATGGGTACAGAAAGTGATTAGAAGGTTTGTGGAATGTGGACCCTGAGAAAAGAGTTTTTGTGCATGACTAGGACTGACTAAAATAAATTTAATTAAGTTTACCTAAATGAGTTTAAAAGTAAGCTGGTACAAAAACTTGAATTTGGCTTTTCTCTCTATTAAGAAGCCAGACTATCTTCAAATGTTGAACTGCTTCTAATAATTGATTTAAGTTTTTCTACCTCTTAATTGAGCTGTTCCATATTTACATTTGAAATTCTGTTACTTTGGCTAAGTGAATAGCTGTTGTTTCACAGTGAGCGACCTATATGAGCCTATTTGCTGCTGCTGCTGCTAAGTCGCTTCAGTCATGTCCGACCCTGTGCGACCCCACAGACAGCAGCCCACCAGGCTCCCCCGTCCCTGGGATTCTCCAGGCAAGAACACTGGAGTGGGCTGCCATTTCCTTCTCCAGTGCATGAAAGTGAAAAGTGAAAGTGAAGTCGCTCAGTCGTGTCCGACTCTTCGCAACCCCATGGACTGTAGCCTACCAGACTCCTCCATCCATGGGATTTTCCAGGCAAGAGTACTGGAGTGGGCTGCCATTTCCTTCTCCAGTGCATGAAAGTGAAAAGTGAAAGTGAAGTCGCTCAGTCGTGTCCGACTCTTCGCAACCCCATGGACTGTAGCCTACCAGACTCCTCCATCCATGGGATTTTCCAGGCAAGAGTACTGGAGTGGGGTGCCATTGCCTTCTCTGAAACCCTTTTGAATTCCTAAATAACTTGACTTCTAGCTAACTTTGGGATGCTTCAGAGGGCCCCTGAGACATCCCAAAGAGAGATACTAAACTACCTAAGTTCATTTGACATGTTAAACTATATGGGAAGTATTGTTGGAGGAATGATGAATCTTCTCAAGTTATCTTGTATGGTTGAAGTTACTAATGAAGATATCCTAAAAATTATGTGGAATTCATGAAAATCTGATATGTCCTGTTGTCAGTTTTAATTCTAATTATCGTGTTAAAGTGTTACAAGTCACAGCAATGACTAGGTTACTCTGTCAATCACAATTTAATCAGATTCTAGTTATGGTGTTAAAGTATTACAAGTCACAGCAATGACCAGGTTACTCTGTCAATCGCAATTTAATCAGATTTTAAATGTGCCTTCTATGGTTTCACTCTTGATGCCTTTGCAAGAATACTGCTACTTCAAGATTTATGCAAAAGACTTTTCTAAGATTAACGAATTTTGTTTGTTTGTTATCTGGTAAGCTGGTACCAGACTGGAATTTGGTTTTCTCTCCCTGATAAAAAAACAAAGTTTTCTTAAAATGTGCCTAAGACACTAAGACAAAGCTCTTTCTGCTCCCACAAAGTTAACCCCTCATCAGGAAATTCAAAATGGATCAACAATGGCTATAAATCAAACAGTCAGGGCTATGGGCAGTCCAAGACAGCTGCTTGGCTTTTCCCAGCTCCCTGACAAACTTCACTTCTATTTGAAGTTAAATTTTAAATATTAAATATTTAAAGCCTTTCCTGGCTACAGTGTTAGTGTCTCACAATGGTGGAAAAAAAGGCTAAAATGTGTTTTCTACAATCTCCAGTGACTGGGGCACCCACTTTGCAGGACAGGTTGTACAGATATTGACAAAAAACTTCATGAGCTTCTTGGAGACTATCACTTTCACTGACGCCCTCAGTCCTCAGGCAAGGACAACAGAACAAAGGGGTCAGTTACATGGGATTAAACAGACTGCTAAGTATGATCACAATTTTCATGACTTTGTCTGACATATTACTGGCTTCTAATCTTTGTTTTCAGATATAAAGAAGCTCTTCTCAAGTTACTGATGGTTTAAAATAATTTAATGATTTACACCTATGGGTAAATCACTTTTCTTTTCTCTCTACCTCATCCCTCCAGAAATTAAAGACGCTTGGGTTCTAAATAGCCTTATCAAGGTAAAAAAGACTGTTCCCCCACAAATGAAAAACTCTCAAAGTATACTGGGGAGCTCTAAAAGAAAAATCCACCCAACTGATGTCAGACCCACAGCATCTATTATGTTTCACTAAATATTTGTTTTGTTAATTAAGGTCCCTGTCTACCAAGCTTATCCGCCCATGGGATTTTCCAGGCAAGAGTACTGGAGTGGGTTGCGATTGCCTTCTCCGATTTACTAGGACTCACTTCTGAGATAGTTCCTTGTTGTTATGCTGTATCACTGAGGGGTTTAATTAAGTTATTAAAAAGGACACTCTAGGTTTGTTTCTAAAGCTTATCTAAATGACCAATCTTTAAATAAAGATCAGATGCTCCAAGATGTATAACCAGGAGGTTAACAGCAGGCTATAGTCATTTAACAAACTAAATCAGATAACCTGAAGATATCACTGGATTATATCTAATGGAAGTTCTTGACTTAAGTTCTTTCTTATGCTTTTACTATTACTGCTAACTATATTATATTGTTTTCTATATCACCTGTTTCAAAAGGTGTTGTCCCTTACACTGCCAAATGTGTGACTGAACTACTGATATAATGATGGTATACAGGTCCATATAAAATCAATGATTATAATAGTGTGATTCTATATATATTTTAAAAAAAGAGTAAATATTTTTCCTGGACCAAGAGGCTAATAAGACAGGTGTGGTCCAGAGGCCTTTACTACTCACAGGGCCTAATCCAATAACAGCACAATGAATGGCCTGTCAGTATAGTCTTCAACAGACCTGGGAATGAGCCTTCCCAACACCACATGACACAACAGCTATAAAATGCCCCCAAACTATGGTCAAACTCATGGCCATAAAGGGGCCCTGTTACTAAAGGTGCCCTGTGACTAAAAACGAACTTGCCATCTCCCTCTACAAGGATTAAATCATTACAACATCCCCTGAAAAGAATTCAGGATGGAAGTAAAAAATTAGGCACTCACTCTGCGTTCTGGGAAAATGGACAAAACAGACCTACAGATGGTCAGATATTTTCAGAAAAATTATTTCTTAAGCCTAAATTCTTACATCTTCTCATACCTAGGAAAACACTAACATTTTTAATGGTGACAACTGGCTACCTAAAATACCTGTCTGCATTGGGTTTCAGACTCATTTTTCTAAAAGAAATGCTTGCTTGGACTGCTGATTACAATAATTCTGTCTTTTTACTTTTTAAGGGACACAACAACATAGAGTCGGCGCCACTCACATACAGAAAACAATCAGAGACAGATTTCTCTGCCCCTTTCCCCTCAACAACAATATTCTCCTAAAGAAAAAAGGGGGAAATGAGAGAGTTAACAGAGGCAGGTTGTTAAGGATTCTAAGCCTAAGGCTCCATTAAGGAGTAGGTAAACATTCTTTCTTTTGTCTTAGACAGGTAGGCCTCATAGACAACAGTATCTCTTGTTCAAGGACTTGCTTTTTTTGAGCTAAAAATGTATATTATGGGAAAAGGTTTAAGTAAAGCTGCCAAAGCCTTAAGTTCTGTGTTAACCCATCCCTCCTGGCTCAGTTCAGTTCAATCACCCAGTCACGTCCAACTCTTTGCAATCCCATGGACTGCAGCATGCCAGGCCTCCCTGTCCATCACCAACTCCTGGAGTTTACTCCAACGCCATCCAACCATCTCATCATCTGTTGTCCCCTTCTCCTGCCTTCAATCTTTCCCAGCATCAGGGTCTTTTCAAATGAGTCAGCTCTTCGCATCATGTGGCCATATTGGAGTTTCAGCTTCCAACATCAGTCCTTTCAATGAACAATCAGGACTGATCCCTTTAGGATAGACTGGTTGGATCTCCTTGCAGTCTAAATGACTCTCAAGAGTCTTCTCCAACACCACAGTTCAAAAGCATCAATTCTTCGGTGTTCAGCTTTCTTTATAGTCCAACTCTCACATCCATACATGACTACTGGAAAAATCATACCCTTGACTAGATGGACCTTTGTTGGCAAAGTAATATCTCTGCTTTTTAATATGCTGTCTAAGTTGGTTGTAACTTTTCTTCCAAGGGGTAAGCGTCTTTTCATGTAATGGCTGCAGTCACCATCTGCAGTGATTTTGGAGCCTAAAAAAATAAAGTCTGACACTGTTTCCACTGTTTTCCCATCTATTTTCCATGAAGTGACAGGACCAGATGCCATGATCTTTGTTTTTCTGAATGTTGAGCTTTAAGCCAACTTTTTCACTCTCTTTCACTTTCATCAAGAGGCTCTTTAGTTCTTCTTCACTTTCTGCCATAAGGGTAGTGTCATCTGCATATCTGAGGTTATTGATATTTCTCCCGGCAATCTTGATTGCAGATTGTGCTTCTTCCAGTCCAGCGTTTCTCATGATGTACTCTGCATATAAGTTAAATAAGCACGGTGACAATATACAGCCTTGACGTACTCCTTTTCCCATTTGGAACTAGTCTGTTCTTCCATGTCCAGTTCTAACTGTTGCTTCCTGACCTGCATACAGATTTCTCAAGAGGCAGGTCAGGTGGTCTGGTATTCCCATCTCTTTCAGAATTTTCCACAGTTTATTGTGATCTACACACTCAAAGCTTTGGCATAGCCAATAAAGCAGAAGTAGATGTTTTTCTGGAACTGTCTTGCTTTTTCCATGATCCAGCGGATGTTGGCAATTTGATCTCTGGTTCACGTGCCTTTTCTAAATCAAGCTTGAACATCTGGAAGTTCACAGTTCACATACTGTTGAAGCCTGGCTTGGAGAATTTTGAGCATTACTTCGCTAGTGTGTGAGATGAGTGCAATTGTGCAGTAGTTTGAGCATTCTTTGGTATTGCTTTTCTTAGGGGTTGGAATGAAAACCGACCTTTTCCAGTCCTGTGGCCACTGCTGAGTTTTCCAAATTTGCTGGCATATTGAGTGCAGCACTTTCACAGCATCATCTTTCAGGATTTCAAACAGCTCAACTGGAATTCCATCACCTCCACTAGCTTTGTTCATAGTGATGCTTCATAAGGCCCACTTGACTTCACATTCCAGGATGTCTGGCTCTAGGTGAGTGATCACACCATCATGATTATCTGGGTCATGAAGACCTTTTTTGTGCAGTTCTTCTGTGTGTTCTTGCCACCTCTTAATATCTTCTGCTTCTGTTAGGTCCCTACCATTTCTGTCCTTTATTGGGCCCACCTTTGCATGAAATGTTCCCTTTGTGTCTCTAATTTTCTTGAAGAGATCTCTAGTCTTTCCCATTCTGTTGTTTTCCTCTTTATTTTCATTGATCACTGAGGAAGGCTTTCTCATCTCTCCTTCCTCTTCTTTGTAACTCTGCATTCAAATGGGTGTATCTTTCCTTTTCTTTTGCTTTTGGCTTCTCTTCTTTTCACAACTATTTGTAAGACCTCCTCAAACAGCCCCTTTGCTTTTTTTTGCATTTCTTTTTCATAGGGATGGTCTTGCTTCCTGTCTCGCGCAATGTCACAAACCTCCGACCATAGTTCACCAGGCACTCTGTCTATCAGATCTAGGCCCTTAAATCTATTTTTCACTTCCACTGTATAATCATTAGGGATTTGCTTTAGGTCATACCTGAATGGTCTAGTGGTTTTCCCTACTTTCTTCAATTTAAATCTGAATTTGGCAATAAGGAGTTCATGATCTGAGCCCACAGTCAACTCCCAGTCTTGTTTTTGCTGAGTGTATAGAGCTCCTCCATCTTTGGCAGCAAAGAATATAATCAATCTAATTTTGGTGTTGACCATCTGGTGATGTCCATGTGTAGTCTTCTCTTGTGTTGTTGGAAGAGGGTGTTTGCTATGACCAGTGTGTTCTCTTGGCAAAACTCTATGAGCCTTTGCCCTGCTTCATTCAGTATTCCAAGGCCAAATTTGCCTGCTACTCCAGGTGTTTCTTGACTTCCTACTTTTGCATTCCAGTCCCCTAAAATGAAAAGGACATCTTTTTGGGGTATTAATTCTAGAAGGTCTTGTAGATCTTCAACTTCTGGCTAATCTCATGCTAATGTCATTCCAGAATGTATGTTATGGAAAAGGGTCTAAATATTTTTTTCACAACCTTGAGGTGTTTTTTTTTTTTCTATTCTCAACAGGTAACAAAAAATTATATAACGTCCTGCTTAAAACTAACAAAACAGATTCTCTTCTTAACAACTCTGTTACACATTTACAAAATGTTCTCCAAGACCAGATCAGATCTCTTCATCAGCATACTTCTGATGCCACTATTCAGACTCTCTCTGACATTACTACCAGGCTTAATCCTAAGAATTGGTCTTCCAGTCTCAATTTGAAGTCATAGATTTTCCTTTTAATATTATTCATAATTATTCTTTGTGTTCTATTCTTAGTCTGAGAACTGATTGTTTTCTTGCCTTACACATAATGAGGCCATACTAACCCTATTTCTACAGCAAGAACAACAATGGCAAGAACAATGAGATGCCATTTAAAACAAGAGAAAAAGAGGGGAACTGTAGGAACCATATTTTACTGCTTTCTCAGAAATGTCTTCTAGAATTTAATCTTATTCATTCCCTCTCCCTTGCCTGCTCTTCCTCTCCTCCACTTGGCCTTAATCTAGAAATTATGGCTGACACGTCAGCATTAGTTAGATGCTGTTCTGCACACAGAACAAACCCCCTTATCTTCAAAGACCTAGCTTTACAACTCTCATGTGATTACCTGCAGACCTCCAGGAGGAAGCCTACTTAATCCCAGAGTTCTGGTCTCTATCTTGCTTTACTGCTCTTAGTTAAGGACAAGATAAGCTACCAATAAAACGTGTGCTCAGCCTGTTCTCCAGGAGTTGCTTTTCCATGAGCTCTCCCTGCTCTCTTATAATCCTGTGTGTTTGTGAGAATTATTCAGTGCAAAACTACCACACAACTAAGTATACCTGAAAGACTGAAGGGAGGAAGAGAAGGTGACGACAGAGGATGAGACGGTTGGATGGCATCACCAACTTCAATGGACATGAATTTGAGCAAGCTTTGGGAGATGGTGAAGGACCAGGAACTCTGGTGGGCTACAGTCCATGGGGTCACAAATAGTCGGACACAACTGAGTCTGGACGGGATTCAGTGACTGAATAACAACAACAAATACTTGAACACACTACTAACCAGAGACAAACCTGAGGAAATTCGATGACAGACCTGCCTTGAGACAGGAGCCTACTATAGAGAAGGGGGAAACAGAATCGAAGCACAACTGAGGCCTATATTACATACCTATCAGAAGTACGAAGTCAGTGTCTGCTCTTCCTCTGTGCGTTCACTCTGGGTCCACACCAAGGCAATGTATGAGCTATTGATCATGCCCTTTTATTGTTTTAACAAACTGTGACCTGCAAAGGAAAGAAAATACTGTTGAATACCTTTGCCAAAGATGTGAATTAAGTTCCCTCAGTAAGAATACAGCAGGAAAAATATGGGAAACAAAACAAAATATAAACAAATCAGTCTTCTATTTCCATTAAAAAAAAAAAAAAACCACCCATCCAGCCACACTACCTACCCTTAGTAGAAACAAGGCTAAATGTACAGATGCTCTGGACTTTATACTGCAAAGCCATTGTGATGTAACCCACTGTGACCATTTAGTCACTTCATAGAGTAATTTTCTGGGATTGAGGATTGTGGCTTAACACAATGATGAGCCTTTCTGCTTACTTAAACTACTGGCCCTGAGGTTCCTAAAATAAATAACCTGCTAGCCTGCCATCCACAGATACAGAAACGTTCTCCCACTTTTAACTTAACAGATGAACAGAATCCTTTACATGTACTAATCTGTATATTCCTACTGTTGAGGAAAAGTCCCCAAAGAGGAGACTCTGCATCCCACAACACCCCTGTGAAGCCAACCAGGCTTGGAGGGCTTAGAAGGCTCTTGGGCCTCTAATGGCGTTTTTCAACACCCAAAAGGCAGAAGGAGAGGCCACTCTAAAGAGGGTGGTTGGCATTTCAAGAGCAACAGTGCCATCAAGCAGATGCATTTGGAGCATGGTCTCCGGGCCTTGCCTGTGGATCCCTCCGTGGAAGGCCTGTGAGACTAGGAAGGGAGGACTAGCGCACTCAGAGGATTCTGGGTGAATCTGGATGCTGGGCACCCCTCCAGGATAGGTGTGGAAGCAATAGGTGGTGGTGTTCTGGGACCAGCTCGCCTACCTAGGAGCCCATGCAAGCCAGGACTAAAGGGGGGTGGCCACGGCAGAGGGCATGTTCAGGAACAAGGAGTTGAGGCTCCTCCTCCAGGGCCTCTGGCTAGGGGATCCTTAGCCCTTCATGCAGGAAGGCTACTTTTATAGCTTTAAAAGGTCTCAGGTTACTGAAGTAAACCTGCCTTTGCTCCCTTTTAGCATTAAGGAAACACCTCCTAGGCACCAGTATAAACTTGATTAAAACACTTCAGAAAATCATCTTTGTAAAGCACTGGAGTAAAACACAAAGTACATCTGAGAGTTCTCTTCCATACCTATGAGATGTGTGAAATTGATTCCAATAAAATAATGGCCTTTTCTGGGCTTTAAGTTTAACCTGAGTTCAGGGCTGCTGGAACTTACAAATAGGTTGATATTTGAATCACACAGGCAGAAATCTTCTAATCATTACGATGAACAACTATGAGCAACTAAGTACACCTGAACATAGTACTAACCAGGCACTAACCCAAGGAAATTTGGTGAGAGACCTGCCTTGAGAGAGGAGGCTACCATACAGAAGGGGGTAACACAATCAAAGTACAACTGAGGGCTGTATTACATACCTTTTAGAAGTGTGAAGTCAGTGTCTGCTCTTCATCTGTGCTTGCACTCTGGGTCCACATGAAGGCAATGCATGAGCTGTTGATAATATGCTTTTATTATTTCTGCAAACTGCAACCTGAAAAGGAAAGAAAATACTGTTGAATACCTTTTCCACAGATGCAGATCAATATCCTTCAGTAAGAACTCAGCTTGAAAAACATAAGAAACAAAACAAAAAACACACCAGTCTTTTTCTAGTTCCATTAAAAAAAAAAAAAACCGCAATCCAGCCACACTACCTACCCTTAGGAGCAATAAGCCTGAATGTACATATGGTCTGGACTTTATACGGCAAACCCATTTTGATGTAACCCACTGTGACCATTTAGTCACTTCAGAGAATACTTTACTGGGATTGTTGTTTGTGGTTTAACCCAATGATGAGCCTTTTTGCTTACCTAAACCATTGCCCCTGAGGTTCCTGAAATAACCTGTTAGCCCTGCATCCACAGATACAGAAACATTTTCCTGCTTAAAACTTATTGATTCCCATGCCGGATGAGTGTCCTGGCACAAGAGACAAATGGCAGTTTGGGGTTTGTTCAGCACTCTCAGTCACGTAGCTAGAAACAACTTACAAAACTCAATAGAGCCACTTAAGTAAGAATTCTCTGTAAGGACCAATCTTGACACATAATCCAAAAACAATCCATTATTACAGGAGCACACACTTTGTATGCATGGCTAGAACCTGGATTTAATCAAAGTGGCAAGGGTCTTCAACAAAACCCTAATATGTGAATTATCAAGGTAATTCTGGCCCTAACCCTGACCAATAATTACAAAGTGACAGAATACATCACATCCTGGTCCCCAGTGAGAGGGTAACAGTTAGGAAGCCTTGGGGCCCCCAAAGGGAGGAATTAGGTTGCAAGTGTTAAGACATTTTTTATCCCTCTCTTAAGCAGCAGGAGGAAACAAACTAGAAGTGTCAGATTTTTTTATCTTCTCTACACAAAATAAAAGGTTTCCTTTAAAATGCAGTGTTACCATAGCAACATCTGGTTCCACCTGAGCTTAACTTTTCTCAAACCTTGAACTAACCAATGCATTTTTCTTATGGAAATGTTCTCCTTAAGCTTTGCTAATGAACTATGTATATACCTTAGACAGTCTTTCTTCAAGTCTGTTCTGCCTGACTCAGAACTGACTTGACAAACGCATGTTTTACTCAGCAAACATTATGTTTCACTCCTGCAAATGTTCTCTTAAGGTATGTTAATGAGACTAGGTATTTGCTTGGAAACCTGCCTTTCTTCCAGATTCAAGTCAATTGTTTTCTAGTGCCAGTTTTATCTCAAAATGCATGTTGTGGGTCAGGGGCCTGGTGCCACTCTCTGAGTTTTGAGACATTTCCTTTCTCTAATTAGCAGCCTGCTAGTAGATATACAACTTCCTGCTAAAGACTCTTTCTGGCCCCCTCTGATGTCTATGTCAGAAGGTTTCACTATCTCTTTTATACGTTAATAAAACTTTATTACACAAAAGCTCTGAGGGATCAAGACTCGTCACTGGCCCGAGATTGAATTTCTTTCCTCCAGAGGCCAAGAATACCAGCATCTCACAGTTCAGCAACAACCAAGAAGCAGTGGCCAGGCCAAATGGCTCAGAATCTCATAGAGTGCTGTGGACATGGACCCAGAGATGGACGGCTCCTTTGGATGTCCTTTTCAGTATGTTCATACTGCCAAGGAAAAGCCCCCAAAGGGGAGACACTTCTTCCCCAGTACTCCAGTGGAGCCAACACAGCTTTGAGGGTTTGAAAGTTTCTTGGGCCATCATGGGCCTTTTTTGACACGGCAAAGGAGGGAAAGGCCCACCTTCAGAGGGTGGTTGGCATTTCTGGAGCAACAGTGCCATCAAGCGGCAGTTTTTTGAGCACGGTGTCCAGACCCTTCCTGTGGAATCTGCTGAGGAAGACCTGTGAGGGGAGGAAGGGAGGGTTTGGAGAACTCAGAGGATTCAAGGCTAAACTGGCCCCCTGGCACCCCACCAAAGCAAGAGCGGAAGGGACAGGCAACAGTGTTCTGGGGCCTGGCTTGCCCACCAAGGAGCCTCTGGCTGCCAGGCCATCAGAGGTGTGGCCTTGGCAGCAGCCATGTTCAGGAACAAGGAGCTGAAGTTCCTTTAAAAGGTCTCAGGTTACTGAAGTAACCCTGCATTTGCTCAGTGTTAGCATTATTGATACACCTCCATGGAATCAGTATAAAGTGGATTAAAATACTTCAGTCATCTTTGTAAAAAGCACTGGAGTAAAACACAGAGTACACCTGAGAGTTTTGTTCCATACCTATCAGATGTGTGAAATTGGCTCCACTAAAAAAAAATGGCCTTTTCGAGGCTCTGAGTTTTAACTGAGTTCAGGGCTGTTGGAACTTACAAATAGGTTAATATTTGAATCACACAGGCAAAACTCTTCTCATCATTTGGATGAATAACTATAGCAATTAAGTAAGTATACATGAACACACTACTAACCACACACTAATCCAAGGAATTTTGGCGAGAAACCTGCCTTGAGAGATGAGCCTACTGTACAGAAGAGGGAAACAGAATCAAAGCATAAGTGAGGGCTGTGTTACATATCTATCAGAAGTGTGAAGTCAGCGTCTGCTCTTCATCTGTGCTTGAACTCTGGGTCCACACCAAGACATTGTATATATGAGCTGTTGATCACACCCTTTGATTTTCTTACCAAACTGACCTGAAAAGAAAATACTGTTGAATACCTTTGCCACAGATGCAGATCAATATCCATCAGTAAGAATTCAGCATGAAAAACATAAGAAACAAAACAACAACACATATCATCTTCTAGTTTCATTAAAAAGAAAAAATAGCCAGCCAGCCACTACCTACTCTTGAAAGAAATAAGCCTAAATATACTGATGGACTGGAGTTTATACTGCAAACCATTTGTGATGTAACCCACTGTGAGCATTTAGTATCATACAGCAATTTGCTGGGATTGAACACGATGATGAGCTTTTCTGCTTACCTAAACTACTGGTGCTGAGGTTCCCGAAATAAATAACCTGTTAGCCCTGCATCCATAGATACAGAAATGTTCTCCCACTTACAACTTATTGATTCCCATGAGGGATGAGTGTCCTGGCACAAGGGACAAATAACAGTTTGGGGTTTGTTCAGCATTCTCAGTCACCTAGCTAGAAACAAGTTACAAAACTGGATGGAGACAGTAAGTAGGAATGTTCTGTAGGGACCAATTTCGACACATATTCCAAAAGGATCCATATTACGGGAGACACACTTTGTATGCATGGCTAGAACCTAGATTTATTCCAAGTAGCACCGGTCTTCAACCAATTATTAATTATGTAAAACGTCAAGGTAATTCTATCCTAATCCTGACCAATAAAAATAAAGTGACAAAATAAATCACGTCTGGGTCTCCAGGAAATGGGGATCAGGCCATGCGGACTCAGAATCTCTTAAGAGTGTTGTGGACATGCACCCAGAGATGGATGGCTTCCTTTGCTTGTCCTTATCTTCACATTCTTACTGCAGAGTGGAAGCCCCCAATGGAGACACCTCTTCCCATAACACTCCAGTGGATGGCTTGCAACTCTTGGGCCTCCATGGGCCTTTTTTGACCTGCAAAGGGTTGAGGGTGAGGGCAGGCTCCAGAGGGTGGATGGCATTTCTGGAGCAACAGTGCCATCAAGCAGAAGCTTTTTTGAGCTTGGTCTCTAGGTCTTGCCTCTGGATCATGCTAGGGAAGGCATTTAGGGGAGGAAGGGAGGGTTTGGAGAACACAGAGGCTTCTGGGAGAACCTGGACACCAGGCATACCTCCAGAGCTGGTGTGGAAGCAAAAGTGGTGTTCTGGGTCAGGGCTCACCCACCGAGGAGCCCATGGCTGTCAGGGCCTCCGGGGCATGGCCTCAGCATCAGTTATTTTTAAGAACAAGGAACTGAAGCTCTAGCCCCAGGGCCTCTGGCCAGGATATCCTCACCATTCCTACAGAAGCAATGTCTGCCAGTGGGGTAACTCAGGTCTCAGGGCCACTGGTGACCCAGGAACTATTGCCCTGGTGGAGCCACTGTTCCTGGCCATATGGACAAAGCCAAAAGGGGAAGAGGTGGCAACCCTGTCAGGGGCGAACATCCAGCAGACAGGATGTGGAATTTTGCCTGACGAAGGCTAGGTCCCAGACCCAGACAAATGCAGGTGCACTTTATGTCCGGGTAGAAGTTGAGTTTTTGTTAACTTTTGCTACTGCCAAAGAGTCTGGGTCCCATGCCCCACAGGATCCCGTGAGGCCCTTACTGTGCCCTATGACACAGGGTATCCAGGCAGTGGGATGAAACTGGCCCCAGAGTGGTACGCTGAGTTGGGTGTCACCATCTGCAGCCAGCAAGGGGATCCAGGTCTGTTTTCCTTGGCGTTCTATTTCAGGAATGGAACTGTGAAACCAGGGGAGCCCCTATTCCTCGCCTCCACTGCCCCACCGCCCCAACCGTGGAGGACCCAGGTCCTCTTCTTGGGGAGGACTGCTGTGATTTTTCATGAGGAGCTCCGTGTTCTGCATGTGCAGACATTGGTCCTGGGCACAGGGGCACAAGGAGACCACCTGTGCCAGCTGACCCATCAGACCCCCTAGGTTGGTCAGGGCCCAGTCCTAAGGGAGGTTCTAGCCACATAACCTCGCTTGACAACATTTCGGGCAACTCAGTAGTATGAAAGAAGGGGCATGGGGTGGGATTCAGCACCCTTCAAGGAGGGGTGAAAGTGAGGGGGTACGTTTGAAAGAGGTAGTGTTCCCGCATGGAAATTTCCTTCCAGTTGGAAGCCACCCCGCCTCAGCCCTGTCCCTTACCACAAAAACACCCCACCCCCACCCCTCAGACAGGCTAGAGCCAAGTAAAGGGCAAGCATGAGCTGCCCCAGAGCTTGCTCCAGAAGTGGCACTTTGGGTCAGCCGGGGACTAGAAGGCAGAGCCCTGTGCCCAGCAGGATGCACCAGGCTCCTGGCCTTGGCAGACAAGCTGGAAGAGTGGTGGTCTTGAAAGAGAGGGAAGTAGGAGGCATTTCTCTCAGTCCAATAGAGGTGAGCTTCAGGCAGCTTCTCCAGACCTCTTCTTCTTGATGTCCTGCCTGGGCTGCGGGTGCAAGCACAGGGTTGAGACCTGGAGAGCCAGGGCTGAGTGGAAGGTAGGGCCTGCCCTCCTCTCATCACTGAACTGAGGCTCAGGGCCTTTTGAGGAGAAAGCTGAAGCCTGCAAAGACGTGGCCTGGGGATCCACTTGGCTGGGCTCTTCTCTGCTCTCTGGGACGTGGCTCTGGGAGGCCTGGAGACAAGACTGCTGCTGCTGCTAAGTTGTGTCAGTCGTGTCTGACTCTGTGCGACCCCATAGACGGCAGCCCACCAAGCTCCCCTGTTCCTGGGATTCTCCAGGCAAGAACACTGGAGTGGGTTGCCATTTCCTTCTCCAATGCATGAAAGTGAAAAGTGAAAGTGAAGTTGCTCAGTCGTGTCCGACTCTTAGCGACCCCGTGGACTGTAGCCTACCAGGCTCCTCCACCCATGGGATTTCCCAGGCAAGAGTACTGGAGTGGGGTGCCATTGCCTTCTCCGGGGGACAAGACTGGCCAGAGCCAGAATCCTGGACACCCTGGAAGATGACATTGCACCTGCCAATGAGATTCTTCAGCTTAGGACAAGGGCGCCTTCTGCGGTGCCTCCTGTGTCTGGCGAGTACTGTTGCCTTTGGAGGTTGACTGGGAGCTATCCTTGGGCCTCGGGTTCCTTTGGCACGGGGTAGCCAGGATCCACATGCCATCTGCACTGGACAGAAGGTCACTAGGCCTGCCTCCACCCCTGATGGCAGCGGAACTCCAGTTGTCCAGGATGGTCTCTGCCTGGGCCACACAGCGGCCCAGAGAGAGGCTTCTGGGGCTCTGGGCCCACCCAGGCCCATCCTGCTCTGGCTCCTGGGGGAAAGGGGCCTGTGGGCCAATGTCTGCAGCCCTGCACTGGGTTCCTTCAGAGCAGCTTCCTCTGGTCCCGCCCAGACATGGTGGCTACCAGGGTCCATGGAGACTCCACTTCCTGTACCCCACAGGGCAGGCACCCTGGCCGTGCCCCTTGTCCTGGTGGCATCCCTGGAGCTTTCACGGCTCCACCCAGCCCTGGGGCCTGCTTCTCGCACCTCTCTGGCAGAGCTTTGCACTTCCCAGGGGCCACTGTCCCTTGTCCCTTCAATCCCTTATCAGTCCTCCCCAGGAAGGGACTGTACAGGGTTCGTGTATTTGGCAGATCCCTTGTCCTGTTGATGGCAGCATTGCTCCAGAAATGGCCACCTGCCCTTCCCCTTCCCTCACCCTAAGATGTCTCTCTTAGCCCTTTACTGAAGAAAAAAAGAAACACCAAGCCCTGTCCAACCTGGCCAAAGACAGATGTCTCAACAGCATGGCCACTTCAGAGGGGCACTCCTCAAAGTCTGTCGCTCCAGTCTGTGGGGCCTGGTCTCCGTGGGGTCCTTTCAGTCTGCCCTCATCACAAAAGAGCAAAGACTCCCCATGCAGGCACACAGCACTGGACCTGCAGCACTGTCTTTAGCACCTACATCTGCCTAAGACTTCGGGAAACATCCTGAGTGTGGGCACACAGATCGAGTCACACCTGGCCAGTGGCTGGAGAGCCCCATTCTCATGGGTCACAGAGGGACACAAATGATGGCAGCCCAGAGGCACTGGACAGGTGTCAACAGCTGACGTCAACTTTCTTTGGTCGGACGATGGATGGATGGCCACCAAGGACCTGGCTCTTCTCCTACAGGGGCCCAGGGAGATTCAGGTATGGATGGCGGCACACACGGGTCAGTCCAGAGTGGCACTGGGCATTGCAAAACAGCAGTTTCCACTAGTCTCGCCCAGACATGGTGGCCACCAGGGTCCAATGACTTCACCTCTGGCTATGTGTTATGCGGTAGCACAGTTGGTCATTTTCCTGGAGCCCGGAATTTTCCCAGTTTTGGCTGCTCTTGGCCTAAACTTTACCAGGCCAGGCCAAGCTTGGACCCTGGGGGTGTGGAGGCAGAGCTGGTCCCTTATCCTGCCTGGGACTCTGACTTCATTCTGCATAGTTTCTAAAAGACAGTACTGTGTGCGTGGGATGTGAGGATGAGTTCCTCACGATGGCAGCAGTGCACAAAAAATGCCATCCTGCCCTTCTCCACCCCACCTCCCAATCCCTAAGACCTGTCCCTTTGCCCTGTGCGAGGGGGGAAAAACCTGTCTAACCCCAGTCCAAATTGACTCCAACATGGCAGCTCACTGTCTTGGCCACATTTGGGGAGCCTTTCCATATGTCAATGAGTGGAGCCTCATCCCTGTTGGGTCCTCGGCCTGACTGGTGACCAGAAAAGCAAAGGTTCCTCATCCAGGAAGGTAGCAGTAGATCTGAACCTATCCCCTTTCCGTTCCTGTGCCTTTAGCACTGGGGCGGCGCAAGAGACCTCAAGAGACGCACCATGCATGGGCCTACCCCCATTTACTAGTGCAGCTGAGGCGCTGTCTCTAGAGTCACAGACATGCCAGGCTGACGGTTGTACACATGGTCCGTCCAGATAAGGTAGGTTCATATCAGAGACAGCAAAGGAACCAGAGTTGCTGCAGGGTCACTTTGTTTCCCACTGTTTAACACAGTGCCAGAAATTAAATACAAATTCCTCTAAATGAGTGACAAAAGCTCCATCCTTAGGTAATGCAAGGTTCTAGCATTTCCTGTTTGAAAATATTTTATGTTTCCCCCCTCTATCCACCCCTAATCACTAATGTAGAGTCTGTGTATCATAAAAAGAGATAATATTAATGGAAGTCTTTTAAGAAGAAAATCACCAGTATTTGGTAATTTGTTTCAATAGAGAAGATTTTTACCCCTTTTTCTTGGCAATGCAAAGGAAGGGTAACGCAAATATATCAAGGTAATTTTGTTTGGACCTTTTCAATGTCTGGGTCTTAGTCTCCAGAGTTTCTTGGCCCATCTTGTGATGTACTGGGTAGGATGTCTCTATGCTTTCATTATACATTTATTGAGATATTCATCCTTTTCTGGAATCACTGGATCAAAGTCTGTTATCAATACTTCTTGTCCATAATAATCAACTGAGTGCCTAATTCCTTGTTTCCGACTGATTTCAAGATCCTCCTGTTTGGAAAGACATCTGGGACCTCAAGCAGGTGGTCTATCTGGTGTAATTTTATATGCCTAGGTGTTAACTTTGGTCAAAAAGGCACACCTTGTTCACAGCCTTGGGTAGGAAGTTTATGTGGCTCCAGACTTCTTTCAAATCATTGATTAGAACACAATAATATACCATTCAGTAAAACTGAGAAAGTTAATAAAATTGCTAACAATTAAGTGCCTTATGGATGGTTTTTATAAGCCAATTTAATAAACAAATATCCAGCTAGTAACATTTACAGGGTTCTAAGTGACCAATGACAAAAGATGCTTAGGATAATGTAAAATCACAATAGGAAAATCTACAAGAGGAAAACTTTAAAATTCCTGTAAGACAGAAAAGTAGACTCAAACAGGAATAAAGATGTACTATATTCTCAGATAAACACACTTAGGCTCAAGAACATATCGATTCATCAGTAAATCAAGCAATCCATTTGAATCTCAAAGAAAATCTAAAGGCTTTTCAACACTTAGTCATTTTCCATTGTAAACAAGGCAAAATAAATAGGCAGGGATATCCAAGAGAGTTATGACAAAGAATAGCCACGCTGTGTGAGAACTACTCATACCATACGTGAAAATATGTAGTAGAACGCAAAGTTCAAGAACAGACCTGAAAACATACCAGAATTGAGTATACAATGAGGCAGCCTCCCAAATCAATGAGAACACAGTCAGCTGTGGGACAAAGTGATACCCATTTAGAATAGGTTCATAGTGCCACACCTCTCACAATAAACCAGGATAGGCTGTACAGGGATCCAAGAATTAAACGGACAATACACAGAACCATACAACTATTCGCAGAAATAATGGGCAACATTCCTTTATAGCTGTGGAGCAAGAAAAGCCTATTATACGTATGACTCAAAAACCCGTTAAAAAAAAAAAAAGATAAATGTGAACACATAAAATTTACCATGCTAACAACAACAAAAGCATACTCTAAGTTAGAAAAGCACTGACAAATGGGAAAAATATTTAATTCACTTCAGTAGTCTTTCTAACATATAGAGAACTAGCGTCTAGATATCCGTTTAGACAGTAACAACCAAGAGAAAAAGAATTAATAGTTCACAAAAAAAGAGCCACAAAAGGCTCTTAAATATATAAAAATATTCCCCAGCCACATATATGAATATATATTATTTAACATGTTAATATAAAGGAAATACAAACAAAAACTACACTATGGTATAATTTCATACAAAGTATGAATTCCCAACCAAGACCTCCCCTTTCAGACGGGCCTGTATTACCTGACAATCCCTCACCTCTAGAACTGTCTCAAGTGGCCCCAAAACCTTTTTACCCATGAAATGCTTATAATCCAACTGTAAACAATGTACAGTCCTTTACATGAAAATCCCTGACCATTTTATTTCGATTGCCCTCCTTCCCTGGTTGGCTCAGTCGGTAAAGAATCTGCCTGCAATGTGGGAGACCCAGGTTCGATCTCTAGGTTGGGAAGATCCCCTGGAGGAAGGCATGACAACCCACTGCAGTGTTCTTGCCTGTAGAATCCCATGGACAGAGGAGCCTAGCGGGCACAGTCCATGGGGTCGCAAAGAGTCGGACACAACTGAGCGACTAAGCACAGCACATTCTTCCACGTGGTTCAATGATACGTGAGAATGGAGCTACATTTTTTTTTTTTAGGTCAAAAACTCATGAAAGGAAATGTTACTTCTCTAGGGATGCATTCCGAAATGCCCAGTCCCCGTGGTTAGCACATCAGTCTCACTCGATGAAGGTGACTCCAGGGCGGCCACGTAAATGGGGAGGAAGGGAGAAGTGCTGGCGAGCCTCCCACACTCCTCCGGCCCGCCCCGCCCTCTGCCCACTGGGGACCGCTTCCAGGCCCACCGACCGGGAGGCCCAAGGGGCTCTACTTGGACCCTGTCCCTACTGGCGCGAGGGCACAGAACACACACGGCAATACAATCCCGGTGCCCACGCTCACCCAGCCCAGCCTAAACGCCAAACCACGGCCCAGCCCACTCGGCGCCCCCCTGCCCGTCTCCGCTTTCCCCGGCCGGCCGGGCTGCAGCCAACCCTACCTTGCATGCAGGGTACAGGCTGCTCAGACGTTAGAAGATGGGGAGGGTCCCTCCAGCCAGAAAGGCTGCCGGTCCCGGCCCCGCGTCGCCCCGCGTCGCCCCAGGAAAAGGACACGAAGGAGGCCGAGGGGACCAACGTGGCTAAGGCCACGCTTCGGCGAGAAACACCCGGTCCCCTCATTTTCGCGCGGGAGCCAGCGAGGCTCAACTGCAACCCCCGACTGCGACCCCGCTCGCCCTTGCCGTAAAGCGTCGCCTGCGTTTTCCCGCGAATACGACCCCCGCCCCCCGTTGTGGGCGTCTCCTCTGGAGGTAGGGTGCTTAAGAGAGAGGGCATGGGAATCTGGGTTCCTCTCTGTTGGCCCCGCCCAGGGGAGGGCTGAGACAGCCTCTAGCCGGAACCGCGAGTGCAAGAGGTGAGATTGGGGATGTGATAGGAAACATCATGAGAGCCAACTTGTCCCCCTTGTAGGGTCTCTGCCTCCAACAACAGAAGTGAATGAATGGTAAAACGGAAATTTTACTGTTCAACGGTCTCAAAACTTTTTTTTAGAGAAAAAAGTTTAAATAAGTATACTTTCAGACGATTTTACAAGTTTGTATACTCCATCAGTCGCTCAGTCCATGCTGCTGTCCAAACAGCAGCATGCCAGGCTTGCCTGTCCATCACCATCTCCCAGAGTTTGCTCAAGCTCAAGTCCATTAAGTCGGTGTTGCCATCCAACCATCTCATTCTCTGTGGTCCCTTTCTCCTCCCACCTTCAATCTTTCCCAGCATGAGGGTCTTTTCCAGTGAGTCACCTCTTCGCATCAGGTGAACAAAGTATCGGAGCTTCAGCTTCAGCATCATTCCTTCCAATGAATATTCAGGATTTCCTTTAGGATTGACTGGTTTGATCTCCTTGCAGTCCTAGGAACTCTCAAGAGTCTTCTCCAACACTGTAGTTCAAAGGCATCTATTCTTCTGTTGTCAGCTTTCTTTATGGTCCAACTCTCACATCCCTACGTGACTACTGGAAAAACCACAGCTTTGACTAGACGGACCTTTGTCGGCAAAGTAATGTCTCTGCTTTTTAATATGCTGTCTATGTTGGTCGTAACTTTTCTTCCAAGGAGCAAGTGTCTTTTCATTTCATGGCTGCAGTCACCATCTGCAGGGATTTTGGAGCCCCCCAAAATAACGTCTGTCACTGTTTCCATTTTTTCCCCATCTACTTGCCATGAAGTAATGGGACTAGATGCCATGATCTTTGTTTTTTCAATGCTGAGTTTTAAGCCAGTTTTTTCACTCTCCTCTTTCACTTTCATCAGAGGCTCTTTAGTTCCTCTTCGCTTTCTGCCATAAGGATGGTGTCATCTGCCTATCTGAGGTTATTGATATTTCTCCCAGCAAACTTGATTCCAGCTTGGGATTCATCCCAAGTACAGGTATTTCACATGATGTACTCTGCATATAAGTTAAATAAGCGGGGTGACAATATACAGCCTTGACATACTCCTTTCCCAATTTGGAACCAGTTTATTGTTCCACGTCTGGTTCTATTGCTTATTGACCTGCATACAGATTTCTCAGGCGGCAGGTAAGGTGGTCTGGTATTCCCATCTCTTTAAGAATTTTCCACAGTTTGTTGTGATCCACACAGTCAAAGGCTTTAGTGAAGTCAGTGAAACAGAAGTAGATGTTTTTTCTTGAATTCTCTTACTTTTTCTATGATCCAAAGGATGTTGACAACTTGATCTCTGGTTCCTCTACCTTTTCTAAATCCAGCTTGAACATCTGGAAGTTTTTGGTTCACGTTCTGAACCAAAGCCTAGCATGGTGGAGTTTGAGCATTAATTTGCTGCTTTGCAAATTTGCTTAATTTACTGGCGTGTGAGATGAGTATAATTGTGCAGAAGTTTGAACATTCTTTGGCATTGCCCTTCATTAGGAGTGGAATGAAAACTGACCTTTTGCAGTTCTGTGGCCACTGCTGAGTTTTCCAAATTTGCTGGCATATTGAGTGCAGCACTTTCACAGCATCATCTTTTAGGATTTGAAATAGCTCAGCTGGAATTCCATCACCTTCAGCAGCTTTTTCATAGTGATGCTTCCTAAGGCCCACTTGACCTCGCACTTCAGGATGTCTGACTCTAGGTGAGTGATCACATTATTGTGGTTATCTGGGTCATTAAAATCTTTTTTGAATCGTTCTACCATGTATTCTTCCCACCTTTCTGCTTTTGTTAGATCCATACCATTGCTGTACTTTATTGTGTCCCTGTTTGTCTTTTATTGTATCCTTCATATAGTTGAGGTTATTAATACTTGAATTACTCTGACCTTAGGTGAAAGGAAGTGTCCCAAGAGCAGAAACTCCTTGGCTTCTGTCACCTCCCACTCTTTGTCATGGGCCTGCTAGGGAGCTGCTGCCTCTTAAGTGGGTTTTCCTGGCGTTTTCTCAGGTGGTGTCCACACCGCCTTGGTTGGGGAGACGTCCTGGGTCCTAAAGAGTCACAGTGACAAACATGTTTCTCCTGCCTGACGAGTGCCTTGTCTAGTTTTTTCCTGTGGAAGAAAAGAACATTCTCCTCTAGTGAAATAATATTCAAATAAAGGAAACATGGGCTTCCCCATAGCTCAGCAGTAAAGAATCTACTTTCAAATCAGAAGATCAGGGTTCCATCCCTGGGTATGGAAGATCCCGTGGAGAAGGAAATGGCAACCCACTCCAGTATTTTTGCCTGAAGAATCCCATGGAAAAAGGAGCCTAGCGGGCTACAGTCCATGGTGTTGCAAAGAGTCAGATACAACTGAAATAACTTAGCAGGCAGAGGAGACACGTGTAGCACAAAGAAGAAAAGGAAGATAACAGATAATGCCTCCACTCAGAGATGGCAGATGTTAAATCTGGCCTTATGTCCACCGGATACCTCTGTGTCCACCTCTGTTCCTTACAGAGGTGTTAGTGGAGCTTAGAAAGCAGGAGATTGATACAAATAAAGATTGTCTCTAGGAGCATGAGTAACCTGCAGCATTTCGGTGGTTAAAATGATCAAGACTATAAAGATGTTTTTATTAACTGATTATTTCCATTGAAAAATGTAATTCAAGCTTGATTACTTTTTAAGAAGAAACATCATCACAAATGCAGTTTTTCAAGGGAGAACTGAAGTCATCCCTACCCAGATCTATTCCCCAGTGTAACCACCCTTCAAAGAAACAATTGAAGTAAACCCGTGGGCTCTGCACCCACTGCAGGGCAGCACAACTGGCTTGCTGCCTACCCCTAAGGCCTCAGGATTTCCTGCCCCCATTCTGCTCCCCCACACAGGACCTGCACAGGCTCAGGGCCTCCAAGACCACCTGCTGTCTGGCTAGTCCCAATCTTGACTCAGAATCTGACTCTCAGCCCTTTTTCTCCCCCATTCTGTTTTTTGGGCAGATGTGGTGGGAATTTCCAGAGCAGAAAGGAGAAGGACAATGAAGCCCCTCATGTGCTTAGTTTTGCCCAGGAAGTTGCCTCCAAGCATTTTAGGTCAACACAGGAAATTACACGAAACCCTGCAGCCTTCAACTCCTAAGGAGTGAAGGGAGGGTTCATGCCCTGCTACAATTTGCCCACCTTGTTGAGGGTGGAAAGGGAAGGGGGTGTCCATGTCCTCTCCAGGTGGAATTACCTGACCAGCCCCTGGGCTCTGGATCTCAGCTGCCCTCTAAATTCCTCCATGAGTTTCTTTTCCTTCACTCTAGTTCAGTTCAGTTCATTTCAGTTCAGTCGCTCAGTCGTGTCCAACTCTTTGCAACCCCATGAATCGCAGCACGCCAGGCCTCCTTGTCCATCACCAACTCCTGGAGTTCACTCAGGCTCTAGTTAGTAGTGGCTATTTCTCCACACAGAGATCCAAGTCAAAGTCTTTTTTTCTGTGTCCCTTCCCTGAATGAACACAGATTTAATAACTACTCATTGTGCCTGGAAATCGAGGTCCAAAGAGGCTACATGGTTTTGCCACCTGGTTCATGGTGGAGCTCTCATGGTGCAGATCCACTCCTCTCTCCATGCAAATGGCCACTGAGTGCAAGAGAAGATGTTCAACATCAGTAGTCATTAGAGAAATCAACATGAAAATCCCAAGAGATACCACTTTACATCTACCAGGACAGCTCTAATTTTAAAAATGAAAATAAGAAGCGTAATAAGGATATTCAGAAATTGAACTCCTCGTACACTGCTGGTGAGAATGTAAAATGATGGGGACACTCTAGAAAGTAGTTCAGCACTTCCACCAAAATTTCAGCCTAGAGTGACCACATGAGCAGCACTTCTACTCCTAGACGTATATCCCAGAGAATTGAAATCAAATATTCAAAAAAAGTTGTTCATGAATGTTTATGGAAGCATTATTCAAAGCCAAAAGGGAGGAAACAACTCAGATGTCCATTGACTTTTGAGTTTTTAGACAAACTAAATTCAAAGCCAAAAGGGAGGAAACAACCCAGATGTCCATTGACTTTTGAGTTTTTATGCAAACTATGCTATACCCCTACCATGGATTTTTATTTAACCATAATATGAAACAAAGCAGTGATACATGCTGAAATACAGATTAATCTTGGAAACATGATACATGAGAAAAGCTAGATACCAAAGAACACACATTGTAAGATCTCATTCACTTAAACTATCCAGAACAGGGAAATCTACAGAGATAAAACATCAACTCATGGTTGTCAAAGGCTGGTGAGAAGGGAATGTTGGGAAGAAACCATTTTCTCTACCATTTTAGGTTCAACTGGCTAGGAGCCTGAAAATTAATTAACAGTAAATTAACAGGAGAAAGGTTTATTAACTATGTAGGAACTTTCAGATGAAGAGTCTCCCTAAAGGGCTAGAGATAGAGGTTTATATACCAGCTTTTCAAGGGGCTTGGTGGATTAGAACTTCAGAGGATGAAAGCATTTGATGAGGCTTATTTATGCAGTCTTTTGAAATGTTCCCTGGTGGCTCAGTTGGTAAAGACTCCACGTGCAATGCAAGACCTGAGTCTGATCCCTGGGTCAGGAAGATCCCCTGGAGAAGAAGATGGCAACCCACTCCAGTATTCTTGCCTACAGAATCCAATGGACAGAGGAACCTGGCAGGCTACAGCCCATGGAGTCACAAAGAGTTGGATGGACTTAGCAACTAAACCACTAAACCAATGTCCAAGTTCAGGCCTCCCTGATCAGAGACATATATCCCACCCCCACCCCCACCTCCTGGCAATGTGGGTGAGGTTGTAACAGCTGTCTCTTACGAAGTTCAGCTTTAGTCAGATAAGGCAAATTCAGAAATGATTTATTTCTGCCTCTCTTGTAGCTCAGATGTTTTCAATTTGAACTTCTCTTTGTACCATTCAGTCATATCAGGAGAATAGGCAGTCATTGATAATAAGTATAGACTTTCTTTGGGGGTGCTGAAAATGTCCTAAAATTTATTGTGGTCATGGATCCACAATTTTCTGAATATACTAAAAGTCAGTAACCAGTACATTTTAATATTGTGAATTATATGGTATGTGAAGAGCATATCAAAAATTTATAGTAAGTCAGCACATACATTTAATAAAATTTCAGTAAAAGGTCGATGGAAAATTTTATAATGTGGGTGAATTAAGGTTAGAATACTACAACTCACTGATCAGCCTTTACATTAAAGTGTGGGTTACAACGTGGGTGTTCAGATATGATACAATAGGAGTACGAAGCATCACATCTAAAATGTTCTTGCTAAAATAACTGAGCCTGCATCTAACCAAGTTCATAGATCTCACTAGGGAATGTTCTGTTTCTAATGGAACCTGTTCAGGACGGGATACATATAGATGAATACAAAATGTGAGTGATTCTACAGGACAAATAATCCAATCTTTTCATCAAAAGAATAGCAAAAAAAAAAAAAAGAGGAGCAGGGGCTGTTATAGGTGAAAAGAGGACTAAGTCCTATTTCAATTAGTGCTATGTAAGCTACCTGTTCAGATCCTAATAAGAACAAATCTAATTTAAGAGAGATATTTAGACCAAATAGGGATATTGGGTATGGATGGCTTCATGTGGCACTAGGGAATAATTGTAATTTTTCTTAGATGTAGTAATAGTATTTTGGTTATATATTTTAAAGTCCTATTTGTTATAGTTTATGTTACAGTAGAGTATGTGGAGGAAATAACTTCTTTAAGTATACACATGGTATAGTAAAATACCAGGAATATGCTTTGGAATATGTTAGAAAAAAAAAAAAAACTTGACGACATGTTGATTGTTAAAACTGCTTAACTGACATAGAATTTTCGTTATATTGCTGTATAGGCTTTGTTTGAAGTGATTCATGATAAAGAGCTAAAACTGTCCAAAAGCAACTATGTAATCAAAACTGATAAGTCATAGCATTCTGCGTATGCTATTGAGTAATATGGGTGAAAATACCAACCTGAAAGAGTTGATTCTGGTTGCATTACCAAAATGTAGTTGGCTGTATCTCCAGTTAGGACTGGAAACAGGTGATTTTTAAATAGTGTAGAATTATTCAACTGCTTAATTATAGTGTAGAGTATCTATTTCTAATTATCCCTGTGTGAGAATGTAAATATGGAGAAGAAATTCTGGAGGATACATACTGTACATTTAACAGGGTCAGCTCTGAGAATGGCATGAACTTTTAGGGCTGGTGGCCAAAGGTAACCTTCATCATTTGCTGAGCACCTACTATGGGCCAGCTACTCTTCCTCATGCTGGAAATACAGACACAAAAGAGACATATATGCCTGCTCACATGGGGCTCACATTCTAGTGGGGGAAACTGAAAAGTAAGCTCAATGAGATACAGGTGTATTCTGATAGATAATGATGCCTGCTGTCACCACAGAAAAGCAGAGCAGGGGAATTGGGCATGAGGAGGGGGAGGGACCTGCACTTGCAGATAGGTTGTTTGGCCAGGGCCTCCCTGAGAAGGAGACATAAAGGCCTGAGGAAGTGACCAGGTGGTGTGGGGATGTCCCTGTGGAAATCTGGGGCATCATCCTGTGAGGATCATATCCTGTGTGCCGCTTATGAAGTTATGCTGTTAAATCATTTAGATAGTTATGAATACAAATAGTCATTTACCCTCCAGTTTTGAAGCAAGAGGAGCTGTGATGTATTCTGTCAGTTTGTTATTGGTCAGGGTTAGGGCCTGAGTTACCTTGATGATTCACATATTAGGGTTTGGGTGAAGACCATTGCCACTTTGAATAAACCCAGGTTCTTGCCATGTGTACAAAGAGCGTGCTCCTGTAATATGGATCCTTTTGGAATAGGTATAGAGACTGGTCCCCACAGAGCATCTTACTTAAGTGGCTCCATCGTGTTTTGTAACTTGTTTCTAGCTACGTGACTGAGAGTGCTGAACAAACCCTAAACTGTCATTTGTCCCTTGAGTGTCCCCAGAACACTCATCCCTCATGGGAATCAATAAGTTATAAGTGTGAGAATGTGTATCTGTGGATGCAAAGCTAATAGGTTATTTATTTCAGGAACCTCAGGGTCAGTATTTAAGTAAGCAGAAGGCTTATCAGTATGTTTCACCATAAACCTCAATCCCAGCAAATTACTCTATGAAGTTACTAAATGGTCACAGTGGGTTACAACACAATGTCTTTGCAGTATAAAGTCCAGACCATCTGTCCATTTAGGCTTATTTCTCCTCAGGATAGGTAGTGGCTGGCTGGATCTTTTTTTTTTTTTTTTGGGAACTAGAAGACTGGTGTGTTTTTGTTTTGTTTTTTATGTTTTTCTTGCTGAATTCCTACTGAGGGAAATTAATTTGCACCTGTGGCAAAGGTATTCAACCATATTTTCTTTCTTTTCAGGTGCAGTTAAGAGAATCAAAGGTGTGATCAATAGTCATCCATTGCCTTGGTGTGGACCCAGAGTGCAAGCACAGACAAAGAGCAGACACTGACTTCACACTTCTGATAGGTATGTAGTACAGGCCTCAGTTGTGCTTTATGTTTCCCCCTTCTGTACAGTAGGCTCTTCTCTCAAGGCAGGTCTCTCACGGAATTTCCTCGAGTTATTGTCTTGTTAGTAGTGTGTTCAGGTGGGTTCAGTCGCTATAGTTGTTCATCGTAATGGTCAGAGGAGTTCTGCCTGTGGGATTCAAATATCAACCTATTTGTATGTTCCAACAGCACTGAACTCACTTTAAACTCAAAGTCCAGAAAATACCAGTATTTTACTGGAGCTGATTTGACACATCTGATAGGTATGGAGTATAACTCCTAGGTTTACTTTGTGTTTTACAAAGATGAGCTTCTGAAGATTTTAATTCATTTTATACTGATTCCATGGAGGTGGGTTCTTAATGCTAAGACTGTGCAAAGGCAGGGTTATTTCAGAAACCTGAGACCTTTTAAAACTATCAAAATATCCTGATATTTTCACAAACCCCAGAGCTAGGAAAGAATTTGAGGTGATCATGTTTGTCCCCTCAGTTTCTGAAGGAAGGACCTTTTTTCATTCTATGCTGGAATCCCTGAAGACTATGTGTAACTTCCCACGTGAAACACACTTTGCTATAGGGCCTCCTAGTTAAGAAGCTTTGTTTATTTGTTGAAATCTCTATTGGGAAGGATCCAGCAGAAACTCATTTGTCGTTTCTTTACAGGAAGAAAACTAGAGCTGTCAAATGCCTGTTCTATCTTATTCTTCTGGTTTATAGCTTAAGGCATGCACAGTAATATTGAAAGAATAATAGGTTATTATTTATGATGTCCTGTTTGTGATTTGAGTAGTAACACACACAGGTGATTTAGAAATTTATACTAGTTTGATGGGGGAGTCACAAGGGACTGTTTTCTAGTAGTTATACTGGCCAATCACCTCTTATGGACCATATCGTTGGCACACTCTCCTGTTGATGTGGGTGAGTGGATAAGAGTTCAGCAGACATTGACTTTGTATGCTGTATCGTAGCTTTCTATGACATCTATGTTCTTTGAATCAGCAGCTGGAGCAGGGAGAGATGAAGGGAGAAGAGAGAGGGTGGTCAGCATCATAAACCCCTTATGACCTCATCAACCTCTGACCTCAGATTTGAACTAATCTTTTTACTTCTCCAGGTTTCAATATCTTCACCTAATTTATGAGTAAATTAATAAAAAGTTGCTACATTTTAAAAAAATAATTAATTTATTTTAATTGGAGGATTATTACTTTATAATATTGTGGTGGTTTTTGCCATACATAGACATAAATCAGCCATTGGTGCACATGTGTCCCCCCATCCTGAACCTCCTCCCACCTCCCTCCCCATCCTATCCCTCTGGCTTGTCCCAGAGCACTAAGTGCCCTGCTTCACGCATCAAACTTGCATTGGTCATCTATTTTGAAGAAGACTGAGCGCCAAAGAATTGATGCTTTTGAACTGTGGTGTTGGAGAAGACTCTTGAGAGTCCCTTGGACTGCAAGGAGATCCAACTAGCCCATTCTGAAGGAGATCAACCCTGGGATTTCTTTGGAAGGAATGATGCTAAAGCTGAAGCTCCAGTACTTTGGCCACCTCATGTGAAGAGTTGACTCATTGGAAAAGACTTTGATGCTGGGAGGGATTAGGGGCAGGAGAAGAAGGGGATGACAGAGGATGAGATGGCTGGATGGCATCACTGACTCGATGGACATGAGTTTGGGTGAACTCTGGGAGTTGGTGATGGACAGGGAGGCCTGGCGTGCTGCGATTCATGGGGTCGCAAAGAGTCGGACACGACTGAGCGACTGAACTGAACTGAATATACACGTTTCAATGCTATTCTCTCAAATCATCCCACCCTCGCCTTTTCCCACATAGTCCAAAAGTCTGTTCTTTACATCTGTGTGTCTTTTGTTGCCATGCATATAGGATTGTTGTTACCATCTTTCTAAATTCCATACATATGTATTAATATACTGTATTGGTGTTTCTCTTTCTGACTTACTTCACTCTGTATAATAGGCTCCGGTTTCAGCCAGCTCATTAGAACTGACTCAAATGTGTTCTTTTTTTTTATAGTTGAATAATATTCCAATGTGTATATGTACCACAACTTCCTTATCCATGCATCTGCCAGTAGACATCTAGGTTGCTTCCATGTCCTAGCTATTGTAAACAGTGCTCTGATGAACCTTGGGGTACATGTGTCTCTTTCAATTCTGGTTTCCTCAGTGTGTATGCCCAGCAGTGGGATTGCTGGGTCATATGGCAGTTCTATTTCCAGTTTGTTAAGGAATCTCTACCCTGTTCTCCATCGTGGCTGTACCAGTCTGCATTCCCACCAACAGTGTAAGAGGGTTCCCTTTTCTCCAACCTCTCCAGCATTTATTGTTTGTGGACTTTTTGATGGTGGCCATTCTGACTGGCATGAGATTTTACATCTTTGTGGTTTTGATTTGCATTTCTAATAATGAGTGATGTTGAGCATCTTTTCATGTGTTTATTAGCCATCTGTATGTCTTCTTTGGAGAAATGTCTGTTTAGTTATTTGGCCCACTTTTTGATTTGGTTCATTTTTCTGGTATTGAGCTGGATGAGCTGCTTGTATATTTTGGAAATTAATTCTTGGTCAGTTGTTTCATTTGCTATCATTTCCTCTGATTCTGAAAGCTGCCTTTTCACCTTGCTTATAGTTTCCTTCGTTGTGCAAAAGCTTTTAACTTTTTTAGCTCCCATTTGTTTATTTTTGTTTTTATTTCCATCACTCTGGGAGGTGAGTCATAGAGGATCTTTCTATGATTTATGTCAGAGAGTGTTCTGCCTGTTTTCCTCTAAGATTCCTATAGTTTCTGGTCTTACATTTAAATCTTTAATCCATTTAGAGTTTATATTTTGTGTATGGTGTTAGGAAGTGTTCTATTTTCATTCTTTTACATGCAGTTGCTAATGTCATTCTTTTTTAAATTTATTTTAATTGGAAGCTAATTACTTTACAATATTGTAGTGGTTTTGCCATACATTGACATGAATCAACCATGGGTTTACATGTGTTCCTCATCCTGAACGCTCCCCTCCCACCTCCCTCCCCATCCCATCCTTCTGGGTCATCCCAGTGCACCAGCCCTGAGCACCCTGTCTCATGCATCAAACCTGGACTGGCGATCTGTTTCACATATAATATACATGTTTCAATGTTATTCTCTCAGATCATCCCACCCTCGCCTTCTCCCACAGAGTCCAAAAGACTGTTCTATACATCTGTGTCTCTTTTGCTGTCTCGCATATAGGGTCATCATTACCATCTTTTTAAATTTCATATATATATGCGTTAGTATACTGTGTTGGTGTTTTTCTTTCTGGCTTACTTCACTCTGTATAATAGACTCCAGTTTCATCCACCTCATTAGAATTGATTCAGTTGTATTCTCTTTAATGGCTGAGTAATATCCCATTGTGTATATGTACCACAGCTTTCTTATCCATTCATCTGCCAATGGACATCTAGGTTGCTTCCATGTCCTAGCTATTGTTAACAGTGCTGTGATGAACACTGGGGTACATGTGTCTCTTTCAGTTCTGGTTTCCTCACTGTGTATGCCCAGCAGTGGGATTGCTGGGTTGTATGGCAGTTCTATTTCCAGTTTTTTAAGGAATCTCCACACTGTCCTCCATAGTGGCTGTACTAGCTTGCATTCCCACCAACAGTATAAGACGGTTCCCTTTTCTCCACACCCTCTCCAGCATTTATTGTTTGTAGAGTTTTGGATAGCAGCCATTCTGACCAACGTGAGATGGTACCTCATTGTGGCTTTGATTTGCATTTCTCTAATAATGAGTGATGTTGAGCATCTTTTCATGTGTTTGTTAGCCATCTGGATGTCTTCTATGAAGAAATGTCTGTTTAGTTCTTTGGCCCATTTTTTGATTGGGTCATTTATTTTTCTAGAATTGAGCTGAAGGAGCTCCTTGTATATCTTTGAGATTAATTCTTTGTCAGTTGCATCATTTGCTATTATTTTATCCCATTCTGAAGGCTGTCTTTTCACCTTGCTTATAGTTTCCTTTGTTGTGCAAAAGCTTTTAAGTTTAATTAGGTCCCATTTGTTTATTTTTGCTTTTATTTCCAATATTCTGGGAGGTGAGTCATAGAGCATCCTGCTGTGATTTATGTCGGAAAGTGTTTTACCTATGTTTTCCTCTAGGAGTTTTATAGTTTCTGGTCTTATGTTTAGATCTTTAATCCATTTTGAGTTTATTGTTGTGTATGGCATTAGAAAGTGTTCTAGTTTCATTATTTTACAAGTGCTTGACCAGTTTTCCCAGCACCACTTGTTAAAGAGATTGTCTTTTCTCCATTGTATATTCTTGCCTCCTTTGTCAAAGATAAGGTGTCCATAGGTGCATGGATTTATCTCTGAGCTTTCTATTTTGTTCCATTGATCTATATTTCTGTCTTTGTGCCAGTACTATACTGTCTTGATGGCTGTAGCTTTGTAGTATAACTTGAAGTCAGGCAGGTTGATTTCTCCAATTCTACTCTTTTTTCTCAAGATTGCTTTGGCTATTCGAGGTTTGTTGTATTTCCATACAAATTGTGAAATTATTTGTTCTAGTTCTGTGAAAAATACCATTGGTAGCTTGATAGGGATTGCACTGAATCTATAGATTACTTTGGGTAGTATACTCATTTTCACTATATTGATTTTTCCAATCCACAAACATGGTGTATTTCTCCATCTGTTTGTGTCCTCTTTGATTTCTTTCATCAGTGTCTTATAGTTTTCTATATATAGGTCTTTTGTTTCTTTAGGTAGATATATTCCTAAGTATTTTATTCTTTTTGTTGCAATGGTGAATGGAATTGTTTCCTTAATTTCTCTTTGTTTTCTCATTGTTAGTGTATAGGAATGCAAGGGATTTCTGTGTGTTAATTTTATATCCTGCAACTTTACTATATTCATTGATTAGCTCTAGTAATTTTCTGGTGGAGTCTTTAGTGTTTTCTACGTATAGGTTCATGTCATCTGCAAACAGTGAGAATTTTACTTCTTCTTTTCCAGTCTGGATTCCTTTTATTTCTTTTTCAGCTCTAATTGCTGTGGCCAAAACTTCCAAAACTATGTTGAATAGTAGTGGTGAAAGTGGGCACCCTTGTCTTGTTCCTGACTTTAGGGGAAATGCTTTCAATTTTTCACCATTGAGGATAATGTTTGCTGTGGGTTTGTCATATATAGCTTTTATTATGTTGAGGTATGTTCCTTCTATTCCTGCTTTCTGGAGAGTTTTTATCACAAATGGATGTTGAATTTTGTCAAAGGCTTTCTCTGCATCTATTGTGATAATCATATGGTTTTTATCTTTCAATTTGTTATTATGGTATATTATATTGATTGATTTGCAGATATTTAAGAATCCTTGCATCCCTGGGATAAAGCCCATTTTGTCATGATGTGTGATCTTTTCGATATTTTGTTGGATTCTGTTTGCTAGAATTTTGTTAAGGATCTTTACATCTACGTTCATCAGCGATATTGGCCTGTAATTTTCTTTTTTTGTGGCATCTTTGTCTGGTATTGGTATTCAGGTGATGGTGGCCTCATAGAATGAGTTTGGAAGTTTACCTTCCTCTGCAATTTTCTGGAAGAGTTTGAGTAAGATAGGTGTTAGCTCTTCTCTAAATTTTTGCTAGAATTCCACTGTGAAGGGGTATGGTCCTGGGCTTTTGTTTGCTGGAAGATTTCTAATTACAGTTTCAATTTCCATGCTTGTGATGGGTCTGTTAAGATTTTCTATTTCTTCCTGGTTCAGTTTTGGAAAGTTATACTTTCTAAGAATTTGTCCATTTCTTCCAAGTTGTCCATTTTATTGACATATAGTTTCTGATAGTAGTCTCTTATGATCCTTTGTATTTCTGTGTTGTCTGTTTCACATTGTCCCAGAGGTCCCTGAGATTGTTCTCATTTCTTTTAATTCTTTTTTCTTTTTTCCTCTCTGCTTCATTTATTTCAACCATTTTATCTTCTACCTCACTTATCCTAACTTCTGCCTCCATTATTCTACCATTGGTTCCATCCAGAGTGTTTTTGATCTCATTTATTGCATTATTCATTATATATTCACTCTTTATATAGAGGGAGGAAGGAGATAGAGGTGAACAGGAGGAGAAAAGAGGGAGTCAAAAGGATAGAGATAGATCTAGGCAGTACTCTGTTCCCTAAGTGTTCTCCACAGCCTGGAACACACACAGAGATTCAGAGTTGGGTAGAGAAGATAAGGGGGAGTGAGGAGATAGAGTTGACCTGGGAGAAAAAAAGGAGAATCAAAAGGGGGAGAGAATAATCAAGCCAGTAATCACACTTGTACGTAAAAATGGGTATGGAATATTGGATTCTTAAATGTACAGATTGGAGAAGGACATGGCAACCCACTCCAGTGTTCTTGCCTGGAGAATCCCAGGGATGGAGGAGCCTGATGGGCTGCTGTCTATGGGGTCGCGCAGAGTCGGACATGACTGAAGCGACTTAGCAGCAGCAGCAGCAGCAGCAGCAAATGTACAAAATTGATAACAAATACCAAAAAGCAAAGATTAAAAATCTAGAGTAGAGGTTAGACTTTCAAAAATACAACATTAAAAAAACAAACACACAAACAAAATCACAAAAAGTATAAGAAACATATATGAAATTTTCTTTAAAAATAGGGTCTTTTTTTGCAAGGTAATAGTAGGTTATAAAAATGAAAATTAAAGGAGTAATAGAGGACTTAAAGAAAAAAGAAAAAAATTTAAAAAATAATAATGGTAAAAATATATCTAGGAATTTCTCTGGAGCTGTTGTGGGCAGTTTGGGGTCGGTTCAGTTTCAGATAGTTCCTTGTTCCAGCTTATACTTCTCAGGATCTATAGGCCCCTTCCAATGTAGTCGATGTCAACTACAGGGATTTTAATCTGTTTCACCTGTCACTTCCAAAGAAGTTCCCTCTGTTTATTTGGCTTCTTGTTTGTAGGTCTCTTCAGTGTCTAATTTCCGCCCTGACACAAGGGGGCGAAGGTGGTCTCTTGTTTAGGCTCATTTGCTCAGTCATGCTGTGAGGAGGGAGGAACACTGCAAACAAATATCACTGGTGTGTGTGGGGAGTGCTCGCAGTGTCTTGGCCACACTGGGTTTGCCCCTGCTCACAGCGTGTGTGCTTTCCCAGTCTACACTGCTCAGGTTCCAGGTTGCTCTGCAAGGAACGGGCCCTGTGTTGCGTGCACTTCCCAGGTCTAAGCCACTCAGGTTCAGGTTCTCCACAAAGGCACAGACTCGGTTGGGCCTGCGTTTTGTGCCCTTCCCAGGTCCAAGCAGCTCAGGCAACCAGGTGCTTGGCGAGCTCACTCTCCCCAGGCGGTGAGTGCATCTTATCACCTCCCCGGTCCCAGCCGCTCAGTTTCCTGGGTGGCAGCAGGTGTGCCCATCTCCAGTGTGCCATGTGTCTCTTCTGGGAAGCTGATCTCTGACTGTGACCCTCCCGGCTGATATCAACCTTCCAGAATCCCAGGAAGTCTTGGTTAGAAACTGGAAGCCTGTTCACAGTTTGGTAGGGAATGCCATCTCTGGGGCCGAGTTTGCCCCTTTCCGGCTCTGGCTGGCACACGCCTGCCCCCTGCCTCTGGCGGGGGATGGGCCGGTCCACAGCCTGCTAGCTCTCCTGTGGTATTTGCTCAGTCCTTTGTTCTGTAAGCGGGCCGGCAGTGCCTTAGGTTAGGGCTTTTCACGGGAAAGTTTTGGTTCTCTCTTTTTTTTTCCCTCTCTCTCTGAGAGAAAAAACTCTCTCTGAGAGTTTGGGTTGCTATCTCACGTTAGCTCCCTTAGATTGTCTTTTGTGCATTCAGGCCTGGTCCTTACCCTAAGCAATGCAGCCCGTGCCTCCCTGTTGAGCCCCTGCTTGCTGGTGCCGGACATGAGCGTCTGGGCTACTTCTCCGCCGGGAGTTACTGTTAGGAACATATTCTGTGGGTTTTATTTAGTTAGTTTTATTTAGTTAGTTAGTTAGTTTTCCTCCCAGTTATGTTGCCCTCTGAGATTCCAAAACTCCCCACAGACCCAATAGTGAGAGGGTTTCCTGGTGTTCGGAAACTTCTCTTTTACGACTCCCTCCCAGGATGGGTGTCCATCCCTAACTCTTTTGTCTCTCTTTTTATCTTTTATATTTTGTCCTACCTCCTTTCAAAGACAATGGATGCCTTTCTGGGTGCCTGGTGTCCTCTACCAGAGTTCAAAGTTGTTTTGTGGAATTTGCTCAGCGTTCAAATGTTCTTTCAATGAATTTGTTGGGGAGAAAGTGGTCTCCCTGTCCTATTCCTCCACCATCTTAGGACCATCCTCTAGTGCCAGGAGCCACCACAGGAGATCCCACCCATGACAAGGTCATGGGGAAGAGAACTGTTAAGCAAGGCTTCAGGACTCAACGGGCTCCCTAGGCTTTCTCAAGCATCTACACCAAAACCAGAATCTGTCTGTTTTACTATTTCATGACTTTCACCAACTCCTCTGACATTAACAGGAGGCTGTTCCTGACCACCTTTCTCTGGAAAAAATTAACTTAAGGCTATAGCTAATAAGTCTCCTGGACATGAGAAAAATATTTCCAATCAAAATCCCTCTGTTAGCATTTTAGTTTGCTTGGCAGGTATATCCAGACTCTTGCAGCTATGCATATGATTATTTACATCCTCCCAACTGTGAGAGGCATGGAAAGCCTAAAACATAGAGCCTTTTAAAGAGTTAAAAGTTATTAGAGTAGTGCTAGGCATAGGATTTCATTATTGGGCCAATGCTTGTTGCTAAGTTCCCATATCTCTTATCCACTGTGCACCTGAGAGTGCATTAGTTAACATAGTTGAAAAGTAAGAAAAACAAGTGTAGCCTTAAAATTAACCACGTCAGACTTTTGAGCTAATTGGTTCTTTCTTGTAACTCACTGCACCTTTGCTTCGTGAAAATGTAAATCTGTTTGATACTTTCTGAGGCTGACATAGATTAAAAATATAAGGAAACACATTTCAAGGGAAAATAAGTTTTCTGGTTGAACAGCGTTTATCAAAAGAGGGTCATAAAATGTTCACAGGCCTCCAAGGCCAGAAGATAATGTACGCAATATTGTTTTTGGGAAAGGTTTGCAGAAATAATCCTGGTTTCAATAAAGACAAAACAGATGTAATGTTTGGGCTGACTCTGTATGACTTTGCATCTTTCATTTCCCTCTATGTATAAGACAAGGTATAAAAGTACCTTTTAAAAATAAAGCTATTGGGCCTCGCTTGAAAAAGCTTGGTCACCCCGTGTTTTTCTTTTTTCTCTTTTTTTCTGTCTTATTTTCTTTTTCAGGCTGATCCCTTGGAGCATAGAAGCTTTCTGCGTTCACTTATCTGCCCGGGTTTCTAAGACCTGAACGGGAGGACGTTCTGCGTCTTCACTCCCTCGGGAGACCAGGAAGGCACCTGTGGCCTCCGTGAACAGGGCAAACTTCTTGTCTCAAAGTTTTATTGGCTTTCTATGTAAACCAAGGAATATCAGCCTCTTTCTCTCCTCTATTTTCTTATCTACAATATTATTTCCTTATCTCTCTCTAAATCATCCGCTGATGCTGTTTTTCCTTCAGGTTCCCCTGGATCCTGTGGGGACTGGACCCCGGCACTCTAGCTTTATTAACAGCAGTGCTTCCTAAGGCCCTCTTGACCTCGCACTCCAGAATGTCTGTCTCTGGGTGACTGAACACACCATCAAAAAATCCGGTTCATTAGGATCTTTTTCGTACAGTTCTTCCATGTATTCTTTCCATCTCTTCTTGATCTCTTCAGCGTTTACTAGGTCTCTGCCATTACTGTCCATTACTGTGCCCATCTTTTCCTGAAATGTTTCCTTGACATTTTTGATTTTCATGAAAAGATCTCTATTCTTTATTTTCATGAAGAGATCTCTAGTCTTTCTCTCTCTGTTATTTTCTTCTTGTTTTATACACTGTTCATCAAGAAAGGCTGTCTTGTGTCTCTTTGATCTTTGGAACTCTGCGTTTAGTTGGATGTACCCTTCCCTTTCTCCCTTGGCTTTTGCTTCTCTTTTATCTTCAGATCTTTCAAAGCCTCCTGAGATAACCCCTTTGCCTTCTTGCTTTTCTTTTTCTTTGGGACAGCTGTTTTTTTGCTGCTGTCCATACAGTGTTATGGAACTCCATCCATAGTTCTTCAGGCACACTGTTAACTAGATCTAATCCCTTGAAACTATTTGTTACCTCCACTGCATATTCATAGGGGATTGGATTTCACAGCTACCTGGCAGTCCTAGTGGTTTTCCCAGCTTTTGTTAGTTTAAGCCTAAATTTTGCTATGAGAAGCTGATGACCAGATCCACAGTCAGTTCCAGGTCTTGTTTTTCCTGACTGCATACAACTTCTCCATCTTTGGCTACAATTTGGATACCAATTTGACTTTGGTGTTGACCAGCTGGTGATGTCCATGTGTAAAGTCGTCTCTTGTGCTGTTCAGAAGGGGTATGTGCTATGACAAGTGCATTGTCTTGGCAGAATTTAGTTAGCGTTTGCCCTGATTCATTTTCTTCTCCAATGCCAAACTTGCCTGTTACTCCAGGTTATCTTTTGACTTCCTACTTTGGCATACCAATCCCCACTGATGAATAGAACATCTATTTTTGATTTTAATTCTAGGAGGTTTTCTATGTCTTCATAGGATTGATCAGCTTTGGGTTCTTCAGCATCTGTGGTAGGGGCAGTTCAGTTCAGTAGCTCAGTCGTGTCTGACTCTTTGCGACCCCATGAATCGCACACCAGGCCTCCCTGTCCATCACCAACTCCCGTAGGGGCATGGACTTGAATTACTGTGTTGTTGAATAGCTTGCCTTGGAAACGGCCTAAGATCTCTCCGTCATTTTGGAGGCTTCACCCAAGTAGTTCTTATTGGGAATCTTTTGTTGATTAAGAGGGCTATTTCATTTCTTCTATGGGATTCTTGCCACCATAGTCAATATAATGGTCATCTGAATTAAATTCACCCATTCCTGTCCAGTTTAGTTCACTGTTACCCAGGATGTTGATGATTATTCTCACTGCCATTAGAGTGAGTATAAAGATGAAGAAAGCTAATAAGTTAATATAGATATGGAAAGTCCTATTCTAGTTACTAAGAAAATAAAATTTAAAATATAGCATTAGAGCAAACCAAATACTACACTGAGAACATTCATTTATAAATGAAGAACAGTAAAGATAAAAAGGACAAAAATTTGAAGTTTTGAAAAAGCAAAAATACAATGCCAGTCATAAATTTGATCATCTAAATAATGATGCAATAGATGAATTGAACAATCTAATCAAAAAGCAAACATTTTTAGACTCAATAAAAATCAAAGATCCAACTATAGGCTATCTATGGGAGAGATAATTTAGAGTCAAAGATATAGATTTTAAGTGAAATGACTGAAAACTATATATCAGGCCAACATTAACCAAACAGATAATTGGCTGTACTGTACTAATGTCAACCAAAACTGATTTTTATTAAAAACTGTTACTAGGGATAAAGGACATTTACAATGATAAACAGGGGAGTCTATTAGAAAGACACTTAACAAGACAACTGAAAAATGCCTGGAGGAAAAAAAAAACCTGATAGAAATGAAGAGAGAAATAGACAATTCAAAAATAATTGCTAGACTTTACTGATCCACTTTCAATAAGGGATAGAAAGTCTAGGCAGAAGATTAACTATGAAGTAGTTACAGTGTGTTAATGCTGGGCTTCCCTGGTGGCTCAGAGATTAAAGCGTCTGCCTGCAATGCGGGAGACCCGGGTTCGATCCCTGGGTTAGGAAGATCCCCTGGAGAAGGAAATGGCAACCCACTCGAGTATTCTTGCCTCGGAAATCCCATGGACACAGGAGCCTGGTGGCCTACAGTCCACGGGGTGGACGTGACTGAGCGACTTCACTTTCACTTTCAGAGAACTTGAATGATAATATAAACCAACTGAACCTAACAGATATGTATAGAGCAATTTATCCAATACAGTATATGCATTCTTCTTAAGAGTGCAAGGAACATTCTCCAGGATCCCCTATATGCTAGGACATAAGACAAATCTAAATAAATTTTGAAGGGCTCAAACCACATCAAGTACATCCTCTGAATATAATGAAATTAGAAAACAAAGCATTTTGAGAGACAGACTGATATGTGGATGTTAAGCAGCATACTCCTAAATAGTCAATGGGTCAAAGAAAGAATCACAAGTAGAAAATGTACTTGATCCTAGAACAATGTGGGATTTAGGGGACCAACCTTTTCTGCAGTCGAAAATTCGTGTATAACTTATAGTCGGCCCTCCATCTATGTGGTTCTTCCACACCCGCAATTTCACCTCTGCAGATTCAACCAGCTGCAGATGGTGTAGTGCTGTAGTATTTACCATTGAAAAATAATATTTGTATAAATGGACCTACACAGTTAATAGTCCTGTTGTTCAAGGATCAACTTTACTTTGAGAAGAATGAAAGCAAAAACAAACCACACCTAAGGTAGGGGATGTAGCGAGCCAAACTCAAATAGGCAGCCATAGTAAACAATAAATATTAGAGCAAAATAAATGAAAGAGAGAATAGAAAAACCACAGAGGTACTCAACAAATGAAAATTTTGTTATTTAAAAAGGTAAAAAAATTGACACAACTTTAACAATATTGTTCAAGGGAGGAAGAAAAATCAAATTACTAAAATTAGAAATAAAAAAGGAAAAATTACTACCAACTTTAGAGAAATAAATATAGTTGTAAAGGAATACCATGGCACTAAATAGAAAACTTAGATGAAATGAACAGTTTTCTAGAAATACACAAATGACTGAAAATGACTCAAGAAGAAAATGAAAATCTGAAGAGCAAAGGGACAGAATTAATCATTTTTAAACTTCTTGCCCAACCTACCTCACAAAACTCCCTCCCTCACTCCCTGCACCCTATCTAGACCTAGATAGCCTCTCTGGTGAATTCTACTGAATATTTAAACCAAAAGTCATGCCAATTCACCACACATGGATTATAAATGTATTTATAGAATTGGAAAGGAACATTTCACAGCTCATTCTATGAGGCAGTATTACTCAGATGCAAAAACTAGAGGCCAATTATTTTGTAGAGTGCTCCTGAATTTTGGTTCATCCAGTACTTGCTAATGATGAACTTCAGTTTTGCATCTTTGACAGGAAAATGACAGAAATGATGCTGTGTTCATATCATCTCATTTTATCAGGCGGTTCATGATTTTAATGTGTCCCAATATTGATAATATTGATTGGTATCACTTGATTAAAGTGGTTGCTGTCAAGCTTCTCCACTGTCAAGTTACTCTCCCCTATTCTGTAATTAAAACCTTTTTTTGTGTATTGTAAATTACAGAAATATTTTATTTTTCAATAGATGGGGAAACAGTGGAAACAGCGGCTAACTTTATTTTTCTGGGCTCCAAAATCACTGCAGATGGTGATTGCAGCCATGAAATTAAAAGACGCTTACTCCTTGGAAGGAAAGTTATGACCAACCTAGACAGCATATTAAAAAGCAGAGACATTACTTTGCCAACAAAGGTCCGTCTAGTCAAAGCTATGGTTTTTCCAGTAGTCATGTATGGATGTGAGAGTTGGACTATAGAGAAAGCTCAGCGCTGAAGAATTGATGCTTTTGAACTGTGGTGTTGGAGTAGACTCTTGAGAGTCCCTTGGACTACAAGGAGGTCTAGCCAGTCCATCCTAAAGGAGATCAGTCCTGGGTGTTCATTGGAAGGACTGATGCTGAAGCTGAAACTCCAGTACTTTGGCCACCTGATGCGCAGAGCTGACTCATTTGAAAAGACCCTGATGCTGGGAGGGATTGGGGGCAGGAGGAGAAGGGGGCGACAGAGGATGAGATGATTGGATGGCATCACCTACTCAATGACCATGGGTTTGGGTAGACTCCGGGAGTTGGTGATGGACAGGGAGGCCTGGCGTGCTGTGGTTCATGGGGGTCACAAAGAGTCAGACATGACTGAGCATCTGAACTGAACTGAAACTTTAGATTTATTAATTTATTTATATCTATTTAATTAATAGTCTATTATTTTACTAAATGAATCATAATCTGTCTCTATCATTATTTATTTTGAAGTTCATATTGTTCCAACCTTGGCCAGTGGGAACCTCCTTAAGCTGGTCTCTGTCCTTTTGACATCTCCCCATCATTCTTTGAACAATTTGATGTTTTAGTATGAGGTTCATGGGGTTCTCAAAGCAAGAATATTGAAGTTGTTTGCCATTCCCTTCTCCAGTGGACCACGTTTGGTCAGAACTCTCCACCATGACCAGTCCATCTTGGGTGGCCCTACAAGGCACGGCTCATTGTTTCACTGAGTTAGACAAGGCTGTGGTCCATGTCCTGCAATGCGGGAGACCTGGGTTCAATCCCTGGGTCAGGAAGATCCCCTGGAAAAGGAAATAGCAACTCACTCCAGTATTTTTGCCTGGAGAATCCCATGAACAGAGAAGCCTGGTGGGCCACAGTCCACGGGGTCACAAAGAATGATCAGATTGGTGAGTTTTCTGTGATTGTCGTTTTCAGTCTGTCTGCCCTCTGATGGAGAAGGGTAAGAGGCTTATGGAAACTTCCTGATGGGAGAGACTGACTGAGGGGGAAACTGGGTCTTGTTCTGATAGGCAGGGCCATGCTCAGTAAATCTATAATCCAATTTTCTGTTGATGGTTGGGGCTGTGTTCTCTCCCTGTTATTACCTGGGGCCAAACTATGATGGAGGTAATAAAGATAATGGTGACCTCCTTCAAAGGGTCCCATCCACACACTGCTACACTCAGTGCCCCCAACCCTGAAGCAGGGCACCGCCAACCCACGCCTCCACCAGAGACTCCTGGACACTCAAGGACAAGTCTGGGCCAGTCTCTTGTGGGGTCACTGCTCCTTTCTGTTGGGTCCTGGCATGCACAAAGTTCTGTTTGTGCCCTCCAAGAGTCTATTTCCCCAGTCCTGTGTAAGTTCTGGCAGCTTTATGTTGGGGCTATAGGTGACCTCCTCCAAGAGAGTTTATGCCATACCCAAGTCTGCCAAACTCAGCCATACCCAAGTCTGTTGCACCCAGAGCCCCTGCCCTTGTGGCAGTCCACTGCTGACCTGTATCTCCACAAGAGACTCTTAAACACAGCTCTGTCCCAGTCTCCATCGGAACTCTGGCTGCTTGTGCACACAAGGTTTGTTTGAGCCCTCTGAGCCTCTCTGACAGGTATATTGCAAAGGAACCTGGAATGTTAGGTCTATGAAGCAAGGCACATTGAAAGTGATCAAACAGGAGAAGATGGCAAGAGTGAACATCAATATTTTAGGAATCAACAAACCAAAATGGACTGCAATGGGTGAATTAAACTCAGATGATCATTGTATCTACTACTGTGGACAAGAATCCGTTAGGAGAATCAGAGTAGTCAACAAAAGAGTCCACAATGCAGTATTTGGATGCAGTCTCAACAATGACAGAATGATCTCTGTTCGTTTCCAGTGCAAACCATTCAATATCAAAGTAATTCAAGTCTATGGCCCAACCAGTAATGCTGAAGAAGCTGAAGTTGAATGGTTTTATGAAGACCTACAAGACCTTCTAGAATCAGCACCCAAAAAAGATGTGTTTTTCATTATGGGGACTGGAATGCAAAAGTGGCAAGTCAAGAAATACCTGGAGTAACAGGAAAATTTGGCCTTGAAGTACAGAATGAAGCAGGGCAAAGGCTAACAGTTTTTCCAGGAGAATGCACTGGTTATAGCAAACACCCTCTTCCAACAACACAAGAGAAGACACTACACATGGACATCACCAGATGGTCAACACCGAAATCAGATTGATTATATTCTTTGCAGCCAAAGATGGAGAAGCTCTATACAGTCAGCAAAAACAAGACTGGGAGCTGACTGTGGTTCAGATCATGAACTCCTTATTGCCAAATTCAGACTGAAATTGAACAAAGTAGGGAAAACCACTAGACCATTCAGGTATGACCTTAATTGAATACATTGTGATTATACAGTGGAAGTGAGAAATGGATTCAAGGGATTAGAATGATAAAGTGCCTGAATAACTATGGATGGAAGTTTGTGACATTGTACAGGAGGCAAGGATCAAGACCATCCCCAAGAAAAAGAAATGCAAAAATGCAAAATGGTTGTCTGAGGAGGGCTTACAAATAGCTGTGAAAAGAATAGAAGTGAAAGGCAAAGGAGAAAAGGAAAGATATACTCATTTATTCCTCAGTGATCAATGCAAAGAAATAGAGGAAAATAATAGAATGGGAAAGACTAGAGATATCTTCAAGAAAATCTGAGATACCAACAGAACATTTCATGCAAAGATGGGCCCAATAAAGGACAGAAATGGCATGGACCTAACAGACGCAGAAGATATGAAGAAGAGATGGCAAGAATACACAGAAGAACTATACAAAAAACATCTTCATGAACCAGATAATCACGATGGTATGATCACTCACCTAGAGTCAGACATCCTGGAATTCGAAGTCAAGTGGGCCTTAGAAAGCATCATGATGAACAAAGCTAGTGGGGGTGATATAATCCAGTTGAGCTATTTCAAATCTTAAAAGATGATGCTGTGAAAGTGCTTCACTCAATATATTTTCTTCAATTATATAAATGGATTCATTTGAATCTCAGTGGAGAAGAGGCCACTCTTGAATAATGAGCCTATAGTTTTTCAAAACTACATGAAGAAGACACATAATAAAATCAAGATTCTGATAAAATACATATACGGTTGTAGAAAAACTTGTAAATGTACAGTTGCAATGGCAACTGGTACTAATACAGATTTGGTTAATATCTAGTAACTATATAAGAGAATCAAAACAAAAAAAAGGCGGAGGGGGGAGAAATTCGTGCTGAACTTAAACTTTTGTGTGGAGGCACTAAACATTAGTGGACAAAGCAATACTCAGGGAAAGAAAGTGTTGTCAGTGTTCAATTAAAAATAAATATTTTCCAATATCCATGATTTCAACTTATCAGTCCTTCAGGAAAAAATAATTAGAAGACTAAGCAAAATAATCAGTGATGGTATAAACAGCAGCAGAATTCTGGTGAGCAGAAGATCTATTTAAACCTCAGATTAAAGATAAAACACCTGAAGAATTTATGGTAATGAAACACAATAGACATGCTGCAATGGAAATATGGAAATAAGATAACTTTTTAGAGTAGACTGGTGAAATTAAATAGTGAGATACCACTACATGCTTACTAAAATGGTCAAATAGAAAAATCTGACAAAATCAACTACTGGCAAAGATGAGGAACAACAGGAACTCTCATTCGTTGTTAGTGGGATTGCAAAATGGTAGAGTCACTTTGGAAGCAATTTCTTACAGAGCTAAACATTGTCATACCACATGATCTAACAGTTATGCTCCTAGAGAGTTCAACAATTGATTTGATAGCTAATGCCCACATAAAAACATGCACATGAATTTTATAACAGCTTAGTTTATATCTCTCTCTCACACACACACACACAAATTGGAAGCAACCAAAGTGTCCTTTGGCCTTCCCTAGTGGCTCAGATGGTAAAGTGTCTGCCTACAATGTGGGAGTCCTGGGTTTGATCCCTGGGTCTGGAAGATCCTCTGGAGAAGGAAATGGCAACCCACTCCAGTACTCTTGCCTGGAGAATCCCATAGATGGAGGAGTGGGGTAGGCTATAGTCCATGGGGTTGCAAAGAGTCAGACACGACTGAGTGACTTCACTTACTTGGAGTGCCCTTTAATATACGACTGGATAAACAAACTATGGTACATCAACATAACAGAATATTACTCAAGAATGAAAAGAAATGAGCTATCAAATCACAAACAGAGATGGATGAAACCAAAATGAATGTTATTAAGTAAAATAAGCTCATCTGTAAAAGGTTATACACTGCATGCTGCCGATTATATGACATTCTGGAAAAGGTAAAACTGTAGAGCGAATAAAAAATATCAGAGGCTTTTTTTCTCTTGCTTCAGAATAGTTTTATTATTTTGTATAAGGTATGTCAATGCTCTACAATTCACCTACTTTGATGCACAAATCCACTCAATTGGATTCTTCGTTGCCCCAGAGCTCATATACTGTAATGTTCTTGTGTGCATCTACAGAAACGTCGACATTGGAAGGACTGAGGTAACTCCCATTTGCCGTGGTGAGTTTCAGATTCTGCATACTGGACACAAATTTTACAAGGTCCATCATGAGCAGGATTAAGGTTTGGAACATGTAGTCTTTGTTGGGAGATGCCTTTTCCTTTTTCCTTCTGGGAGAGCAAAATGAAGTGCCCTGATGGGCAGGAGAATTCTGCACATTACTGTAGCCACTTTCTCCTGCCAACTTCACTGTCAGGTACATCAGCACAGTGAGAAAAATCCAGAACAACGTGATCTCAAGCCAGTTTTGGGCATGCTCTGGTAGATTCTGCCAAATTAAAAAGCGCCCTCTGCACAGAGCCTTCCCCTGGAGTTCTTCGGCTTTCTCTCTTAGAGAAGTAAAAATTAAGGCAGAAACATAGGTAACACCCGTGGATAAGCACAGGAACCATTTGAGGGACCACATGGTGAGCTGAGAGGAAAAGGCCCTTGGTGCTGTGGTCTGCCCAGGCACCTGGAGACTGAGGACCAGCCAGGGCTGAGCCCTTGCTGATGTCACAGAGGGCCCCGCCCCAGCCAGAACCCATGTGGCCATTGTGACGACTTCAGGACACAGGATAAGGAGGCTTGCAGAGGTCAACTGGGAGTAGGGCTTAAAGAGAAATGGCAACATTTCCAGCTGCCAATTGAAAAAGAGGTGGGGAATGACAGGATGCTATCTCCTTGCCTGTGTATTATTTCTGAACCTGGTGCTCTACTGGGAAGGTGAGTTCATCTTCTATTTTTATTTTTCCATTTGTTAAATCCAGACACTGGGTGAGCAGAGCAGACTCGTGGGCATGTGCCCCTGTGGAGCAGAGCGCCAAGTGGGAAAGAAAGATAGTAAATGAGAGGCCACCAACTAGGAGCCACTGATGTGTTTTCTGTGGCCTACAGTGTTCCTAAAAATGACTGTGCTAAATTGCTAAGTTGTGTCTGGCTTTATGAGACCCCATGGACTATGCCCACGAGGCTCCTCTGTCCCTGGGATTCCCCAGGCAAGAATACTGGAGTGGGTTGCCATTTCTTTCTCTCCAGGCATAGAGGATGTTTTAGAGCAGTGGAACTTTTCTGTATGATGTTATGGTAAATACATGACACTGCATATTTGTCAAAACCTGTAGAATCGTACAGCACCAAAAGTGAATCAATGTATGTATATATATATAAAAAAAAAACATTTTGACATAAAGAATGGAATACAGAATTTGACTAAACAATCTGATTATATTGAAAATGTATACAACCACCTCACTAAGATCTCCTGACTTAAGTAACTGGAAATGAACTGGAGTTTGCAAGACTGAAAGCCAAGATAAAAGCACTTGATCTAGTTGTTAGTGTTCTCTCTCGTAGGATTACAAGTTAACAATCTTGATACTGTTACACATGCATACTTGAATTAATAGTTAAGTAGATGGCACATGAGCATACATACATATGTTTCTTCGTTCTGTTAGCTGAAAGGGTCAAAGAGAAATGATACTCCCAAAATATGAAAGAAACAATGATGTAGAAATAAGCACAGATCTTGGTGCCTAATACTATTTTCCAAGAAAAGAAACCAGGCTTCTTGGAGAAATTACTGGTTGTAGGGCTCAGAGAAGAAATATAGAAGAGGAGTGCAGGGGTTCTTATTGTATCAAAAAGGAAGTGCTAAAAAAAATGCCCTGGAATAATGGGGTTATGTCAAAGAAGACAGGAATGAGCTTCCAATGGCCAAAACTAGAACAGGATGAACAACATAATTAATTAAGTCATCCTTTAGGATTATACCCCACAGTATAAAGCAACTATTCATAAAGCAATTCAGTGAGATCTATCAAGACAGGCATCCATGACAGGGGAGCATGGTGCTGTAGTGGGCCAGATGAGAGGGTAGGGGTGAAGAGGATATCCATACAGACAGGGTATCCCAGTACAGGGAGTCAGAACTCAAATAAGGTGAAACGATAAGATCCACAAGAACAGGGAAGGGAGGTGTGTAGTATGAGATGTGAGAACTTGAGCAGGGAAAAAAGGATATCCGTGCTAGGACGTTTCATGGGTATTCAGTGCCAAAGTGGGATTAAGAGGCCTTCACAGAACAGAGAAGCCTGCCACAAGAGTCAGTTTAGTCCAGAGGATATTAAATAGGAGGCTGGCCAGGCATGCAGAGTAAAATTCTAAGTCCAGAGAAGAGAAAATCCATATGGAGGAGGCAGATTTGTGTGTGTAGGAAGTCAGAGCCCAAGCAAAAGGAGAAGCGCATGGAAGTGGGGCAGCCCTGTGTAGGCAGTTAGATGCTGAGTGGAACAAGGGGTACGTGGAGGTGACCCAGTGCAGAGTATCAAAGCCCAAGCAGGGTAAGGGGGGTATATCTATAAAAGAGTTGCCTGGAGTGGGTGCCAGAGTCTGAACATGTTGAGAAAGCCATTCACATGGGTTGGAGACAATCCAGCATTTTGCGATATCTGAGTCAGAGCTATCTAGGGAGGATACACACACACAGACATGCACACACATGTGTACATTTTCCAGACTCTATCAAATGAAAGGAACTGGGAAATAATGAGTATATACAAGTCTCATATATTGGATTCCAAACTCCATTTTCCACTAAAAAATATTGGTACTTCGTGCAGAAACTGTTCATTCCATGAATCGGTCAGGGAAAGTACAAGGCATGTATAGAATATCTTGTACCAAAAGGATCAATTATTCAAAGAATGATGGGGAGATGTCTGTCAAAAGGACAGAGAGCCCAGTTTAAGGAGGTTCCCACTATCTGAGGCTGGAACAATATGAATATCAAAATAAATAATGATAGAGACAAGTCATGATACCTTTAGTAAAATGAGACTATTAATCAAATAGATTTAATTAATAAATCTAAAGTTTGGTGAGGAATAAAATATTTATATACTCTAAGATAGAAAAGAATGTTTTAATTACAACATAGGGGAGAGTAACTTGACAGTGGAGAAGCTTGACAGCAACCACTTTAATCAAGTGATCCAAGGGAAAATCATCAATATTGGGATACATTGAAATCATGAACCACCTGGTAGAATGAGATGATATGAACACAGTATCATTCCCACCATTTTCCTGTCAAAAATGAAAAACATGATATTCATCACGAGCAAATACTGGATGGAGCAAAGTTAAAGAGAATTCTTCAAAATAACTGGTCTCTAATTTTAGCATTCAAGTTATACTGCCTCATAGAATGAGCTGTGAAAAGTCCCTTTCCACTTCTATGGATACATTTTGAATGCATGTGTGGCCAATTGGCATGACTTTTGGTCTAAATATAAGGTAGAATTCAGCAATGAGGCTATCTGTGTCTAGTTATGGTAGGGGGACTTTTGTGAGGTGGTGGGACAAGATGTTTAAAAATACTAATTCTATCACTTTGCTATTCAAATTTTCATTTTCTTCTTGAGTCAATTTCCGTCATTTGTGTATTTCTAGAAATTTATCCATTTCAACTAAAATTTATAATTAGTGCCATGGTATTCCTTTACAATGATATTTATTTCTCTAAAGTTGGTAATATGTTTTCCTTTTTTACTCCTCATTTTAGTAATTTGAGTCTTCTTCCTCCCTTGATCAATATAGCTAAAGTTGTGCCAATATTTTGACCTTTCTAAATAACAAAATTTTCCTTTGTTGAGTACATCTGTCATTTTTCTATTCTCTATTTCCTTTATTTTGCTCTAATGTTTATTGTTTCCCATGGCTGCCTATTTGTATTTAGTTTGCTACATCCCCTAACTTAGGTGTGATGTATTTTTCTTTCATTCTCCTCAAAGTAATTCAAGTTGATGCCCCTACCATAGATGCCGAAGAAGCTGAAGCTGATCAGTCATATGAAGACCTAGAAGACCTCCTAGAACTAACACCAAAAACAGATGTATTCATCAGTGGGGATGGGTATTCCAAAGTAGGAAGTCAAGAGATACCTGGAATTACAGGCAAGTTTGCCCTGGAGAACAAAATGAAGCAGGGCAAAGGCTAACTGAATTCTGCCAAGAGAATGCACTCATCACAGCAAATACCCTTTCTGAATAACACAAAGGACGAGTTAACACACGGACATCACCAAATGGTCAATACCGAAATCAAACTGATTACATTCTTGGTAGCCAAAGATGGAGAAGCTGTATGCAGTCAGAAAAAATAAGACCTGGAGATGACTGTCTCTGCACATTAGCTTTTCATAGCAAAATTCAGGCTTAAACTAAAGAAAGCTGGGAAAACCATTAGCAGAGCCAGGTGCAACTGAAATCCAATCCCCTATGAATATGTTAGTGGAGGTGACAAATAGATTCAAGGGATTAGATCTAGTTAACAGTGTGCCTGAAGAACTATGGATGGAGGACTGTAATACTGTAGAGGAGGCAGTGAACAAAGCCATTCTAAAGAAAATGAAAAGCAAGAAGGCAAAGTGATTATCTCAGGAGGCTTTAAAATAGCAGAAGAAAGAAGAGAAGCAAAAACCAAGGGAGAAAGGGAAAGGTGCATCCAACTATAGGCAGTATTCCAATAAGAGCACCTTAGAGACATGAAGGGAGAAGGCAATGGCACCCCACTCCAGTACTCTTGCCTGGAAAATCCCATGGACCGAGGAGCCTGGTAGGCTGCAGTCCATGGGGTCGCGAAGAGTCAGGCATGACTGAATGACTTCACTTTCACTTTTCACTTTCATGCATTGGAGAAGGAAATGGCAACCCACTCCAGCGTTCTTGCCTGGAGAATCCCAGAGACGGGGGAGCCTGGTGGGCTGCCGTCTATGGGGTCGCACAGAGTCGGACACGACTGACGTGACTTAGCATCAGCAGCAGCAGAGACATGAAGACCGTCATCAATGAACAGTGCATAAAACTAGAAGAAAACAACAGAAGGAGAAAAAATAGAGATCTTTTCATAAAGAACTGGAAATATCAAATGAGCATTTTGGCCATCAGTTCAGTTCAGTTGCTCAGTTGTGTCGGACTCTTTGCGACCCCACGAATCACAGCACACCAGGCCTCCCTGTCCATCACCAACTCCCAGAGCTCACTCAAACTCACGTCCATCGAGTCAGTGATGCCATCCAGCCATCTCATCCTCTGTCCTGTAGACTGACTCATGCAGAAGCCACAACCGTTTGGTCATGGAGGTGGGGATGGGAGAGCTTGGCTATTGCTCTGAACCTGGGGCCAGGCCAGTGAGTGGCTCTAGCAAACAGCTCTGGGCCATTGCAAGACACTGCCTTTAGCCTGTCCCCAGGTGCCCTAGCTTGCTCCCTAACCCAAGGCCAGAGGATCTGGAGGGCCCTGAGCAAAGCCTGCAGTATATCTTTAACTAAACTCTTCTGAGAGGCTGACTCTGGTGGAGCTGGATTTCGAACTTCACTAATGGACCTGAGCTCAGTGTGCAGCTCCATATTTCTCTACCCTCTTACAGTATCTTCTTTGGTGAGATTATTCAACGTATGACTAAAGTTGGTACCTTGGACCATCATGGTCCATTTCCACTAGCCCTCGATAACCACATTCAACTCTCTGTTTCTATAACTCAGGTATTTTAGCTAACAATATCATGTGATGAGAAAGTTTTTGTCTTCCTCTAACTGAAATATTTTACTTAGCGTAATGTCCCTATATATATGTCCCCATATATAAATGGGGAAACCATTTATTTATTCACTGCTGGAAGTATAGTTGCATTGTAATATTTTTAAATCAATTTTTACTTGAGTATAGTTCCTTTACACTGTTGTATTAGTTTCTGCTGTACATCAGTGTGAATCAATTATATGCTTACATAGATCCCTTCATGTTGGATTGTCTTCCCATTTGTGTCACCACAGAGCACTGAGAAGAGTTCCTTGTGCTTTCCTTTCTTATTTTGTCAGTAATTTAAATTGATTTCTTTAACTGGAGGATGATTACTATACAACATTGTGATGGTTTTTGCCATACATCAAGCTTAGTGAGCCATAGGTACACATGTGTCCAACACATCCTTAAGCCCACCCCACATCCCTCCCCACCCTATTCCTCTGGGTTCTTCCAGATCACTGGCTTTGGATGCCCTGCTTCATGCATATGTACACCTGAAGGATGATTTTCCTGCATGAAGGAACTTTTGTACTTTTCTATGTTTCACATGTGAAAATATGGGTGCAGAGTTTTCTATGTGAAATATGAAATCTGCATTTCACTTTTGAAAATCTAGTTGTATATTTCTGGATGTAGTACATGGCTTGTGGGATGTTACACATCTGGATGTCTGTGCACACTTTTTCTTACATGAATACAGAATTGTGTATATCTCACATAGGACAATTTGATCATACATTTTCCTGCTTGAAGTATAGAATTTTATATATTTTCCATGTGAAAATCTCCATTAAGATCTTCTGACAGGAAGTATGTTCTCAATAGTTCAAATATGAAAGCATGATGCAAATTTTCACTCATGAAATAGAAACTTTGTAAATTTCAAAAATGAAAATCAAGGTACAGATTATCTTACCTGAAATATGCTATATTTTATACTTCACATAAAGACATTTGGGCCCAGATTTCCTTGATTTACATAGGCAATACTGTTATTTCACATACAAATATATGAGTGCTGTCATTTCTGCACTAAATATATGTAATTCTCTATAGTTCACATTTGAAAATCTAGGCACACATTGTCCTGCATGATATATGGAATACACTCTATGAAAATCTGGATAAAGATTTTCTGATGGAAATATTGACTTGTTTATGTTACATTAATGAATATCTATGAGCACATTTTCCTACACAATATATGAAATTCTCCATATTAAACCTCTGAATATATGGACATTCTTTTTCCTACATTAAATTTTCTCTACAACACATATGAAAATATTACCATGGCTTTTGTGGGCATAGATTTTCAAATGTGGAATACAGAATTCTGTATGTTTCACATATGCCAATCAGTGTGCAGATTTTCTTAAATGAAATATGGAATCACATACATTTTACAGATGATAATCAGAACAAAGACTTTTCTGCTATATTGATGTGTGGGATTCTGTATATTTCATATACAAAAATCTTAATTAAGATTTCTGACATAAGTATGTAATTTTCTATATTTCACTTTATAGAAATCAAGGAACAGATTTTCCTACATGAATTAGGACATGTCTACATTTCACATATAGAAATCTGTGAACAGATTTTCATACATGTCATATGAGATTTTTCACATTTAATATAAGAAAATCTTGGCCCAGATATTTGTTCAAAAATAAATAAATCTTTATGCTTCATATATGAAAATATGAGTGCCAATATTCCTATATGAAATATGGAGTTCTCTACCTATCATATTTGAAATAGGGCCATCCATTTTCTACATAAATATGAAATATCTATGTATCACATATGAACATCTCTGCTCAAATTTTCCTAAAGGAAGTATTGAACATTATGTGTATCACAAAGGAAAACCTGGGTGCCAATTTCCCCACATGCCTTTTGGAATTCTGTATATTTCAGATATGAAAATCATTGTAACACTTTTACTCTATTAAAAATAGAATTCTCTGTATGTTACACATGATAATCTCAATGCTAATTTTACTACATGAAATATTGAATTTTTATTTCACTTTATTAAAATCTGTATGCAGAGTTTTTTACATGAAATATGGAATTCTCTGTGCCTCTTATATGAAAAACTAGGTGGTGATTTTCTTACATTAAATCTGGGATACTCTACGTTTCACACAAGAAAATCTAGGCATTGCTTTTCTTAAGATATGGAGATCCAGTATGGTATTGGTATTGCCCCTATTTCACAAGTGAAAATATTGGCACAGCTGTTTCTTCTTGAAATATGGAATTCTTTGTGTTTCTCATACATTATGAAGAAAACGATTTTCTGCCACGAAATATGGAATTCCCTATATTTCCTATATCAAAATCTAGGTGCTAATGCTCCTTCGTGGAAGTTGGACTTTGGTACAGTTCACATTTGAAGGTCAGAATGGAGATTTTCCCATAAGAAATATGGAAATCTCTATATTTTTTATGAACCAGTGGTTCTTCATGTACTGCCACGTGTTCCCTGTTTGGATTTGTGTCCCTATCCCTTATACATGTGTGCTTGTGTTGCATATGTGTGTGTGTGTGTGGGTGTGTGTGCAAGGTTCTTGCCCACTGCAGACGCAGAGAGGAAGGTTACAGAAAATGAGATGTGGAGCAACAAGAAGAGGAGGCATGAGGCGTTCACAGACTAGGGGAGACTGGTCCACGCATCTCTGTGATGCCCCTGTCCAGGACAGGAATGAGGAAAGGATGACAGGTGACAGCTCTGGACAGGGACTCTGCAAATCTGCAGTTACATCAAGAGGCATAACCAAGCTCACAATTTCTGCTGTGTTGTGTTTGTATCAGTAAGCAGTGGTGGGGAGTTTGAGGAGTCACTCAGAGAAAATAAATCAAGTGATGTGGGGATTTAGAATCACTGTCTGTGGACCCCTCAGTCTGTGGTGCATTGGCTATCGTGTGAAAATGCTGGACGAGGCTAGGGCAGGACCTCCGATTTTGAAGAGGCCAGGGTCCTTCAGAAAAAGGAAGAGGCTGGAAGGAGGAGGAATGGAATGAGAGCCGGCTTCACTGCAGATTGTTCCACACATGTGCGAAGGAGATCTGGGAAAGTCTTGTGCTAGTGCTGCCTAGGATCAGCCTGTCAGCCAGCACACTCCCTCTCCAAGTGTGTTACATATTGGCACCATGCGAGACAAATGACATGCTAAGCTAGGCTCGCAGAGTGAATCCCCAGGCATCCTGGCAGAGACAGGTGTGACTGTGGAATCTGACGAGCACCTCCAGCTACCTGGCAGTGCAGAAAGGTGAGCAGAGTGCAGGTGTGGGGTGTGTGCGAGTGCCCCACTGCCAGTGTCTGCTTGTGAGGGAGGGAACAGGGATGAAGCAAGGATGGCAGGGTGTTTGTATGCAGGGACCCTGGGACAGTGAGAGACAGGTTCTAGTTCAGAGCCTGCTGTATTTAGGCTCCAGGCATTAGTGAATAGCAGTCATGAGGAAGACACCACATTGCTCGTTAAAAGATGTCCTGTGAATTTCTTCCTTTTTCCGAGTGTGCTGCTGCACCCCGAATCCCTTGCCAAAAGGACAGGCAGGTAGAAAGCACCAGTGGGAAGTTAGTGACGATGGATAGGAGCCAAGAAACAGAATGGGGTGGATTCCCAGGCACAGAATAGCGGGCGGGGCTACAGCCCCTTGGATACCCAGCTACAAAGATCCTTCTGTCCTTAAGTGTAGCAGCATTCTTTCCCCAAAATGACCAGGGGCATGAGCACACCTTGCATTTTGTGTAAGCTTTGGTTGACTGATGCAACTTGCAGTATAAGCAGCTGCTACCTGCAGAGTTTGCCAGTTTAAAACATCACTCTTTATACTCTTTGCAGAACGCTTGGATATCAGGACTATACAAAGGATGGCTTCAGTTGATCCTTTGGTGCTCCCGACCTCACAGGCCTGGGGAGACAGAGTAGGCTGCAGTGTGTTCTCAACCTGGAGGCTGGACGAGAACAGCACCACTTTGAAAGGGCCTGTATAGGCTAAATTGGCAGATTTTGATGCCTCTGGCACCGGTGAGTCCTGGCCCTTAATGGAGAGCTGTCCTTAGCGTCTCACTGACTGGCATTCAAGCATGTTTCAGTTAGTCCCCTCATGCCAGCTAGAGCATGCCCCATTTTCCCCCTGTCCAAAGTGTGGCCAAGCCACCGTTGTCCTTTGCAGTGTTCATGTCTACCATGTGAGGGAGGGAGGGAGGGATGCCTGTCTCCTTCTGTGGTTCAACGGAGATCGCCTGTGTTTGCCTCTCATTTGCATTCCCCAATATTTGCATTCCCCAGCTGTGTGAACTGCCAAAGTCAGATCTCCCGTGGGTGCAACTCACACACGAGGAGAGCTTTGGCTTCATGCCTAGGTTAAGCATCTTTTATGAGTGCTGGTGTCCAGAGAGTGGCAGAGTGAAACAGCACCAGTCAGAGAGACAGAGACACACAGACACAATCCCCTACTACACACAAAGAAAGATGGACAGAGAAACAGTGCGTGCCAGAAGCAGAGACAGAGACACAGAGAGAGCTCTGTACCCTGTGGCTCTGGTGCCCCTGAGCAAAGGAGATCAACTGTATCAAACTGGGTTTGTACCCACTCTCCTATCATCCAGACCGCACTGGACACTCTGCTCAATGGATGAAACTATCCAGCCACATTGCCCCCTGCCTTTCATTGGTCACTTTGGGAGAGCACCCAGAGGTTAAAGGTCCTGTGGGACACAGGAGTGTCTTTTTTGGATATGGAAGTGGGAATTCACGGTTTGAATTTCTGGAGGCCAAGGAAATGGCAGCTTCCATCTGAATTTTGCCAGATGGAAGACAGGCAATGTGCCTGGAGGCGGGCACTCCGGGAAGCAGAGGTATCACGTTGCTCCCTGGAGCCCCCGGAAGCCAGGGGAAGGGGGTGGGGGTGGGACCGAGGTGATTCCCTTGGTGCTAGGGGCCTGTCCGTGGAGCATGACGCCCACTACCCTCTCTGCCAATGGCTGAGATTGGGCCAGCAGCCTGGGAGTGGTTCACAGCTCCAGCAGCCTAGGGACCCGATAGCCTGAGCAATCAGGCTGGCCTGTGCACCTTGCGCCAGGTGGTCCCCCACCGCATTCTTCAGTCTCAGGGCACCCCAGAAGGAGGAGCTATGGCCACTGGGTGAGGGCAGCATTTGCATCGGCTGTGCAGGCCACCTGCTGTGCTGTCATGCACAACCCCTTCACAGCTGCTCCAGCTCGAGCCACAGCCAGGGCCACGTCCAGAGTGACGCTGCCAGAGGATGGCGGGAGCACCCCAGGACTCTGGATCTTCCTAGCTGTGAGGCCAAGTCTTCAGGGGACTGAGGCCCTGGGGCCTGCCCTCACGGTGGGGGCATTGGGGATGTTGCAGGGACCAAGTGGTGCACAAGGCTAGGAGGCAGCTCTCTTCAGTGTGGAGGTGAAGAAAGGAAGGTGAGGCCCTGGAAGAGGGAGAGGTGGCGGGGATTGGGCAAGAGGTCAGGCTGCTGGTGGAAAAAAACAGCGTGGAGGGGATGGATGACCCCTCCGTGGAGCAGGAGCAGTTGTCCTCGCAGGAGCCAGAAGAGAAGCCGGAGAAGAGGCAAGGAATGTGGAAGGCCAGGAGCCCCCAGTGATCTATCGGCCCATGCTGGACGGGCTGCTAGTCACCGGTGGCCCTTCAGGCAGTGAGTTTAGCTCTGGGAATGTGAAAGACCACAGGGCCTACATTAGTATCAGGTGGAACAACCATCAGAGGAGGAAGGGTCACCTTGCTCAGAGACACGTCATCCACCAAGGCATCACAGGCTTCTGGGCCCAAGCCCTATCCTGACTGCTGTTCCTTGGAGTCAGCTGCTCAGGAGGAGAAGGACCAGGAGCAGGAATAGAGGTGGGGACAAGGGCACAGGCAAGGTGAGGGGTGGCCAAGGGAACTGGGTGCTGGGGGTGTGGAGGTCCAAAGATACAGCAGGAGAATAATTCGGGCATGGCCAAAACACCTGTAGGTGTCTGAGCTGTGACGCTGGGTGACACCTTTTGGCCTGCATCTGAAGAGGAGCAGTACCCGGGGGTGGGTATTCTATATCAGAAGTGCCCAGAAACATTAGGCCAGAGTGGCATTCCCAGAGAGTTATTACTGTATTTGTGGATAATCCCAGGAAGTAACAGAGACAGTGCAAGTCCCACAACCCCTCCCGGTCAGTCAGAGCCCCTTAGTTGTTCCCACTAGTGCAGTGCAGAAGCAGGAGGTTTTCCACACCCAAGGTGGAGATGGAAGGGGCTGCTGGCTGGTACGCTGTGAGTGGCAAATGACTCCAGACACACCCTTGTGAAGACAGGGAGCAGGTCAGAGACCCAGGGCTTTCTTGATACACACACACACACACACACACACATACTCCCACACAACAGACACACTTGTCGGCAGACAAGGTGTGTCAAAGGGACTGCAGTTCCTGACATTCTAAGCAGTGACATGCCACTCTCAGTACACACCAGCCAGTCAAGAGATCAGAAGTGGTCAGTACACCAGTCAGTCAAGAGATCAGAAGTGGTCAGTAACAGACAACTTCAGATGCTGAAGACCACAGGGGACCAAGAGCATTGAGCATGTCTGATGTTACAGCACAGGCTGGGGACATCAGTGGGGTGGGCAGGCAAGCGTCAGTGCCCAGAGCGCTTGCAGAGGCCTGTTCCAGTGTCCCTGTGAAAGGTTGTTGCTCAGCCGTGAAAGACGTTGGGATTCTTGGCCTGGGGAGGAGAGGAATTCAATCCGGGGCCAGTGACAAGGCTTGTTTGCTCAGAGCCTTTGTGTAATCAAGTTTTATTAAAGTATAAAAGAGATAGAGTAAGATTCTGACATAGATATCAGAAGAGGGCAGAAAGAGTGCCCCCTGCTAGCCTTTAGCAGGAAGTTATATACCGAATAGCAGGCTGCTAATTAGACAAAGGAAATGTCTCAACACACAGAGAGTGGCACCAGGCCCCTCACCCAAAACATGTGTCTTGACATAACACTGGCACAAGGTGAGTCATCCTGGGCCATAAAACAATTGACATGAACCTTGAAGAAAGGCAGGTTTCCAAGCAAATACATAGTCTTATTAGCACAGATTAGGAGAAAAATTGTATGAGTAAAACATACTTGTTTGTTGAGGCATTCGCCCTTCTGAGCCTTAGGTGGAACAAACATGAAGAAAGACAGAGTCAAGTGTAAATACACAGTTCATTAACATAGCTTAAGAAAAACATTTCCATAAGAAAAACAGAGGTTAGCTCAAGGTTTGAGAAAAGTTAAGTTCAGGTGGAAACAGGTGTCATCATGGCAACACAGAATTTTAAAAGAAACCTTTTAATTTTCTATACAGAAAAAATCTGACACTTGTAGTTTGTTTCCTCCTGCTCCTTAAGAGAGAAAAATGTCTGACACTTGCAGCCTATTTCCTCCATTGGCAGGCCCCTAGCCTCCCTGCCTCTTACCCTCTCACTTGTTTCTTCCCAGACTAGCCCTGTTGCTTCTGGATCTACCTGGCCCGGCATGTGGAGTGACTGGATCCTTTACCTGCAGCGGATTGTGAACAACCACCAACTATACATCATGATCAGTGAACAAGATGAACTCTTACTTAGCTACATGATTGATTTGAAGGTCAGTGAGGGAGAATGAGGACAGGTGGGTAGAGGGGGCTGGGGAGGGAAGTGGGGGATCATCTTATGTGGTGTGAGCACTTGGAGTAGAGAAGCAGAAGCTGTTGATGCCTGCCCTGCAGGCAAACTACGGACTCCAGAAACTTGGCAGGTGCAGAAACTGAGGCATCCCTGGTCCCGCTGCATGCTGCTAAGTTGCTTTTCGGAATAAACCCTACTTTAGGAACACACTGATCGTTAAGGAGTACTACCTTAATATCACTGATACAACCTGTCTCCCAGGGTGGTGTGGGTGGGTGGGGAAGGGAGTGGACGCTCCTCCTGTGCGATCCTTCCCTGCCTCGCCTGTTTCCTCCAGGGTATATGCCCTGTCATTCCACTCCAGCCCACTGGTTCTGGGTTTATAAATGGGGAGCTCCAAGCTGCAGGCTGGAAACCAGCAGCTTTAAATTCCTCAGCTGGTTATTGGATCACAACAGCCCAGGATCACACAGGATTGCTGAGATGGGGTTGCTCTAAGCCTTCGCAGAATTGGCGATTTGTGTTGGAATTTTTCGCTGTTCACGAAGGGTTCAGGTCCTGGTGAGCCCCATGCTGACCTTGTTCGTGCCTCCAGCAGATAATCAGCAAAGTCCTGTGACTCGACCTCCTGCAGTACTTCCCAAGGAGGTAGATCCTGCCATGAGAGGTTACTGACAGAAACACAGGTTGTGAGGGAATCAAAGTTGGGCCTTAAAGGGACAGCCACATAGAGGCTGGGACACTCTCCTTTCCCAAATGGGGATGCTTAGGCTCATGCAGGTTGGATGTGGAGCTTGGATTCAGGTCATACTGGTAGCAAGTGACAGGCTGAGACTGGAGGCTTGGGGACTTCATGTGTCCAGGCCTCACTCAAAGAAGCTGTGATTACAAGATGAGAATCCTAGGTGATTCTGATAGAGGCAGGGTGAATCAAGCACCTTAGTCAGAATCATCTTTCCCCAGGTTGAGCCACCCCCAGGCCTCCTGCTGCTCACTGAGTTTGAGATTCCCCTGGGCCCTTAAGTCCAGACCTTCCTCTGGAAAGCACCACCAGTTGGAATGGGTTTCTCTCCACTGTTGCTTGGTACTTTTGTGCTGACTTTGGGGTCTTCTGTGAATTTCCACATCCACTGATTGGCCTCTCATCACCACCACAAAGTCAGAGACGACTTAAGGCTGGCTGGTGATAATACTGAACAGCTGGGGCAAGAAATGGACAGGGATCCCAAAAGGGCAGGACACGGCGCCTACTGACACCATCTCCCATATTGCTGGACACAGGCGTCCTCAGCTACTGGAACACCTGTGTTCCCTGTTTGTGTCTCTGTGCCTTCCTCGTGTGTGTTTACACAGGTATGCTTATGTCACCTGTGTTTGCGTGTCTTTCTGTGTGTGTGCATGTGCCTGGCTCACATCAGACACAGAGAGGAAGGTGACAGAACATGAGACTTGGAGCAACAAGAAGAGGAGGCACGAGGCATCCACAGGCTCGGGGAGCCTGGTCAGTGTATGTCTGTGGCACCCCTGTCCAAAACAGGAACCAGGAAAGGATGGCCAGTGACATCTCCGGACAGTGGTTCCACAAATCTACAATTACATCAAGAGACATACACAAGCTCACAGTTTCTGCTCTGTTGCCCCGTTTTTGACTACCAGCCTTTTTCCATGACTGATCTCCTTAACTGGAAACAGCACACCCCTCATACTTTGAAAAGCCCCAAGCGGTGATTGGTCTCTTAGAATCCATCTTCCAGACCCACCGCCCCACCTGGGGAAACTGCCTGCAGCGTCTCCTCACCCTATTCAATACAGAGGAATGGGGATGAGTCATGACAAAGGCTAGAAAATGGCTCCAGGCCAGTGCCCCAGGCGGCCAATTAGATGTGGAGAACTGGGCTTGGGAGAACTTCCCAGAGGAAGAGACTTGCTGGCACCTCAATGCAGAGGCGGGGAGAAACCAGTTGGAGAGAGATTCACAGGCCCTCTCTCCTACAAAGTGTAAAAGGCGGGGCTAAGAAGCCTGCTAACATGGCTAAGACCACTAAGGTGCTACATGATCCAGATGAAAGCCTGGCCGATTTCTACGAAAGGCTGTGTGAGACCTTCTGGGTTTTCACCCCTTTTGATCCTGAAACGAGTGAAAATCAACGGATGATAAATTCAGCCTTTGAGGGACAGGCCCAATCGGACATCTGAAAAAAAAAAAATTACAGATGTTAGAAGGCTTTGCCAGTGAAAATGCCATAGAACTGCTTTGCCAACAAAGTCTTTGTCAATCACAACCAAATAGCAAAAAGTGTATGAAGCAAAAAGTCGCACCCTTGGCAGCTGCCCTTTCAAAGCGTGCATCCCTGGGACCACACCACAAGGCAAGGGGCCAGATCTGAAAGAGATAATTCCCCTCAGCCACGATCAGTGTGCTTATTTCAAGGAAAAGGGGCACTGGAAAAGTGAGTGCCCCAGTCACCCTGAGAAGAAAACCAAAGCAGCAAGCCCGCTGAGCCAGTATTAACCCAAGCCACCCGGCACTAATCTGATCGGGCTAGCTCAAGCAGAATCCAACTAGAGGGGACTGGACTCTCTCCAACTGGGTCCCTGAGAGCCCATGGTCAGAATTCAAGTAGGGGGCCATCCAGTGGACTTTACGGTGGACACAGGTGCTGAGCATTCCGTGGTCACCCAGGAGAGAGTCCCCTTATCGGGAAACTACCATCATCAGGGCACAGGCGCCCAGACCCACAGGCACCCAGACCTGCAGGCCGTTTTGCAGTCTTCAACAATGCTGACTGAGGGGCCATGAGGTAGTGCGCAAATTCCTGTACCTGCCCGCCTGCTCTATTCCCTTGATGGGAAGAGACCTGCTTGCTAAAATGGGGGACCAGATTTTTCTGCTGATGGGTAACCTCTCCTAAAGCTAGCAAGCCCACATTCCTCCTTGATTATGACTCTTGCTGTAAGGTGAGAAGAAGAATGGCGCCTGTATTTCTCCCTTTCAGGAGAAGGGACCATTCCTCCAGAATAAGAGACTAAGTACCCACCAGTTTGGGCCAAGGAAAATGCCCCGGGTTTGGCAAAACCCCTTGGTCCCATCCTGATGGATCTGAAACCAGGAGCTCAGCCCATAAAACTACAGAAAAGAATCCAATTCCCCGGTAGGCCCGGCTGGGAATCCAGGCTCATTTAGACAGACTACTCCAACACGGACTTCTGATGAAATGCCAGTCACCCTGGAACATCCCACTACTACCTGTGAAGAAGCCAGGGACACATTACTACCATCCAGAACCTAAAGAGTTGTAAACGAGGCAACAATTACTCTGCTCCCTGCAGTGCCTAAACCATACACTCTACTAGGACCGATCCCTTCCACAGCTGAATGGTTTACTTGCTCGCACTTGAAAGGTGCCTTATTCTGCCTCCAGCTTGCACCTGTCAGCCAACCACTATTTGCCCCTGAATGGGAAAACCCACACATGGGAGATAAGGAACAGCTCTCTTGGATGAGGCCTCCTCAGGGTTTCAAGAACTCCCCTACTCTCTTCAGTGGAGCTTTGGCCACAGACTTCATGCAATTTCCTGGACAGGAGTAAGACTGTGTCCTGCTGAAATAGGTCATTGAGCACAACACAGGCTCAATGCCTAGAAGGAATAATGGCCCTCGTCTCCTTGTTAACGGAAGCTGGGTACCAGGTATCAGAGAAAAATGCACAAATCTGTAAAAGACAAGTCAAATATCTAGGTTTTAACATCATCTGGAGCCAGCAAATGCTGGGAACTGAAAGGAAACAAGCCGTTTGCGCCAACCCTCCCCCTACCACTCGCCAGAAGGTCCATGAGCTCCTGGGAACAGCAGCATTCTGCAGGATATGGATCCCTGGATGTTCAGACCTGGCCAGAACCCTATATGAGGCCCTGAAAGGAGAAGAAAAGGCTCCCTTTGAATGGGAGCCAAGAGGTGGCATTTCAAACAATTAAGGCCGAAGTCTCCAATGCCTCAGCCCTAGAACTTCCCAATGTAACCAGAGAGCTCAATCTCTGTGGTCATGAAAAGTACAAAATGGCCTTGGGAGTCTTGACCCAAAAATTCAGGCCTTGGCAAAGGCCAGTGGCCTACTTGTCTAAATAGATGGCCACCCTACCTCCAAGCAGCAGCAGCCACTACCTTGCTAGTGAGGGAGGCTGACAAATTAATGTTGGGGCAAAACCTCAATGTTAAGGTCATACACTCAGTTGTAACCCTGATAGATAGCAGAGGCCACCACTGGCTCACACATGCACGGATGACTCAGTATCAAGGTTACTATGAGAACATCCACGGTAAAACTGCAAGCTGTATGAACTCTAAAACCAAACCAAAGAAGTACGAACTTCTTTCTGCCAAAAAAAGCAGGGCCCTTGGAACACGACTGCTTGGAATTACTAGATGAAGTATTTTCTAATAGACCAGACCTGACTGACAAGCCACTCCACAACCCAGACCTGGTCCTATATACTGATGGTAGCAGCTACATGGAAAACAGAAAGAAGATGGCTGGGTATGCTGTAGTGTCTGACTCTGAAGTGGAAGGAGAGGCACTTCCTCAAGGATGGTCAGTGAAGAGAGTGGAATTATGGGCATTAATCAGGGCCCTGGAACTCAGCTGAGAGCAGCGAGTCAATACCAACACAGACTTGTGGTATGCTCTCGCTACTCTTCATGTCCACGGAGCCTTATACAAGCAAAGAGGACTACTCACAGCAGGAGCGAAAGGGATCAAAGCTCAAGTTGAAATCCTGAAACTTCTGGAAGTATTATGGGAACCAACGGAAGTAGCAGTTGTCCACAGAAAAGGTCACCAGAAGGGAGGTGACCCGGTGGCCAAAGGGAACCGTCATGCTGATGCAACCACCAAGGAGGCTGCCTGGGGGCAGCCACCAGACAAATAGTCCTGCTACCCCTGGAGATACCAGCTGCCCGCAGGTCCTCTCCCGAGGAGGAAAAATGGATAAAAATGGAAGAGGGAACCAAGGCCAAGACGGGATGGTGGCTCACACATGACCACAAGTCTATGTTCTGGAACAACTTGCCTACAAGCTGTTGCACCAGCAACATGAAGTGACCCATATGGGCAAGACTGCCTTAAGAGACTTTGCTAGGCCCATACTATTTCACTGCTCACCTCCCTGCACTCTGTTCTTCTGTCTCCCAGTGATGTGTAACCTGTTTACAAAATAATGCTTGCCAGGGGCCTAGTAGGTCGGCAGGGACACAGCATTGTGGACTATCCCCCTTTGAGGATATGGAGGCAGACTTCACTGAAATCACCTCAAATCAAGATTTAGATACCGTGTAGTTTTTATCTGCACCTTTTAAGGCTGGGTGGAAGCCTTTCCTACCCAAACTGAAAAAGCAAGACAAGTAACCAAGGCACTCCTGAAAGACATTGACCCCAGATATGGAATGCCTGTGACCATAGGGTCAGACAATGGACCGGCATTTGTAGCTGACACAGAACAACAGGTGGCAAAGGGTTTGAAAACCCAGTGGAAATTGCATACTGCCTACCATCCCCAGAGCTCAGGGAAAGTGGAACGCGTGAATAAAACCCTCAAACAAACCCTAGCAAAACTATGCAAGGAGACCAGCTTATCTTGGGTAGGCTTGTTGCCTGCAGCCCTCTTAAAAGTGAGGAGTTTGCCCTGGACAGGGATAGGGTTTTCACCATTTGAAATCCTGTATGGACGACTACCCTTGCTAGTCAACTTAAGGGGAGACACCAGAGAACTGGGGAACTTGGACTTATACAGGCAGCTACAAGGTTTAGGACACACAATCTGTCAAATACATACATGGATAATTGATAGAATACCCATTTCCTTAGGCATAACAGTGCATCCTCACCAACCAGGGGACCGAGTATGGGTAAAGGATTATAAAAAAGTGCCTTTAAAACCCTTGTGGAAAGGGCCCTATTCTTTAAACTTAACTACCCCACTGATCTCAAGGTGGCAGGAATAGATGCTTGGATCCATTACTCCAGAGTCAAACCTGCAAGGCCGATTGATAGCCAAGAGAAGTGGGAAACGACCCTTAGTCTGGAGGAACCCCTGTGCCTGACCTTGCAGTGAAAGAAACACCCACCCTCAAAGCCCCACTCTGGCCACACTGGAAGCTGGTCAATAAAAGCATGGCTGAATCTTGAGGAACCAATAGGACCAAAAAAAGGCAGATGTATTGGTTATTAATTGGTCTGGGACGCCCCCTATTCATCTTATTTGGAATAGGGCTTTACTCTCTACCCCAGAGTGGACTTGTATCCAAAAACTTTCTCTTTGCTTTGCCTACTTCTTCATAGTTCTTGTTTTTTGGAGTCTCCTCCTACTATGATCAACTTAAGTATGAAAACAGCATATTTTTGCCTTACAGTTCTGTTAAGTTGTAAAATCCCCTCCTCATCTGAGAGCCAGCATGTATGGAGTCTTTCTACTATGAGGGTAAACGGGCCCAAGGATTCACTGACTGTACATACAAACCAACCACATGATATAGTTCAGCTTTCCCATGCACTAGGGAAGGGAAGCATTACTGGGAGGGAGAAATTAGAGCCCACAGTGTGAATGGCCTAATGTGCTATGGCACCCCAAGACAAATGGCCTGATAGGCTCGACCGACTAATTTTGGGATATCAGATGGGGTGGGGGGGAGGGGCAAGACCAGGCTAGGAAAGAACCACCCCAAGAGGTGGTCAAACGGTTAAAGGCCCAAGTAACCAAGCCAGACCAATTGGCATCAAGTGCAAAGACAGGGTCCTCTGGACTGTACAACCAGCTTTGAGCCTCCTTCAAAGATAAGTTAGAAATGCCCACTATTAGTAATAATCCTTTTATCCATCTAGCCTAGGAGGTGGCCCTGGAATTAAATGTCACTAGCTGCTGGGTTTGTGGAGGTTCTCTGATGTTTAAAACATGGCCCTGGAAATGTACTGGATCGGATGCCTTTCTGCTATTGATGGAATCGAACAATTAGCAGGCAGGCAAGGGGTCCTATTCAGAGTTGAACCCTGTCCAAGGAAACAGTAGGCAAAGAATGCCTAAGCCAAGAAGGGATAAATTATACCTGGGTCAGAGAAACAAAATGCAGAAGAGCCCTGGTCTATAATGATACCTGTAAGAAACTTCCATGGTGGCCAGGGGCCCCAACCTGGTATTGGGCTCCCCAAAAAGGAGGGAATGGAAATCACACTTGCACTCCCTTCAACTCCACTTCTGGGATTCTAGAGCAAAACTGTATAGGAAATTAACCTGATACTAATCTGTTTCTTGCAATCCCAGGCATTAGCCCATATTGGAAGCATCTTTACTCCACAAACCCAGACTTATGGCAGCCCCGAGGGGGACTTTTTGGAATTGTGGCAGAAGGGCCTACTCAGGGCTTCCATCCAGATGTGGAGGAACCTGCACCATAGGAATAATTCAGTCTGGTTTCTTCCTCTTACCCGACACCAAGGGACACACTGGTGTTCCCAATTTGCGACAGCCTGAGACACAGAGAAAAATGATTCCTTGAGCTAGGGGGAAAACAAAACTGGGGCAAAGATGGGAGTTGGGGATACAGGACCCCCATTTTCATGCTCAACCGAACAATCTGACTGCAGGTGGTACTTGAGATTATAACTAACGAAATCGCAACTGTGTTGGAACTGTCACAGCAACAATCCCAGATGAGGATTGTTATCTATCAATATGGAACAATGGAGGAAGGAGGAGCTTGTGGGAAATGACTATACTACCAAATGCAATCTACAAATTCAATGTGATCCTATCAAATTAATGGTGTTTTTCACAGAACTAGAACAAAAAATATCACAGTTTGTATGGAAACACAAAAGACTCTGAATAGACAAAGTAATCTTGAGAAAGAAGAACGGAGCTGGAGGAATAAACTTAACTGATTTCAGATTATACTACAAAGTTACAGTCATTAAGATAGTACGTTACTGGTAGAAAAACAGAAGTATAGGCCAATGGAACAAGATAGAAAGCCCAGAGAGAAACCCACACATGTATGGGCACCTTATCTTTGACTAAGGAGGCAAGAATATACAATGGGAACAAGACAGCACTTTCAATAAGTGGTGCTGGAAGAACTGGACAACTAAGTGCAAAAGAATGAAGTTAGAACACTTCTCTTCATTTTTAAAAAGTATGAGATAGGGGAGTTAATGTCTTCATGATTCTGTATCTGTTGTTCTGTTTATCATTATATTATACTATGGTTGTGCTACTTTCCATAATAACGAGGGTGCTCCACTAATGTTGGTCAGAGGAAACACATGTTGAGATGTTCATTTGGACCAGGAACTGTTCTCTGTGATGTGTGCACATGACACCCCATGGTCTTTCATGCACTTAGATGACACTGTGTTCAATCCACACACAGATCCATACACAGTAAAGTTTCCTGCAGATAGACGTGTTGATCTGCCTTTTGATCCAGAGTACACTAGACACTGCAGAGGGTTCCATACAACATGTCTCTGTTCCTCTCTGGCCTGGGCACCAATTTGACTCAGCTCTTCCAGGGAGGTGACTTTTGGCAAAATTCAGTCACCTGTTAACTGCAACATGTTTCTGCTTCCTCAGCTGCTGAAAGGGATGATAGCATTAAAAATGCTTACCTCATGGTGTTGTGATGAGTACTCAAAGACTTTATTACACATGCACATATGGAGAGCTAACACGGTTCAGAAGGGTGAGCTTATCTTCTTGCCTCTCTTCACTTCCATTTCTGCTTGCACTCACACCCCCCCTGTCCCTGGCCCCACCCTTTTCCCCTCCCACCCCAACTCCGCTCTCTAGCACCTGTGCCCCATCCTCAGACTCTCCATCCAAAAACATGAATGACAATCTCAAGATTTACCTCAGAAAATACCCATACCATCACCCTTGGATTAAAAATCATGAATATTAGCGGAAGAAATAAGAAACAGACTAAAACTGGCAATGTGAAAACTACACAAGAAATAAAGCATTACTGATCAAAGTCTGACTATTAACATTTTCATGTCTTCATCAGATTCAGATTTGCAGAATTTGATCCATGAGAATTAGACTTGATAAAAAGAATGCCAAAAAAAACCACCAAAACTATGTGATGCGGGATCTCAGCCTTTTAATTTCCCTCTATAAGGTTTTAAAAACTTTATATACTCATGTTCTACAATGGTCCAGTGACCACTTATTTCCTGTTATTATACAGATCATATGAAGGGGTTATTGGACTTATAATTTCATAGAGAATATGCACTAAACTTTTCCATGTAAGCACATGATGAAACCTCAGTGTTGCATTTAGGCTTCACAATATGCCCATAAGACGAGGTGAATACTCATTATGCTAAAAAAAAAAAGTCAAATAAAAGCTACCATATAACACAAATTGATCTTACATCATGGAAAGGCACACTAAATATAAATCTGATTTCTTCAGAAATCTTTCAGATAGAGGCTTGGCAAGACTGGAATCAGGATGTTTTGTAGGATCAATGGTCTGAGAGCCTCCTCAGAACAGCCAGCAGCATGTCAGCGAGTCTCCTAGACTGGAGGTCGTGGGTTTGTGCATCAGAGAAGGCAGCAAACCCCTGTCACCTACACAAGCTCCCAGTGGAGACAGAGCCTGGCAGGAGGCAGAATAAGACCATTCCTCTGCTCTGGTAGTGGCTAGACAAGTTGTCCATGTCAATCAGAACTGAGGAATTCTAAAAAAAAAAAAAATGCAAATTTCATGATCTGCACTCAGTGAATCTCACTTAGTGCAGCTACAAGAGTGCCCTAGAATCTGTCACTTTTCATTATACTTGGGAACCTCTCAGGGACTTTATTAAACCTCTTTAGGAGCAAGACTGTCAGCAAAATAAGGGAAATAACAATCAGAACAGCTATGAGAAAAAAAAAATAGAGATGATCAACAAAACCCAAAGCTGGCTCTTTCAAAACATCAATACAAATTCATAAACTTCTACTCATATACAACAAAGAAAGCAAGATAACTAAAGACAACACTTACCAATAGTGGGAGTAAAATAGATTTCAGATCCCACAGAAATTAAAAGGATTCTGTGAATGATTCTACATAACGACATCTGGCAAGTTCAGTGAAAAGAACTAAGTTCAGCCAAAAAGAAATAGATAATCTATTGAAAAACCGAGCTTCTAGTTGAAAAATTTACAGAAATCTCCAGGCCCAGGTGGTATCCCTGGTACAAAAGAGAAAGGGAGGGAAAAAATGGGTAGGGAAAGAGAAAAGGTGACTATATTCTAGTACAATCAGTTACTCAAGGTAAAATGGGCCAAATCCAAGCAATATGCTGAAGCCATTGGTTTTTATTTTCTCATTGTCCTCCAGCTTCCCCTTCCTGCCTCCCTCCTTTGCCACAGTTGCTTTCTTGTAACTTAAGTCCTGCCCTCCATCAAGAGTAGAAATATTATGAGGCACAGTTCCCACATTATAACTCATATCCACTGGTTGACTGACACTCAGCATGGATGCTATCATCCCTGAAGCTGGTATACTCAAGCTCTCTGTCTCTCATCACAGACCAGAAGGTTTCACTCCTAATTTCAGGTGTAGGTAGGAGAGAAGGTGCAGGGCACATGTTGAAGCCTTGAGTCCTTCATCTGTGAAATGCGGCTGACCACAAATTGTGGGAAAAACAGAGACAGCAGCACAAGACCCTTTCAATGAGTGCTAACCCATTGAAACATGCCAAACCCAGAGCATCACAGGACTCCTTGACATTCAGAAGCATGTCAAGTAGATTTCCCTGCCAGGACTCTTGCATTTATTGTTCCTTCTGCCTGGAATGCTCTTCCCCTAGGTAAGACCACGGCCTGCTCACTCACTTCCTCCACATCTCTGCTTAATTGCCATCTTTCAGAATTTCCCTCATTATCTTGAATAAAATAATATCATACCTGCACACACCCTTTCCCCTGATCTAGCATTATCTTTCTTCATAGTGCCTGCCACCCTTGATTTACTTACTGACTACCAGGTCTACGAAATGAGAGACTTGGTCCGTTTTGTCCTGTCACAAACGCCTCGAATTAGGGCTCTGGTATATGGCAGGTGCTCAGAAAACATTTGTTCAAGGACAGTCGGGAGCCAGGCCCCTTTACACACATTGCTAACATACACAGGTGCCCTCCAAGACGGACACTGGCCCCACTGTATTAATTATCATACATACTGAGATTCCAGGAGACGAGTGACACGCTCAACAACACACAGTCGGCATGTCAGCTTCCAGGCTTCAGAATCATATCTGCCTGCTTCCCAATCCTCAGTTCCTGGACAGAGACCTCACAGCCAAGAACGCAAGAGGCTTTATTTCTAACACAACGACTCCAAACAGTTCAGGTAGATACCTAGAGACAACAAAAACGGGTCACTGACTATCAGACAGAGAACTCACAACTCGAGTCTCAGACCCTCAAACACGACAGAGACCAAACACACTGCGACAAAGAGCCTTCAACAGACCAAGGTCTTCAAGACAGAAACAAATGAGAATTGCACAGATACTTCACATCACGGAGACTGACTTCTGAACCACTCCAGACACTTACTAACCTAATACAGAAATCCCTAAGCATAAAGACAGAACTTTGAGTAACTCAAGAACATCATACAACCTGAAGATAAAGTCCCCAGACAAATGGAAATCCTGCACCCTGTGCACAGACCCCAAGCAGCTGATAGCTTACACCTTAAGACGAACCCCTCCTCAAAGCAGCTCAGAGACATCACAACTTGGGACCCAGAATCAAAAGCTGAGCGATCTCACATTCTGGGGAGCAGACGCCTACAGAGAGATCTCACAGCCAGGGACTGAAAGGCCCGAAAGCTCCAAAAATGCACATCCCGGCATACAGGCACACACATCCTAGAGGCTTTAGACTATGGCTCGCAAAATCCACTCAGATCAAATATCCCATCACCCACGATCCTGGCCAATGGCTCAGAGAGATCAAATGTACCCCAAACAGCATCTGTGATGTCATACGTAGCCATACACAACGCCAAGCTCCCTAACACAGGTTACTCTCCAGGGAGAGAAACGAAACAAGCGCAGAGACCTTTCCCTGGTCATGAATTGCACGCATCGAAGTGCGACTTACCGCGCGCTGCCATATGATCCAGACTGAATAAGAGCTAAATAACACTGAAACACCGTCACTCTGCACTGCCGCTGACTGTGCCGAACCTAGCCACTCACCAAGGCAGCGATTCAACCCCTTCGGGAAAAGCGGTAAAACTCGGAGAAAAACTGCACACTCTGAAAAGCCGCGCAAGCGAACGCAGGCGCAGTGGTATACACACGCCTCTCGCCCAGAGTTCCAGCTCCGCGACCTCAGTGCCGGTCTAAGACAGGCAGCCAATGGGAACTGAGCAGGAGACGAAGGAGGGCGGGAGTAGCCGGACTTCCGCATGTACTCGCGCCCCGGAAGAGCTAATTCAGGCAATCTCCCAGTCGCCGTACCCTCGAAGCGGCAGCCAATCTGTCGCTCTGTACCCATCCCCACGTTCGTTGAGACCATGTAGAAACGAAGGGGTGGAGTTGGAAAAGAGACAAAGTTGCAGCTTAATATCGGTGTCACTCTAATTCAAATGCGATGGGAAGACGAAGTGGAGCGAATGCCGTTGGACCCACTGGCGCTATGAGTGCCTCCGCTGGGAACTGTGGTCGATGCCCGACGCAGTGTCAGGGCACCCTCTGTTTTTTCACACTCACTCTCGTAATGGTACCTTCCAGAGTGGGTGGTCCCACCGCTACACTTCAGTGGTACATCCCAGGACAGAACTGTTTCATCTAGAGCGCCCCTTGGTGGTGAGATTGGGAAACAACAGAAGTACATATCCCTACCGTCCCAGGATGATATGCAAAGGGTGGAAAGACAAAGTCAGGATGAAAACCTCACAGATTGCCACACTCTTGGACTCAGAAAAAAGTCTTCATAAACTGAAGATTACTCCTCTGTGGTGGCCACTATTGTAACAGGAAGCATTCAAATAATTTTCTCTGTTCTGGGCGGTGGTATTGGTGCTTGTTTGTGCTTTCCTGTTTAATACAGAATAGGTCTCATGGAGAAAACCAGCCACAGTCCCCCAACTGGCAGGAGAGATAAAGCTTCTGAGAAAGGGATCTGAAGGCCTGGCCTGGGGACGGCCTCTGTCGCTGACTGTGGGTGATATGTGAAAGGACAACAGGACTTTCCATTCTGTTAGAAAAGGGGTCATCTCCTTTTCTAAGGAGACCCAAGAACACCATGTATGTGACATAAAGACCACAGCGTTGTCATCATCTTGTCGTCCCTGAATACCCTCCCTAGCAGAAGCCTTGTCCTGTCTCGCTGTGCCTCTCTTGACAAGTTTAAATTTATTCATTCTGTCATTCATTCATTGTCTCCACAGTATGTTTGAAGCACAACTATGAGTGTTAGGAAGGAGAAAATCAACCTTGCCTTTGTGGAATGTACATTCTGTGGCGATCATACAGCCCCAAACTCTAAGTAATTTTTCAGGTGTTTGTAACTGCTATAATTAAAATTAAATCAGGATAGTGAAATAGAGAGAGGGGATCATGTCTAGAAAGGGAGGTCAGGGAAGTTCTTTCTAAGATTGTGACATTTGAGCAAAAGCCTAGAGGAGATGCCTATGTGGGAGAAAAGTACCCCAGACAGAGATAATGGCCAGCTGAAAAATTGGAGAGTAGAACTCAGTGTCATGTGTGTGAAAACAGTGAGGAGGCTGATGTGACTGTCACAGCATGATGGAGGGAGAGCCAGGAGATCGGATGAGACAGGTAATATGGGGCAGGTCCCATAGGGCCTACTGGCCATTTGGAGGACTTTGACTTGAGCCCCAGGAGGATTCTTACAAGAGAAGTCCCCATGCTTCCTTCAGAGGCCCAGATTACACAATGATTGTTGAGGAAGGCCTGGTTCACCCCAGGAAAACCACAGGCTCTGAAGCTGAATGTGCCTTTCCTCGAATCCCCCACTCTCAAGGGGAATTGCCCCTACTGCTCCCAGTGAACATCCATATCAATTGATGTTACCCTCAGGAGAGAAGAAGGACCCTCATGGTGTGAGTGAGGTCACATTCAGTCTTGCAAAGGCAAAGAGGGACAATGTAACAGACACAGAGTTGTCAGGGAGAAAGACAAAGCTAGAGCATTAGACAGGAGCAGAGACTATTTCTGGAAGCAAAGAGTCCCCACTTAGTTGCACACCCACCTATGGGCCCCCAGCCCTGCTACTGGATGATGTACCTGTTTCTACAAGAGAAAAGGAGCCCCTCCCCGGGGACTGCCTCTAGGGAATGACTCAGTTGCCCATGGCCTGGGCCTCAGTCATGCCCCCTTGACACACATCAGGGGCCTCTGCCCATCAACACAAGGACATGTTCCAGTCATGGGGAGGCTTATGCTGTACACAGGGTGCCTCACAAGCTGTTCTGTCCAGACTGCCCTCCTGCTGACCTTAGTGCCAATTAATGCTTTAATGGGGAAAAAGGCAGGGATCTCTGCATTTGTGGTGGAGCCTCATAAAAATTGGTGAATGTGAGGTTTCTCCCCACCTGCTTGGAGGCTCACCTCTGTGACTTTCAGCCACCGCCTCCCAGGGAATGAGAAGGTTACGTTCCATATATCTGGTAATGAGCTGTGTGTGTGTGATGGGGAGACACAGAGACATATCCTGACAGTGCATCAGTCACAGGGTCCTTGTGGCCCTGTGCAAACGCCCCCTTTCCCCACTACCTGGCCAGGGTTGTGCTGAGTCTTTCCTGCCTCCTACAAGGAACCCAAGCTTACATCCAGTTTCTTCCCTCCTCATGTGCTGAGACCTTCCATCTACACTGGGCTTTGGGTTGGGCTCCCATCTGCAAATGGCGCCTTCCTTGTTGTGGGTTGGGCAGATTGAATGAGTGTGTAAACACAGTTTTAGTGACAGGGCTGCTATCAAGGGTGGCAATCATGTCAGCAAGGTTTGTTTTTATCAGGATTATTTCCATGGGCTCCTGTGAACTGCACATCACTTACTTTCCCTGAAGATTGGGCCCTAGGCTTTTATCTCTGTAGGTAGGCATGGTAGAAATCATAGCAAATGTGAAATCACAGGTCTAAGACCCGTGAGAGTGGGGTCCATCCAGCCTTCCTCTCAAGAACACTCTCATTTGCAGATACATGAACAGCTTAGAGGCCCAACGCACTGGGCAAAGACCACCTTCCCCCAAATAATGCCTGGGACAGAGATCCACAAATAGTTCAGAGCCTGCTCATCCTGGACAGCAACCCCAAACAGCTCAAATACGTCACACCTGAGTACACAGACCCGAAACAGCTCAGAAATTCCCACTGTGGCCTCAGATGAATTAGGATCCCTAAGACAAACAGCACTGCTCACAGCCAGTTCTATGGAGTGAAGTTGTAACCTCTGTGGTTGCTGAATGACACTGCATTCTGAAGGAATTCACAGTGAAAAAAGGATGAGGCTCACTATGCTTTGGACAAGCTGGCCTTTGTTTAGTTACTTGGATGCCTCAAAAAAAGGTTCAGTGGCCCCAGATTCTTGCATCTTCCCAAACACAGAAAAGCATGAAAAGCATTAACTTGTGATATCTGATCTCTGTGTTTCACAGTAACCTTTTACCAATATGCATGCTTCACTGCATGTATTTTGTAGTCAAACTCATATTGACTTCTCTGCTACCTTCTCAGAGCAGTTTCCTCAGAGTAGCTGTGTCCTGGGCTCTAGTCCCCAGAAGACCCTGATCCAACCATTCACAACACTTCCACTGTATGTTTTTCATTAAGTAGCCACTACTCAAACTAACAGCTTGCCCTTAGCTCGGAGGCCTCACACCCCTCCCCACAGGGCCTACAGGCTGCACTCTGGGACACACAGCCCCAAATCTTTCCCTCTGGGCTTCTGTGTGGGCAGTGGCAGTGAGGCTCTGTTAAGTCAACCCCAAGGGAGAGAGGCCGCCAGTCTTGCAATCCCTGCAGTCTGCATTCACCAGCATGTCATTCTGAGGAAGGCAGGTTCCTTCCAGGGGTGTGATGTGCCTGAGAGCTGAGGGGTTCTGAAACTGATTTCCCATGTCTGGGTCCTGACTTAGGCCCTAACCCTTAGCCCATCCCCGCTCACTTCTGGTCATGGTAACCTTGTATCCTGCCCCACAGGAGGTTCAGAGTGAATCCCAGATTTACAGAAGAAGCCCCAGGGATCTGGTCGTCTATGTCAGTACCGACTGTGGGCTGCTGAATTCTGGAGATAGGAGAGGTTTTCCCCTCACTGTGCCTATGACAACTCCCTTACATCCCTCTAATCATCTGTCATTTTCCAGAGCCCCTCTCCTGGTGACAGCTGCCACAACTCCTCTCTCTCCCCAGATTCCCAGCCCTCTCCTCATCTTCCAAGAGGCCTCCCCTCCCACCTCAGGGGCCTCTTTAGCTCCTCGCCCAGCCCTACTCCCAGGGACACATTTACACCCTCTCTCCAATTGTGACCTCTCACCCAGCACCAGCACTGCCTCAGAGGATCCCCTGAGGACCCTGTCTACTCCCTGCATTCTTCAGGACACCTCTCTCTTGCCCCACACAGGTGTCTGTCATAAAGTCCTGGTGAGGGAGGAACTGAAAATCTCCAGGATCCAGAGAAAATCCAGACCCAGACCAGGAGTCCAGGGTACTTCCCTCAGAGCTGGTGGGAAAGGGTGAGGGTCTCTGAGAGAAAGAGCTTGATTCAAGGTCCCACAAGTGTGACAGAGTTTTCTTCAAGGGGCCTAGTGAGAAAGAAGTGAGACGTACCTTAGAAGTGCTTCAGACACTGCAATTCAGAAGGATGATTACCTGAAACTGAGATCCCTGCCCACGGACGCCAGCTGACTCCTAGAGTGACCTCACTAAAGCAGCCACTGATCAGAGAAGCGTCTCCAGCCTGTTGACTGGGCAGCAAACACTCCTGGAGATTGGGTTGCACTGGTCCTTCAGTTCTCAGGCCCCAGGTCCCCACTGCAAGCTCTTGCTCATCAGCCTCAGTGCCTGACTGTGTGAGCCCTGGTCTCATCTGGGGTCTCTGTCCCTGTACCCCGCAAGAGCCTGAACCTGCGTTTTCTATGTGGGCTACAAAGAGTGGTCTAGGATTCCGTGCCTCCCAGGCTCCACATCCAATCACTGCTGCCAGTGTATTCAAATCTGCAGGGGATGGGTGTGGGCAAAATGGGTCTGGAGTGGCCTCCTGGACATGAGAAAGGGGATTCCCCTCTGTCTTCCCTGAGAATGATGTGAGGAGGTAGTAAGCAAGGTTGAATTCTCCTGCTCCACAGATGGACAGCATTGTGGCAGCATCTATCAAAATGAAAACTCCTGACAAATCCCTTGCCGTGTCCCTGAGGGAAGGACATTTTTGGTCCAGTTTTGTCAGTCACCCCAGTGCCGGGCACAGAATAGGTGATAATTGGGTGATTTGTGACTGTCTGAGTCTTGATCCAGCGTAGACCTGTGTGTAGAAGGAAGGTGGTAGCAAATAATTGTGCAAAACCTCTTTATGTCCATTAATTGTCAACGGTTTTTGGACGGTAAATGAACGGTGAGGGGTTCATGGTATAGCATGCAGCACACACCGGCCATGGAAAGCAATGAGGGGACCAGTGTGTGCTGATCAGATGGAACTCCTTCAGGACATGCTGTTAATAGTCATGGAGAGGGGAAGCAAATGAGAGATGCTCATAGTGGGGCCTGCTCTGTGTGTGTGTGTGTGTGTGTGTGTGTGTGTGTGTGTGTGTGTGTGCTGTGTTTAGTCGCACCCGCCTCTTTGCAACCCCATGGACTGTAACCCTCCAGGCTCCTCTGTCCATGGGGATTCTTCAGGCAAGAATGCTGGAGTGGGTTGACATGCCCTCCTCCAGGGGATCTTCCCAACCCTGGAATCAAACTCAGGTCTCCTGCATTGCAGGTGAATTCTTTACCATCTGAGCTACCAGGGAAACTCAAGAATACCGGAGTGGGTAACCTATCACTTCTCCAGGTTCTTCCCAAGCCAGGAATCGAACTGGGGTCTCCTACATTGCAGGCAGATTCTTTACCAGCTGAGCTACCAAGGAAGCCGTGTGTGTGTGTGTGTGTGTGTGTGTGTCTGTGTGTCTGTGTATGTGTCTGTGTGTGTCTGTGTGGTTTAAATACAGAGAAACGTGTTTGAAAGGAACAAGGAGGCTCCAATAACTAACCCCAGTGGTAGGCCCTGGAAGCAGAGAACATGGAGTGAGATGACCTGTGTAGTCCATGTGCTGTGTAGTCCATACTAATGGAATCTTTCACCAGCCCCGTTACTCAGATAATATTTGAGTAACTATTAATATAGAAAGCAAGGTCATATGATGAAAACAATGCCTGTACCACAGAGCATTTGTATGTAAGGGCCTCTGAAAGATGTCCAGGAACAGGGTGCTCAAACTTACACGGCCCAGGGCCAAGCAGTTAGTGTGCATAAGGGAACCCAGCTCATGTGAGGGTAGGGAAGGGCAGCACATGGCCATGGTAAATGTTTCCTGCTGATCTGCTTCTGGTGTAGGTACAATAGAGAAGATGGGGTTGGTTCAGACTCTAGACCCTCATAACAACCTCCTCCGCATCAAAAATAGAGATAATTTTCATGATGCATCAAAGTTGTTACATCTTTGCACTGATGTAAACTCCAAACTCCAGTACTTTGGCCACCTCATGCAAAGAGTTGACTCATTGGAAAAGACTCTGATGCTGGGAGGGATTGGGGGCAGGAGGAAAAGGGGACGCCAGAGGATGAGATGGCTGGATGGCATCACTGACTTGATGAACATGAGTTTGAGTGAACTCCGGGAGATGGCCTCCAAGGAGGCCTGGTGTGCTGTGATTCATGGGGGTCGCAAAGAGTTGGGCACGACTGAGTGACTGAACTGAACTGAACTGAACTGAAATTCCTTGGGAGTTTCGCTCAATGTTTTCATCACAGAACACACAAACACATGCATACACGCCATAGGAAAAAATAAGTGATCCTCTTAACCCAGAATTCAATAACTAAGATGGACTTGAGGGGACTTCCCCGGTCGTCCTATGGTTAAGAATTCACCTTGCAGTGCAGGGCATGTGGGTTCACTGCAGCCACTGAGCCTGTGGCACAACTAGAGAGTCCGTGCAATCCCAGTTGAGTTTCAGATCTTTGCTTGTGGTGCACGGACTCTCTATTTATTTATGTTACAGGTTTACTACTGTGCTAATAAATTATGTATATTACAAAATATATACACAAATGCAAATTGTAAAGAGATCAATTAAAGATAAATTGTTTTTTAAAAAATAAGAAAATTATCCTCCAATTAAAATAAAATAAATTAATTAAAAAACAACAAGACTGACTTAGGAATTGGTTCTGCCTATGAGGAATTAACAGGCTTGGATTTATCCTCCCAATTTAAGTAACTAAAATTTTGTGACAGTTTTCATATATAGTACAACATGCAGGATGCTGATGCCTGAGAGAAGGGAAAAAATGAGATGAAAACTCCAATTTTCCCTAGCTTACTACCTGAAGAAGCTTTCCAAGTATTAGTGCAAGAAGAAGGAACTCAGCCAGAGATCAGCACTCTCCCAGATCTGAGGAAACAGAGCACAGCATTCAGGGAGGCCAAAACAGCCAGAATTCCTGGAACACAGGACAAGAGAAAGGGGAGCTGCACCGAGGGGTAGGACTGCAGAGAGAACAGGAGCGAGTGCTATGCTATCGATATTTGCCCAGGGTTCCCTGGGAGGCCCCTGCTCCATTCTGATCAGCTCATATGTGTGCAGAATGTACCTAAGGCCAAGGAAAGAACCACCGAAAAGGAGTGGGTGGAACAATCCCAGAGCTCACAGAGGGATGGAGATAGTTCTTCTTCTTACCTGCCAGAGGAAAGAAAACACTCATAATATGCAGGTATCTTGTACATTATTCAGCAAGATATTACCTCAGTGGTGAGGCAATTTAGCCCTAGATGAAGGAAAGATAGAGGCCATAAACTAGGAGCCACTGATGTGTTTTGTGTGGCCTTCACTGTTCCTAAAAATGACTGTGCTCAGTTGCTAAGTCATGTGTGACTCCTTGAGACCTCATGGACTGTAGCCCTTCAGGCTCATCTGTCCCTGGGATTTCCCAGGCAAGGATACTGGAGTGGGTTGCCATTTTCTTCTGCAGGCATAGAATATGTTTTAGGGCAGTGAAACTATTCTGTATGATGTTATGGTAAATAGATGACATTGCATATTTGTCAAAACCCTTAGAATCTTACATCATATAAAGTGAATCAATGTATGCATATTAAAAAAACATTTTGACATCAAGAATGGAATACAAAAGACTGTTCTATACATCTGTGTCTCTTTTGCTGTGGACTCTGGGAGAGGGAGAGGGTGGGATGATTTGGGAGAATGGCATTGAAACATGTATAATATCATATATGAAAGGAATCACCAGTCCAGGTTCGATGCATGATACTGGATGCTTGGGGCTGGTGCACTGGGACGACCCAGGGGGATGGTGTGGGGAGGGAGGGGGGAGGGGGGTTCAGGATGAAGAACACGTGTATACCTGTGGCAGATTCATGTCGATGTATGGCAAAATCAATACAATATTGTGAAGTAATTAACCTCCAATTAAAATAAATAAATTTATATATATTTTTAAAAAAAGAACAGAATACAGAATTTGACTAAACAATCTAATCATATTGCAAATATTTAAAACTACCTCACTCAGATCCCCTGACTTAAGCAACTTTGGAAGTGAATGGAGTTTGCAAGACTGAAAGCAAAAGATAAAAACACTGTAATCTAGTTGATAGTGTTCTTTCTCATAGGGGTACAGGTTAAGAATCTTGATACGGTTACACATGCATACATGAATTAAGCAGGTAAATAGATGGCACATGTGTATACATACATATATTTCTTTGTTCTGTGAGCTGAAAGTGTCTAAGAGAAGTGGTACTCCCCAAATCTGAAAGAAAATGATGCATAAAAAAGCACAGAACTTGGTTCCCAATACTCTTTTCCAATAAAAGGAACCAGGCTTCTGGGAGATATTACTGGTTGTAGGGCTCAGATAAGAAATATAAAAGAGGAGTCTGGGGGGGGGGTCTTGTTGTATCAAAAAGGAAGTGAACAAAAAAGATCCCCTTAGTAATGGGGTTATGTCAAAGAAGAAAGGAATGAACATCCAATGACCACAATTAGAACAGGATGAGCCACGTAATAAATTAAGTAAATCATCCTTTGGGATTATACCCCAAAGTATAAAGCAACTATTCATAAAGCAATTCAGTGAGATCTATCAAGACAGGCATCCATGACAGGGGAGCATGGTGCCGTAGTGGGCCAGTTGAGAGGGTAGGGGTGAAGAGGATATTCATGCAGACAGAGTATCCTAGTACAGGGAGTCAGAACTCAAATAAGGTGAAACGATAAGATCCACAAGAACAGGAAAGGTAGGTGTGTAGTATGATATGTGAGAACTTGAGCAGGGAAAAAAGGATATCCATCCCAGGACATATCATGGGCAGTCAGTGCCAAAATGGGAATAAGAGGCCTTCACACAGCAGAGGAGCCTGCCACAAGAGTCAGTTTAGTCCAGAGGATATTAAATAGGAGGCTGGTCAGTCATGCAGAGTAAAAACCTAAGCCCAGAGAAGTGGAAATTCACATGGAGGAGGCAGATTTGTGTAGAAAGTCATAGGCCAAGCAAGGGGAAGAGGGCATCCAAGCATGGAAGTGGGCAGCCCTGTGTGGGCAGTTAGAGGCTGAGTGGAACAAAGAGGGTATCTGAACGTGGGGGTACCCCCTTGCAGAGTATCAAAGCCCAAGCAGGGTAAGGGGAGTATGTTTATAAAACGGTTGCCTGGAGTGGGTATCAGAGTCTGAATATGTTGAGAAAGGCATTCACATGCATTGGGGACAATTCAGAATTTTGTGATCTCAGAGCCAGAGCTATGCAGGGAGGATTCACACACAAAGGGATGCACACACACATGTACAATTCCCAGACTCTGTCCAATGACGGGAACTGGGAGATAATGAGCACATACAAGTCTCATATATTGGATTCTGAATCCCATTTCCCCCTAAAAATTATTGGAGCTTCTGGGAAAAACTGTTAATTCCATGGCAAGTCCAAGGAAAGAACAAGATGAGCCTGGTATATCTTTCACAAAAAGCATCAAACTGTTCAAAAAATGATGGGAAAATATCAAAAGGACAGAGAGCTTGGATTAAGGAAGTTTCCACTCTCCAAGGTTGGAACGATATGAAAAATATGAACATCAAAATAAATAATGATAGTGACAGGTCAGGATTCCTTTAGTAAAATAAGAGACTATTTATCATATAGATTTAATTAAATTGATAAATCTAAATTTTGGTAAGGAATAAAATATGTATGTACTTTAAAATACAAAAGAATGTCTTGATTACAAGATAGGAGAGAGTAACTTGACAGTGGAGAAGCTTGACAGCAACCACTTTACTCAAGTGATCCAAGTGAACATCATCGATATTGGGACACATTGAAATCATGAACCACTTGATAGAATGAGATGATCTGAACACAGTATCATTTCCATCATTTTCCTGTCAAAGATGCAAAACATGATATTCATCATGAGCAAATACTGGAGCAAAGTTGAGGAGAATTATAAAATAACTGACCTCTAGTTCTGGCATTCGAGTATCACTGCCTCACAGAATGATCTGGGGAATGTTTCTTTCCACTTCTATGGGTACATTTATAATGCATGTGTGGAGAATTGGCATGACTTTTGGTTTATATATGTAGTAGAATTCAGCAGTGAGGCTATCTGGGGCTAGGTACAGTAGGGGGATATTTGTGAGGTGGGTTGGGCAAGAAGTTCAAAAATGAATAATCCTTTCTGTTTACTTCAGATTTTCATTTTCTTCTTGAGTCAATTTAAGTCAACTGTGTATTTCTAGAAATTTGTCCATTTCATCTAAATTTTCTCATTAGCGCATATTTCAAATCGGGAAAGGGGTCGACAAGGCTGTATATTGTCACCCTGCTTACTTAACTTATATGTAGAGTACATCATGAGAAATACTGGACTGGATGAAGCACGAACTGGAATCAAGATTGCCGGGAGAAATATCAACAACCTCAGATATGCAGATGACACCACCCTTATGGCAGCAAGTGAAGAAGAACCAAAGAGCCTCTTGATGAAAATGAAAGAGGAAAGTGAAAAAGTTGGCTTAAAACTCAACATTCCAAAGACTAAGATCATGGCATCTGGTCCCATTACTTCATGGCAAATAGATGCGGAAACAATGGAAACACTCAGATACTTTATTTTGGGGGGCTCCAAAACCATTGCAGATGATGACCGCAGCCATGAAATTAAAAGATGCTTGCTCCTTGGAAGAAAAGTTATGACCAACCTAGACAGCATATTAAAAAGCAGAGATATTACTTTGCCAACAAAGGTCAATGTTATGGTTTTTCCAGTGGTCATGTATGGATGTGAGAGTTGGACTATAAAGAAAGCTGAGCACCAAAGAATTGATGGTTTTGAACTGTGGTGTTGGAGAAGACTCTTGAGAGTCCCTTGGACTGCAAGGTGATCCAACCAGTCCATCCTAAAGGAAATCAGTCCCAAATATTCATTGGAAGGACTGATGCTGAAGTTGAAACTCCAATACTTTGGCCACCTGATGCGAAGAACTGACTCATTTGAAAAGACTCTGAGGCTGGGAAAGATTGAACATGGGAGGAGAAGGGGACAACAGAGGATGAGATGGTTGGATGGCATCACTGACTCAATGGACATGAGTTTGAGTAAGCTCTGGGAGTTGGTGATGGACAGGAAGGCCTGGTGTGCTGCAGTCCAGATGGTCACAAAGAGTCAGACATGACTGAGTAACTGAACTATCTGACTGATTCCTTTATAATTTTATTTATTTCTCTAAAGTGGTAGTTAGTTGTCCTATTTTATTCCTAATTTTAGTAATTTGAGTCTTCTTTCTTCCTTGATCATTATCGCTAAAGTTGTGTTATTTTTTGACCTTTCTAAAAAGCAGAGACATTACTTTGCCAACTAAGGTCCGTCTAGTCAAGACTATGGTTTTTCCAGTGGTCATGTATGGATGTGAGAGTTGGACTATAAAGAAAGCTGAGCGCTGAAGAATTGATGCTTTTGAACTGTGGTGATGGAGAAGGCTCTTGAGAGTCCCTTGGACTGCAAGGAGATCCAACCAGTCCATTCTGAAGGAGATCAGCCCTGGGATTTCTTTGGAAGGAATGATGCCAAAGCTGAAACTCCAGTACTTTGGCCACCTCATGTGAAGAGCTGACTCACTGGAAAAGACTCTGATGCTGGGAGGGATTGGGGGCAGGAGGAGAAGGGGACAACAGAGGATGAGATGGCTGGATGGCATCACTGACTCGATGGACGTGAGTCTGAGTGAACTCTGGGAGTTGGTGATGGACAGGGAGTCCTGGCGTGCTGCGATTCATGGGGTCGCAAAGAGTCGGACACGACTGAGTGACTGAACTGAACTGAAATAACGAAACTTTCATTTGTTGATTATATCTGTGGTTATTTTATTTTATTTTTTTAATTTTTATTTTTACTTTATTTTACTTTACAATACTGTATTGGTTTTGCCATACATTGACATGAATCCACCACGGGTGTACATGAGTTCCCAAACATGAACCACCCCCCACCTCCCACCCCATATCATCTCTCTGGATCATCCCCATGCACCAGCCCCAAGCATCCTGTATCCTGCATCAAACATAGACTGTGGTTATTTTATTCTCTATTTCCTTTATTTTGCTCTAATATTTATTGTTGACTATGTCTGCCTATTTGAGTTCAGTTCACTACATTCCCTAACTTAGATGTGATGTGTTTTTTCTTTCATTCCCCTCAAAGTAATTCAAATCAGGTGCCAAAGTAGCTCAAGATGATCAGTCATATGAAGACCTAGAAGACCTCCTAGAACTACCACCAAAAACAGATGGTCTATTCATCAGTTCGGATGGGTATGCCAAAGTAGGAAGTCAAAAGATGCCTGGAGTAACAGGCAAGTTTTGCCTTGGAGAACAGAATGAATTAGGGCAAAAGCTAACTAAATTCTGCCAAGAGAATGCACTCATCACAGAATATACCCTTTCTGAACAGCACAAAAGACGAGTTTACACATGGACATCACCAAGTGGTCAATACCAAAATCAAATTGATGACATTTTTTTGTAGCCAAAGATGGAGAAGCTGTATGCAGCCAGCAAAAACAAGACCTGGAGCTGACTGCGGCTATGCTCATCAGCTTCTAATAGCAAAATTCAGGCTTAAACTAAAGAAAGTGGGGAAAACCACTAGGAGAGCCAGGTGTGACTGAAATCCAATCCCCTATGAATATGCAGTGGAGGTGACCAATAGATTCAAGGGATTAGATGCAGTTAACAGTGCACCTGAAGAACTGTGGATGGAGGTCCTTAACATTGTACAGGAGGCAGCGAACAAAGCCATCCCAAAGAAAATGAAAAGCAAGAAAGCAAAGGGTGCCGGGAGCCAGTGTGAGGAATCCCGCCCGTGACAAGGTCATGAGGAAGGAAGCTGACAAACGCAAGGCATGCTCAGACTTCAGGGGCCCCTCTGGAAATTCCTAAGCATTGTACCCCAACAAAAATCTGCCGGTTTTTGTGCTCTGCTTTTCCACTCTTCTGACATTCTCTGGAAAAAGTCAATTCAGGGCTTTAGTCTTCTGCATTTGAAAGAGTGTTTCAATCCAAAAACCCCTTTGATGGCTGTCTAGCCTGCCTGCAGGACTCGTACAGCTGTGCATGTGATTGTTTGAGGCCTTCTGACCGCAGGAGGCACAGGAAGCTTAAAACATCCTAGGAATTTAAAGAAAAACACTTGGGGGAAACGAAATTAACATTCATTAAGGAAGAGAGCCAAAAAGTGTTAACAAGCCTCTTGGCCAGAAGATAATGTAAATCACCTGAGACCTTTTGTATACAAAATGATATACGGAAAGAGTCTGGGTTGCGAACACTACATAATTTTGTGTTACCCATTGATCTCCATGTTTTATCAGAAGTATAAAAGGCCTTCTGAACAACAAAGGATTGGACCAGTTTCTCGGACTAGTCTCTCGGCCTGGTTTCTTGGGAATCTGGCTCCCCCCGTGTCTCTCTCTCTTTTCTTCTCTCCCTTTCCCTCCCTCCGCTCTTTAATTTCAGGTTGAATCTCCACCTGGGGCGCGGAAGCCCGCCAAGTCTACTTACTTGCCCTGACTGTTAAGACCCGCGCAAAAGGGAGCCTAAGGTGAGGCACCCTTAGATATTCAAGCGAGCGCTGGTGGCCCAACGTAGATGGTGCAAATTCCTTGTCTGGAATTTTACTGGTCTTCCGCGTAATCCAAGCTATTCAGCCCTCTTCCTCCACTTAATCTTCCTACTACACTATTTCTTCCTAATCTAATCTTATATTAATAAACAAATAAGTTTTTCTCAAGCCAACGCCGTCCACCCTTTGAATTCCCTGGATCCACCGGGGCTGGACACTGGCAAAAGGGGTTATCCCAGGAGGCTTTCAAATAGCTGACAAAAGAAGAGAAGCAAAAAACCAAGGGAGAAAGGAAAGGTGCATCAAACTAAAGGCAGCATTCCAAAGAAGAGCACCCAGAGACAAGAATGAACAGTGCATAAATGAACAGTGCATAAAACTAGATGAAAAACAACAGAAGAAGAAAGAATAGAGATCTCTTCATGAAAACTGGAAATATCAAGGGAGCATTTTGGCCTTCAGTTCAGTTCAGTTCAGTTGCTCAGTCGTGTCCGACTCTGCAACCCCATGAATCATGGCACGCCAGGACTCCCTGTCCATCACCAACTCCCGGAGTTCACTCAGACTCACGTCCATTGAGTCAGTGATGCCATCCAGCCATCTCATCCTCTGTTGTCCCCTTTTTCGCCTGGCCCCAATCCCTCCCAGCATCAGAGACTTTTCCAGTGAGTCAACTCTTTGTATGAGGTGGCCAAAGTACTGGAGTTTCAGCTTTAGTATCATTCCTTCCAAAGAAATCCCAGGGCTGATCTCCTTCAGAATGGACTGGTTGGATCTCCTTGCAGTCCAAGGGACTCTCAAGAGTCTTCTCCAACAGCACAGTTCAAAAGCATCAATTCTTTGGTGCTCAGCCTTCTTCACAGTCCAACTCTCACATCCATACATGACCACAGGAAAAACCATAGCCTTGACTAGACTGACCTTAGTCGGCAAAGTAATGTCTCTGCTTTTGAATATGCTATCTAGGTTGATCATAGCTTTCCTTCCAAGGAGTAAGCGTCTTTTAATTTCATGGCTGCAGTCACCATCTGCAGTGATTTTGGAGCCCCCCAAAATAAAGTCTGACTGTTTACACTGTTTCCCCACCTATTTTCCATGAAATGATGGGACCGGATGCCATGATCTTCGTTTTCTGAATGTTGAGCTTTAAGTCAACTTTTTCACTCTCCACTTTCACTTTCATCAAGAGGCTTTTTAGTTCCTCTTCACTTTCTGCCATAAGGGTGGTGTCATCTGCGTACCTGAGGTTATTGATATTTCTCCCGGCAATCTTGATTCCAGCTTGTGTTTCTTCTAGTCCAGCATTTCTCATGATGTACTCTGCATATAAGTTAAATAAGCAAGGTGAAAATATACAGCCTTGACACAGTCCTTTTCCTATTTGGAACCAGTCTGTTTTTTCATGTCCAGTTCTAACTGTTGCTTCCTGACCTGAATACAGATTTCTCAAGAGGCAGGTCAGGTGGTCTGGTATTCCCATCTCTCTCAGAATTTTCCACAGTTTATTGTGATCCACACAGTCAAAGGCTTTGGCATAGTCAATAAAGCAGAAATAGATGTTTTTCTGGAACTCTCTTGCTTTTTCCATGATCCAGCGGATGTTGGCAATTTTGGCCTTAGATGAGCACAATAAAGAATAGCAACGGTAGAGACCTAGTAGATGCTGAAGAGATCAAGAAGAGATGGAAACAATACATGGAAGAACTGTACCAAAAAGATCCCAATGAACTAGATTATTATGTTGGTGTGGTCAGTCACCCAGAGCCAAGCATTCTGGAGTGGGAAGTCAAGAGGGCCTTAGAAAGCTCTAGTGTTAATAAGGCTAGAAGATGCGATGGAATTCCAGTAGAGCTATGCAATTCCCCAAAGGATGATGCATTCATGGTGCTGCATTCAATATGTCAGCAAATAAGGAAGATGCAGCCGTGGCCATAGGACTGCCAAAGGTCAATCCTCATCCCGACTCCCAAGAAGGGTAGTACTGAAGAATGTGCTAGCCATCTGACAATTAAAAGACTTGAGTAATGAGCACATAGTTTCTCAAAACCATACAAAGAACATACATAATAAAGTCAAGACTCTGATAACATACATATATGCTTGTAAGTAAAACTTCAGGTTAAAAGTACAACTGCAACTGGTAGTAACACAGATTTGGTTAACACCTACTAAGTATATAAGACAATCAAATGATTTTAGGCAAAATCAAAAGAAACAATATTAGGCATGTTGCCTGACATCTCACTTCCACTTATGAGCTGGGTGATCTTAGGCATGTAGCCAACCTTTCTGTGCTTCCACGTCTGAGCTGTGCAATCTTAGGCAAATTGCCTGACCCAGGTGTGCATCCACTTAAGAGCTGTGTGATTTAAGCCACTTGCCTGACCTCTCTGTGCTTCCACTTCTGACCTTTCTGATCTTAGGCAAGTTGCCTGACCTTTCTGTGCTTCCACGTCTGAGCTGTGTGATCTTAAACAAGTTTGCTAAGCTCACTGTGCTCCCACTTCTGTGCTCTTGCTTCCCATTCTCAGCTCTCTGATCTTAGGCAAGTTACCTCACCTCTCTGTGCTTCCATATCTTTGTTGTGCTCAGTTCACTTTAGTCTCTCAATCCTATCTGACTCTGTGTGACCCCAGAGACTGCAGCAGGCCAGACTTCTTTATCAAACACCAGTTCTCAGAGCTCGCTCAAACTCCTGTACATTGAGTTGGTGATGCCATCCAACCTACTCATCCCCTGTCGTCAACTTGGCTTCCTGTAATCAAAATTTCTGGCATTTGGGTCTTTTCCAGTGAGTCAGTTTTTCACATCAGGTGGCCAGAGTATTGGAGCTTCAAATCCAGCATCAGTCCTTTCAATGAATATTCAGGAATGATTTCCTTTAGTATGGACTGGTTTCATCTCCTTGAACTCAAGAGACTGTCAAGAGTCTTCTCCAATACCCCAGTTCAAAAGCATCATGTCTTCAGTGCTCTGCTTTCTTTGCCATCCAATTCTCACATACATACATGACTATTGGAAAAAATCACAGCTTCGACTAGAGGGACCTTTGTCAGCAAATTAACGTCTCTGCTTTTTCATATGCTGTCAAGATTGGTCAGAGCTTTTCCTTCAGTGAGAAACGTCTTTTAATTTCCTGGCTGCACGCACCATCTGCAGTCATTTTGGAGCCCAAGAAAATAAAGCCTGATACTATTTCCATTGTTTCTTTCTCTATTTGCTAAAAAATGATTGGACCTGATGCCATGATCTTCGTTTTTTGAATGTTGAGTTTTAAGCCAGCTTTTTCACTCTCTTCTTTCCCTTTCATCAAGAAGCTCTATAGTTCTTCGCTTTCTGCCATTAGGGTGGCGTCATCTGTATATCTGAGATTATTGGTATGTCTCCCAGAAATCTCGATTTCACCTTGTGCTTCATCCAGCCTGCCGTTTCCCTCAATGTACTTTGCATATAAGTTAAATGAAGAGGGTGACCATAAACAGCCTTGTTGTTCTCCTTTCCCAGTTTAGAACTGGCCTGCTGTTCCATGTCTAGTTCTAACTGTTGCTTCTTGACCCACATGCAGATTTCTCAGGAGGCAGGTAAGGTGGTCTGGTATTCCCATCTCTTTAAGTATGTTCCACAGTTTGTTGTGATCCACACACTCTAAGGCTTTAGTCTAACCAAGGAAGCAGAAGTAGATGTTTTTCTAGAACTCTCTCTTGCTCTTTCTATGATCCAATAAATGTTGGCAATTTGATCTATGGTTCTTTGCCTTTTCTAAATCCAGCTTGAACATCTGGAATTTCTTGGTTCTCATACCATTGAAGCCTAGCTTGGAGAATTTGGAGCATTTCTTTGCTAGTGAGTGAGATGAGTGCCATTGTGTCTGAACATTCTTTGGCATTGCCTTTCTTCAGGATTGCAATTAAAACTGAAATTTTCCAGTTCTGTGACCACTGCTGAGTTTTCCAAATTTGCTAGAATACTGAGTGCAGCTCTTTCACAGCATCATCTTATTAGATTTGAAATAGTTCAGCTAAAATCCCATCACTTCCACTAGCTTTGTTCATAGTGATGATTCCTCAGGCCCATGTGACTTTGCTTTTGTCTGCCTGTAGGTGAGTGATCATACCATTGTGGTTATCTGGGGCATTAAAGCCTTTCTTGTATAATTCTTCTGTGTATTCTTGTCACCTCTTCTTATAATCTTCTGCTTCATTTAGGTCCATACTGTTTCTGTCCTTTATTGTGCCCTTATCTTTCATTTCTTTTCCTTAGATTTGAGAGATTAAAGATTTCATGGAAAGAGATTCAAACTATATGAAAAAAAACAAATCAAGTAGTAGTGGCTTCCCTTTGAGCTGCCTTTTTCACTGGTGGTGGGAAGACTTTCAGTGCTCTAATGAGTAAGTCCTGTGATCTACTGCAGTTTCACTTTCTACTAGACCAACTCATGGTGACATCTTAAAGGATGCTGTGCTTTGGCTGGAATCCAGTTATAATGAATTGCTTTTTAGTGCTACAGTTAACAGACCTTCTTTCTCAAATATATACATGTCCATAATTTTTGCTATTTTCATCCACCAACACTAAATGAGGATCAAGCCTGTGTCAAACTTCGTATGAAAAAAAGGAAATAGTCAATTCTACTGCCTCACTTTCAAGAAAACATTTTCCATTAGCCATCTAACATATATTCACTACTTAAGCTCACTTCAGAGTCCAAGCACAAAAATTTCAAAGGCAGAGTCATCGATACGTTTCTTTAAAAATAGTAAGGACTAGATCACAGACCTGTATGATGGTGAAGCTTAAATAGCTAAAATTTTGTAGCATACATTCTTATCAGGTGCCAGACCAAAGCTTAAGTCAGGGTTTGATTTCCATCTTTCAGATCTTGTGCTCCAATGCCAACCAGAGAGAATTTGACAGGATGCTTCCCTAATTAAATGGCATAGTTCCAGTTTTCTATCTGCAAACACACAAAAGCAAATGGTTAAAGATTTTTACTTGTTTAATCTGTGTATGTGGGTGCACACAAAGTCAGGCAACTTGCCTAGGATCACCAGTCTCAGACGTGGAAGCATCCCCTGCAGAAGGAAATGGCTGCCCACTCCAGTATTCTGGCCTGGAGAATGCCATGGACAGTCCATGGGGTTGTAAAGAGTCGGAAATGACTGAGTGACTTTCATTTCACCTTACTTCACTTCACTGAGCAGACTAATTATAACAGATGCTGGATCTCAGGAGTGGCTACATAATTGACAGAATACAGTAAAGAATAAAATACGGGGCTTCAAGATGATTCAAAAATGATTCAAACTTTCAAGACGTTCACAGCAGATCATGAAATCACGATTGAGGCCCTTCCAAGCACCCAAGAATAGGGCCTGGTGTAATTGCACAGAACACAAAACCATTAAGCCCATCTTCATTCACTTTGGCCCAAGAGTGGGATCTTAGGGAACTCCTGTTATTCCTTAGTTGCTCTGAGAGCCTAAGGGAAGGAGTTCTAAGCAAGGGGCCAGGGCAGCCCTAGATGACAGAAGACAGATGGCCAAGAGAGGGACCATGGCTTAAGGCAGTGTGTATAGACCAGTCATTTGGGAAATATGCAATAATTTAAAGCCCTATCATAATGAAAAGCAATTTTAAAAAGTGAGATTAAAAACTACAATTTTATAAAATTTGGGGTCACATTACTTAAAGGTAAATAAATCTCTACAGCTACAGGGTCAGGAATTCCAGGGGTCCTTTTGCAGGGTCCAACTCTGTGACGATCTAGTGTCACATGGGTGGCATACCCAGTCTATTGGGCCAGTTGTGGTAGGGACTTCTAGGTTAATGGCAGGGAATCCATAAATCTTTGATTAGAAGAGCTTGTTGTGCATGTCCTGAACAGGCCAATGGAAATAATAGGTCCTGAAAACCTATTCAGCCTACAAGGATGGTGTTGCCAACCATTTCCTTGTCTATGGTGAAGTCCACCCCCATTCTTATTTTATTTTATGATTTTGTTTCACAATTGTCCTTGTGAAATATTTCATAATAACAAAGTAGGAAAATATTAACAAAGTGATTAGATAAATGTGCCCTGTATATCTCTTACCTCTCAATAAGTCAGATGTTTATACCTACCATACAAGGCTGTAGTCAAATTTGGTAGCTGAAATTTGGTCTTCAATAAAAGTCTCAGTGCGAATAATGGAGCTAGCCTTTAAAGGTCAAGCTTTGTTAAAGTTGTCTCACATTCTGGCGACTGAAGAAATGAGCTTTTTCTTATCTTTCATTTTTTTTTTTTCAGGGATGAAATTAGAATGATCCTTCTGCATAGCAAGAGTTTCCCTGGTGGCTCAGTGGGTAAAGAGCCTGCCTGCAGTGCGGGACAGCCATGTTCGATCCCTGTCTTTGGAAGATCCCCTGGAGAAGGAAATGACAACACATTCCAGTATTCTTGCCTGGAGAATTCCATGGACAGAGGAGCCTGGTGGCCTACAGTCCATGGGGTCATAAAGAGTCAGACACAACTGAGTGACTAACACTTTCCCTTTCACTGCATAGCAAGAAATGAGCCAACACAGGACAATCTTAAAAAGTACACAAGACTTGTCCTTCCAAAACTAGTATCTCTCACATGTTTTTGAAATACTATGGAATATCTTGAATCCTAGGTCTACACCTATAGTCAAAGCTATCTCCAACCTCATCTTTTTCTTGGTGTCTTATTCACTTAGGACCTTATTTTCTACTGAAAAATTGCCAAACTGATAGATGCAGTTCAGTTAAGAATTGAAGGATATAATCCAGAGAAATTAATAATGATATAAGCTTTTTGGCATGCAAAATTAACAGTGATAAAATAGGCTTCTTTCATGAAGTTCCAGAGTGAATCCCGAATAAGATATATTGCCATTTTCAAAAGATTGCTGTGCTATTTTTCTATCACTTAAAACATCCACTAAGAAATGTGCCAAAGAAGAACACATGCATCCCAGGAAAGTCTTTGTTTCTATTCTCAAGCTTATTATGATTCTACCAAGAGATAGCCATCAGGGAAGAGAAATCTGTCTTCAATAACATAGTGAACATTGCATATAAAAAGTTTAAGAAAACACAGAAAAAAAGCAAAAAACCAATCACATTGTAAACCAACTATGTGCTGTGCTTATTCGCTCAGTCATGTCCACTTCTTTGCAACCTCATGGACTATACTTCAAGTTAAAAAAAGAAAATTGTATTTAAAATATATAAAAGCATGTATCTTTTGAGGATGTGGCTAAAATCTCACCATGTCTACTTTAAACACTGCATTGACTAATAACAAGATATAATTCAGGGCATGACTTTCTCAATGTCAGTTCCACACTGTCTCAGATTTCCTATATTTGTGACAAAAATTAAACACTTAGAACAAGTAAGTGTTCTTTCTGTTTCCATGTATCTTTAGTTAATTGAGTTCTTTCTCTCTCTCTCCCTGTTTTTTTCTCTGTAGCCCTTAGTGATTATATGATATATTTTGCTTCCTTGCTTATTGTATCAGTTCAGTTCAGTTGCTCAGTCATGTCCGACTCTTTGTGACCCCATTAATCACAACACGCCAGGCCTCCCTGTCCATCACAAACTCCCGGAGTTCACTCAAACTCACGTCCATCAAGCCAGTGATGCCATCCAGCCATTTCATCCTCGGTCGTCCCCTTCTCCTCCTGCCCCTAATCCCTCCCAGCATCAGGGTCTTTTCCAATGAGTCAACTCTTCGCATGAGGTGGCCAAAGTATTGGAGTTTCAGCCTCAGCATCAGTCTTTCCAATGAACACCCAGGACTGGTCTCCTTTAGGATGGACAGGTTGGATCTCCTTGCAGTCCAAGGGACTCGCAAGAGTATTCTCCAGCACCACCATTAAAAAGCATCAATTATTTGGTGCTCAGCTTTCTTTATAGTCCAACACTCACATCCATACATGAGCACTGGAAAAAACATAGCTTTGAATAGATGGACCTTTGTTGACAAAGTAATATCTCTGCTTTTTAATGTGCTATCTAGGGCGGTCATAACTTTCCTTCCAAGGAGTAAGCGTCTTTTATTTTCATGGCTGCAATCACCATCTGCAGTGATTTTGGAGCCCCCCCAAAATAAAGTCTGACACTGTTTCCACTATTTCCCCATCTATTTCCCATTAAGTGATGGGACCAGATATCTCTACCTAATTTGAGAATAAAGTATAAAATCCATAAGGAAACAGATATCTTTTTTTTTTTACCACTATATGTCCAGTACCTGAAAAACACTGACTCATAGTAGGTGCTTAAAAAACATCAGATGTATGAAAGCAAATGACACCACTATAGTAAGAGAGATAAGAAATACACATTCTATTATAATGGAACAACATAAAAGGAGCTGAATGATTGACAGGATTGCCTTTATATGTTTGTATCTGTGTATGTATTTATATGCCTTCATCTGAAAGAGCAATGCTGAGTTAATTTACTTCCATTTCAAAAAATGACTAATATTTATATTTTAAAGCTGATGATTGTACTGCGAAGTACAATAATCTTTTGCCCCATTCTCAGTGTTGTTTCTGTTAGGTCCATAGCATTTTTGGACCTAACAGAAACAGAAGATATTAAGAAGAGGTAGCAAGAATACACAGAAGGACTATACAAACAGGATCTTCATGACCCAGATAATCATGATGGTGTGATCACTCACCTAGAGCCAGACATCCTGGAATGTGAAGTTAAGTGGGCCTAAGGAAGCATCTCTGTGAACAAAGCTGGTGGAGGTGATGAGATTCCAGTTGCACTATTTCAAATCCTAAAAGATGATGCTGTGAAAGTGTTTCACTCAATATGCCAGCAAATTTGGAAACTCAGCAGTGGCCTCAGGACTGGAAAAGGTCAGTTTTCATTCCAATCCCAAAGAGAGGCAATGCTAAAGAATGCTCAGCTACCACACAGTTGCACTCATCTCACACGCTAGTAAAGTAATGCTCCAAATTCTCCAAGCCAGGCTTCTATAGTACATGAATTGTGAACTTCCAGATGTTCAAGGCTGCATATAGAAAGTGCAGAGGAACCAGAGATCAAATTGACAACATATCTTGGATCATCGAAAAAGCAAGAAAGTTCCTGAAAAACATCTACTTCTGCTTTATTGATTATGCAAGCCTTTGAGTGTGTGGATTACAACAAACTCTGGAAAATTATTAAAGAGGTGGGAATACCAAATCATCTTACCTGCTTCCTGAGAAATCTGTATGCAGGTCAAGAAGCAACAGTTAGAACTGTCATGGAACTACAGACTGATTCCAAATCAGGAAAGGAGTACGTCAAAGGTGTATATTGTCACCCTGCTTATTTAATGTATATACAGAGTACATCATGAGAAATGCTAGACTGGATGAAGAGTAAGCTAGAATCAAGATTTCTGGGAGAAATATCAATAACCTCAAATATGCAGATAACACCACCCTTATGGCAGAAAGTGAAGAACTAAAGAGCTTCTTGATGAAAGTGAAAGAGCAGAGTGAAAAAGTTGACTTAAAACTCAACATTCAGAAAACTTAGATCATGTCACCTGGTCCCATCACTTCATGGCAAATAGATGGGGAAATAGTGGAAACAGTGATAGATTTTATGTTTTTCAGTGTCAAAATCATGCAGATGGTGACTGCAGCCATGAAATTAAAAGACGCTTGTTCCTTGGAAGAAAAGTTTTGACCAACCTAGACAGCATGTTAAAATACAGAGACATTCCTTTGCCAACAAAGGTCCATCTAGTCATAGCTATGGTTTCTCCAGTAGTCATAAGTGGATGTGAGAGTTGGACTATAAAGAAAGCTGAGCACCACAGAATTGATGCTTTGAACTGTGCTGTTGGAGAAGACCCCTCAGAGTCCCTTGGACTGCAAGGAGAACTAAGCCATCCATGGTAAAGGAAATCAGTCTTGAATGTTCATTGGAAGGACTGATGCTGAAGTTGCAATACTTCACGTGATGTGAAGTATTGCATGTGATGCAATACTTTGTCCATGTGATGTGAAAAGCTGACTCATTTGAAAACACCCTGATGTTGGGAAAGATTAAAGGTGGGATGAGAAGGGCACTACAGAGGATGAGATGGTTCGATGGCATCACCGACTCAATGGACATAGGTTTGAGTAAACTCTGGGCATTGGTCATGGAAAGGGAGGCCTGGTGTGCTGCAGTCCATGGGATCACAAAGTGTCGGACATGACTGAGCAACTAAACTGAACTGAACAATGTTTTTCAGTTTATATCGCTATTTTTGTCTTCTGCAAAAGTTTGTATTTTAATGCTTAATTTTATATTGGAGTATAATTGGTTAGAAATGTTTTGTTAACTTCTAGTGTACAGCAAAGTGATTGAATTATATATATATATATGTGTGTATATATATATTCTTTTCCAAATTCTTTTCCCATTTAGGTTCTTACAGAGTATTCAGCAGAGTTCCCTGTGCTATAGTGTTTTAGGTTATCTATTTTAAATAGAGCAGCATGTACACGTCAATCCAAAACATACTTAACTGATAAATGTCTTTTATCATAAGTCACTTTAAATCAGGGTAGAAACTAATCAGAATGCACATTTTACTAATGGTAATATTAATTAGTAAAATATTCCTAAGGCAAATACCAGACATTCGAACACAAGTATCTCGTCTCTTGAAAATCAAAAGCATAGGAAAGTATTTAGTAAAATAGTCTTCTCCCAAAGAGAACTAGCACATTCTCTTTACTGACAGGAAAAACAAGAACGTTGATAACTGAACTATATTGAAGACTTTAAGTTAAACTAGTTAAAACCGAACATTAGATTTTCTATAAATTGATGTTTGATTCAGGTGCTTGCTAATTTATCTTCCCTGTTTATAGACTACAGGCAAGAGCATTTGGACTTTCATAATTACAAAATATCCTGAGAGAAAATTAATTTTGTTAGCAAATAGGTTAGTTACTGTTCCTTTTAAAATATATTTTCTTCAATGACTATACCAACATATTTTAAGATTGTTCTCTCTTTCTAAAATTATATAAATGTATTCATTGGAATCTCAATGGAGAAGAGGCACAGACTATTCAAAACTTGAAGAATGAGCATGTGTTTTTAAAAACAAAACAAAGAAGAAACCTAATAAAGTCAAGATTCTGATAAAAAATATAAATGCTTGTAATAAAACTTCATGATAAATATGCCACTACATCTGCAACTGGTATTAATATCTATTTGGTTAACATCTAGTAAGTATATAAGATAATCAAAACAAACCAAAAATAAGGGGGAGAAGTTCATGCTGAACTTAAACTTTTGTGTAGAGCCACTAAACAATACTGGACAAAGAAATACTCAGGAAAAGAAAATGTCAGTGTTGCTCAAATAAAATAAATTTTTTTACAATCTACATGATTTCAAGTTATGAGTCCTTCATGAAAATATTATTGGAGGACTAATTAAGCAAAGCAAGCACTGATCGCATAAACAGCAGCAGACGTTTTGCTGAGCAGATCTATTTAAATCTCAGAGTAAAGATATAACACCTGAAGAATTCATGGTAATAAAACACAATGGAAATGTTCCAATGGAAATATGAAAATAAGATCACCTTGTAGAGTAGACTGGTGAAATTAGAGCAATGAGATACCACTACACACTTATCGGAAGGGTCAAATACAAAAATCTGACAAAGATGAGGGACAATAGGAACTCTCATTCGTTGTTAGTGGTTTTACAAAATGATAGAGTCACTTTGGAAGCAATCTCTTACAGAGCTAAATATTGTCATACCACATGATCTAACAATTGCCCTCCTAGTTAGTTCACCAAATGATTTAATAGCTAATGCCCACATATAAACATGCACATAAATTTTATAACAGCAAAACGAAGATCATGGCATCTGGTCCCATCACTTCATGGGAAATAGATGGGGAAACAGTAGAAACAGTGTCAGACTTTGTTTTTTGGGGCTCCAAAATCACTGCAGATGGTGACTGCAGCCATGAAATTAAAAGACACTTACTCCTTGGAAGAAAAGTTATGACCAACCTAGATAGCATATTCAAAAGCAGAGACATTACTTTGCCGACTAAGGTCCATCTAGTCAAGGATATGGTCATGTGGTCATGTGGTCCTGTGGTCATGTATGGATGTGAGAGTTGGACTGTGAAGAAGGCTGAGCACCAAAGAATTCATGCGTTTGAACTGTGGTGTTGGAGAAGACTCTTGAGGGTCCCTTGGACTGCAAGGAGATCCAACCAGTCCATTCTAAAGGAGATCAACCCGGGGATTTCTTTGGAAGGAATGATGCTAAAGCTGAATCTCCAGTACTTTGGACACCTCGCGTGAAGAGTTGACTCATTGGAAAAAACTCTGATGCTGGGAGAGATTGGGGGCAGGAGGAGAAGAGGACGACCCGGGATGAGATGGCTGGATGACATCACGGACTCGATGGACGTGAGTCTGAGTGAACTCCAGGAGATAGTGATGGACAGGGAGTCCTGGCGTGCTGCGATTCATGGGGTTGCAGAGTCGGACACGACTGAGCGACTGAACTGAACTGAATTCATACTCTCTCTCACACACACACAAATTGGAAGTAACCAAAGTGTCCTTTAATAGACTTATGGATAAACAAACAACGGTACATCAACATAACGGAATATTACTCAAGAATAAAAAGAAACAAGCTATCAAATCACAAAAAGAAATGGATGAAACCTGAATGGATGCTATTAAGTAAAGTAAGCTAGTCTGGAATAGGTTATATACTGCATGCAGCCAATTGTACAACATTCTGGGAAAGGAAAAACTGCAGAGCAAATTAAAAATATCAGAGGATTTTTTCTTTTGCATCACAATAGTTCTATTAGTCTGGATACACTATGTCAACCTTCAATAATTCCTCTCCTACACTGACACACAAATCCACTCAATTGGAGTCTTCATTGCCCTAGAGCTCATATACTGTAATGTTATTCTGTGCGTCTGCAGGAACCTTGACATTGGCAGGGTTGAGGTTAACACTGGTTAGTAGTTTCCGATTCACACCCTGGACACACATTTCACAAGGTCCATCTCAAGCAGGATTAAGGTATCAAACATATAGTCTTTCTGGAGAAGGCTTTTTTTCTTTTTCTTTCCCAGAGAGCCAAAGGAACCACCCTAACGGGCAGGACTCTGCACATTACCCTCGCCACTCTCTCCTGCCAACTTCACTGTCACATATATCAGCACAACAAAAAAAAGCCAGAGCAACGTGACCTCAAACCAGTGTTGGGCATGCTATGGTAGATTCTGCCAAATTACAAAGTGTCCTCAGCAGAGGAACTTACCCTGGAGCTCTCCTGAGGCAAGAGGAAATGGCTCCTGGTGCGCTGGTCTGCCCTGGCACCTGGAGACTGAGGACCAGGAAGAGCTGGGCCCTTGCTGATGTCACAAAGGGCCCATGTAGCCATTGTGAAAAGAGGTTCGCAGGGCCAACTGGAAGTAGGGCTTAAAGGGAAATGAGGAAATTTTCAGCAGGCAAGCGAAGAGAGGTGGGGAGTGACAAAATGCCATCTCCTTACCAGTGTATACTTTCTGAACCTGATGTTCTACTGGAAGGGTGGATCCATCTTCTACTCTCATTATTCCATTTGTTGAACCCAGACCCTGGGCTGAGCAGAACAGAGCCCAGGGGATGTGTCCCTGCGGAGAAGAGAGCCAAGTGAGAAAGAAAGATATTAAAGCAGAGGTCAGAAACTAGGAGCTGCTGATATGTTTTGTGTGGGCTATACTGTTTCTCAAAATGACTGTGGTCAGTCGCTAAATTGTGTCTGAGCCCTTGAGACCCCATGGACTGTAGCCCAACAGGCTCCTCTGTCCCTGGGATTTCCCAGACAAGACTCCTGGAGTGGGCTGCCACTTCCTTCTCTAGGCATAGATGTTTTAGAGCAGTGAAACTATTCTGTATGATGTTATGGTAAATACATGGCACTATATATTTACAGCAGGATCCTCTATGATCCACCTCCCAGAATGCTGGAAATAAAAGCAAAAATAAACAAATGGGATCTAATTAAAATTAAAAGCTTCTGCACAACAAAGGAAAATATAAGCAAGGTGAAAAGACAGCCATCTGAATGGGAGAAAATAATAGCAAATGAAGCAACTGACAAACAACTAATCTCAAAAATATACAAGCAACTTCTGCAGCTCAACTCCAGAAAAATAAACGACCCAATCAAAAAATGGGCCAAAGAACTAAATAGACATTTCTCCAAAGAAGACATACGGATGGCTAACAAACACATGAAAAGATGCTCAACATCACTCATTATTAGAGAAATGCAAATCAAAACCACAATGAGGTACCACTTCACACCAGTCAGAATGGCTGCGATCCAAAAATCTGCAAGCAATAAATGCTGGAGAGGGTGTGGAGAAAAGGGAACCCTCCTACACTGTTGGTGGGAATGCAAACTAGTACAGCCACTATGGAGAACAGTGTGGAGATTCCTTAAAAAATTGCAAATAGAACTCCCTTATGACCCAGCAATCCCACTTCTGGGCATACACACCGAGGAAACCAGAATTGAAAGAGACACATGTACCCCAATGTTCATCGCAGCACTGTTTATAATAGCCAGGACATGGAAACAACCTAGATGTCCATCAGCAGATGAATGGATAAGAAAGCTGTGGTACATATACACAATGGAGTATTACTCAGCCGTTAAAAAGAATTCATTTGAATCAGTTCTGATGAGATGGATGAAACTGGAGCCGATTATACAGAGTGAAGTAAGCCAGAAAGAAAAACACCAATACAGTATACTAACACATATATATGGAATTTAGGAAGATGGCAATGACGACCCTGTATGCAAGACAGGGAAAGAGACACAGATGTGTATAACGGACTTTTGGACTCAGAGGGAGAGGGAGAGGGTGGGATGATTTGGGAGAATGCCATTCTAACATGTATACTATCATGTGAATTGAATCGCCAGTCTATGTCTGACGCAGGATGCAGCATGCTTGGGGCTGGTGCATGGGGATGACCCAGAAAGATGTTCTGGGGAGGGAGGTGGGAGGGGGGTTCATGTTTGGGAATGCATGTAAGAATTAAAGATTTTAAAATTTAAAAAAAAAAAACGCATAGAATCTTACAGCAAACAAAGTGAATCAATGTATGCATATTTAAAAAAACATTTTGACATCAAGAATGGAATGCAGAATTTGACCAATCAAATTATATTACAAATGTATGAAACCATCTCACTAAGATCCGCTGAATTAAGTAACTTTGGAAATGAATAGATTTTGCAAGACTGAAAGCAAAAGATAAAACCACTGAAATCTAGTTGGTAGTGTTTTTTCTCATAGAAGTATAGGTTAACAATCCTGATACTGTTACACATGCATACTTGAACAGTTTCGTAGATGGCACATGAATATTCATACATATGTATGTTTCTTTGTCTGGTTAGCTGAAAGGGTCTAAGAGAAATGATACTCCCAAATAATGAAAGAAATAGGCACAGATCTTGGTTCCCAATACTAATTTCCAATGAAAGGAACCAGGCTTCTTGGAGAAATTAGTGATTGTAGGGCTCAGGGAGGAAATATAGAAGAGGAGTCTGAGGGAACTCTTCTATAGGGAATGCTAAAAATATAATTAAAAAAAAAAGCCCCAGAGTAATGAGGTTATGTCAAAGAAGACACGAATGAGCTTCCAATGGCCAAAAACTGTAACAAGATGAGCAGTATAATAAGTTAAGTAAGTCATCTTTGGGGATTATACCCCAAAGTATAAAATTAATATCTATGGGCCATACTGATATAAATAAATGAATACATGTGAGACAATAGACCAATTTCCCATGCAGAAGAATTTCAGATAGTTGACATAGGTAATTTGGCTCTCAGGGAGGTGGAGTGTACATCCCTATTCCTGAAGAGTGAGTTACATGTAGTGAATTCCTTTCAAAAAATACAACAATATGGAGAGGAAGAAACAGAGTAACTTGGCAGTGGAATAACCTGACAAACACTACTTCAACCAGGTGGTAAAGATCAGCTTTACCAGTGATAAAGCTTGCTGATCATATCACATGATTTAAAGGACATTCCGCCTCTGCAGTCTTCCCCCAAAATCCATGAAGTGACAGTGAAAGTGAAAGTTGCTCAGTCATGTGCGACTCTTCAAAACACCATGGAATTTTCTAGGTCAGAATACTGGAGTGGGTAGCCTTTTCCTTCTCTAGGGGATCTTCTCACTCAGGGATCGAACCCAGGTCTCCTTCATTGCAAGTGGATTCTTTACCAGCTGAGCTACAAGGGAACCTTTCCCCCAAAATCCATAGTCCCAAGCTAATAGGAAAATCATCAGACAAATCCAAATTGGGCAACATTTTATAAAATACATGATAGTATTCCTCAGTAGTATCAAGGTCATAAAAAATAAGAGAAGTATGTGAAATTGTCACATCCAAGAAGAACATGAAAGCCATGGCTACTACATGCAACGTGGGATCCAGGATGGGTTCCTGGAACAGAAAAAGGATATTAGGTAAAAATTAAGAAAATCTTAGTAGTAAAAATCTTAGAAAAAATGTAGGCACTCTATAGAGTGTAGGCACTCTATATTTGGGAACTTTCTGGTATAAGGAAAATATCTTTGCTTTCTTGTAAATCTAAAATCGTTCCAAGGTTTTTTAAAGTTTATTTTCAAATCATAGAGCAATAGAGGCAACATTGTTTCCTGATGACACAATTGTGTAACTGGAGCCTCCAAGAGAAAAGTACTCTATACAGTTAGCCTTTCCTATCTATGTGTTTCACATCCATTAAAAATATATATTAAAAAAAAAACTCCAGAAAGTTCCAAAAGTCAAACTGCAAATTTACCATGTCTTGGCAACTATTTGCTTATCTTTTACATTGTATTAGGTTCGTAAGAAATTTAGAAATGATTTAAAGTATATGGGAGGATGTGTGTAGTTTATATGCAAATACTAAAATGCTATGCTACTTATTTAAGGGACTTGAACATCTGTGGATTTTGGTATCTGATGGTTGGCAGGAGTGTCCTAGAACCAATCTCCCACAGATATCCAGGGAAAGCTGTATTTTAAAGGAATTGACCTAGATGGCTGGATAAAAATAATAATATGCAAAACAGTGTTCCTAAATACTAACAAGTAATTACATTTATAAAGGAAGACACCATTTATAATAGCTACAAACAGATAAATATTAAGAATATATTTAAGAACAAATATGCAATAGCTATTTGAAGAAAATTCTGAAATGCTACTGAAAAAATGCAGTGAAATGCATGATGAAATGGAAAGATATCTCTTCGGGGAAGATGAAAATACTTTATACAGGTATCAACTGTCCCCAAATTATTCTATAATTATGATTAGATTTCAGTAAGAATACTAATATGTTTGGTGGGGGAAATAAGCTAATTCTAAAACATATGTGGAGAAAAACACATAATAAGAGGCAGAACGTTTCTGAAAAAGAAGAATAATGAGCATGAAGGCTGTACTTACAAGATTTTAAAACATGTGGATACCTACATACTTACATAGAGAAGTACTGTTATACAACTAGTACTGGTACATGGCTAGCCTTACAGTTCATGAGGTAACAAGTGAAAGCAGAAATCAACTCAACTACACACACACATACACACAAATACAGCTTTTGTCTGAATGTGGCACCCCCAAAATTCATGTTTTGATAATTATGCTGTATTTAAATGTCTGTGGAAATGAGGATCATTCCACTTTTCTTCCTACAAGGTGGTCTTAAAGCAACTTGAAGACCATTTAATGCTGGGTTACCTACCAGAAAACTTGCATCCCACCTTCTTTTCTCAGTGTTCAGGTAGCTTGCCTCAGTTTTCTAGTTTCCAGTCTGAAACCCTCGTCTTCAGGCTGTGAGAATGATCTGAATACACTTGCCCATGCTCCACTTGGAGCTGTCTTTTGCCATTTTGAAGATTCGTAGTGGTCTGCTCCAGAGCCCCTGAGCACCCAAATATATACACCACCCCAGGTGGCCACACCCTTATGCTTTATGAAGTCAGCAAGTCACTACCCCAGTTCATTGTGGCCCTGGGTGAGCCTTGTCATCACACAGCCCCATCCTGACACCTCTAGGGGAGAATGGGGAGAAATTCACATGGTTTGGGGGGATAAAGGAGGCATTTTACATACCCCTTATGAGCACTCGGAACCCACCTGCCATCCTCATCTCTCTAACTCCACACTGTGTCACATGGCAGGGGTAGTGTGTCTCCTCAAATCTGGCTTCACAGCCACAGTATTCAGGCTTTCATTCTGTTCTCTCTCACCTTTCACCATTATCTAGTTATTAATATCTCGCATAAAATCCCTCCTTGATAATTACGCTGTATTCAAGTGTCTGTGGAAATGGGGATCATTCCACTTTTCCCCTACAAGGCAGTCTTAAAGCAAATTGAAGACCATTTAACGCTGGGTCACCTACCAGAAAACTTCCATCCCACCTCCTTTTCTCAGTGTTCAGGTAGCTTGCCTCAGTTTTCTAGTTTCCAGTCTGAAACCCTCGTCTTCAGGCTGTGAGAATGCTCTGAATACACTTACCCTTGCTCCACTTGGAGCTGTCTTTTGTCATTTTGAAGACTTGCAGTGGTTTGCTCCAGAGCCTGTCAGCACCCCTATATATAACCCTACCCAGGGGGCCACACCCTGCTGCTTTATGAGGTTAGCAAATCTATTCCCCAGCTCAAAGTTGCCCTGGGTGAGTCTTCATATCACACAGTCCCATTCTGATACCTCTAGGGGAGGATGGGGAGAAATTCAGATGATTTGGTGGGATAAAAGAGGCATTTTACATGCCCCTTATGAGCATGAGAAACTCACCAGCCATCCTAATGTCTCTAACTCCACACTGTGTCACATGGCAGGGGTAGTGTGTCTCCTCAAACCTGGCTTCACAGCCACAGTATTCAGGCTTTCATTCTGTTCTCACTCACCTTTCACCATTATCTAGTTTTTAATATCTTGCCTCAAATGCCACCTTGATAATTAGGCTGCATTTAAGTGTCTGTAGATATGAGGATCATTCCACCTTCCTCCTACAAGGTGGTTTTAAATCTCCCTGAAGACCATTTAATTGTGGGCCACCTACCAGAAAACTTCCATCCCACCTCCTTTTCTCAGTGTTCACGTAGATTGCCTCAGTTTTCCCGTTTCCAGGCTGAAACCCCTGTCTTCAGGCTGTGAGAATGCCTGAATAAGCTTGCCCTTGCTACACTTGGAGCTGTCTTTTGCCATTTTGAAGACTCGCAGTGGTCTGCTCAAGAGCCCCTAAGCACCCCTATATACACCCCTCCCCATGGAGCCACACCCTTATTCTTTATGACGTCAGCAAGTTATTTCGTCCAGCCAATGGTGGCCCTGGGTTAGGCTTGACATCACAAAGCCTCATCCTGACACCTCTAGGGGAGGATGGCGATAAATTCAGATAGTTTGGTGGGATAAAAGGGGCATTTTAAATGCCCCTTATGAGACTGCGAAATTCACCTGCCATCTTCATCTCTCTAACTCCACACTCTTTGACATATGGCAGGGTTAGTGTTTCTCCTCCATACCTGGCTTCACAGTCACAGTAGTCAGGTTTTCATTCTGTTCCTTCTCACCTTTCACCATTATCTAGTTTTTAATATCTTGCCTAAAATCCCTCCTTGAAAATTAGGGTGTATTTAAGTGTCTGTGGAAATGAGGATGATTCCACTTTCCTCCGAGGAGGTGGTCTTAAAGCACCTTGAAGACCATTTAATTGTGGACCACCTATCAGCAAACTTCCATCCCACCTCCTTTTCTCAGTGTTCACGTAGCTCTCATCAGTTTTCGAGTTTCCCGTGTGAAACCCTTGTCTTCAAACTGTGAGAATGCACTTATAAACTTGTCCTTGCTCCACTTGGATCAGTCCTTTGTGATTTTTTAGACACGCAGTGATTTGCTCCAGAGGCCCTGAGCACCCCTATATATACCCCTCCCCAGGGAGACACACTCTTATGTTTATGATGTCGGCAAGTCACTTCCCCAGCCAGTGGTGGCCTGGGTGAGCCTTGACATCACAAAACCCCATCCTGACACCTATAGGGGAGGATAGGGAGAAATTGAGATGATTTGGTGGGATAAAAGAGCCATTTTAAATGTCCCTTATGAGCCAGCGAAACTCACTTGCCATTTTCATCTCTCTAACTCCACACTGTTTGACACATGTTAAGGGTAGTGTGTCTCCTCCAAACCTTGCTTCGCAGCCACAATATTCAGGCTTTCATTCTGTTCTCTGTAAACTTTCACCATTATATAGTCTTTAATATTTTGCCAGAATCCATCGCTGATAATTAGGCTGTATTTAAGTGTCTGCAGAAATGAGGATCATTCCACTTTCCTCCTACAAGGTGGTCTTAAAGCACCTTGAAGGCCATTTAATTCTGGGCAACATACCAGAAAACTTCCGTCCCACCTCCTTTTCTCAGTGTTCACATAACTCTCCTCAGTTTTCTTGTTTCTAGTCTGAAACACCTGTCTTCATGCTGTGAGAATGTATTGAACACACTTGCCTTGCTCCACTTGGTGCTGTCTTTTGCCATTTTGAAGACTGGCAGTGGTCTGCTCCAGAGCCCCTAAGCATCCCTATATATACCACTTCCAAGGGCGCCACACCCTTATGCTTTGTGAGGTCAGCATGTCTCTTCCCCAGCCAATGGTGTCCCTGAGTGTGCCTTGACATCACCGCCCCATCCTGACACCTCTAGGGGAGGATGGGGAGAAATTCAGAAGGTTTGGTGGGATAAAAGTGACATTTTAAATGCCCCTTATGAGCCTGCAAAACTCTTCTGCCATCTTCATCTCTCTAACTCTGCACTCATGTATCATATGGCACGGTTAGTGTTTCTCCTCCAAACTGGCCTTCACAGGCACAGTATTCAGGCTGTTTTCTCTCACCTTTCACTATTATCTAATCTTTAATATCTTGCCTAAAATCCCTCCTTGATAATTAGGCTGTATTTAAGTGTCTGTGGAAATGAGGATCATTCCAATTTCCTCCTACAAGGTGGTCTTAAAGCGACTTGAGGACCATTTACTTCTGGGCCACCTACCAGAAAACTTCCATGCCACTCTTTCTCAGTGTTCATGTACCCCTCCTCAGCTTTCTAGTTTCCTGTCTGAAACCCCTGTCCTCAGGCTGTGAGAATGCAATGAACACCCTTGCCCTTGCTCCACTTGGAGCTGTCATTTGCCATTTTAAAGACTCACAGTGGTCTGCTCCAGAGCCCCTGAGAACCCCTATATATAGCCCTCCCCAGGGGGCCACACCCTTATGCTTTTTGAAGTCAGCAAGTCACTTCCCCAGCCAATGGTGGCCATTGGTGAGCCTTGACATCACAAAGCCCCAACCTGCCACCTCTTTGGGGGAATGGGGAGCAATTCAGATGGTTTGGTGGTTTTTTTTTTAGTGTATTATTTTAATTGGAGGTTAATTAGTTTACAATATTGTAGCAGTTTTGCCATTCATTGGCATGAATCAGCCATGGGTTTACATGTGTTTCCCATCCAGAATCCCGCTCGCACCTCCCTCCCCATCCCATCTCTCTGGGTCATCCCAGTGCACTAGCCCTCAGCACCCTGTCTCATGCATGGAACCTGGACTGGCCATCTGCTTCACATATGATAATATACATATTTCACTTCTATTCTCTCAGATCATCCCACCCTCTCTTTCTCCCACAGAGTCCAAAAGACTGTTCTATACTTGTGTCACTTTTTCTGTCTGGTTATCATTACCATCTTTCTAAATTCCATATATATGCTTTAGTATACTGTATTGGTGTTTTTCTTTCTGGCTTACTTCACTCTCTATAATAGGCTCCAGTTTCATTCAGTTCATTAGAACTGATTCAAATATATTCTTGTTAACAGCCGAGTAATATTCCATTGTGTGTATGTACCACAGCTTTCCTATCCATTCATCTGCTGATGGACATCTAGGTTGCTTCCATGTCCTGGCTATTATAAACAGTGCTGTGATGAACATTGGGGTACACGTGTATGTTTCAATTCTGGTTTCCTTGGTGTGCATGCCCAGCAGTGGGATTGCTGGGTCATAAGGCAGTTCTATTTCCAGTTTTTTAATGAATATCCACACTTTTCTCCATAGTGGCTGTACTAGTTTGCATTCCCACCAACAGTGTAAGAGGGTTCCCTTTTCTCCACACCCTCTCCAGCATTTATTGCTTGTAGACTTTTGATAGCAGCCATTATGACTGGTGTGAGATGGTACCTCATCGTTGTTTTGATTTGCATTTCTCTGAAAATGAGTGATGTTGAGCATCTTTTCATGTGCTTGTTAGCCATCTGTATGTCTTCTTTGGAGAACTGTCAGTTTAGTTCTTTGGCCCATTTTATGATTGGGTCATGTATTTTTCTGGAACTGAGCTGCAGGAGTTGCTTGTATATTTTTGAGATTAACTCTTTGTCAGTTGCTTTGTTTGCTATTATTTTCTCCCATTCTGAAAGCTGTCTTTTCACTTTGCTTATAGTTTCCTTAGTTGTGCAAAAGCTTTGAAGCTTAATTAGGTCCCATTTGTTTATTTTTGCTTTTATTTCCACTACTCTGGGAGGTGGATCATAGAGGATCCTGCTGTGATGTATGTCAGAGAGTGTTTTGCCTATGTTCTTCTCTAGGAGTTTTATGGTTTCTGGTCTTATGTTTAGATCTTTAATCCATTTTGAGTTTATTTTTTGTATGGTGTTAGAAAGTGTTCTAGTTTCATTCTTTTACAAGTGGTTGACCAGTTTTCCCAGCACCACTTGATAAAGAGATTGTCTTTTCTCCATTGTATATTCTTCCCTCCTTTGTCAAAGATAAGGTGCCCATAGGTGCGTGGATTTATCTCTGAGCTTTCTGTTTTGTTCCATTGATCTATATTTCTGTCTTTGTTCCAGTACCATACTATCTTGATGACTGTGGCTTTGTAGTAGAGCCTGAAGTCAGGCAGGTTGATTTCTCCTGTCCCATTCTTCTTTCTCAAGATTGCTTTGGCTATTCGAGGTACTTTTATTTCCATGCAAATTGTGAAATTATTTGTTCTAGTTCTGTGAAAAATACCGTTGGTAGCTCGATAGGGATTGCATTGAATCTATAGTTTGCTTTGGGTAGTATACACATTTTCACATACTGATTCTTCCAATCCATGAACATGGTATAATTCATCTATTTGTGTCCTCTTCGATTTCTTTCATCAGTGTTTTATAGTTTTATATATATATATATATATATATATATATATATATATATATGTCTTTTGTTTCTTTAGGTAGATATATTCCTAAGTATTTTAATCTTTTCGTTGCAATGGTAAATGGAATTGTTTCCTTAATTCCTCTTTCTGTTTTCTCAATGTTAGTGTATAGGAATGCAAGGGATTTCTTTGTGTTAATTTTATATCCTGTAACCTGTACTATATTCATTGATTAGTTTTAGTAATTTTCTGGTAGAGTCTTTAGGTAGAGGATCATGTCATCTGCAAACAGTGAGAGTTTTACTTCTTTTCCATTCTGCATTCCTTTTATTTCTTTTTCTGCTCTGATTGCTGTGGCCAAAACTTCCAAAACTATGTTGAATAGTAGTGGTGAGAGTGGGCACCCTGCCTTGTTCCTGATGTTAGGGGAAATGCTTTCAATTTTTCTCCATTGAGGATGATGTTTGCTGTGGATTTGTCATATACAGCTTTTATTATGTTGAGGTATGTTTCTTCTATTCCTTTTTTCTGGAGAATTTATCATAAATGGATGTTTAATTTTGTCAAAGGCTTTCTCTGCATCTATTGAGATAATCATATGGTTTTAACTTTCAATTTGTTAATGTGGTGTATTACATTGATTTGCAGATATTAAAGAGTCCTCACATTCCTGAGATAAAGTCCACTTGGTCAAGATGGTCATCTTTTTAATATGTTGTTGGATTCTGTTTGCTAGAATTTTAAGGATTTTTGCACCTATGTTCGTCAGTGATATTGGCCTGTAGTTTTCTCTTTTTGTGGCATCTTTGTCTGGTTTTGTATTAGGGTGATGGTGGCCTCATAGAATGAGTTTGGAAGTTTACCTTCCTCTGCAATTTTCTGGAAGAGTTTGAGTAAGATAGGTGTTAGCTCTTCTCTAAACTTTTGGTAGAATTCAGCTGTGAAGACGTCTGGTCCTTGGTTTTATTTACTGAAACATTTCTGATTACAGTTGCACCCAACATCAGAGAAGGCAATGGCAACCAACTCCAGTACTGTTGCCTGGAAGATCCCATGGACAGAGGAGCCTGGTAGGCTGCAGTCCATGGGGTCGCTAAGAGTCGGACACGACTGAGAGACTACACTTTCACTTTTCACTTTCATGCATTGGAGAAGGAAATGGCAACCCACTCCAGTGTTCTTTCCTGAAGAATCCCAGGAATGGAGGAGCCTTGTGGGCTGTTGTCTATGGGGTCGCACAGAGTAAGACACAACTGAAGTGACTTAGCAGCAGCAGCAGCACCGAATATAGGAGCACCACAATATGTAAGGCAAATGCTAACAAGTATGAAAGGGGAAATTAACAATAACACAATAATAGAGGGAGACTTTAATACCCACTCCCACCTATGGATAGATCAACAAAACAGAAACTTAACAAGGAAGCACAAACTCTAAATGATACAATGAACAAGCTAGACCTAAAAGAGGCATTTTAAATGCCACTTATGAGCCCATGAAGCTCACCTGCCATTTTCGTCTCTGTAACTTCACAATGCTGTGTCACATGGCAGGGGTAGTGTGCCTCCTCCAAACCTGGCTTCATAGCACAGTATTCAGGCTTTCATTCTGTTCTCACTCACCTTTCACCATTATCTAGTTTTTAATATCTTGCCTAAAATCCCTCCTTGAAAATTAGGCTGTATTCAAGTGTCTGGAAAGGAGGATCATTCCACATTCCTCCTACAAGGTGGTCTGAAAGTAACTTGAAGGCCATATAATTGTGGGCCACCTATCAGAAAACTTCCATCCCATCTCCTTTTCTCAGTGTTCCCATAGTTCTCCTCAGTTTTCCAGTTTCCAGTCTGAAACCCCTGTCTTCAGGCTATGAGACAGTGAATACACGTGCCTTGCTCCACTTGGAGCTGTCTTTTGCCATTTTGAATTTTCACAGTGGTCTGCTCCAGCACCGCTGAGCACCCCTATATATACCTTTGCCCAGGGGGCACACCTTTATGTTTTGTGGGGTCATCAATTCACTTCCTCAGCCAATGGTGGCCCTGAGTGAGCCTTGACATCACAAAGCCCTTTCCTGAGAGCTGTAGGGTAGGATGGGGAGAAATTAAGATGGTTTGGTGGGATAAAAGAGGCATTTTTAGTGCCCCTTATGAGCCCTCGAACCTCACCTGTCATCTTCATCTCTCTAACTCAACAATGACGTGTCACATGGTGATGGTAGTGTGTCTCCTCCGAAACTGGTTTCACAGCCACAGTATTCAGGCTTTCATTCTGTTCTCTCTCACCTTTCACCATTATCTAGTTTGTAATATTTTGCCTAAGATCCCTCCTTGATAATTAGGCTGTGTTTAAGTGTCTGCTTTCCTTGTACAAGGTGGTCTTAAAACACCATGAAGACCATTTAATTCTGAGCCACCTACCAGAAAACTTCCATCCTATCTCCTTTTCTCAGTATTCATGTAGCTTTCCTCAGTTTTCCAGTTTCGAGTCTGAAACCCCTGTCTTCAGGCTGAGAATGCTCTGAATTCACTTGCCTTGGCTCCACTTGAAGCTGTCTTTTGCAATTTTTAAAACTGGCAGTGGTCTGCTCCTGGGACTGCCCCTGTACCCACGGGGGACTCCTCCATCCCCCAGGCAGTTTTGTGTTTCGTCCATGTGAGAATTAGTGAGGCTGCCGCCCCCTGCAATGGCCCCTGTGACACCAAGGACCCTCTGTCTCTCCTCTGCATGGGGGGCGGCGGGGGGTGGGTGTTGGCCTTCATGGGCCACAGAGACGCCCCCTCCCACGGCCACAATGTGTAGCTCTTTGGAGCCAAGCTTGTATGTGCCACTCGCCTGCCCCCTCCTCACCAGTCTCACTCTTCCCACCTGTCTCCGTCTGCTGGGGCTGTTCCCAGACCCCCTCATCTTGTGGAGTTTGCGGGCAATTCCTGGCCTCCCCTGGCCTGTGGCTGCATCCCTCCCATCTGTTTATCATAACCATCTCCTCCCTGGGTCTTCACATCCCCTCTGTCTGCACCTGTGTCCCAATTTCCCCTTTGTAGGACACCAGTCACACTGGGTTTGGGTCACCCTAATGGCCCCATCTTAACTTGATCACATCTGAAAAGAGCCCTCCCCCAAATAAGGTCACAATTCTGCAGTCATGCTCACACGTTAGGGCTCCCACATATGAATTTGTGGGGACACATTCAGCCTGTAAGAGCACCCCCACCATCTGCTGCTTCTCCACCAGCTCTTGTGTCTCTGGGCTTATCACTATCTGCATCTCCTGGCCTTGTGAGGAGGGTAGAAGGGGGCCTCTCCCGACTTCACCCCGCACATTCGCCCCACCAGAGTGGGTCTGTGCAGGGATTGGAGGTAGCACTGGGGAGGAAAGCCCTCTGGAGGGATGGGAGCAGGGAGGGGACAGCCTGTCCTGTGGACTGCACTTTGCCTGCCACCCACCTCCCCCGCCCTTTGGGCCCCTTCAGCCTCTGCTGTCCTCTCTGTCTCTCCCTGCTTCGCATCCCAGGTCAGCCCACGTGGTCACCCTGGACCCCATGGAGCGAGTGCTCTCCCTCTTGTGGCCCAGCCCGGTGTCATAGACACCACTTCTGTACCGGGCTGCCCCTGCTGGCCTCTGCGCCCCCTCTTTGCCCAGGCTCCGAGGCAAAGGAGGAGCCCTGCCTCTTGCCAGAGTGTGACTGTGCGTCCCATGTAGCCCAGACGTGCCGTTGCCTTGCCCCAGCCAAGCCCAGCCCCTCGCCACTGCTTCCTCTTCTATTCCCGGGGAGCTGGAGGCTCGGGCCCTTGGGGACACTGGTCCAGCTGTAGCCAGAGCTGTGTGTGTGTGTGTGTGTGGGGGGGGGGTCTCTGGAGTCAGACACGAGCCTGTGACCAGCTCCCACCCCAGGGCCTGGGGGATTACTGTGAAGGGCCTCGAACCCAGGGGGTGGCCTGCCAGGCTCTGCTGTGCCCAGGTACCTGCCAGGGACGGCTGTGAGGGTCAAGGAAGAGAGGTTGGAAAGCTGCAGGGAGCATTCTGGGGAGGCGAGCGGGGAGGTGGGGGGGCGGGGAAGTGACCCGCACAGCTGTCTACCCACCCGGCGCCCTCCCCAGCACAGTGACCAACTGCACCATAGAAGAGGCCAAGTACAGCGCCTGTGGTCCTCCCTGCCCTCGCAGGGAGGTGCGGGGAGGGGCGCGGTCCAGTGGCGCCTGCGCAGTGGCGAGGAAGTGGCCCCAAGTCAAAAGATACTGCAGCAAACAGCTAGGGCGAAGGGACAACGCTTTGAGAAGCCCTGCTCGGGCCTGTCCAAGTAGGACGGGAGGCTCCACAAGGAGGCGGGAGGACCAGGACACGGTGCCTGGTCCTGGCCTCTCCCAGGGAGCTCCAGCACCTTCCCAAACGCCCACCGCCCCCGCCAGCTTTCCGGTCCCCGGCTCTCTCGTCCTAGGAGATTTGCCTTGGTCCCCACTCAACCCTCCACGGGGCCCAGCGTCTGGCGGATATGCCATTCAGGGAAGCTCCTCACAAGCTGTCCCTTCCCCACTCTCCTGGAGGAGAAACTCCAGTGGAAAGTCGGCATAAACTGTGTTTAGAAAAGACAGCTATGAACTGGAGCATCGCACTTCACTCCCCCCCCCCCCCCCCCCGCCCACCTCCTACCCGCCCCCCGCAGCCTCCTTCTTCACTTCATCATGGCTCCCAGGCGCCCCCCTCCATCCCCAAGCAGTCCTCTTGGGGCTCCCGCTTTCCACTGACCCGGGCCCTCCCTTCCCTGTCCCCCAGCACTGCATTTGGCGCTGCCAGCCCGGCTGTTACTGCCCCCCTGGCCAGGTGCTGAGTGCCGATGGCACCGTCTTCGTGCAGCTGGGTCACTGCAGCTGCCCGGACCTGCTGACCAGATAGCGGCACCGTCCGGGCGCCCAGCTGGCCAGGCTCTACAGCTGCAGCTACTGGTGAGGGCCGGGGGTGGGGTGTGCGGCCAGGATGCCACGGGTGAGGGCAGGGCTAGTCCACTCCGTGTTTCAGCCACCCAAGCTCTCCCAATTTCAGCTGATGCATGCTAGGCTCCCATAAGCCCTGAGAAGATGCAGTAGGTACCCTAACCCCTGGTGTGACAGGTGGGGAAACTGAGGCAGCCAGCTTTGGGGGTCTGGGAGACTTCAGAGAGCTGGACTTGTGCTTTGAGGGGGCAGGGGTGGCAGTGTGATGTTTCCTTCTGCTATCTGGCCTCCTTCAGCCACAGACAACCTGTGGTCACTTCCCCATAGGACCGAATCCATAGGATACCTGAGAGTACCTTGAGTGGGTCAGGGAGCAGGGGGCTGGAGGTGCTGGAGAGTGGGGAGGGAGACTGCGACCTCAGAGGGCAGTGGAGGTGATTGAGCTCTTCATTCACCTTGGAACACTGGCTACAGAGCTTTGAGCCTCAGAATTTCTTCAGTTTCTTTAGGTGGGACTTTTTTGAGATGATTCCTTGGTCAGCTTTGCTTAAATATGCTTATTCATCCTCATGGTTACCCTGGCCATCTGGAGAAAACAAGAGAGGAAGCACAGAAGGGCACTGGTTTGGGGAAGAGGGTGAAGACAGATGGGAACGATGGCTTCAGGAGGAGGGGTGTGGGCAGAGAAGGGGTATGTGCCACATGAGGACAGAGCAGGGGGTCTTATGAGGTCGTGTCAATGGGCAAGAGGACCATGGGTGAGTTCAGCTCACCTTGACTTGTTTTGGACCTCAGTTGATAGGAGGTCTTCATCTTTTCCTCCTGGGCATCTAGAGTCAGCTGTTCCATAACAGCTCTAGAGCCTTGTGGCTTCCCAGTCACCTTGGTCATTTTGAAGACTCCCAGTGGTCTGCTCCAGAGCCCCTGAGCACCCCTATATATACCCACCCCCAGGGGGCCACACTGTTATGCTTTATGAGGTCAGCAAGTCACTTTCCCCAGCCAGTAGTGGCCCTGGGTGAGCCTGGACATCACAAAGCCCCATCCTGACACCTCTACGGGAGATGGGGAGCAACTCAAATAATTCCATGGGAGAAATGCTGCTGTTGCTGCTGCTAAGTCGCTTCAGTTGTGTCCAACTCTGTGCGACCCCATAGATGGCAGCCCACTAGGCTCCTCTGTCCCTGGGATTCTCCAAGCAAGAATACTGGAGTGGGTTGCCATTTCCTTCTCCAATGCATGAAAGTGAAAAGTGAAAGTGAAGTCGCTCAGTTGCGCCTGACTCTTAGTGACCCCATGGACTGCAGCCTACCAGGCTCCTCCGTCCATGGGATTTTCCAGGCAAGAGTACTGGAGTGGTTTGCCATTGCCTTCTCTGTGGGAGAAATGAGGTATTTTGAATGCCCTTAAGAGCCCTCCAAACTCAGCTGCCATCCTCATCTCTCTAAGTCAACTCTGATGGGTCACGTTGCAGTGAGAGTGTGTCTCCTCCAAACCTTGCCTTGCAACCACAGTATTCAGGCTTTCATTCTGTTCTCTCTCACCTTTCATCATTAACTAGTTTTTAATATTTTATCTACAATCCCTTCATGATAATTAGGCTGTATTAAAGTGTCTGTGGAAATGAGAATCATTCCACTTTCCTCCTTCAAGGTGGTCTGAAAGCACCTTGAAGCCCATTTAATTGTGGGCCTTCCCATCCCACCTCCTTTTCTTAGTGTTCATGTAGCTCTTCTCAGTTTTCTAGTTTCTAATCTGAAACCACTGTCTTCAAGCTGTGAGACTGCACTGAATACACTTGCACTTGCTCCACTTGGCTTTCCTTGTGGCTCAGCTGGTAAAGAATCTGCCTCTCATGCAGGACACCTGGGTTCCATCCCTGGGTTGGGAAGATCTCCTGGAGAACAGCATGGCAATGCACTCCAGTATTCTTGCCTGGAAAATCCCCAAGGCCAGAGGAGCCTGTTGTGCTTATAGTCCACGAGTTCGCAAAGAGCTGGACACAACTGAACACATTCTGTCTAAAAACTCTTAGCAAACTAGAAATAGAAAACTTCCTCCACCTGATGAAGGTAATAAATTGTATAACTAACATCACACTTTATGGTAGAATACTGAGTGCTTTACTTCTAAGATCAGAATCAACATAAAGATGTCCACTCTCATTTTATTGAATTTCTGTCCCTGAAGTTATGGATTGAGAAATGATTGAGAAGTGATCCAGTTTGGAAAAGAAGAATTAAACTGTTCTTATTAGTCAGTGACATCTATGTAGAATATCCAATGAAATCGAAGCAACCACAGAATACCTAAAATGAAATGGAGTAGCCATCATGGTCAACAAAAGAGCCCGAAATGCACTACTTGTATGCAATCTCAAAAACGACAGAATGATCTCTGTTTATTTCCGAGGTAAACCATTCAACATCACAGTAATCCAAGTCTATGCCCCAGCCAGTAATGCCAAGGAAGCTGAAGTTGAACAGTTCTATGAAGACCTACAAGACCTTTTAGAACTAACACCCAAAAAAGATGTCCTTTTCATTATAAGGGACTGGAATGCAAAAGTAGGAAGTCAAGAAACACCTGGAGTAACAGGCAAATTTGGCCTTGGAATGCAGAATGAAGCAGGGCAAAACCTAAGAGTTTTGCCAAGAAAATGCACTGGCCATAGCAAACACCCTCTTCCAACAACACAAGAGAAGACTCTACACATGGACATCAACAGATGGTCAACACCGAAATCAGATTGATTATATTCTTTGCAGCCAAAGATGGAGAAGCTCTATACAGTCAACAAAAACAAAACCAGGAGCTGACTGTGGCTCAGATCATGAACTCCTTATTACCAAATACAGACTTAAATTGAAGAAAGTAGGGAAAACCACTAGACTATTCAAGTATGACCTAAATCAAATCCCTTATGATTATACAGTGGAAGTGAGAATAGGTTTAAGGGCCTAGATCTGATAGATAGAGTGCCTGATGAACTATGGAATGAGGTTCGTGACGTTGTACAGGAAACAGGGATCAAGACCATCCCCATGGAAAAGAAATGCAAAAAACAAAGTGGCTGTCTGGGGAGGCCTTACAAATAGCTGTGAAAAGAAGAGAGGTGAAAAACAAAGGAGAAAAGGAAAGATATAAGCATCTGAATGCAGAGTTCCAAAGAATAGCAAGAAGAGATAAGAAAGCCTTCTTCAGTGATCAATGCAAAGAAATAGAGGAAAACAACAGAATGGGAAAGATTAGCGATCTCTTCAAGAAAATTAGAGATACCAAGGGAACATTTCATGCAAAGATGGGCTCGATAAAGGACAGAAATGATCTGGACCTAACAGAAGCAGAAGATATTAAGAAGAGGTGGCAAGAATACACAGAAGAACTGTACAAAAAAGATCTTCACGACCCAGATAATCACTCATTAAAAGATCTTCACAACTCAGATAATCACTGGTGTGATCACTCATCTAGAGCCAGACATCCTGGAATGTGAAGTCAAGTGGGCCTTAGAAAGCATCACTACGAACAAAGCTAGTGGAGGTGATGGAATTCCAGTAGAGCTGTTTCAAATCCTGAAAGATGATGCTCTGAAAGTCCTGCACTCAATATGCCAGCAAATTTGGAAAACTCATCAGTGGCCACAGGACTGGAAAAGGTCAGTTTTCATTCCAATCTCAAAGAAAGGCAATGCCAAAGAATGCTCAAACTACCACACAATTGCACTCATCTCACATGCTAGTAAAGTAATGCTCAAAATTCTCCAAGCCAGGCTTCAGCAATACATGAACCATGAACTTCCTGATGTTCAAGCTGGGTTTAAAAAAGGCAGAGGAACCAGAGATTAAGTTGCCAACATCCGCTGGATCATGGAAAAAGCAAGAGAGTTCCAGAAAAACATCTATTTCTGCTTTATTGACTATGCCAAAGCCTTTGCCTGTGTGGATCACAATAAACTGTGGAAAATTCTGAAAGAGATGGGAATACCAGGCCACCTGACCTGCCTCTTGAGAAACCTGTATGCAGGTCAGGAAGCAACAGTTAGAACTGGACATGGAACAACAGACTGGTTCCAAATAGGAAAAGGAGTCCGTCAAGGCTGTATATTGTCACCCTGCTTATTTAACTTATATGCAGAGTACATCATGAGAAACACTGGACTCAAAGAAACACAAGCTGAAATCAAGATTGCCAGGAGAAATATCAATCACCTCAGATATTCAGATGACACCATCCTTATGGCAGAAAGTGAAGAGGAACTAAAAAGCCTCTTGATGAAAGTGAAAGAGGAGAGTGAAATAGTTGGCCTAAAGCTCCACATTCAGAAAACGAAGGTCATGGCATCCGGTCCCATCACTTCATGGGAAATAGATGGGGAAACAGTGGAAACAGTGTTAGACTTTATTTTTTTGGGCTCCAAAATCACTGCAGATGGTGATTGCAGCCATGAAATTAAAAGACGCTTACTCCTTGGAAGAAAAGTTATGATCAACCTAGATAGTATATTCAAAAGCAGAGACATTACTTTGCCGACTAAGGTCCATCTAGTCAAGGCTATGGTTTTTCCAGTGGTTATGTATGGATGTGAGAGTTGGACTGTGAAGAAGGCTGAGCACGGAAGAATTGATGCTTTTGAACTGTGGTTTTGGAGAAGACTCTTGAGAGTCTCTTGGATTGCAAGGAGATCCAACCAGTCCATTCTGAAGGAGATCAGCCCTGGGATTTCTTTGGAAGGAATGATGCTAAAGCTGAAGCTCCAGTACTTTGGCCACCTCATGCGAAGAGCTGATTCATTGAAAAAGACTTTGATGCTGGGAGGGATTGGGGGCAGGAGAAGAAGGGGACGACAGAGGATGAGATGGCTGGATGGCATCACTGACTCGATGGACGCGAATCTGAGTGAACTCCGGGAGTTGGTGATGGACAGGGAGTCCTGGCGTGCTGCGATTCATGGGGTCACAAAGAATCAGATATGACTGAGTGACTGAACTGAACTGAACTGAACTGAATTAGCTCAAATGCTTTTGCACAGTAAAGGAAACCATAAACAAAAGGAAAAGACAACTTACAGACCAGGAGAAAATATTTGCAAATGATGTGACTGGTAAGGAATTCAGTCTCCACATTATGCAAACAACTCATGAGGCTTAATATCATCAAAACAAACAGTCCAATAAAAACGTAGGCAGAAGATGTAAATAGCTATTTGTCCAAAGAAGACAAACGTATGACTGACAGAAGCCTATGGAAAGATGCTCAACATGGCTAATTATTGTTGTTGTTCAGTCACCAAGTTGTGTCTGACTCTTCATGACCCATGGACTGCAGGACACCAGGCCTCTCTGTTCCCCATCATCTCCCTGAGTTTGCCCAAGTTCATGTCCATTGCATCAGTGATGCCATCCAACCATCTCATCTAATCCCTCATCTTTCTATTAGAAAAATGCAAATCAAAACTACAGTTGGATATCACCTCACATCAGTCAAAATGGCTATCATCAACACACACACACAAAAATAAAATGTTGGAGAGGGTGTGGAGAGAAGGGAAACCTACTATACTGTTTGTGGGAATGTAAATTGGTACAGCCACTATTGACGACAGTGTGGAGGTTCCTTAAAAAACTAGAAATAGAGCTACCATATGACCCTACAATCCCATTCCTGGGCGTATATGTATCCAGAGCAAATCATGGTCTGAAAGGATACATGCACCTCACTCTTCATTGTAGCAGTATTTATAATAGCCTTAACTTAAGTGGAAACATGGAAACAACTTAAAAACTAATCAATAGAGGAATGGATAAAGAAGATATGGTACATATATACAATGGAATACTACTCAGCCATTAAAAAGAATGGAATTATGCCATTTGCGGCAACATAGATGGACCTAGAGATTGTCGTACTAAGTGAAGTAAGTCAGACAGAGAAAGAGAAATATCATATGATATCCCTTATATGTGGAATGTAAAAAGAAATGACATGTCAACTTAGTTACAAAACAGAGACAAACTCACAGACCGGGAATGAACTTAAAGTTACTGGAGTGATGGGTGGGGGGAGAGGGATAGTTAAGGAGTTCTGGATCAACATGTACATACTGCTATATTTAAAATGAATACCAAGGACTTACCTGATGGTCCAGCTGTAAAGAATCCTCCTGCCTATGCAGATGACATGGGTTCAATCTCTGGTCTGGAAAGATTCCACATGCCACAGAGCAATTAACCCCATGTGCTACAACTACTGAGTCCATGTCCTAGAGCTGGTGCTATGCAACAAGAGATGCCATCTCAATGAGAAACCCACACATGGAAACTAGTGAGTAGCCCCCACTTGCCACAACTAGAGAAAGCCTGACTGCAGCAAAACAAAGACCCAGTGCATTCAAAACATTTAAAAAAATCATTTAATTTAAAAATATTCTACAAAATGGACAAGCAGCAAGGATCTACTGTATAGTACAGAGAACTCTGCTCAATGATATGTGGCAGCTTGGGTGAGAGGAGAGTTTGGGGAAGAATGGATACATGTATTTTTATGGCTGAATCCCTTCACTGTTCATCTGAAAGTAACAGTACATTTTTAATCATCTGTACTCCAATACAAAAATTAAAAAAATTAAAAATTAAAATAAATTAAAGTAAAAATAAATAAATACATAAAATAAATTACTACAGAAAAAAATCACAGAATTAAAACAGTTAATAAATCTAATTGAAGGGTGAAAAAAAAATAAAACAAAATAAACCCTGAGACTATGAGCCACCTAGCAGAGCAGTTCTCCTGGCTTCCCTTACTATACTATTCTCTGCTCTCCTTTTCCAATAAAGTGCTTTGCTTTATCAATAAAAATAAATAAATAAATGTGAAAAAAACTAACCATAACACTGTCATGTCTTCTTGAATTTCACAAGATATTTTGTATACATGCACATAATAGTATGTTGATTGTGAATATCAACAATTCTTTAAACAAATTTTGGCACTATTAAATGAATAAGTTAATAGAGTTCTAGCCTTTATCAATAGTATAATGCAAATGAACCCACAGAGATCAGCACAGGGGCAAAAGCATGAACTCTGAAGTGATACAAATTTGAATTAGACTCTGATACAGGTCCTCCTGTTCACCAGCTATGTAATATTGTGCAAATCATTTTTATTAGAGCTTCAGGCTCCTTATCCTTTAAAGAGGCATAATAATATATACATTCAAGGGTTATTCTGAGGCTGAAATGAGATGTGTTGAAAGCTTCTAGGACAAGACAGCATACAGCTAAGCATATTTTTCATTTACTGGCTGCTTTCCATATGTTCAGCACTCTTCTAAGCTCTTTTTACAATCAATTCCTATTATTCTCAATAACTTTAAGATGTCTTTATTGTTATTTACTGTTATTCCTACTTTACAGATAAAAGTTAAGGTTTAGAAATGTTAAAAAAAAAAAAGCATTTCTAAGTGAGCATTTGCACATAGACTGCCTAACTTTGAAACCCAAGCTGTTAATTACTATGCCTTTGGTTTGAACAAATATCTAGAGTATCTAGAGCTGGGATCCATACACTACAGCCCACAGGCAGAAGACTGAATGTAGCCCACTCTCTGTTTTTGTATAGCCCATGAGCTAATAATTTTTTTAACATTTTTAAGAAGTTGAAAGACAATCAAAAGAATACTATTTTGTAATAAGTAAAAAATTACAATTTCAGTGTCCATAAATAAAGTATTATTGCAATAAAGCCACTCACACACATTCACATATTGTCTATGGCTATTTTCATGCTTTAGAATTTGTAGTTGCTCAAACCACCACATGATTGCACTCATCTCACACGCTAGCCAAGTAATGCTAAAAATTCTCCAAGCCAGGTACATGAACCGTGAACTTCCACATGTTCAAGCTGGCTTTAGAAAAGGCAGAGGAGCCAGAGATCAAATTGCCAACATCCTCTGGATGATCAAAAAAGCAAGAGAGTTCCAGAAAAACATCTACTGCTTTATTAACTATGCCAAAGCCTTCGACTGTGTAGTAGTAGTGAGTAGTGAAGTCGCTCAGTCTTGTCTGACTCTTTGCGACCCCGTGGACCGTAGTCTACCAGACTCCTCTGTCCATGGGATTTTCCAGGCAATAGTCCTGGAGTGGGTTGCCATCTCCTTCTCCAGGGGATCTTCCCAACCCAGGGCTCGAATCTGGGTCTCCCGCATTGTAGACAGACGCTTTACCATCTGAACTGTGTGGATCAAAACAAAATGTGGAAAATTCTTAAAGAGATGGAAATACCAGACAACCTTACCTGCCTCCTGAGAAATCTGTATTCAGGACAAGAAGCAACCATTAGAACTGGACATGAACCACAGACTGGTTCCAAATTGGGAAAGGAGTATGTCAAGGGTGTATATTGTCACCCTGTTTATTTAACTTATATGCAGAGTACATCATGAGAAACGCTGGGCTGGAAGAATCACAAGCTGGAATCAAGATTTACATGAGAAATATCAATAACCTCAGATATGCAGATGATACCATCCTTATAGCAGAAAGCAAAGAAGAACTAAGGAACCTCTTGATGAAAGTGAAGGAGGAGAGTGAAAAAGTTGGCTTAAATCTCAACATTCAGAAAACGAAGATCATGGCTGCCAGTCCCATCACTTCATGGCAAATAGACGGAGAAACAGTGGAAACAGTGGCAGACTTTATTTTGGGGGGCTCCAAAATCACTGCAGATGGTGACTGCAGCCATGAAATTAAAAGACACTTGCTCCTTGGAAGAAGAGCTATAACCAACCTAGACAACATACTAAAAAGCAGAGACATTAGTTTGCCAACAAAGGTCTGTCTAGTCAAAGCTATGTTTTTTCCAGCATGGATGTGAGTGTATGGATGTGAGTGTTGGCCTATAAAGAAAGCTGATTCCTGAAGAATTGATGCTTTTGAACTGTGATGTTGCAAAAGACTCTTGAGAGTCCCTTGGACTGCAAGGAGATCCAGCCAGTCTATCCTAAAGGAAATCAGTCCTGAATATTCATTGGAAGGACTGATGCTAAAGCTGAAACTCCAATACTTTGCCCACCTGATGCGAAAAACTGACTCATTTGAAAAGACCTTGATGACGGAAAAGATTGAAGGTGGGAGGAGAAGGGGACAAGAGAGAATGAGATGGTTGGGTGGCATCACCAACTCGAACGACATGAGTTTGAGCAAGCTTCAGGTTTTGGTGATGGACAGGATAGCCTGGCATGCTGCAGTCCATGGGATCACAAATAACTGGACATGACTGAGTGACTGAACATAACTGAATCTGTGGGTCACTACTGACTATTTCACTTACCATTTTATGGATATACCACATTTGTATATTCATCAGATGATGGATATATTTTACCCCATTTTTAACTATTATGAATAATGCTACCATGAACATCCAAGAACACATTTTTGCATGAATAGATGTTTTGATTTCTATTAGATTTGTGCCTAAGAGTGGCATTGTTGGGTCATATGGTAGATAACTCTATGTTTAACACTTTGAAGAATCATCAAATTATTTTCCAAAGAGGCTGCATAATTTTATGCTCTCACTGGCAATATATGATTCTTTCAATTTTTCAAAAATACTTGCCAAACCTGTTACACCTGTCTTTTAAAATTCTAGCCATCCTAGTGAGTGTACACTATTTTTTAATTTATGTTAATTGGAGGATAATTGCTTTACAACATAGTGATGTTTTTTTTTGCCATAGAAAGGGAGAAGACTCAAAATCAATAAAATTAAAAATGAAAAAGAAGTTACAATGGACAACACAGAAATACAAAGAATCATAAGAGACTATTATGAGCAACTATATAGCAACAAAATAAACAACCTGGAGGAAATGAACAAATTCTTAAAAAACTCAGCCATTAAAAAGAATACATTTGAATCAGTTCTAATGAGGTGGATGAAACTGGAGCTGATTATACAGAGTGAAGTAAGCCAGAAAGAAAAACACCAATACAGTATACTAACACATATATATTGAATTTAGAAAGATGGTAATGATAACCCTGCATGCGAGACAACAAAAGAGACACAGATGTATAGAACAGTCTTTTGGACTCTGTGGGAGAGGGAGAGGGTGGGATGATTTGGGAGAATGGCATTGAAACATGTATAATATCATATAAGAAATGAATCATCAGTCTAAGTTTGATGCAGGATACAGGATGCTTGGGGCTGGTGCACTGGGATGACCCAGAGAGATGGTATGGGGAGGGAGGTGGGAGGGGGGTTCAGGATTGGGAACACATGTACACCGGTGGCAGATTCATGTTGATGTATGGCAAAACCAATACAGTATTGTAAAGTAAAATAAAGTAAAAAAAATAAATAAATAAAAATAAAAGTCATCTTAAAAAAATGTATAACCTTCCAAAACTGAACCAGGTAGAAATAGAAAATATGAACAGACCAATCATAAGCATGGAAATCAAAACTCTAATCAAAGCTCTTTCAACAAAGAAAAGCCCAGGACCAGACGGTTTCACAGGTGAATTCTACCAAAACTTTAGAGATGAGCTAATACCTATCCTACTCAAACTCTTCCAGAAAATTGTAGAGGAAGCAAAACTCCCAAACTCACTCTAGGAGGGCACCATCACCCTGATACCAAAACCAGGCAAAGATGCCACAAAAAAGAGAAAATCACAGGCTAATATCACTGATGAACATAGATCTGAAAATCCTCAACAAAATTCTAACAAACAAAATCCAACAACACATTAAAATGATCATACATCAAGACCGAGTGGGCTTTATCCCAGGGATGCAAAGATTCTTCAGTATATGCAAATCAATCAATGTGATACACCATATTAACAAATTGAAAGATAAAAAACATATGATCATCTCAATAGATGCAGAGAAAACTTTTGACAAAATTCAACACCCATTTATGATAAAAAGGTCTCCAGAAAGTACACATGTAAGGAGTACACCTTAACATAATAAAGGCCATATCCAACCAATACACAGCAAACTTTATCCTCAATGGTTGAAAGCTGAAAGCATTTCCTCCAAAATCAGAAATAAGATAAGGGTGCCCACTCACACCACTGTTATTCAACCTAGTTTTGGAAGTCCTAGCCACAGCAATCAGAGAAGGAAATAAATGAAAGGAATCCAGATTGGAAAAGGAGAAATAAAACTGTCCCTGTTTGCAGTGACATGATTCTCCACATAAAAACCCTAAAGATGCCACCAGAAAATTTCTAGAGCTCATCAATGAATATGGTAAAGTCACAGGATATAAATTAACACACAAAATAAATCCATTACATTCCTATACACTAATAATGAAAAATCAGAAAAAGAACTTGTGTAAACTATTATTTTATGGTTTCAACTTGTATTTTCCTGATAGTTAATGATTTGAGCTTGTTTTCATGTGTTTATTGGACATCCATATATCTTTTTTGTAGAAATACCTATTCAAATCCTTTGCCCATTTTAAAATTAGATTATGTATCATTTCATTAGTGAGTTATTTTTTTAAAACTTCTGGATGCAAACCACTGACTAGATATCAAGTTTATCCCATTCAGTTTTTTGATAGTGTGTTTTAAAACACCAATACTTTTAATTTTGATAAAGTATAATTTATTTATTTTGTCTTTTATCACCATGCCTTTGGAACCATTTCTAAGAAAACATTATCAGAGTTCACGCAAATTAACTCCTAAATTTTAATCTAAGAGGGTTAATAATGTTTTACACAACTGTCTTAGATTAGGGTCTTACATTAAAATAAGGTCTATGATCCATTAATTTTTCTGTTTGAATTGTAGTAAAATATGCATGGCATAAAGTTAACATTAAAAATTAAGTGTAATTGGCAAATTCCAGGATATAGTGGAGAACAGAGGAGCCTGGCATGCTACAGTCCATGGGATTGCAGAAAGTTGGACAGGACCTTACCGACTAAAAAATAACAATTTAGCAGCACTGATTATATTTTCATTGTTGTGTAGCTATCATCACTACCAGAACATTTTCATCATCCTAAACTGAAACTCTGTGCCAATTAAACATTAATTTCCTATTATCCCTGGCTCCAAATCCCTGCTAACCACTACTCTACTTTCTGTCTTTATGAATTCTGTTATTTTAAATACTTCATATAAGTGGAATCATGCAACGTTTGTGTTTTTGTGAGCCGACTTGGCATAACTCAAATTTTATCCATGTTGTAGCAAGTATCAGAATTTAATTCTTCTTTAAGGCTGATTGTGTGTGTGTGTGTGTGTGTGTGTGTGTGTGTTTATATTCATAGTAATATTGGCCTGTATTTCTCTTGTCTTGTGGTATTCCTATCTGGATTTGGTATCAGGGTAATGCTGGCCTTGTAAAATGAGTTTGGGAGTGTTTGCTCCTCCTTGCTGGAGACCTTGAATTCCATGGTGCTGGAATGGGTTATGAAAGCCTCTGATAGGGTAGTTAGTTTGGCAATGGTCCCTGCTGGATTCTCTCTTAATCCTGTGTCTCTGGCATTGATTGGGAACCTGAGGCTACAAGAGACACCCATGGCAGTGGAATCTAGCCACTATTGGAATATGCTGGGGCGCGACTGAAATCTGTTGCTACATGAGCTACCTGATGCCATAGGAGCCAACTGATGCTGGGGTAAACTGAGAGCGTGTATTCATGATAGTTTGTTAGGAATTTGGTTCCAAGAGAGTCAGCAGGCACCTTGGTGGGTTGGGATCCTGGGACACTGGAGATGCCTAAGTCTGTGGAAGCCAGCAGGTGCCAGAGTGCATTGAGGGCTTTGGTTTATGGAAGCATGTGGAAGTGTGGAGACAAGGAAGCTTCCTGGAGAGAAGGAATCACTTGTGGCCACCAGTCACCTGGAACCACTGGAACTGGCCAGTTTCCTGGTAGAAAACTGAGTTCAAAAGGGCCTTCTAATAATCTGGAGCCAAAAAAGCTGCCTGAAGCAATGGATGCTGCCTGGGACTGCTGGACACAGTTCAGTTCAGTCCAGTCGATCAGTCGTGTCCAACTCTTTGAGACTCCATGGACTGCAGCACGCCAGGCCTTCCTGTCCACCACAGGTTGAGTTTAATCAACCTCATGTCCATTGAGTCAGTGATGTGATCCAACCATCTCATCCTTTGTCGTCCCTTTCTCCTCCCGCCTTCAATCTTTCCCACCATCAGGGTCTTTTCAAATGACCATCATCAGCTCTTCACATCGGGTGGCCAAAGTATTAGAGTTTCAACTTCAAAATCAGTCCACCCAAAGAATATTCAGGACTGATTTCCTTTAGGAAGGACTGGTTGGATCTCCTTGCAGTCCAAGGGATTCTCAACAGTCTTTTCCAACATCACAGTTCAAGAGCATCAATTCTTCAGGGCTCAGCTTTCTTTATAATCCAACTTTCACATCCATACATGACTGCTGGAGAAACCATAGCTTTGACTACATGGACCTTTGTTGGCAAAGTAATGTCTCTGCTTTTTAATATGCTGTCTAGGTTGATCATAACTTTTCTTCCAAGAAGCAAGCATCTTTTAATTTCATGGCTACAGTCACCACCTGAACTGATTTTGGACCCCCCCAAAAATACAGGCTGCCACTGTTTCCACGGTTTCCCCATCTATTTGCCATGAAGTGATGGGACCAGATTCCATGATCTTAGTTTTCTGAATGTTGAGCTTTAAGCCAACTTTTTCACTCTCCTCTTTCACTTTCATCAAGAGGCGCTTTAGTTCTCTTCACTTTCTGCCATAAGCGTGGTGTCATCTGCATATCTGAGATTATTGATATTTCTCCTAGCAATCTTGATTCCAGCTTGTGCTTCTTGAGCCCAGCGTTTCTCATGATGTATTCTGCATATAAGATAAATAAGCAGCGTGACAATATACAGGCTTGACATACTCCTTTTCCTGTTTGGAACCAGTCTGTTGTTCCATGTCCAGTTCTAACTGTTTCTTCTTGACCTGCATATAGATTTCTCAGGAGGCAGGTCAGGGGGTCTGGTATTCACATCTCTTGATGAACTTTCCATAGTTTATTGTGATCCAAACAGTCAAAGGGTTTGGCATAGTCAATAAAGCAGAAATAGATGCTATTCTGGAACTCTCTTGCTTTTTCGATGATCCAGCACATGTTAGCAATTTGATCTCTGGTTCCTCTGTCTTTTCTAAAACAAGCTTGAACATCTGGAAGTTCACAGTTCACGTATTGTTGAAGCTTGGCTTTGAGAATTTTTAACATTATTTTACTGGCATGTGAGATGAGTGCAATTATGCGGTAGTTTGAGCATTCTTTGGCATTGCCTTTCTTTGGAATTGGAATGAAAACTGACCTTTTCCAGTCACTGCTGAGTTTTCCAACTTTTCTGGCATATTGAGTAGCACTTTCACAGCATCATCTTTTAGGATTTGAAATAGCTTTACTGGGATTCTATCACCTCCACTAGCTTTGTTTGTAGTGATACTTCTTAAGGCCCACTTGACTTCACATTCTAGGATGTCTGGCTCTAGATCAGTGATCACACCATCGTGATTGAGTCGAGATCTTTTATGCACAGTTCTTCTGTGTATTTTTGCCACCTCTTCTTAATATCTTCTGCTTCTGTTAGGTCCATACCATTTCTATCCTTTATCGAGCCCATGTTTGCATAAAAATGTTCCCTTGGTATCTAAATTTCTTGAAGAGATCTCTAGTCTTTCCCATTCTGTTGTTTTTCTCTATTTCTTTGCATTGATCACTGAGGAAAGCTTTCTTATCTCTTCTTGCTATTCTTTGGAACTCTGCATTCAAATGGGTATATCTTTCCTTTTCTCCTTTGCTTTTGGCTTCTCTTCTTTTCACAGCTATTTGTAAGGCCTCCTCAGAGAGCCATTTTGTTTTCTTGCCTTTCTTTTTTGGAAGATGGTCTTGCTTCCTGTCTCCCGTACAATGTCATGAACCTCCATCCATATTTCATCAGGCTCTCTATCAGTTCTAGTCCATTAAATCTATTTCTTACTTCTACTGTATAATCGTTAGGGATTTGATTTAGATCATACATGAATGGTCTAGTAGTTTTCCCTACTTTCTTCAATTTAAGTCTTAATTTGGCAATAAGGAGTTCATGATCTGAGCCACAGTTAGCTCCCGGTCTTTTTTTTTTTTTTTTTTGCTGACTGTATAAGCTTCTCCATCTTTGTCTGCAATAGGCACCAGAGTGAGAGGGAAGTCTGCATTCATGGTACTCTGATGAGATCCTGGTGCCAAGGATGGCTTTGGGGGTTGCTGGAGATGCCTGTGGCCACTGGAGTCAACAGGTACCAAGATGAATGTGGGCCTGAGTTTGCAGGAGCCTATAGCAAGCTACCTAGAGCTGTGAGAATTGGCTTGGTATTGGAGTGGGTCCTCTCTGGAGTTTGTGCTAAATTTGGGCACTCATTTTACTCTCCTCCCATGTGGAAGGTGTCTCTTTTCACACTGGGCTGCCTTAGCTTAGGAACCATGTAATGAGGTAGTATAAATCTATCTTTTTTACCCTTATCAATGTGTTCTTTCTTATTTCTGTGGTTCACCTATGTGCTGTGATTCCCTCACCGAGAATATTTGCTTTGTGAATGTATTTTCATGCATGGTTAATTATTCAAATTGATGTTGGTGAGGAGGAGGGAAAGGGGTAAGTAGCAGATATTCCTATGCCACCATTTTGCTTACATCATTTTCTCACAGTCTTCTGATTATGTGTTTTCAGGCCTGTTCTTCAATAAGACTAGTTATTCTCCAAGGGCCAGAACCTGTATGTATTCTGGCAAGGTCTAGTTAATTATGATCCAGATAGGATTATTTAACCACTCAGATAGATACTGAATATAGCTTGTGGAATCAGGGTGTTTCTATGAGAATCTCCATGACCTTAGATGATATGTGAATTTGGAAATTTCAGTTGCCTTTGTAGAGGGAAGACCATCAAATACTGATTCTTCAGTTCAGTTCAGTTCAGTCGCTCAGTCATGTCCAACTCTTTGCGACCCCATGAATTGCAGCACGCCAGGCCTCCCTGTCCATCACCAACTCCCGGAGTTCACTCAGACTCACGTCCATTGAGTCCGTGATGCCACCAGCCATCTCATCCTCTGTCTTCCCCTTCTCTTCCTGCCCCCAATCCCTCCCAGCATCAGAGTCTTTTCCAATGAGTCAACTCTTCGCATGAGGTGGCCAAAGTACTGGAGCTTCAGCTTTAGCATCATTCTTTCCAAAGAAATCCCAGGGTTGATCTCCTTCAGAATGGACTGGTTGGATCTCCTTGCAGTCCAAGGGACTCTCAAGAGTCTTCTCCAGCAACACAGTTCAAAAGCATCAATTCTTCGGTGCTCAGCCTTCTTCACAGTCCAACTCTCACATCCATACATGATCACAGGAAAAACCATAGCCTTGAGTAGACGGACCTTTGTTGGCAAAGTAATGTCTCTGCTTTTGAATATGCTATTTAGGTTGATCATAACTGTTCTTCCAAGGAGTAAGCATCTTTTAATTTCATGGCTGCAGTCACCATCTGCAGTGATTTTGGAGCCCCCAAAAATAAAGGCTGACACTGTTTCCACTGTTTCCCCATCTATTTCCCATGAAGTGATGGGACCGGATGCCATGATCTTCGTTTTCTGAATGTGGAGCTTTAAGCCAACTTTTTCGCTCTCCTCTTTCACTTTCATCAAGAGGATTTTTAGTTCCTCTTCACTTTCTGCCATAAGGATGGTGTCATCTGCATGTCTGAGATTATTGATATTTCTCCCGGCAATCTTGATTCCAGCTTGTGTTTCTTCCAGTCCAGCATTTCTCATGATGTACTCTGCATATAAGTTAAATAAGCAGGGTGACAATATACAGCCTTGACGGACTCCTTTT